>NC_042617.1:530257514-530885392 GCF_901001135.1 Rhinatrema bivittatum
CCAGTTTTTAGGGTGATTTTATCGGATAGGTTATTTTTGATTTGGATTTGAAAGGTTCTGTTATTTAGAAATGATCTGAACCATGTGAGTGTCTTGTCATGTAGTCCTATTTCTTCAAGCCTTTTAATTAGAATACTGTGGTTCACTGTGTCAAAGGCGGCTGATAGATCTAGCAGTATCAGGATATACTGTTTTCTGCTATCGAACCCTCTTAGTATGTTATCTGTTAGTGCAAGTAGGAGTGTTTCAGTGCTGTAGTGTTTGCGGAAGCCGTGTTGAGATGGGTAAAGGATGTTGTTATTGTCTAAGTGTTCAGATAGCTGTTTTTGTACTGTTTTTTCAATTAGTTTGGCCATTAGCGGTAAGTTTGAAATTGGTCTGTATACATTATGTCTCTGACTTGCACCCTCCAGTATTCCATGTTGGGTTTCATTTTCCAACACCAGCTGACTCGCTAGTTGCCTGCATTTAACAAGAATTAAGGATCCCTGCCAAATTCCCAATAGACCTCATTTTGGCTGCAAATAAATCGGTAAACCGATGTCTGATATTTCTTGAGTTATTCACTCCAAAATGCAGGGCATTACCACCACATGTATATATAAGTACCTTGTTCCCCAAACCCCCTCCAATATTGGGTATCCATATTGGAGAACAACTTAGCAAAGAAGACATGGGTACAATAAGTTCTGTGTAATAGTCTTACCCCCAGCTCAAATCTCTTGCATCAAATGGAAATCTTGTGAGCTTCTCTCCAAACCCCCTGCCAATCCATTTGTCTATGAGAGCCGGGGAAGTATCTTTTCCAAACTTCTGCTGCAAAATACCCCAGTAGATATGGGGAATCCCTTTAACTGATGTGTCTAAATCATGAAAGTATGCTTCCATTCTGTTTAAGGGGCAAAGGGGAGTCTGCAAATCCACTTTACCCTCCAAGGACCGTCTCAATTATAAGTGTGACGCTTGGGAGCTATCTTTTAATTCAAACTCATCCAACAATTCTTGCAATGTATACAGCACCTCTTCCCCCCACACCTGCCCACTGTCGAAAAACAGGAGAAAAGGTACAGCCAGCAATACTTGGGTTCTTGTAAATTGTAGATAAGGGTGATGACAATTCCTCAACGCATCCCATATATTTAACCACCTGCCTCAAAATTTGTAAAGTATGAGCAATGATAGGATTACTTCTACATATTCTTCTACTCAGAGGCCGGCATAAAAATTAACATAGCCAAACTGTTCTCACTAGCTTGTGCCTGTTCTAACGCAAACCACCCAGTATCCTTATTACTGAACCAATTTTTCAGACAGGCTAGGCAATGCCGCCCAATGATATTGTCTTAAATATCTCCCTGCTATTTAGGGAGCCAGAGTTCTGCCATCTTTATTGTAGCTGGCTTATGTTTCCAAATGAATTTGCTTACCTGGCTATGCAAATCTACAAAGAACAACCTTGAAATATTACATGAGACATGTTGGAAGAGACATAATTTTGGAAGAATATTCATCTTAACCAAGTTCATCTTGCCCACCCATGAGATTGGTCTATCTTCCCAGTCCCTCAACTGCCGTTTGATAATGGTCATAACAGGAGCATAATTTTTGGAGTAAAGTGGTTCCCTGGGCAAGGGTGCATATGTGCCCTCTTCAGCGCACGTTGCTCTTCCAACCACAAGGAAAGGCTAACATTAGTCAGAATGTAGGGCCCACCAAAAAATCCAGCACCAAGTTAAGACTCCACAATGGAAACAGTAACACCAAGGGAGGCCTAAGATAAGAACATGCCATACTGGGTCAGACCAAGGGTCCATCAAGCCCAGTATCCTGTTTACAACAGTGGCCAATCCAGGCCATAAGAACCTGGCAAGAACCCAAAAACTAAGTCTATTCCATGTTATTGTTGCTAGTAATAGCATTGTCTATTTTCTAAGTCAACTTAATTAATAGCAGGTAATGGACTTCTCCTCCAAGTACTTATCCAATCCTTTTTTTTTTTTTTTTTTACTTAATTTTTTATTATCACCCAAAACGCAAGAGACATAAAATACAGGAGCATAGAACGATACAGTAAGCCAAAACCTCCCCTCCTCCCCCATCCCCCCTCCCCCCTCCCAAATACATGAGCTCTGAAATTATATCCCAGTATCGATACCTGTGGCATTCAAAGACACTAGTAAACGGGTATCTAAATACAAGAGGACCCAGCCAATAGCAATGGTAACAGAAAGGTTTTCAAAAAGAACAACACATTACAGAAGAAATAACAATTAAAGTTCAGTATGTGGTTACTAGTGCTTACATCGCCTGTTGCTTTTCCTATTGCAGATAAAGTGACCAAATCTCCTGAAATTTAGAGGAAGTCGCATGGACTTCTGCAGTTATAGCGGCCATCTTACAGGATAGGTGTACCCTGTGTTGCACCATACAAAGAGATAGTACTAATGGTCATTTCCAATAACTAGGGATGCAATAAAGACTTGTTGACAAAAGAGAGCGTGTGTCTTATTCATAGAAGGTGGAGGGTGGTGAAGGAGCATAAAACCAGCATCCAGGATATTACATACTCCTAAAAGTCCTTCAATCCACTGTGCTACTTCGACCCATAAGCCCTGTACTTTTGCACAAGTCCACCAAACATGAAAAAAGGTTCCAGCTGTCCACATGCTCTTCAACATAAAGCATCGATTTGAGGATATCTGCGATATAGGGCTTGCGGGGTGAGATACCAACGTGTGATCATCTTATAACAATTCTCCTGAAAGGAGGCAGAAACAGAACACTTACGAGCCTGCAGGTAAATTTGTGACCAGTCCCTTTTAGTCAATTGCAATCCCAAATCTGTCTCCCAGTGACGAGTATGCGGGAAGGATACATCCAGCTTTCCAAGCAGGAGGGCATAGATTTTAGAAATTATCCCACGTGTTTTATCACTATCAGCACAATATGTCTCAAACAAGGATTTTCCCTGTTGAAGAGAGGATGATATCAGTGGTGTGCGAAGAAAATGTAAAACTTGGCTCCCCCCTAGAAAGTCTGCTGATGGTAATTTATATAGAGTTTGTATGTCCCGCCAGGTCATTAAAGATCCACCTTTGAGTAAATGTTCAATACGGTGAATACCTTTCGCTTTCCAGGCTTGAAATGCACTATTTTGACGTCCCGCAGGAAATTGTGAATGATAATATAAACCTGTAGAATAATAATACCCCCAATCCCCAACCAGTTTCTTCTTCCATTTATTCCACAATCTCAATGAAGTATCCAAAGCTGCAGTCCGCATCCCATTCACCACCCAAGTATGGTGCGGTTGCCACACCAATGCAGTTAAGGGCATGCCCCCAAATATATTCTTTTCAAAGGTAGCCCATTGATTAGGGGAACCCCTCCTATGCATATCGGGAATAGCAGCTAATTGGGCAGCCACATAAAACCACTCCAAGTTGGGAACTCCCGATCCTCCCGGGGTTGAAATAACAATCGTCTAGATACGCGGGGTGGGCGTTTGCACCAGATAAAATCAAATAACATTTTTTGCCAGGAGCGCAGTATAGCAGTGGAGATGGTAATGGGAATGGTATGAAAAAAATAAAAAAATCTGGGCAAAACATTCATTTTAACTATGGCTCCTTGGCCCAGCCATGAATACTGCTCTCTGTCCCATTTTTTGAAGTCCCTTCTAATATTTTGCAGTAGTGGTATATAATTAAGGCGAAACAACTCATTCACATCAGCACCAAGATGAACCCCCAAATATTTAAGGGACTTATGAGTAACCTTAAAGGGATAGTGCTTTGCCAAACCCCGAATGACATCCAGGTCAGCAGTGACATTCAATAACTCCGTTTTGTCCATGTTAATTTTAAAGCCAGAAACGTCACTAAAGGCTTGAAGCTCATCCATGACCTCCCTGATTGATGTCGTGGGGTTAGTAAGGGTTAAGAGGATGTCATCTGCGAAAAGAGATATTTTCATATGAGACGACCCCATTGGGATTCCTGTGATGTAGTCAGAGTTCCGCACCCTTGTGGTAAAGGGTTCCAGGAATAAAGCAAAAAGGAGGGGAGACAGGGGACAACCCTGCTGGGTTCTTCGCTGTACCGGAAAAAGGTCCCCATATCCACCATTAACTTTTATTCTAGCACCTGGATCTTGATATAAACACTGAATCCACCGTAAAAAACTAGGGCCAAAAGACATCTGTGTTGCGGTCCCGAGCGCCTCCCCCATGATCGGGGTCGGGTCCGCTTACCTCCGCTCCAGCCCGCGAGGAGTGACGCTGAAGTCCCGGTCCAGTGGGCTGCGAGGAGTGACGCTGAAGTCCTGGTCAGGTGGGCCGCGAGGAGAGACGCTGAACTCCCGGGCCGGTGGGCTGCATGGCCTCTGCATCTCCACGTGGAGAACGCCGTCCAGGCCGACAGAAGCTCCGCTCTCTTCTTTGCCTCGCGCATGCGCGAGGAAGGCCCTTGTGTGCATCCAGCACCCGGAAGTGTGGGACAGCCCCCTGGCTGACGTCAGACGCCAGGCCTGCATTTAACCGGCGCCCAGACTCCGAGAAGGCGCCTTGCAACGAGGTTCTTTGAATTCTAGTTGCCTTTCTGACCCTGCTCACTGCTGGTTCTTGGTTCCTGGGTCTCCTGTGCCGTTCCAGTTACTGCTTCAGTGACCTTCATCGATTGTCTTCCTGGTTCCTGATCTTGGTCTGCTTTTGGACATTGCTTGCTAGCCGCCTGCCTCGACCCTGGTCTGCTCCTGAACACTGCTTGCTAGCTGCCTGCCTCGACCCTGGTCTGCTCTTGAACACTGCTTGCTAGCTGCCTGCCTCGACCCTGGTCTGCTCCTGAACACTGCTTGCTAGCTGCCTGCCTCGACCCTGGTCTGCTTTTGGACATTGCTTACTAGCCGCCTGCCTTGACCCTGGGCCTGCTTCTGACGCCTCATACTTGCAGTCTTTCTCCGGCTCATAAGCCCCAAGGGCCCGGATCCCTACGGGCTCCTCCTGGGGGGATCCCGGGTCCCGGGTGAAACCATCTGCCGGTCGCTAGACTCCGCCTCCCGGTCTGCTATTGGAACCCTCCTGGCAGGCTGGTCCAAGGGTCCACCATCTCTCTACTATAACAGTAACAGTTTGCAAGGCCATGGATCCGGCAGAGGTGCCTAGCCTACAGGCTATCCCCGGGATGGCACAGCGCCTACAACAGCAGCAGCACTGCATCGATGCCCTGGCCGCTACCGTGGAGCGGCTGGTCACCCACTTGGAGGCGACGGCTCTGGAGTCGCCTCCAGCGCCGCCCCCGGCTCCTGCCTTAACTGCAACACCGGTTACCCAACTGCCTGCCCCTACTCGCTATGCAGGGGATACCAAGGCATGCCGGGGTTTCTTGAATCAGTGTTACGTCCGGTTTTCCTTGCTGCCCGCACAGTTCCCATCTGACTCTGAAAGTAGCCTATATCTTCTCTCTACTCGATGGAAGGGCACTTGACTGGACTTCTCCCATGTGGGAGTGGCAGGATCCCCTGTTACACAACCTCCAGGAATTCGTCCTCAATTTCCGACAAGCCTTTGACGACCCAGCCCGTCAGACCACTGCTGCGTCTGAACTTTTACATTTAAAGCAAGGGACTCAGTCCGTGGCGGACTATACCATTGAATTCCGCACCCTCGCCATGGAGGTAAGCTGGCGAGACGACTGCCTGAGAGGTATATACTTGGAGGGTTTGGCAGGTCGTATCAAAGATGAACTGGCAGGTCGGGACCTTCCCGACGATATCAACGACCTCATAGACGTGGCTGGCCGGGTTGACCGGAGGTTACAGCAACAAGACAGGGAAGGGCACCCGCCGCGCAGATCCCTGACATCACCCCCGGCGCCCGCCAGGGTCACGGCAACCAAGACTTCATCCTCTATCTCTCCCGCGGTCGAGCCTATGCAGCTGGGTCACACTCCTCTGACAGCGGAGGAGAGAAGGAGACGCCGCACGCAGGGGTTGTGCCTGTACTGTGGCGGGAAGGGGCACGTCCTAGCCCGGTGCCCGGAGCGTCCGGGAAACGACCGAGCCTAGGTTGTCCGGAGGAGCTACTCCTATACTGGTTCAGCTCCTCAATGCTCTGTACCTGTGACTCTTAAGTACCCGGAGGGGAAATTCCAGACCTTGGCTTTCATTGACTCTGGGGCTGAGGGGAACTTTATTGTAGCAGACTTAGTCCAGCAATTACGCTTGCCCACCATTCCCAGACGTCCTCCGCTACGCATCACGTCCATCCGTGGCACCGTGCTCCCCGGGACCATTACCAGCGCTACGACTCCCCTCACCCTCCAAACGGGGGTGCTCCACTCCGAAGAAATATCTTTCTTGGTGCTAGAGAAGGCCGTGCATCCCTTGGTGCTAGGACTACCTTGGTTGCGTCGCCACTCTCCTTTGATTCAGTGGGACAACCTTCAATTGACTCAATGGAGTTCTTTCTGCATCTCGCATTGCCTCCAGATTCCGCGACCCCCGCGACTAGCCTTGCTTAGCGCCTCGAATCTCCTGCCAGCACTGTACCAAGCCTTCGCTGAAGTGTTCTCCAAAGAAAGGGCGGAAATCCTCCCGCAACACCGGCCCTTCGATTGCGCGATAGACTTGCTGCCCGGTACCACCCCGCCTCGTGGCCGGGTATACCCGTTATCCTTGCCTGAGACCACCGCCATGTCTGAAAACATCACCGAAAACCTTGCCAAGGGCTTCATTCATCCCTCTCGTTCGCCCGCCGGAGCTGGCTTCTTTTTCGTAGGAAAAAAGGATGGCTCGCTCCGGCCCTGCATTGACTATCGTGGGCTGAATGCCATCACTGAGAGACTGATATCCGCTCCCATTGATCCCCGAGCTCTTGGACAGGCTACAGGGGGCCAAGCTGTTCACGAAACTCGACCTCAGAGGAGCCTACAATCTCGTCCACATACGGCCCGGCGACGAGTGGAAGACTGCCTTCAACACCAGGGATGGGCACTACGAGTATCTGGTAATGCCTTTTGGACTCTGCAATGCCCCGGCAGTCTTCCAAAACCTCATGAACGAGGTCTTAAGGGAGATGCTTCATTCCCATGTCATAGTATATCTGGACAATGTACTAATTTACTCTAAGGACTTGGAATCCCACTGGCGACATGTCAAGCAGGTATTACAAGCCTTGAAAGATAACCACCTGTACGCCAAACTAGAAAAGTGCATGTTTGAATGCGAGTCTTTGCCCTTCCTGGGATATATCTTCTCCTCTACCGGGTTCCGGATGGACCCAGAGAAGGTGTCCGCTATTACCGACTGGCCTCGCCCTTCTGGGTTGAAAGCTTTGCAGAGGTTCCTGGGGTTTGCCAACTTCTATAGACATTTTATTCCCCACTACTCACGAAGGGTGGCTCCCCTCACGGCCCTGACCCGCAAAGGAGCGGACGCCAAGACATGGCCTGACACGGCTGTTCAAGCCTGCGAGGATCTGAAACAAGCCTTCTTAGTTGATACCTGCTTGCATCACCCAGACCCGTCTCGCCCCTTCGTGGTAGAGGTGGATGCCTCGAAACTTGCAGTGGGGGCTGTCCTCAGCCAGCACGCGCCTTCCGGACAGCAATTACCCTGCTCATACTATTCAAAAAAATTCTCTCCTGCTGAAGCAAACTACTCCATTGGTGACAAGGAGCTCCTAGCCATCAAGCTAGCATTTGAGGAATGGAGACAATGGCTAGAGGGAGCAGTTCACCCGGTAACAGTCTACACTGACCACAAGAATTTAGAATTCTTGTCCCAAGCACAGCAATTGAACCCCCGACAGGCCAGATGGTCGCTCTTCTTCAATCATTTCGATTTCACTCTCCAGTATCGTCCAGCCTCAAAGAATATCCGAGCCGACGCGCTTTCCCGGACAGCCCCCTGGCTGACGTCAGACGCCAGGCCTGAATTTAACTGGCGCCCAGACTCCGAGAAGGCGCCTTGCAATGAGGTTCTTTGAATTCTAGTTGCCTTTCTGACCCTGCTCACTGCTGGTTCCTGGGTCTCCTGTGCCGTTCCAGTTACTGCTTCAGTGACCTTCATCGATTGTCTTCCTGGTTCCTGATCTTGGTCTGCTTTTGGACATTGCTTGCTAGCCGCCTGCCTCGACCCTGGTCTGCTTCTGAACACTGCTTGCTAGCTGCCTGTCTCGACCCTGGTCTGCTTCTGAACACTGCTTGCTAGCTGCCTGCCTCGACCCTGGTCTGCTCCTGAACACTGTTTGCTAGCTGCCTGCCTCGACCCTGGTCTGCTCCTGAACACTGCTTGCTAGCTACCTGCCTCGACCCTGGTCTGCTTTTGGACATTGCTTACTAGCCGCCTGCCTTGACCCTGGGCCTGCTTCTGATGCCTCATACTTGCAGTCTTTCTCTGGCTCATAAGTCCCAAGGGCCCGGATCCCTACGGGCTCCTCCTGGGGGGATCCCGGGTCCCGGGTGAAGCCATCTGCCGGTCACTAGACTCCGCCTCCCGGTCTGCTATTGGAATCCTCCTGGCAGGCCGGTCCAAGGGTTCACCATCTCTTTACTATAACAGTAACAATCTGTTCCAGAGTTGCGAATAAAAAATCCCAATGTACAAGGTCAAAGGCCTTCTCGGCATCAATGGCCAGTAACACTAGTGGCACCTTTGTCGTCTTAGCCCACCAAAGGGCATCAGTAACTTTCCGAACATTATCCGCCGCCATTCTGTGTGGTATGAAACCACCTGGTCTCTATGAACTAATTGAGGGAGGAAGGTATTAAGTCTAGCCGCCAATACTTTGGCCAATATTTTCAAATCGACATTAATCAATGAGATGGGCCTATAGGACCCACATTGAGCAGGATCTCTCCCTGGTTTTGGCAATACTGTTACACCAGGCACGTTGGAATGCAAGGGTAGGGAATCTCCCTCTCTTAACCCATTAAAAAAAATCAGTAAGGGGACCCACCAGTTGTGCACAATATTTCTTATAGTAACCTCCTGAAAAGCCATCTAGGTCCGGGGACTTGCCAGCCTTAAGGTCCTTAATAGCAGCTTGTAATTCAATAACATGGATAGGACTATCAAGGAAACGTTGTTGGGATTTAGTAAGGGCGGGTAAGGGAGTGGACTGCAAATAATGTCCAATATTTTCGGACATGATAGTTTGATCCTTACTATATAGGATGGAATAGAATTTGATGAAGCACTCCCGGATATCCTTTGTGGTAGTTCAAATTTGACCATGCCGGTCCTTAATCTTAGCAATATTGTTCTGAGTTGTTTCAACTGCCTTGCTAGGACCCTACCGGCTTTATTATGGCCCTCAAAGTAACATTGTTTCGTGCGATCCAAGTCATAAGCTATCTGCGCAGAGTCAAACACATGCAATTCAGAGTGAGCGGCTCGCAATTTTTTAAGATCATGATCAGTAGGTGTCTGTGAATGTTTTTGAGTTAAGAGAGTAATAGTGCGAAGTAATGCAGTACGCCGCTGTTCCTTCTGTTTCCGCAAAGCAGAGGAAAGCGCTATAAGGTGACCCCGCATTACCACCTTGGAGCATTCCCATAAGGAGCCTGCTGCCTTAACCGATCCCTTGTTTAAAGTAAAATATTCCCGTAGGTGATCTAGAATAAGCTTACTATGAGTGGGATCCCGCAATAGTTCTTCTCGTAGCTTCCAAAAGCGTAAACCAGAGTCTGGGTCAGTCATAAGAATATTGATCCACACCGAAGCATGGTCGGACCATGTAATATCCCCTATACCTGCGTCTAACACATGGTTTTGTACCCCTTTATCAACTAATACAAAATCAATCCTTGAATATGTATTAGGATTAGAGTAGAACGTGTAAGACCTGGAGGTGGGGTTTCGTTGTCTCCAGATGTCGATAAGGCCCCAGTCATGCATAAGATTAGATAACGCTGATGTGGCCCTCCAGCCCCCTGCACTTCTATAATTAAAAGAGTCAACCCTGGGGTTACGCACTACATTATGGTCCCCACCCCATAATAATTGGCCTTCTGCAAAAGAGGTGAGAACCTCTGTCAGCGATTGAAAAAATGAACCTTGATCTAAATTAAGTGCATATATGTTAATAATAGTATACAATTGCTTATCTATTTGAAGTTTAAAAAATAAATAGCGACCCTGGGGATCTGCAATATGAGATTTATAATCAAATGTAACATGTTGAGCAATGAGAATGCCCACTCCAGCATATCTAGACGCTTTGGTACTGGCTGCGAAATAGGAGTTAGGGTATCCCCGAAATTGCAGCAACTTTTCATGGTGTTTATGCTTATGTGTTTCCTGAAGCAGTGCTATGTCTATGTGTTGACGATGTAAGTCACGTTGTAACAATTGGCGTTTAGTGGGGGAGTTAAGCCCCTTAACATTAAGGGACCATAGTTTTAAGGCTATGATCTAGTCCAACAAGCAAAAAGAAAACCAATCTTTCCCTCTTGGTCACCATTCCTGTTCCTTGGACAACACAACAAAATGAAACAACAACATTTCCCCAAAGAGCTCATGGATAAAATCCCTCCCACCTCCCCCCCCAATTTACCATATGTATCCACCATCTGGATACCTCCTTGCCTGGGGGTCTTAGCCTCCAACAAGCTAGCCACGGTCCCGGCGAATAGCTAAGAAACATTTCCAATTCTCAGTCCCGAATCATAGTTGAAATAATAACATAATCGTGTCCCATGTCGAATAGCAGTCCAACACGCAGATGTTCTCCGTCCTCCTAGCGTAAGGCACATCCAACCTGTTCCAGGTAAAAATAACCAGCGAGGAAGGCTGCCAATCAGTGTATTGGTGAGCCAATGCTCTGCACGGAGGATGAATCCTGAAGTGTTCGTCGCTGTCGCTCCAGGCGCCTTGTGTTACCTGCCTTTGCCAGCGAGGTGTCTGTGGCATGTGATGCAATCTAGACTCTGCATGTGGAGCTGACAAGGGCAGTGGGATATTAGCTTTATTAAATGCCGCCGTTGCTTCCTCCATATTCTTCACTCGATAAGTGACCCCCTCTACTGTAAACAGGAGGCTTAATGGAAATGTCCACCCATAGCGAATATTGCACTGTTGTAAAGCTGTAGTGGCGGTCCGCAATTCGAAACGTTTACGAAGGGTAACTGCAGCAAGATCATTATAAATGTAGAGTTTATGACCCTTCCAGAACCATTCACGCTGTTTTCGCGACATTGTCTACAGGAGCGATTTTTCTTTATAAATGAGAATATCTCTTTGTTTTTCTGCCATTCTAGAGCCCAGAGTTCTGTGAGCCCTTTCAATGTGAAAGGAATGGGCTGCCTCCGTGGCCTCCGCCCCCTCCACGGACCCAGCCGCCATTAAGTAGCGAAACACTCTCAGGGCTACTTCCTCGCAATCAGCATAGTTGGGCGTTTCTGGTACCCCCCTTATGCGCAAATTATTATGACGAGACCTGTTCTCTAGGTCTTCTACCTTGTCAGCTAGTGTGGCCTGTTCAGCTTTGCTGTGCCGCTGCTCTTCTGCCATTTTTTGCAGCGTGTCTTCCTGCTGTTCCATGCGGGTGTCCAACTCATCCACCCTAGTCCCCATGGCTGCCAAATCCTCACAAACCTCCGATATGCACTGTAAGAACTCCTTTTTATGCTGTTTCATGTCTGTTCTTAATTCTATAAGCCAATCCCTCATTTCGGATCGTGAGGGTAGTTCAGAAAGAGCTGCTGGGGCGGCACGTTCGAGTTCTGACTTGAGGGCCTCTCCTGCGGCCTGATCCTCCATGGATGTGCCGCGCTCGACTCCGAGTTTAGAGTAGGAAAACAGTAAAATTGTGAGTTTTCCTCTTTTGAGCCATCTGAAATGTTAGCGCAGTCTTTTGGCAGTAGTCGGAGTAAAATAATGGGTTGGATGCATAGGATTTGGGCCATTTTCACGAGGTTCTGCCGGGAGCTCGCACACTGGGGCGGATTTTCAGAGCCCTGCTCGCGTAAATCCGCCCAAAACCGGGCGGATTTACGCGAGCAGGGCCCTGCGCGCCAGTAAGCCTATTTTACATAGGCCTACCGGCG
Source organism: Rhinatrema bivittatum (assembly GCF_901001135.1). Taxonomy (NCBI): domain Eukaryota; kingdom Metazoa; phylum Chordata; class Amphibia; order Gymnophiona; family Rhinatrematidae; genus Rhinatrema; species Rhinatrema bivittatum. The sequence goes on from NC_042617.1 coordinate 530,269,562, forward strand.
CGCGCAGAGCCCCGGGACTCGCGTAAGTCCCGGGGTTTTCGGAGGGGGCGTGTCGGGGGCGGGTCCGAACCGCGCGGCGTTTTCGGGGCGTGTCGGGAGCGTTCCGGGGGCGGGCCCGGGGGCGTGGCTACGGCCCGGGGCGGCCCGGGGGCATGGCCGCGCCCTCCGGACCCGCCCCCAGGTCGCGTCCCGGCGCGCAGGAGGCCCGCTGACGCGCGGGGATTTACGCCTCCCGCCGGGAGGCGTAAATCCCCCGACAAAGGTAAGGGGGGGGTTTAGGTAGGGGAAGGGAGGGGAAGGTGAGGGGAGGGCAAAGGAAAGTTCCCTCCGAGGCCGCTCCGATTTCGGAGCGGCCTTGGAGGGAACGGGGGTAGGCTGTGCGGCTCGGCGCGCGCCGGCTATACAAAATCCATAGCCTTGCGCACGCCGATCCAGGTTTTTAGCAGATACGCGCGGCTCCACTAAAATCCAGCGTACTTTTGTTTGGCCTGGAGCGCAAACAAAAGTAGGCTATTCGCGCTCCTTTTAAAATCCGCCCCACTATGCGGCCATTCCTGCTGGTGACGTCAGCGCGCCCCCCACCCCCCCCAATCCTTTTTTAAACACAGCTATATTAACTGCACTAACCACATCCTCTGGCAACAAATTCCAGAGTTTAATTGTGCGTTGAGTGAAAAAGAACTTTCTCCCATTAGTTTTAAATGTGCCACATGCTAACTTCATGGAGTGCCCCCTAGTCTTTCTATTATCTGAAAGAGTAAATAACCTATTCATCTACCCATTCTAGACCTCTCATGATTTTAAACTCCTCTATCATATCCCCCCTCAGCCGTCTCTTCTCAAAGCTGAAAAGTCCTAACCTCTTTAGTCTTTCCTCATAAGGGAGCTGTTCCATTCCCTTTATCATTTTGGATGCCCTTCTCTGTACCTTCTCCATCGCAACTATATCTTTGAGATGCAGCGACCAGAATTGAACACAGTATTCAAAGTGTGGTTTCACCATGGAGCGATACAGAGGCATTATGACATTTTCTGTTTTATTCACCATCCCTTTCTAATAATTCCCAACATTCTGTTTGCTTTTTTGACTGCTGCAGCACACTGAACCGACGATTTTAATGTGTTATCCACTATGACGCCTAGATCTCTTTCTTGGGTGGTAGCACCTAATATGGAACCTAACATTGTGTAACTATAGCATGGGTTATTTTTCCCTATAAGCATCACCTTGCACTTATCCACATTAAATTTCATCTACCACTCCCTTCAAAAAAACGGGCCACATCAGGATGGGATGACAAGGAAACACAATTCACCAGACTTCTGAAACAAGTAAGAGCCGCAATCTGCACTTTGAGGACTTAAGGGCTAATCCTTTATTCAAACCATCCTGCATAAAATCCAGAATGAGTGGGATCTTAACTGAATGAGGAAGAACATGCTTGCTCCTCACACCAGGCCTCAAAAACTCTCCAAACCCGCACATAAGCCAAGGAAGTGGAGAACTTATGAGCGCGGAGTAAGTTGGCAGTCACCGCAAAGGAATAACCACTCTTTAACAGGCGAACACGCTCAAGGGCCAAACCATAAGACAGAACCAAGTTGGATCATCGTGAAGAACCAGTCCCTGCTGCTAACAGATCCATGTGCGGCAGAAGATGAAGGGGGTTCTCCACCAGGAGTCTTCTCAAATCTACATTCCATGAATGCCTGGGCCAGTCCGGTGCCAGCAGGAGTACTAGCCTACTGTGGCCTTCGATCTTGCAAATTATCCAGGCAGCAAGGGCCACGGAGGAAAGGCATAAAGCAATCTGTCTTCCAGCCAGGTGTGTACGAGAGCGTCTATTTCCAGGGACCACGGATGTCTCCTGCGACTGTAGAATTGAGGAACCTTTGCATTGTGTGAAGTCGCCAACAGGTCTAGGAAAGGAAGGCCCCAGTGATCCACAATCAGCTGAAACAGCTCGGCCAACAACACCCACTCTCCTGGGTCCAGACTCTCCCTGCTGAGAAAGTATGCTCTTATGTTGTCTTTTCCTGTAATGTGAGAGGCTGAGATCATCTGCAGATGACCTTCCGCCCATTCTATAAACTGGTCTATTTCCTGTGACACTTGCTGCCTCTTGGTTCCTTCCTGGTGATTGATATAGACCATCATTGTCGTTTTGTCCAACATCACAAGAACCATTTGATTCCACAGACTGTGGCTGACCTGCAAGCAAGCCAGCCATATCACCTGAGCTTCTAGACAATTGATGTTCCAACAGGACTCTTCGGCATTCCAACGCCCTTGGGCTATTAACTCCAGACAGTGAGACCCCAAACTGTGGAGACTTGCATCTGTCTTGAGTACAAACCAGCTTGGAGAGGACAATGGAACTCCCTTATTTAGATGATCCTCTTGCGACCACCACTGAAGGTGGGAGCAGATTTCCATCGGCAAGTGGAGCCAAACCACATAATCCTGAGACAATGGTTTCCAAGAAGACAGCAGACAGTGCTGAAGAGGACGCATATACGCCCTTGCCCATGGCACCACTTCTAGGGTAGCCACCATCAAGCCGAGCACCTGTGGGTAGGACCACACCGTCGGGCATATGGTGTTCACCAACTGACGCACTTGAGACATCAATTTCTGGATCTGAACTTCTGGTAGGAAAAGTCTATCCTGCCCCATGAGGAACTGGGCCTCCAGATACTCCAATGACTGGGGTGGCTGAAGATTGCTCTTGGTTAGGTTCACCACCCAACCGAGCTCCTACAATAATGAGATCACCTTCTGTGTCACCAGGCGGCTCTCTTCCTGAGACTTGGCTCGAATCAACCAGTCGTCCAAATATAGGTGCACCAGGATCCCTTTTTCTCACGAGGCCACTGCTACTACCACCATAACCTTGGAAAACGTTCTGGGAGCAGTGGCTAGATCAAAGGCCAGTGCACGAAACTGATAGTGGCACCTCAACACTGCAAAGCGTAGAAAGTGTTAGTGTTCCAATTGGAAGGAATATGAAGGTAAGCTTCTGACAGATCCAAGGATGTCAAAAATTCCCCCAACTGCACTGCCATTATCACAGAGCATAAGGTTTCCATGCGAAAATGAGTCATCTTTAAATGACTGTTGACCCTCTTGAGATCTAGGATGGGACGAAAGTAGCCCTCCTTAAGAACATAAGAACATGCCATACTGGGTCAGACCAAGGGTCCATTAAGCCGAGCATCCTGTTTCCAACAGTAGCCAATCCAGGACATAAGAACCTGGCAAGTTACCAAAAACTAAGTCTATTCCATGTTAGGGATGTGAATCGTTTTTCGACGATTAAAATTATCGTCCGATAATTTTAATATCGTCTTAAACCGATATGGAACACAATACAATAGAGATTCTAACGATTTATCGTTATAAATCGTTAGAATCGTGAGCCGGCACACTAAAACCCCCTAAAACCCACCCCCGACCCTTTAAATTAAATCCCCCACCCTCCCGAACCCCCCCCGAAATGACTTAAATAACCTGGGTGTCCAGCGGCGGTCCGGAACGGCAGCGGTCCGGAACGGGCTCCTGCTATTGAATCTTGTTGTCTTCAGCCGGCGCCATTTTCCAAAATGGTGCCGAAAAATGGCGGCGGCCATAGACCAACACGATTCCACGGCAGGAGGTCCTTCCGGACCCCCACTGGACTTTTGGCAAGTCTTGTGGGGGTCAGGAGGCCCCCCCCAAGCTGGCCAAATGTTCCTGGAGGTCCAGCTGGGGTCAGGGAGCGATTTCCCGCCGTGAATCGTTTTCCGTACGGAAAATGGCGCCGGCAGGAGATCGACTGCAGGAGGTCGTTCAGCGAGGCGCCGGAACCCTCGCTGAACGACCTCCTGCAGTCGATCTCCTGCCGGCGCCATTTTCCGTACGGAAAACGATTTGCGGCGGGAAATCGCTCCCTGACCCCCGCTGGACCTCCAGGAACTTTTGGCCAGCTTGGGGGGGGCCTCCTGACCCCCACAAGACTTGCCAAAAGTCCAGCGGGGGTCCGGAAGGACCTCCTGCCGTGGAATCGTGTTGGTCTATGGCCGCCGCCATTTTTCGGCGCCATTTTGGAAAATGGCGCCGGCTGAAGACAACAAGATTCAATAGCAGGAGCCCGTTCCGGACCGCTGCCGTTCCGGACCGCCGCTGGACACCCAGGTTATTTAAGTCATTTGGGGGGGGTTCGGGAGGGTGGGAGATTTAATTTAAAGGGTCGGGGGTGGGTTTTAGGGGGTTTTAATGTGCCGGCTCACGATTTTACGATTTTTCACGATATTTTACCCCCCCAAACGGCAACAATACGATTCCCTCCCCCTCCCAGCCGAAATCGATCGTTAAGACGATCGAGGACACGATTCACATCTCTATTCCATGTTACTGTTGCTAGTAATAGCAGTGGCTATTTCCTAAGTCAACTTAATTAATAGCAGGTAATGGACTTCTCCTCCAAGAACTTATCCAATCCTTTTTTAAACACAGCTACACTAACTGCACTAACCACATCCTCTGGCAACAAATTCCAGAGTTTAATTGTGCGTTGAGTGAAAAAGAACTTTCTCCCATTAGTTTTAAATGTGCCACATGCTAACTTCATGGACTGCCTCCTAGTCTTTCTATTATCTGAAAGAGTAAATAACCGATTCACATCTACCTGTCTAGACCTCTCATGATTTTAAACACCTCTATCATATCCCACCTTAGCCATCTCTTCTCCAAGCTGAAAAGTCCTAACCTCTTTAGTCTTTCCTCATAGGGGAGCTGTTCCATTCTCCTTATCATTTTGGTCGCCCTTCTATGTACCTTCTCCATCGCAACTATATCTTTTTTGAGATGCGGCTACCAGAATTGTACACAGTATTCAAGGTGTGGTCTCACCATGGAGTGATACAGAGGCATTATGACATTTTCCGTTTTATTCACCATTCCCTTTCTAATAATTCCCAACATTCTGTTTGCTTTTTTGACTGCCGCAGCACACTGAACTGACAATTTCAATGTGTTATCCACTATGTCGCCTAGATCTCTTTCTTGGGTTATAGCACCTAATATGGAACCTAACATTGTGTAACTATAGCATGGGTTATTTTTTCCTATGTGCATCATCTTGCACTTATCCACATTAAATTTTATCTGCCATTTTGATGCCCAATTTTCCAGTCTAACAAGGTCTTTCTGCAATTTATCACAATCTGCTTGGGATTTAACTATTCTGAACAATTTTGTATCATCTGCAAATTTCATTACCTCACTCGTCGTATTTCTTTCCAGATCATTTATAAATATATTGAAAAGTAAGGATCCCAATACAGATCCTTGAGGCAGTCCACTGCCCACTCCCTTCCACTGAGAAAACTGTCCATTTAATCCTATTCTCTGCTTCCTGTCTTTTAGCCAGTTTGCAATCCACGAAAGGACATTGCCACCTATCCCATAACTTTTTACTTTTCCTAGAAGATTCTTGGGCACAACAAAATAAATGGAATATTGCCCTATACTTTCTTGAGCTGTGGGCACTGGAACGACAGCCCTCAGCCTGAGGAGCCTTTGAAGCGTGAACTCCACTGCCTGCTTCTTCTGCGGGGAGTGGCAAGGGGACACCATGAACACATTCCGAGGAATACTGCAAAATTCCAGCGCAAAGCCACTGGTCCGACTTGATCTCAACCCACATCCGACAGAAAAGAGAGGGTTGTCCCCCTATCTCTTGTTCCGAAGGTTGGTTGGCAAACCTTCATTGGGATGCTCAGGAAGGTCTGCCACCCGAGCCCCCTCCTGTCTTGGGCTGTCGGGGATGAAAGGACTGAAATCTACCAAAAGGCCAATTCCACTGAAAGGTCGATTCTCTGTTGGGACAAAACCACCTGGAACTCTGGAGTTGACCCCTCATACCAAAGGGGCTCTGTAACTGCTTCTTATCCTCCAGCCACCGAGGAACCAGAGACTCACCCTACTTACTAGCCAGTTTCTCCAACTCGCTCCCAAACAAGAGTGAGCCTTTTAAGGGCATCTTGGTAAGATTAGCTTTGAAGGCTGTGTCAGCTGACCAATTTTGTAACCAGAGTTGACGCCTGGCCATTATCACTAAAGCCACTCCTCTGGTCGAGTTACAGACCAATTCACAGCCTGTACCTACTAAAAAGGCGGCAGTAGGCTCCAGACCACTCTGGAATTCCCTCCAGAATCATCAACCTCCTGAGAGAGAAGCAGAGAAGATTGTGCCACTAGGGCGCAACAGGAAGCAAACTGTAAAGTCATCGGCACCGCTTCAAAAGCTTGCTTAAGAATAGTTTCAATCCTTCTATCATGTACATCCTTCAAGGCCGCTCATCCCTCTACGGGGATAGTCGTCCACTTAGAGAGAGCACATACCAGTGCATTCACTTTGGGAAAATGCAAACGCTCTCTCACAGCCGGATCCAGGGGGTACAGGCCTTCCAATGTCCGACCCTCTTTAAAAGTTGCCTATTGCGGTGGTGAAGACAAATTTCGCTGGAGGTAGGCCCAGCAGGCGGAGGCCTTACGATGTGTCGCTGCAGGACCTCACTCATGCCGTCTCTGCTGCTCTAACAGGACAGCTGCAGAAGATTCAGTCATTGGTTGATGAGCTTCACGATAAGGTAGCCACTTTTAACTCTACTATCAGCAGCATGCAAGACAAGCTCTCTGAGCACGATGACCACATGCTCTCACTAGAAATGGCTGCTGTGGAGCTGCGGGAAAAGAATAAAGCACTGGAGCTTAAACAAGGTGAGCTCAAGAACAGAAACAGGCGTAATAATTTACAGATCCTGGGAGTCCCAGAGTCCATTCAAGGAGAGGCCTTGATTAATTTCTGCGAGAGATGGCTCTCTGAGACACTTCAAGTTAGTGTAGAGACCCAGCCAATTCTGGTGGAAAGAGCCCATCAGTTGGGAGCTGGTGGTCCGGATCAACATGGCCCAGGCAGGTGATGTTGTGGAGCGCTAGGAGAGCGATCCCACTTCCTGGGAGATGTGTGTCCTTGGGCCGCGGCTCGACCCCAGAGGAGCTCCAAGGAGGTGCTGCGGTAGGCGAGGCATGCCCGAGCATGGGTTGGACCGGAGCGAGGCTGGACTGAAGACTAGAGACACTGACCCTCCTCCGGACCTGCACGCTTCGGAAGACCCAACAACGCAATGTTGGTCTTGTGAACAGTCCTCCAACCGTTCCCAGCCCTTTCGGACCTGCCGCAGGGTACGGCACGAAGCGGCAGGCCGGATGGAGGCCAGGGCAGCGAAGACTGGAACATGGATGCAGACGAGACTCAGAAACGAGGTAGACTCAGGCACAGACGTGGACTCAGGAACGAGGTACTGGAAGTAGAGACGTGGACTCAGGAACGAGGTACTGGAAGCACAGACGTAGACTCAGACACAGACGTGGACTCGGGAATGAGGTACTGGAATCGTAGACGTGGACTCAGGACAGACGTGGACTCGGGAACGAGGTATAATGCATACAGGAGACTCAAGGGCAAGGTACGAGACTGGCAACATGAAGCGCCCTACTCAGCCTGCCCATGGGGCTGGTCGCGGACCACGACATAGGTTGCCGCAGGATACCAGGCTTTCAGAAGGTCCAGGAACAAGGTATAAGGCATACAGGAGACTCAAGGGCGAGGTACAAGACTGGCAACATGAAGCGCCCTACTCAGCCCGCCCGTGGGGCTGGTCACGGACCATGACATGGGTTGCCGCAGGATACCAGACTTTCAGAAGGTTCAGGAACAAGGTAAGGACTTCTTGGAGACTCAAAAATTAGGTACATGGCTTGCATCACGAAGCGCCCTACTCAGCCCGCCCTTGGGGCTGGTCACGGACCATGACATGGCTTGCCGCGAGGTACCAGGACATTTTGAAGATACAGGAACGAGGTACATGGCTTGCATCATGAAGCGCCGTACTCAGCCCGCCCGTGGGGCTGGTCGCGGACCACGACATGGCTTGCCGCGAGGTACCAGGACATTAACCGACTCAGGAACAAGGTACTAGCTTTCAGGAGATTCAAGAACAAGGTACTTAGCTTTCAGGCGAATTCAGGAACAAGGTACAAGGCTTGCATCATCTGGACTGGAACATGGATACCGGATTGGAAGACAGACCTTAGGGCAGAAACATGAACAGGCAAACATCAGGGCTGGTACAGCAGGCAGACATCAGGACTGGAACAGCAGGTAGACATCAGGACTGGACGAGGAGCTCCGACAGAGAACAAGGAACACAGGACCTTGCAGAAGTGCTGGAACACAGACAACTCCTGGAGCGAAGGATCTCAGGAGTGACCAACTCCTTGCGAAGGCCAAGACGGACTGGACATTCAGTCCTTTTGTAGGGCTGAGGACCCCAGGGAGAGGTCAGCAGGGGTCACACCTGGCTGGCCCTTGAAGAGGAGTAGAGAGGCGCGCACCCGCACCCTAGGGAGCTGGAGCGAAGAGAGCTGGGTCGTTGGTGGCATTCCCAGCCACATGGAAGGCCCAAGGAGAAGCAGGCAGGCAGCGAGAGCAGCCCTGCCATGAGCTGAAGGTAAGGAGCGATGGCAGGCTGCAGGAGCGGCTCCCAGCCGCGAAGCAACAGGTAAGAAGCAGAGAGGCAGGAGAAACGAAGGGCTGGCTGCAGGCAGAGTAGAGAGCTGCAGGCACCGGCAGGGACCCGGACTGCAGCACGGGCACCGGCAGGGATGCCCTCCCTGCCGGCTGAGGACCGCGGGAAGGCAGAGACACGTTGGGGGGACCAGGAAAGACAGCGGGGGTCCCGACCGCGAAGGAGAGCTCGCGGCGGGTCGGCCCTGCTGCATGGAGCAGGAGGCGGCCGGGGAGGAGCCCGGAGTCTGCGGCAGGACCGCCGCAACGGCGGCAGCGGCCCGACTGGCCGCACAAGGTAAGGAGCCTGCCCGCGAGGAGCGCGGCAAGGACCACAACAGGTGATTGCTAATTTTTTTAACTTCACTGACAAAGAAAAAATATTGCCAGCACACCGCAAAAGGAAGGTTCTTTCTTATGAGAACAGTAAGCTGCTCCTGTTTCCAGACTTTTTGGCTAAGGTCCTGGCTGCTCGCAAAGAATTCACTACGTACTGCACCCAGTTGTTCCACAAAGGAGTGTGCTTCTCCTTACAGTTTCCAGCTTGGCTTAAAGTTTCCATAAAGGGGAGACGCAGATCTTAAGCAAAAAGTTGAAGCCAAGTAGTTTGTGGCCCAGCTTGGTTGAATAAAGATCATGTTTAATGGATGCCTGGTCCTTTATTGTTCTAGGAGTGCATCTCGCTGTTTCGGCTCTTCTACATGGCTGATGGGTTGCTGAGCTGGGCTGATTATCTTTGAAGTTTCAAGTATTTGGTGTTATACCTTCTTGTTGATGTTAGAGGTGCTCATTCTGAACTTTGGGTTTGAAGACTGAGCATCTGATTCCATTTTCAAGGACACTCTCTTCGCTGACTTTGCTGCCTTCTCTTCTTCTTGTTGGTACTATGCAGTCACTATGGGAAGTGTACTTTTTTAAATATTTTCCCTTGCCTAGTTGGGGGGGCTGCGGCATGGAAGGTAGTTTGATGCCAAAGTCAACTTTTCCTCAGTGCACCTGTGATGATGGGGCTGCCCTGAGGGCCTGTTGAACTGATTTGCGACTAACCCATTCAAATCTCTGGGTTTGGGATCAGAGTGAGTTTTATTGTGCTGTTGGCTTCGGGAAGATCCTGCTTGAGAGATCAACTGCCTGTTGGCGAAGATTGCAGAACCAAGACTCTTCGTCAGAGACACGGGGTGGCTTCTTTGGTCAGGAGATGCAGAGTATTTCTTTGGTATTAGGTGGGTGGGGGGTAGGGGCAAGTTTGGTGTGAATGTGTGTGTGGACGAATATCCTTCTTGAGGGGGAGCTTTTTGGTGTGGGAATTAGATTTTGGAGGATTTGGGGGGGAGACCTGTGCCTGGGGGGGGCTTGTCCCCAAAGATGCTTAACTGCAGCTGCCTTGTAAGCAGTTTTAGGGATGGAGCCTGACCACAATTACTGTTAGTTCCATTAATGTAGATGGTTTTCACTCTCTTATAAAAATGAAAAAATTGCTCACTGAGTTAAGGAGGGGAAATGTGAATGTGGCCTCCTTCAGGAAACCCATTTGGAAGATGGGGAGCATCAGAAATTGCGCCGGGAATGGGTTGGCCAGTGCTTCTTCTCCTCCTCCTCTGCTAGGAAGAGGGGAGTTGCGATCCTTAAATAAAAATGTGGTTTTTGAAAAAGAAAACATTTTCACAGATCTGAATGGCAGGTTTGTCATCGTTGTCAGGGAGCTGCAGAGACGGAAAGTTATATTGGCAAACATTTATGCTCCCAATCAATATTCTCATGGGTTCTTCACTAGTCTGGTGGGGAAGTTAGCTTCCAGGAAAGGTTATGCTATTATTTTGGGGGGAGACTTTAATTTGACAGATAACCCACTCATGGATTGCAAACCAGCTAAGATCCCCAGAAAGAACCAGGCTGTGGTGAAGATTGTGGTGGCATGTCACCACAGCATGTCAACCAAGGGCCCAGGAGGTGGTTGATGCCCCTGCATTTGCATCATAATAAGAGTTTTGCGGCCTATTTACATAGTAAATGGAAGAACTATGTTGAATATAATTTGCTTCCTGACACTGACTCTTTGTTTTTCTGGAATGCTGCAAAAGCGGTTATGCGGGGATACATTATTACCTGTTTAGCTGGAGTAAAAAAAACAAAAACTAGAAATGCCAGTGTATTGGAGTTGACTAAAAAGATCGCAGTGCTTCGGCATTTGCATGTACAAGAGCTTTTGCAGCTGTCAAAGGAGAGGCTGTTTGCTGCCAAAAGAGAGCTTAATGCCATTTTGGAGGCAAGGGCTAAGCAAAATTAGCTGTACCTTAAGTTCAAACTTTACCAGTGGGACAATAATTCTGGCAGTTTGCTGGCCCGTTTGGTTAAGTCGGGCTCCCATGCTATGCAAGTGTGTCGCATATATTATGACTCAAAATCATATTCTTTCACACCACATATCCTTAAGGCTTTTGAAACATTTTACAAAATGTTATATGTGGCTGGGTCCAGTGATGAAGCCTGCAAGAAGTCCTTTTTCCAAGGACTAGCGCTACCTATGTTGAATCACAGCAAACAGCAGGCACTTGGGGCTCCCATATCTGAAAGGGAGATCTGCAGCGCTATTGCATGTTTGAAGCTTGTGAAAGCGCCAGGGCCGGACATTGGGGGATTTTTGGTTCACCCCACTTAAAAACATGTTCCATGTGGCACAAGAGAAGGGGAAGTTTGAGTGGGGCCATAACCTAGCGACTATCACTGTGTTAGTCAAGCCTGGCAAGGACCCTTCATTACCTCAGTCCTATAGGCTCATGTTTCTTTTGAATCAGGATATAAACATTTTGGCAGCTATCTTGGCCTCGCGGTTCGATGTGGTGATAGAGAATGTGGTTTCCACTGATCAAACAGGCTTTGTAAGGGGGAGGCTAGCGAACTTGAATATCTTGAAGACTTGCATGGCTATTTTTACAGCTCAAGCTGGAAATGAGGATAGGCTGCTGGCCGGTGTTGACGCTGAAAAAGCATTTGACTGTGTTAAATGGCCCTATTTGCAGTGGGTGTTGGAGAAATTTAATGTTGGAGCTTCTTTTTTAACATGGGTTAGTCTTTTATTTCATCGGCTGCTAGCGAAACGTTTGGTTAACAGGTCTTTGTCGAACGTGTTTCAGCTTGGACAGGGCACCCGAAAGAGGTGTTCCTTATCTCCCCTGCTTTTTGTGCTGGGACTAGAGCTGCTAGCCATCAAGCTTTGTAGTTTGCCTTCTTTTCAAGGGATTTGGGTTCAGCACAGGGAAATTAAATTGAGCATGTTTGCAGATTATCTCTTGCTTTTATTGGCAAGCCGCAGATTTGTCTCCAGGAGATTATTGGTACAAATACTGATTTGGGGAGTTTTTCTGGGTTGCGGATTAGTTATGAGAATTCTGAGGCATTTCCCTTGCACGCTGCTTTGATAGATGGGTGGGTTCTTTTCCGTTGCATTGGGCTAGGGACCAGTTTCAGAATTTGGGGATTTACCTAGCTTGCACTGTGGAGGAACTGTGTTTTCTCAATTTTGACATGGTTTTTGATGCAATAAAATATCTTCTTCAGCAGTGGAAATCTCTGCCCTTATCATTGCTGGGGAGGAGTGCTTTGTCAGTATGGTAGTTCTCCCCAAGTTGTTGTACCCTTTGCAAACGCTGCCATTGTGGATTGATGACAACAGGGTATGGAAGTTCCGGTTGCTTTTAGGTTCATTTGTTTAGAATAATAGAAGGGCATGGATACGTTATGATGTGTTGAGACTGGACTAGAATAAGGGTGGAATAGGTCTGTTGGATCTGTGAGTTGGTTATCTTTTCAGCAGTCACAGGTTGAATGGGAGCTGCCGAATAGTTATTTCCTGGTGTTTTTGCAGGCCTGCCACTATGGGGTTAGTGTTCGTGCTGGAGAGCTGTCTCAGATCATTCTTACGGATGAGGACAGTTTCTCGATACTGGGCCTAAGTTTAACTAAATTTCAATTTGGGCCTCTCATTTAAAAGAACTCCTGCCCACTTCCCACATGGATGTTTGGTGGTGAAGTGGAGTGAGGATTTGGGGGAACAGATTGATGTGGATGCTATGAGCTCGGCCTTTGTGCTGGTTCACAAATTTCTCCTGGGTGTGGATATGCGAGCAATCCAGTTTAAATTGCTGCACAGGGCTTTGGGGGGTAAAAATGAGGCTCTGGGTATCTGACTCGTGTATCAAATGCAACACCCATATTGGGACTCTATCACATGTTCACTGGTTGCGTTAAGGGATGAGGTCTCAGACTTCCTAGATGAGTTTCTGGAGAGTGGAGTTCCTTGGTCCAGGAAGTAAATATACTGGCATATTTTGGACAGGAGTTTTCAGCTCCCACAGGGGGTGTGGGTTTTCTGGCAACGGCACTGCTCCTAAGAAAACTGTTATCATGCTGGAAAACCAGTGATGCCCCTGAGTTTGCATGGTGGATAGCGCTGATGCAGAGCACTATGCAAGTTGAGAAATTGCAGCAGAAAGATTTGCCCCCAAAAAGGGCTTTCATAGTTAAAGGCTATTTTTTGCTGTGAGGAAAAGATTTAAGGAAGTGTGAAGCAGGCCATCTCATAGAATCTACTGAGGATGGGCTTTGTACTGCTTCCCAATCTCTGATGGTGGAATGAATGGGTGAATGGGGTATGATTGTAGTGTGTGTGGTGGTGGGGGTTCTGTTCTTATTATGAAATGATGCTTGAGCCTAAGGTTGTTATTGCTTGGGATATTCTCCTGTGTCGTGATTCAGTGACTAGATTTACTATGTATTAGATTTGGTTGTTTGTCTGTTTGTTGGCTCAAATAAACAGATTAAAAAAAAAAAAGGAAGACGCTTAGGCTTCTTGCTTATCGGCGTCATCACAGCGGTAAATGTACATCTGAACGGCTCGTGCTGAAAGGGGAATGCGCACAAAGAAAGTGTGGCAAGGTGCACACACAACTTGTGCACCAAGCTAAGTGTGTGAACAGTGTAAAATTTGTGCGTATAAAAAGCGCGCCTAAAACCCGAGCGCCCAATGCTTGTGCAGAGCCGACGCACTGCGCACACTGGCCTGTAGAGGGCAACAGAGCATGCTCAGGATCACATGAAAAACACCATTGTGGCCTACCATGCGGTGTGCAAGATAAAAGCCTAAGTGTGGGGCCTAGCCCACCGAGGGCTGCTGAACCTGCCAGGCTGCCCAGTTCCCCAATCCTAACGGGAGCGAGAATGAACGTCGGTTCAGTGGACCGAGCACGGAGACCGGAGGAAGTCCTGAAATCCCTCTAACGGTCTCTGATTCAAAGGTAAAAGTATTTTTTTTAAAAACCTTACCTGAGCTCAGCACTTACCGGCTGAGTACAGAAACTGTCTCCGGCTGTGGGGGGAGAGGGCATCTGTTGTCACCGCCGCACTTGGCCTCCTGCACCCGCTGCCTTTCAGCTGAACTAGCAGCTAAGTCCACACCGGGAAACCCAGCTACCCGAACAAGGCACGCATCTGAGGAACCATGGAAATCACCTCAGGAATTCTCAACTGGGTTAGGGGTGGGGGGGGACCTTTAGGTATCACCGCAGGACAGCGGGGCTTTCTTTTCCTTAATTTAGAATTTCAGATTTCTCCTTCCAAAAAGCTCGAAGCAATACACATAGGGAGATGCACGTCCCCCATCTGCTGGAGACGGAGAATACTGGCAAGCTGGGGTCACTGTAGGGTTATATATGTCAGGGAGGAGGAATAGCCTAGTGGTTAGAGCAGTGGGCTATGACCCAGGAGACCAGGGTTTGAGTCCCGCTGTCACTCCTTGTGACCTTGGGCAAGTCACTTTACCCTCCATTGCCTCAGGTACAAAAACTTAGATTGTAAGCCCTCTGAGGATAGGGAAATACCTACAGTACCTGAATGTAAACCGATGTGGTATCTCAGATCAAATATTGGTATATAAAAATAAATAAATATATGCTATGACATCATCCATCTGCTGGCAGGGGAGTATAAACCCACTGGTCCTGGAGTCCAAGCTGGCAGGGGAGCATAAACCCACTGGTCCTGGAGTCCAAGCTAGGAAATAACAGAATGCTTCTGACCATAAAGCAAGCCACCAAAACTTTTTAATATTGGCGCATTTCTAGAAACAATGCAGAAAAGTTGCCTTTACTTCATTACATTTCAGACACTGGTCAGAAGAAGTGATACGGGCCTTATATTCCTTCACAGGCCAAAAATATAACTTGTGAAATATTTTAAACTATGGCATCATCCACCAGTTTTCAAAATCGGAAACTATGCCTATATCAGACAAATTAAAAACAGATTGGCAAGGTGCTTTTCCGTTCACATTGTCGTTGTGGTGTTTCAAGTATTTGGGTATACGGATAGCTCATGATATTTCTCAGTTATATAAATTAAATATTATCACAATAATAGAATTGATTAAAGAACAATTACTAGCATGGAAAGATCTTCCTTTGTCATTACTGGGGCACACTGCATTGTGTAGAATGGCTCTTTGCCTAAAATGTTATACAAGTTACAGATACTCCCTATATGGATGATGCAGTTGGATATAGATCAGCTATGCAAAATAGTTACAACTTTCATATGATGAAGAAAAAAGTCCAGACTAAATTATACCACTCTTATGAGATCTAAAAAAATATAGTGGATAGAAACTGCTCTATTTTTTCTTTTACAATATGGCTTGTCAACTGTGTTACTGCTGGAAATGGTACAGACATCAATACAAGTTTGAAGTTCTGGGACTTATCTCAGACATTTGTTAACCATATCTGGCTTTAAATGTGCTTCAAGCTACAGATAAAGCTCTTCCACAACAATTAAGATCACATATATTGATCAGTCTTGTTGTATTAGCATGGTGATTCTTTTGTAAAGAATGGAAAGGGAATCTATACACCACGGAACTGCTTGAATTAATAAGTTATCCTGACATTCCCTCTGGTCTGGATAATCCAGTGTTTAGGGAATGGAAGTCATACTGTTTGTCTATGATAGACAATTTTTATTTCACATTGCAAAAATTTATATTTTCTTTTGAACAATTACAAACTCGTTATGGTTTGAACCACCAACTTTTTTTCATATAAGAATATGCCATACTGGGTCAGACCAAGGGTCCATCAAGCCCAGCATCCTGTTTCCAACAGTGGCCAATCCAGGCCATAAGAACCTGGCAAGTACCCAAAAACTAAGTCTAGTCCATGTTACCATTGCTAATAATAGTGGTGGTTATTATATAAGTCAACTTAATTAATAGCAGGTAATGGACTTCTCGTCCAAGAACTTATCCAATCCTTTTTTAAACACAGCTAGACTAATTGCACTAACCACATCCTCTGGCAACAAATTCCAGAGTTTAATTGTGCGTTGAGTGAAAAAGAACTTTCTCCCATTAGTTTTAAATGTGCCACATGCTAACTTCATGGAGTGCCCCCTAGTCTTTCTATTATCCGAAAGAGTAAAAAACCGATTCACGTCTACCTGTTCTAGACCTCTCATGATTTTAAACACCTCTATCATATCCCTCCTCAGCCTTCTCTTCTCCAAGCTGAAAAGTCCTAACCTCTTTAGTCTTTCCTCATAGGGGAGCTGTTCCATTCCCTTTATCATTTTGGTAGCCCTTCTCTATACCTTCTCCATCGCAATTATATCTTTTTTGAGATGCGGCGACCAGAATTGTACACACTATTCAAGGTGCGGTCTCACCATGGAGCGATACAGAGGCATTATGACATTTTCCATTTTATTCACCATTCCCTTTCTAATAATTCCCAACATTCTGTTTGCTTTTTTGACTGCCGCAGCACACTGAACTGACGATTTCAATGTGTTATCCACTATGACGCCTAGATCTCTTTCTTGGGTAGTAGCACCTAATATGGAACCTAACATTGTGTAACTATAGCATGGGTTATTTTTCCCTATATGCATCACCTTGCACTTGTCCACATTAAATTTCATCTGCCATTTAGATGTCCAATTTTCCAGCCTCACAAAGTCTTCCTGCAACTTATCACAATCTGCCTGTGATTTAACTACTCTGAACAATTTTGTATCATCTGCAAATTTGATTACCTCACTCGTCGTATTTCTTTCCAGATCATTTATAAATATATTGAAAAGTAAGGGTCCCAGTACAGATCCCTGAGGCAGTCCACTGACCACTCCCTTCCACTGAGAAAATTGTCCATTTAATCCTACTCTCTGTTTCCTGTCTTTTAGCCAGTTTGTAATCCATGAAAGGACATCGCCACCTATCCCATGACTTTTTACTTTTCCTAGAAGCCTCTCATGAGGAACTTTGTCAAACGCCTTCTGAAAATCCAAGTATACCTCATCTACCGGTTCACCTTTATCCACATGTTTATTAACTCCTTCGAATAAGTGAAGCAGATTTGTGAGGCAAGACTTATTAACCATATCTGGCTTTAAATGGAGAATAGGCTAGAGACGTTGGGTTTTCAGGATATCCCTAATGAATATGCATGACAAATATTTGCATACACAGGAGGTAGTGCATGCAAATAAATATCATGCATATTAATTAGGGATATCCTGAAAAGCTAACTGGCATGCCCCATAGGACCGGTTTGAGCACCCTTGCTCTATCCTATTCCCCAGACCAACATCCCATCTACTTAAAAAAAAAAAAAGTGCTTCTCTCCCAGCCTCCACCCTTAATCTTTGGACAATCACTGTACCTCAAACCTCTTTACTTCCATTCTCTAAACACTGACTTGCAGAGTCATTGCCAGGCAATTTGGAACCTAAGGTCAAATTAAAAAGTGTGTCCTCACTCTATACCCACCACCACCAGGTAGGAGACTGCTAAATGTTTTGGATTATTTCTTTTTATTTTAAAAGATAACACTTATTATTTATAAACTATAAGTAGATATAAATGTGATCCTATTCCCAAAAGTGTGATCCTTAGGTCTATATGGATGTGATCCATAACCCTTACCCAATTGATTACCAATCTCTACCTTGTTAAGCAGTAGGAGTTGAAAAAAAGAGTGAATGCCTAGATTGGAGTAGAGTTATGGGAGAATTCACTGGGTCTTTTAGAAACTGTTATGATGGTTTTAGAAATGGATACCGATCTGATTTAATAAGATAACTGTACACTTCACAGGACATATTAAAATTACCATCAACTATTTTGAATGAATAATTCCTTTTCCTCCTGGTAGACCAGTCCATTACACCTGGAATTTCCCTATTCCTCACCTACCAGAGAGCAACCCCCCCATATGACTGCATTCTCACCTATAAGAGGGGAGTAGCCATAGCCCCTGGCCAGTAGTCTCTGTCTCCTGCAGCTGCAGACAAGTGTAGACGGACTTTCTAATTCCTCTCAGAGCCAGCATGCGTTCCCATCTTGGTACAGCTCTCTTAGCTCCTGGATCAACAGTTTCTTGGGGTTGCTTTTTGGAAGTGCCTTTCAGGAAGGACTCTGGTTGTAGGTGCCTAGGTGCAGATCCATATTTCCCTAGGGACTTGAGGATACCCCTAAGAAGACCCCCCTCCCCCCACTCCTTAGGGTGTAGAGGATCCTGAAGGACCTGGCCTTATTAAAAAAGATATATAATTTTAATATTAGGGTCTTGGGGGTCTCTCTCCCTTTGCTTTCCTCTGCACTCTGCCTCTTCTCCTCCCAAGTGTGGCAGAATAAAGGTTTGTTGAAAAGAAAAATAAAGAAAAGGGAAAGTAAAAGGCAAAGGGGACAGCTCCCATAGGAGGGGAACTGCAGAAGACAATGCTACCATGACATTTTTCCTTGGAAGTGGTGAGTTCCAAAGAAGCTTCAAGAAATGGAGAGAAACTGCAAATTACAGCACACCATGATGAAAGTTTAAGCAGGATTGGCAGTCATCCAATAAATAGATTGGAGGTAAAGGCCATCCTTCTTGCCAAGGATAAAGGGAAAGGCAGTCAGAGTCCTTACAGTCAGCACAACAACAGTGGCATAGGTGAACAAACAAAGGGGCACTCACAGCCCCAGACTAGTGGAAGAAGTGAGTGGGATACCTGATTGGGCAGATAAGAACCTGCCCCAGTTGTCAACTTCGCACATTGCAGGAAGAGAAAATGTGCAAGCAGACTTCCTCAGCAGGAACAAACTAGACCCAGGAAAGTGGGAGCTCAGCCAAGAGTCTTTCCAAATAGTGGAACAATGGGAACTGCTGGCTATGAGCTTGTTGGCATCTCAAGCAGGAGTGGATTGCAGGAAAATATCAGCCTGGGACATTTTTTGCAAAACCGGCCCATGTGGTATCTGAGTGACTCCCTTTTGTGCTTTCCCTGCAGGATGTGTTTCAACAGTTCCCAAAAGACACCAAACTGACCATTCAGAGGTACATCATGTTAAAGGGGCACTTAGAGAAGATAAGGCCATCGCGGAAAGATTAAATGATTTCTTTGCTTCGGTGTTTACTGAAGAGGATGTTGGGGAGGTACCCGTAATGGAGAAGGTTTTCATGGGAAATGATTCAGATGGACTGAATCAAATCACGGTGAACCTAGAAGATGTGGTAGGCCTGATTGACAAACTGAAGAGTAGTAAATCACCTGGACTGGATGGTATACACCCCAGAGTTCTGAAGGAACTAAAAAATGAAATTTCAGACCTATTAGTAAAAATTTGTAACCTATCATTAAAATCATCCATTGTACCTGAAGACTGGAGGATAGCAAATGTAACCCCAATATTTAAAAAGGGCTCCAGGGGCGATCCGGGAAACTACAGGCCGGTTAGCCTGACGTCAGTGCCAGGGAAAATAGTGGAAAGTGTTCTAAACATCAAAATCACAGAACATATAGAAAGACATAATGGAACAAAGTCAGCATGGCTTTACCCAAGGCAAGTCTTGCCGCACAAATCTGCTTCACTTTTTTGAAGGAGTTAATAAACATGTGGATAAAGGTGAACCGGTAAATGTAATATACTTGGATTTTCAGAAGGCGTTTGACAAAGTTCCTCATGAGAGGCTTCTAGGAAAAGTAAAAAGTCATGGGATAGGTGACGATGTCCTTTCGTGGATTGCAAACTGGCTAAAAGACAGGAAACAGAGAGTAGGATTAAATGGACAATTTTCTCAGTGGAAGGGAGTGGACAGTGGAGTGCCTCAGGGATCTGTATTGGGACCCTTACTTTTCAATATATTTATAAATGATCTGGAAAGAAATACGACGAGTGAGATAATCAAATTTGCAGATGAGACAAAATTGTTCAGAGTAGTTAAATCACAAGCAGATTGTGATAAATTGCAGGAAGACCTTGTGAGACTGGAATATTGGGCATCCAAATGGCAGATGAAATTTAATGTGCATAAGTGCAAGGTGATGCATATAGGGAAAAATAACCCATGCTATAATTACACAATGTTGGGTTCCATATTAGGTGCTACAACCCAAGAAAGAGATCTAGGCGTCATAGTGGATAACACATTGAAATTGTCGGTTCAGTGTGCTGCAGCAGTCAAAAAAGCAAACAGAATGTTGGGAATTATTAGAAAGGGAATGGTTAATAAAACGGAAAATGTCATAATGCCTCTGTATCGCTCCATGGTGAGGCCGCACCTTGAATACTGTATACAATTCTGGTCGCCGCATCTCAAAAAAGATATAATTGCAATGGAGAAGGTACAGAGAGGGGCTACCAAAATGATAAGGGGAATGGAACAGCTCCCCTATGAGGAAAGATTAAAGAGGTTAGGACTTTTCAGCTTGGAGAAGAGACTGCTGAGGAGGGATATGATAGAGATGTTTAAAATTTTGAGAGGTCTAGAACGGGTAGATGTGAATCGGTTATTTACTCTTTCGGATAGTAGAAAGACTAGGGGGCACTCCATGAAGTTAGCATGGGGCACATTTAAAACTAATTGGAGAAAGTTCTTTTTTACTCAACGCACAATTAAACTCTGAAATTTGATGCCAGAGGATGTGGTTAGTGCAGTTAGTATAGCTGTGTTTAAAAAAGGATTGGATAAGTTCTTGGAGGAGAAGTCCATTACCTGCTATTAAGTTCACTTAGAGAATAGCCACTGCCATTAGCAATGGTAACATTGGAATAGACTTAGCTTTTGGGTACTTGCCAGGTTCTTATGGCTTGGATTGGCCACTGTTGGAAACAGGATGCTGGGCTTGATGGACCCTTGGACTGACCCAGTATGGCATTTTCTTATGTTCTTATGTGACCTGGAGCTTGGCAGAATTGAGCCAAAAAATCTGCAGTATAAATTTCACGTTTTTCCTAAACGCAGAAGTAGAACATATCCTAGACCAGGGGTGAGCAAACAGAGCTGCGGGCCCTCTTCCATCCATTCATTCAATTGGTTACCGTCTACCCCCAGGTCTACTTATTTGGTTTTAAAGTCTCTTGCCATCCAATCAGCTCTTGAACCAGTTGGCAAGTAATCTGACAACTACACCACCAACCAGTGTCAGTGACACACACACAATCTGTCATACACAAACCCCCTTACATACTCTTTCAGACATCCACTTTGTGTCCGAGAGGGTGTGTGTGTGTGTCTCTGTCTCTGACACGAAGACACCCACACACACATTCGCTCTCAGTGTATGGGTGTGTCATAGAGAAAGAGTGTATGGGTGTCTTTCTCTGTCAGGGAGAAAGACACATCCAACACATTCCATCATAGTTCTGCTGCTCATATGCTCACACAGCGAGTACTCTAGCTCCAGTACTACCACAGCATTATGTAAAACGTTTTTGCTTGCTGCCTGCCCTTCCCCAGCCTGCAGCAGCCCTCTCCCTTTCTCATTCCCGCCCCACCCTTCCTGGTACCCCTACTTCGGGAGACTCACTGGTTCCACAGCTAGTTAACCCTTTCAGAAGGAAAGACCAGAGTACAGTAGCCTCCCCAATGCTGCCCAGGCACTTCCTCTTGGCTCACCCCATCCTTTTATGACTGTAACTTGCCTCCACTTCTCTGTTTCTCTGCCACCATTCCAGTGCATTCCCATTGAATGAGTGCTACACCTTCTCTTTCTTCTCTTGGCCACTGTTGTAAACAGGATGCTGGGCTTGATGGACCCTTGGTTTGACCCAGTATGGCATTTTCTTATGTTCCTTTTCTTTCCCCTCTCTCCCCTGCATCATCAACTTTGCTTTCCTTTTCTCTTCCCTCTACTCCTTGCATCACCTTCTTTCCTTTTCTCTCCCCTCTATCCCCTGCATCACCTTCTCTTTCCTTTTCTCTCTCCGCTCCCCTGCATCATCACCTTCGCTTTCCTTTTCTCTCCCCGCTCCCCTGCACCATCACCTTCGCTTTCCTTTTCTCTTCCCTCTACCCCTTGCATCACCTTCTCTTTCCTCTTCTCTCCCCTCAACCCCCTACTTCATCACCTTCTCTTTCCTCTTCTCTCCCCTCACCCCTTGGTATCAGGGCCGGAGGAACCACTAGGCGAGCTAGGCTTGTGCCTAGGGTGCCGTGGCAGGCGGCAGAATTTTGAAAGGGCAAAAATACATAATTTTCAACAACAATATCCATTCTCAAGAAAAATATCTATCTATTGATTTAAACAAAAACTCTTTAAATTACCATTTACTCATGCCCCCTACCATAAAAGTAATAGAAGAATAGGAAAGGGGAGGACAGAGCTGCTTTCAAAGGGAGCGAGGGATATGTCAGTGTAAACAGGATGTCATCAGCAAACATAGACATCTTGTAGTCTCGCTTTCCTATGCGAACACCCCTAATCAATTCATTATTGCGGACCCTGAGGGCCAAAGGCTCTAAAAATAGCGCAAATAATAGCGGTGACAAAGGGCACCCTGTCTTGTCCCACTGTGTATAGTAAAGGCCTCAGAGTAAATCCCATTGACCTTCACCAGTGCCGTGGGAGTATTGTACAGTTGTTGAAGCCATTTAAGCAATTTAGTCCCAAAGTTTATTTCCTTTAGAGTGTGGAACAGGAAAGGCCAATTAACCATGTCGAAGGCCTTTTCTGCATCCACCGACAGTAAAACCATCGGCATAGATTGCTTCCTGGCCCACTACACCAGATCTACAATTTTGCATATATTATCTGCCGCCATCCTGCCAGGTATAAAACCTGCTTGATCTGTGTGCACCAGCTTAGCCATGACCCTATTCATTCGTGTCACCATGATTTTTGCTATTAGCTTGAGATCCACATTAATAAGGGAGATGGGTCTGTAGGAACCGCATTGCGTGAGGTCTCTCCCTGGTTTCACTAGAATAGTTATTTCTGCCACATTTGATCCTACTCCCAATGGCTTATCCTCCCATACAGAGTTAAATAATGCTTGGAGGGGTTCTATTAGAGTTCTATTAGAGTTCTATTAGAGAATTTTTTATAAAACTGTGGGGTGAACCCAGCCAGCCCTGGTGTCTCATTCACTTTCAGCCCCTTAATTGCCTGCTGTATTTCCATGATTGAAAATTCCCTATCCATAAATCCTCTCTCCTCCTCTGTAAGAGTAGGGAGCTCGACACTATCTAGATATTGATCAGTCTGTTCTGGAGAGATAGAAGGGTTCGCCTCATACAGAGAACCATAAAATTGCTGGAATCTGTATCGGCTATCCGGGGGAGAGGTTATCATTTCGCCTCCTGAAGATCCGATTGCTAGAATCTGATTTTGTCTTTTGCCTTTGTTTTAAAAATCTAGCTAATAATTTCCCCGAACGATTACCCCACGCAAATCTCTCCAAGTTCATCATGGACGTTTTAGCCATCAGCTCCGCCTCCGTCAGAATTCGCAGCTCCTCCCATGCCCTCTGTAATTGTGCATAGGTAGCTTTAGACAATGTATGTTTGTGGGCCTCAGTCAGCTTAGTTATTTCACCTAATAATTTTTGTTTTGCAGCCTGTTTACTTCGTTTAACATGGGTTCCCCTCGATATTAGTTTACCTCACCACTGCCTTTAAGCAGTCCCATAGCAAGGTGGGATCCCCTTCATTAAGTGTTTGGTATTCAGAGATACCATCTCATAGTTGCTGGCAAAATTCCTCATCAAGTCAAAGGGAGTCGTTCACCTTCCAAGAGCGGAACCCCGTCGTGTCAGGATGAGTGCGGATCTCAAGAGAAATAGAGGCATGATCAGACCATGTGATAGAATTGATAATGGAGAGGGTCCTACCAACCCTCTCCATTAAGGTCTTGTCTACCAAATATAGATCTATATGGGAGTAGGAGTTGGGGGGGGGGGGAGAAAAAAAGGTGTAATTTTTAGATTGTGGATGTCTCTGTTGCCACACATCAATTAAGTTCCACTTCGTTAGAAGGGATTTCAAGCGTCTCCTGTGGGGTCCTGTGCCCGTGCTATTCCCCCCTGAGTTATCTAGTTGGGGGTCTAAAGTCAGATTAAAATCACCTGTAATTATTATAATGCCCTCCCCTTCCCTATCTAATAGATGGTCAATCTGTGTAAAGAAAACTTTCTGACTCGTATTGGGAGCATAAATATTTAATAAAGTATACAGGGTCCCCTGATATTCAAATCTTACCAATAAAAATCCTCCATGTGTATCTGCAATATGCTTGGAAATGATGTAATCATGACCTTGTCTAAACAGAACACATACTCCTGTGTATTTATAAGCTTGACTAGCGGCTGAGAAAAATTTGTGAGCAAACATCGGCCAAGCGAGAAGGTGTTCATAACATCTCTTTAGGTGTGTTTCTTGTAAACACACCACCATTGCCCCTTGGTCTTGTATATCTTGCCGAAGAAGATGTCGCTTGCGCGGAGTGTGGAGGCCCTTGACATTAAGGGAAAAAAAGTGTAGCGCCATTAAGATTATGCTAGAGCAATGTTTGGCTGTATTGCTGGCACTCTTTTGCTGCTATCTTTATTGCTGTTATCAGCCCACTGACGTCGCAGCACCACACTCCTCCAGTTATTTCTCCTTCTTGCTCGGCCGCTAAGCCACCCTACAGTTAGAATGTGAATCCAATAACCTTACCTCGCTCAAGCCACTCTTCCTCCCATCCCACACACCACCTCCCCCTCCTCTCCCCCAAGTGAAATGCCATGGCCTCATGGCGGTTCTGCAAGTTGCAGAAGAGTTTGGTGTAGTCTCGCAGCCAAGACATCCAGCACCCCTCCCCCTATTTTCTCATATAGCGCATCTCGAATCAACCCATCTCTCCACCAGCAACTAACATAGCTAAACCAAAAAATAATGTCAATAATAAACCGAGTCTTCATGAGAAATCTAATGCCTCAAATCATAGCTTCCTCATGTGTCTCCCCAAGATTTAAATCCCACTATTGTGAGAGAATCTCCATCGGTGCCTGCATTTATGTAGTTCATCCAAGGCCCTCTCCAACCGATTGCAGTGGCCCTCCAGTGTTCCGGCGCAATCTCCGTCCGCCTTTTTCTGCCCGCTGCCAGCACACATACTCCTGTGTGCTGGCACACATACATCAGGTCACGGGATGCTGGTGGCGTGCTGTCTTTAATCTGTAGACTGGCTGCAGTCAAAATGGCCACCGCCTCACTGACACTAGTAGCCTTAGTGATAATGTCGTGGATTGTCACTGATAGCCCCGTCGGGAACAGCCAACGGTAGCGTATATTTTCTTTAAATAGCACCAATGTTAAGGGTTGGTATTCCTGCTGCCTTTTAAGTGTCATCGGAGATAAATCAGAGAATACTGAAATAGTATGGGATTCCCACACCCATGATTGCTGTTTTCTTGCCGCTGCTAGGACTCTTTCCTTAATCTGGAACTTTAAGAAGCAGGCTATTATGTCCCTCGGTTGGTTGCCTAGTCAGGGGCCCAGGGTACAGTAGGCCCTTTCTATATCAACGTCGCATGCGATATCAGGCGACTCTCCAGTGAGTTCCTGTGATAAAAAAAACTTGCACAGAGATCTTACCACCTCGGTGCACTCGCTGTAGGCCTCTGTCTCTGGTATTCCCCGAAATTGCAGATTACATCTGCGGTTTCTATTTTCCAAATCTTCTAGTTTCAATGACATGTCTATACCAGATTTCATTAAGGAGTCACTCTGTGTTTGCAATTTATTACTTTCACTTCTTGTGCATCCAGCCTGTTATCACACTCGTCCACGCAGCGGCCTATTTCAGCCATATCTTCCAGCAGCTCCGCCATTTTATCGATCATCTCCTGCTTATTATCTTTCATGTCCTTGCGAAGGTCGCTAAACCATTGCCTGAATTCGGTTCTGGTGGGTACTGAGGAGCTCGGAGGTATCTGATCGCTCGGTAGCTCATCCTCGTCTCCTGCATTTGAGCCCTGCATCACAGAAACCTCACTGTCTGTGGGGCCTCCCAAGCCCTCTCCCCCCTTCGCATACGAAAATTACCGCAGATCTGTGCCTTTGCGCTTAGATGTCATTAAGGGGATGTGAAAATAAAGCGTTGGCTCTATATTCTGCTCGGCTGGTGGAGAATGGATGGCAATTTGTCCGCTTTGTAGCTCGAGGTATTCGGGAGCTCTTAGATCAAGCTGCCATCTTGTCCCGTGATGTCACCGCCTCCCCAGTCTTCCTTTCTTGAGGTATCCCTTTTCACCTCCAAGTTGTGTCCTGTCCTGCTTAATGGCACTGGCCTCACAGCGGCAGTAACTGGGAATAGAAAATTCAGCGAGGGAGACTCTGTGGTGCCCTGACCCTTCCTCCTATGTGGGCTTCATATTACCATGGACATCTGTGCAAGAGGTGGGATACATTAGGGCTATCAGTGCACAATGACTGCAAGAGGTCCTGTGCTGAAGTTTCTATCCCCATTTGCTGCTGCTCTGGGGCAGAATCTATCGATGCCTTTTTCTCTCCCTTTCTACCCAGCGTTGTGTTTTTCTTCCCTTCCACCTCCTACCAAGCATTGCTTCATTCCCTCCCCCAACTCTCTAACCACCATTGTCCCTCTATTTCTTCTTTGCCCCCTTCCTAGCATCTCTCTCCCTGTCTCCAACTATTACATGACTTTTCCTCCATCCCAGCAGTCCTTCTCTCTGTCTCCCCTGCCCAGCATATCACTTCACTCTCTTCTCCACAAACCCATGGCGGGAAAGGAGGATTTGTTAGGTTGCAAATGGAAATGTACATGCTTAACTGGACAGGCTTGATGGGCCAATTTGGGTTTTATCTACTGTCATCTACTATGTTACCACTGAAAATAGAAAATATTTTTAGTTTGTTTGCATCATTCTGCTGTTACTACCTTTCACAACCCCCACTAGGCTAAGTAGACTGCAGTGTTCATCTTTAAAGTTACGTCTGTTCAGCTTTTGTCTTTCAAGCAAGCCTTGAATGTTGGGTGATTTCTTCTCTCTTCTTTGTATACAAAGACAAAAAGCTCTCAATAATGATTTACCTATATGCTAAGACCCCCTAAAAGTGAATAGACTACAGCAAACACTGACCTCTTGATTTGAAAAACATGATTTCCTTTATAAGAAAAAAAAAAGTGAAGAGAGGTTGATCCTTAGCCAGAATACCCTTTCCCTTACATTCATTCATGAGCCACAGATTAAACAAATTTTGAAATTCATATTAAGAAACAATTTGAGAGGAATGATTTATTGAAAGGTGTGGCAAGGATTAGTTTCTATCTTGAATAGAGAAAACAGTGCGGTTCTTCAGTTTATGGAACAGAGTGAAACTGTCCCAAAAAGCTTTGAAATGGTAACACAATATCTAGAAATAATTACTGTAACTGATTAGTTTGATTTTAGTTCATTAGGAAAACAAAAACTTGGCATTTGAGTTTCGCTTACGAGCTGCTAGCAGTGAATATGTTTTTCTTTCCAGGAACAAGACATTTTTACACCACCACTCTCCTGGTCCTCTGCCATTTTTATTTGTATTTTTTCCTTTTTTTATTCAGCTTCTTGGTTTGCTGAATTAGTGCCACCTTTTTCACTTAAGGCACAAATCAGTCCTGGAGAGCATGAATGCATGACCCGTAGAAGAGAAGCTTTTTCTCCTTCCTTCTCCACAATCCTCCTGCCCAACATCTCCCCTCACTCTTTTCTCCACAACCCCATGGCCCTCTCCCCTCACCTGACTTGGCTGATCCAAGAGAACCCTGGTACTGGGGGTGGTAGGGCAGTCACAGATGGCAGATGAAACAGAAATAAAAAGAAAATGAGCTTGGGCCTGTACTCAGGCCCTGCCACAGCCCCTCCACCTCCTTCCACATAGGTTTCCTATTACCTAGGAAACCCATAGAGGGGTGGGATAAACTGCAGAGCCTAAGCACACACTGGCTCCCTCACTTTCTGTTTCTGTGACATGCCCTTTATACAGTCTACTGTTTGTGACTCCCCCCCCCCCTCCAGTCTTGGCACTGTTGCAGGGGAAAGGAAGTCAGACTGGGGAGGCATTTGACCCCTTTTGCCAGCTGGTGGCATGGCCAGAAAGATCTAGCATTGAGAGGGGTGCCAGGACTCCGGTCCCATCATGGATAACTACATGAGTGGGGTAAGCAGCATGGCACCCGTTGGCAGTGATGCTTATGGCCAAGGTTAATAGCAGTGGCTATTCCCTAAGTAAATTTGATTAATTGTGGAAGGGAGTGGACAGTGGAGTGCCTCAGGGATCTGTATTGGGACCCTTACTGTTCAATATATTTATAAATGATCTGGAAAGAAATACGACGAGTGAGATAATCAAATTTGCAGATGACACAAAATTGTTCAGAGTAGTTAAATCACAAGCAGATTGTGATAAATTGCAGGAAGACCTTGTGAGACTGGAAAATTGGGCATCCAAATGGCAGATGAAATTTAATGTGGATAAGTGCAAGGTGATGCATATAGGGAAAAATAACCCATGCTATAATTACATGATGTTGGGTTCCATATTAGGTGCCTCAACCCAAGAAAGAGATCTAGGTGTCATAGTGGATAACACATTGAAATCGTCGGTTCAGTGTGCTGCGGCAGTCAAAAAAGCAAACAGAATGTTGGGAATTATTAGAAAAGGAATGATGAATAAAACGGAAAATGTCATAATGCCTCTGTATCGCTCCATGGTGAGACCGCACCTTGAATACTGTGTACAATTCTGGTCACAGCATCTCAAAAAAGATATAATTGCGATGGAGAAGGTACAGAGAAGGGCTACCAAAATGATAAGGGGAATGGAACAACTCCCCTATGAGGAAAGACTAAAGAGGTTAGGACTTTTCAGCTTGGAGAAGAGACGACTGAGGGGGGATATGATAGAGGTGTTTAAAATCATGAGAGGTCTAGAACGGGTAGATGTGAATCGGTTATTTACTCTTTCGGATAGTAGAAAGACTAGGGGACACTCCATGAAGTTAGCATGGGGCACATTTAAAACTAATCGGAGAAAGTTCTTTTTTACTCAACGCACAATTAAACTCTGGAATTTGTTGCCAGAGAATGTGGTTCGTGCAGTTAGTATAGCTGTGTTTAAAAAAGGATTGGATAAGTTCTTGGAGGAGAAGTCCATTACCTGCTATTAAGTTCACTTAGAGAATAGCCACTGCCATTAGCAATGGTTACATGGAATAGACTTAGTTTTTGGGTACTTGCCAGGTTCTTATGGCCTGGATTGGCCACTGTTGGAAACAGGATGCTGGGCTTGATGGACCCTTGGTCTGACCCAGTATGGCATTTTCTTATGTTCTCCTCCAAGAACTTGACTACCAGAACTATTGAGCTAACCTATGGCCAAGGTTAGCTACAGTTCTGTTGACTTGTACAAGACTTTGTGCTTTCAGCTGCTATACACCAACATTTTGGAACAAGGTTCTGCTCTCCCTTTGCCTTGCGCCATGTTACTTCACTTTCTGGAATAAAAAAAGCTATGGCATGGCTGTTTGGCCAGGCCTTCCCCTAGATTTCTTAGTCATTACTTTCAGTCTTAATGACTTAAGAACATAAGAAATTGCCATGCTGGGTCAGACCAAGCCCAGCATTCTGTTTCCAACAGAGGCCAAACCTGGCCACAAAACCCAAACACTAAGAAGATCCCATGCTACAGATGCAATTAATAGCAGTGGCTATTCCCTAAGTAAATTTGATTAATAGCTGTTAATGGACTTCTCCTCCAAGAACTTGACTACCAGAACTATTGAGCAATGCCTATAACTTAAACGATTGTTTCTCAACCCTCTCTTGGAGGCACACCTAACAAGTCTGGTTTTCAGGATATCCATAATGAATATGTATGAGATAGATCTGCATGTATGGGAGAGCAAGGGAATGCAAAGTATCTCATACATATTCATTGTGGCAATTCTGAAAACACCACTGGTTAGATGTGCCTCCAGGAAAGGGCTAGGAAACACTGATCACCTCTGCACTCTTGTTTGTTTATACCAGGCAACTACCTTATTGAGTGCATCTCTTCTCTTGAATCTGTTCTTATTCTAGATTCTTTTATGGGTACTTCTAATTCCTAGAAGGTGACTGTCTCTTCCCCCCCCTTAAAAAAAAATAAAAAATACTCCTACAACCCTTCTACTGCACCAAATCTTCTTGTTTAACCCTATCTGTGCAACTGCCCTACCTTTTTATTCTTTGTTCGAAGAAGGAAACTCTCATACTGATACAGTTACAACTGAAGCAAATTGATAGTTACAGTAAGTATTTTGCTTAAAGTTACTGTAACATTTAAATTTGAATGCAAGCTGCCCTGAGGCCATGCCTTGTTAAAAGGTGGAACATATTTTTATAAATAAAAATAACCAGATTTCCCAAGGTAATTCCTTTCAGCTTGTATGATGCTCCACCATTTCTGATCCAAGCATGTGGCAAGTATGGTAAATATAATTTTTTAATACTCCCCCCTTTAGATTAAAATGAAAGATGATTGAATTATGAATGTATATAAATGATGTGCCACTGGACAGTAGCCAGGGTTAAAGCCTTGATAACTGCCACAACTGCTCACAATTTTCAAACTTGTAACTCCTTTCTGCTTCTACAGCAGAAGAAAGCAAACCCAAGGGGTGCACTATACACTGGTCTATGAATTAAGGCAGTGCTAGCGCCTGCTGGTGGCATGACATATACAATAATATTGAAGTCCATATTCAAAAACATTTAGCAGGCTCATAAGTTAGCCAGCTAAATGAATATTTGGGCACATATCCAACTAAATTCTAGCCACCGAAGACGTTAGGAGGCTAGAATTTAGCCAGTTAAGTTGTAGGCATAACTGGGAGGAGTTGACTTAGGAAGCTAAGTTAACTGGCTAACTCCAATAGTCAGGGTGAACTGGATGACTTAGCTGGTCAGGCTAAAGAGCTGCCCTAAAGTTAGATGGCTATAGTTAGCCATTTAAGATAGCCAGCTCTATTCAATACTGCAGCTGCACTATTGAATATACCTCCAAAGTTACCGGATCAGTTTAGCTGGCTAAGGGGGTCATTCTCTAACGCTATCGCATGTGAAAAGGGACTTTTTGCATGCGATAGCTAGCTTGGGGCGGAGTCGCCCCGGAAGAGGAGGAGTTAGGATGGCACCAGGGCCGATGCTGCGGACATATCGCTGGTGGCGGTTTTGCGCCAAATAACTACACTGGCGTGAACGCTGGCAGTGATCGCAGGTCCGCCCCCCACTTCGCCCCCTGCCCTCCATTGCTGCCGGAATCCAGACCTACATTTGCTATTCTGTGTCTAAACATGGACCTCATTGTTTCCTTCTCTATCAGGGCTGGCTTTAAGCTTATGGGTGCCCACAGGCTGATAACTGAGGGCAGGCGCTTCTTCGTCTAAAAATCAGGAAGCAGCAAGCAGAGTCCTAGTTTTTGGGTGCTTTCAGAATTTGGCGCCCTAGGCCTGTGCCTTTGTTGCTTCTGCCTAAATCTGGCCCTGTTCCCTGTAGAAACTGTCATGCAGTACAGGTGACAATCTTCCCAATACCCCAACGGTGTGAGGATTTTGAACTATAATTGTAAAACTGGAAATTAAGAACTTGTTCAATAATCAGGCTAGCTTAACTTCGTTATAAAAAAAATACACACCCATCCAAAAAAATACATTCTAAATCTGGCGCATGCAGAAAAGAGCTCGCGAGTACTTTTGGCTTCAAATGACGTCACAAAGGGGCGGAAACAGACGTGGCGAAGCCGAACGCCCGGCTGCGGCGAGCTCTCGGGGGGCGGTTTCAGTAAAAGCGTCGCGCGGCGCCCTGTAAAGTGTTTTCGTTGGCTGTTAGCACACGTCAGTCATTTTCTTTCTCCGGGTGGTTCAGTGGCGGCTTGTGCTGGGCCGTGTGGTGCGAGAGAGTAACGCAAGCCGCCTAACTCCAGTGCCGTCTCTCTTTTCTGTCCTCCGCCGCCACCACCCCCCCACGGACTGGCCATGGCCTCGGCACCCGGCAAGTGGGAGGTGGTGAAGAAGAACAAGAAGCCCGGCGGCGGCTCCGGGGCCGGTAAGAGAGGAGGTACAGCCGGCAGGAAAGCGCTGGGGGAGGCCAACCTTCCCAGGATAGACCCGGCCCGTGAGTACCGAGCTCAGGCGTGCTCACCGTCTCCTAGCGCTCCCTCCCCACCCCTTACATCGAGCTCCGCCAGGTCCGGGACAGAGCGTTATATGCGGGCACCTGTCTCCCCCCCCCAGCACCAGTGACCATTCCCGAAGTGTTGAATCCCTAACCTCGCGCACTTTCCCGCTGCCTGCTCTAGCCTGGGGCACGTTTCATCAGACTTGTAAGAACCGAGAGTTGCCCAGTAGCAGGCGGCCTTATTGTGTACGTCTGAAAATGTTTTCGTGCCACAGATAAGAGAAAATTGGGTTAAATGTTTGGGGTATTGGTGGGTGGGTTTCCGACTGTGCCCTTCTCTTGTTTTCCCTCGCTACAATTAGTGTTCGTTTATCTTCCGTGAAATGTGTTTGTATGCTTAGCAGTCCTCGGGAGCCAGGTTCTGTCTAGACTGCAACATTTTATGTGCAGTAAGGTCATGTTTCGTAACGTAAAACAGTTTTGACAAATACAGTGCAAAGTTCTTCTCACGCCCTGCTCTGAAAGGGGCCAGTTGCTATGCCATCTTCCCGTCGACAACAAATGATGCTTGGTTTAAAAAATGTAGAAAGTTTAACAACCACTCCAGCAACTTTTTTGATTTCTTTTGCATCCTTAATGCTATATGAAGTCTTATTGAGATTTGCTGTCTGTCAGCTTGTAATCTATGTTTTGTAGAGGGAATAACAGTATAATGGTGATGGCATTTGGATACCACTGAAAATGAATGGTTTTTGTATCCTCAGACTGGTCATTTGAAAAATTTAATACTGATATCTGAACTGAAAAAAAAAGTTAATAACTAAACAGAAGTCACGAATCTGCCCTGTAGACAGGACTGGATTTAGGGACAGGCAGCATAGGTATGTATGTTTTGGCCACCAAATTCTGAAGGCACCCACAAGCTGTTGCTGTCTGATTTCTGGGGCAAAATCTTCCACCCTTGCTCCCTTGCCTATGGGAATCATAGGGGAGTTATAATTTCAAAACATATTACTTTCATATAAAACTTTTTTATATTAAACTAGCGGAACCCGGCCACGCGTTGCAGTGGCAGAGTCAGGTTCTTTACCCTCCCTCCCCCTTCACCTTGCTCATTTACCTCAGTCACTCATCCTCCTCCCCCCTTGGTCACTCACCCCCCCCTTCCCTCCCCTGTCCCCACTCCAACTCTCTCCCCTGACACTCACCTCCCCCCTCATTCGCCATGCTGTGGCAGAGCCTGGTTAAGTTGAAAAGACAGAACAGAGCCTGGGGATGTCTGTAATATGTTTAATTTTGCAATGCTTGTGGGTATACAATATTTTTGGGTGTTCCATTGTTAGTGCAGATATACAGATTGTCAGGTTTGCCGACTTAGCACTCTATTTAGTTAAGTGTTTTTTGGAGGGCTAATTTGGTGCCTTTCCGAGATCAGGGACGTTTTGTGTTTGTGTGTGCCCTCCGTCTTTCCACCCCAAAAGAACCCCAGCATAAACGGTGTGTTTAGATACGCACCCCACACCCTCCTCCCCCCCCCCCCCCCCTGCGAAATACAGTAACCCACACTCCCACCCCCCGCGAGAGTTGCAGAATGACCGAAACATCCCACCCCTGAACACGCGCGCAAGAAAATAACTACGGCCCCCCACCGTGCACCCCCCCCCCCTCCCGGATACCTGGGCAAACTGTTAGTTGGTGGAGCACAGGACTTGGGTTCGGGCCGTCTGCTGCTAGCAATGAAAATGGCTCCGACGGCCCTTTGACCTCACTATGTCACTGGGGAGGAGTAATGGGAGCGCCAGGTTCCCTGACATAGTAAGGGCAAAGGTCCACTGGCTGCCAGTCCTGAAAATGGCGTCAACGGGCCCGCACCCGTACTATGTCACATGGGGTACTGATGCCATTGATGTCTCCGAGTGGCATAGTAAGGGAAAGGGCCGTCGGCGCCATGTGTCCTGGTCCGTTCTTGGCCTCCCGCTAGAGCAGCACGGACCTGTTTCCGGTTTTGTGTGTGTTCGGAGGGTGTAGGCAGTAAGTAGAACAGGCATGTGCGTGGGGGGTGAAGAGGGTGTTTTTCTGTGAGTTCGGAAGTTGTGGGAATTGCGTGGCGCCCCCCCCCCCCGGTGTAGCAGCCTGGAATTTGGTGTGTTTTAGGAGGGTGTGTGAAGTAAGTCCAATTGGCATGTGTGTGTGTGGGGGGGGGGGGGGGGGTGTGTGTGAGGAGTGTGGATTTCTGTGTGTTCTGAGGGTATGTTAATTAAATACATTTGTCATGTGTGTGTGGGGGGGGGGGTTTGAGTGTTTGTGAAAGGTGTAAGAGGTTGCGCTTGCGCTGACGTCCACCAGATGTCGCTGTTTTGTGGAACCAATTTTTAAACCTTTTTTACCTGTCACAGGTGTGACATATATGTAAAGTAAGTGTATAAGATCCTTCCCGTATGGGACTGAAGGTTGTGTGCAAATTTGAACGCAATCGGTTAAGTGGTTGCCGAGACTAGCGATTTTGTACAAACTATTTAACATTTTTATTTATATAGATATATCTTAAAAGCAATTATATATTACATAGAAAATGCAGGTACAATTATATATAATTATTTTAAACATCTGTAGCCAAATCCCACAGATGTCCCATTTATTCTGTCACACACATCACAATTGATCATACCACCCCATAATCATTCTACCCCCTTACATTAAAATCACAAAACCTATAAACATTGATATTAAAATATCCTTCAAAAAAAACTCAAAACGTGGCTATTTAGATCAGCATTTCCAGAATGATGACACCAGTTCATACCGTCACGTTAGCCAAACCAATGCATCTTAGCTTGCTGTATTGTATTTTGTAATTAAGTTTTATCTATGTATTTATTAACCTTCTTGAGCAATGTCACATAGCTCATCGGTCTAGCTCTAAGTTCTTAGTATCTCATTTATTAACGTGTTCATCCTTGGTTTCAATCATTGTCTCCCATCTGTTCAATGTTATTTATTCAGAGTTTATTCATTGTTTAGTGTTCTATGTAATGCTCCCATGCGAGGTTTTTTGTTCACTGTAAACCGGTTTGATTTGTATTCTATACAAGAATATCGGTGTATAAAAGTTAAAAATAAATAAAATTAATAAAAAATCAGAAAAATAATGGATATCACTGTTCTCTTAGACCTGTTCCACCGATTTTCTACTTCAGGACAATCCCAACAAGGGTCCCTCATTTCACCCAACCCTGGGCTTCTTCAGGGGAAAGCATTTCAATCAAGTATGTAATACAAATATCATAAATATATAATTATCATGTATTGTACAGCAGCAATGCAAAGGTTACCTCTCCCCCTCCCTTAATCTTATAAAATCGTACCGTTATTGTGGCAATGTCAATATTGTCAAGCATTTATTAAACCCGGTAATCTCAATAAAACATTAGTCATCTTCCTTAATATTCACCCATTGCTTTACACCTCTGCGATTGGTACTATGGCACAACGTATCAATCCTGATATAAAGTACCACAACCCAGTTTCCATATGTCCATATGCTATATTACTAAACTTTATTAAGAAGTAATTCAAACTTAATTAAAAATTCTTAAAATCACATTCTCTGCTTATCATATCTTCATAGGCATAGGCAAGTATATGTATCTTCATACATATACCCAAAATCACCACTCGCATCTCAAATCATCTCAAAATATGACCAATCTGTCATCCTGCATCTACTCAGCCGCCATGCGGCACTACAAACGTCAATGGCTGCACATGTTCTATACCGTGTCATTTAACAATTCCACTGCATCCAATGAAAACGCTCATGTCATGGTTCAAAAAATGAATACATGTATATACAATATTCTATATCTTCGCCATTCAAAAAAAGGCAGACCATTTGATCTCCTTATTTAAACCATTAGAAGCCAGAGTTTTCCCCTGTCTGTGGGAGCCCTACCACAGACAGGGGAACACTGGCCCTACCTGTAGAAGAGAATCCACTCAAGGCTTAAGGGGTTATGTACTAACAGGTTTTCCCCATTTTGTGTCTGTGAGGAAAAAGCTTAGTATGTGTAGGAAGTTATTAGTAATACCTATTTCTTTCTTCTGTTTAAATTGGATGGTAACCTCATCAACTTTCAAATGTGCACAGCAGGGCAATCAAGGACTGATCTTGTAGCTAAATGCTTAGTTTTATCCTGATCTAATGTCTTGAACCTGTCTCATGCTCTATTTAGTTATCTTGGATAGGGAAGATAATCTCAAAGGTTTCCCCTGGTAGGCTAGTTTTATAACTGTCAAAATTATTGGACAGTTCAAGCAAGATACAATTTATAGGCTCATTGATTCCAAAAGGTTATCACAGCATCAAGATAATCATGTTAACTGAACCAATGTACAATAGAATTTATTGGTTTTAAAGATAAAGGGATAAACAATTTGTTAATCATTAACATTCTATTACATGTTTCTTTTACTTATATTTCCACTTACATTGTGGAAGTACTTTTGTGCATACTTCAAATTGAAGCTTTTTTAACTTTAACCAGAATGGATTTAATTTCTTGGTGTAGGTATTTTTGATTCCTTTGCTGTCTCACAGGACTAGAAGAGTAGAAGCTGATGAAAAGCAAAAAAAAATGTTTCTTTTCAGCACTGTTCAAAAGATTCTTTGGAGAAATGTCAGAAAAAGGGGATACAAAAACAGGTGCTCTTGGATCAAATTGGCAAGACCCAGGTTGCCAGAAACATAGAATAGTCTAGCACAATCTGCAGGTACTCCAAGTATGAAACATTTATGTAACAAAACAAATTCCAGTTCAAATCACATAGTTACCTACTGACGTTTGGTAGTTCAGGTGTATGATTCCGATGTATTGTTAGACATGCAGAAAATTGACAGATGCAAAACTTTTGCTGTTATCTCTAGTTTTCTTTGCTCTAAATGAACTTTTTCTTTGCAAAAATAAGTACGTATGTATGCCTGCCATTGGTAGGGCTTCATAGCATACTGAAAATACAATTTCACACAATGTTTTAATGGACTTTTTTGCTTAATCCACCCCTTTATTATAGGCGTATTGTCTCATTAATCTTGTTGCAACTTTTTCTTTATTAATGCAGATTGCCTTAGCCATTTTCTACTGTGTATATATACAGTTGTGCTCATAAGTTTACATACCCCTGGAGAATTTGTACGATGTGTAGCATTTTAAGAAAACATGAGTGATCAAATAAATTGTCTGTTTTTAATGTTTCAAATTGTGCTATTCAGTGATGCATAATATACTCCTGGGGGAATTCTGCGCACAAAAACTTAAAATTTTGCAAATTTCTGCAAATTGTATATTGGTCAAAATAACACAATTTACATGAGTCTTTAAGTAATTACATTTTAAATTAATACAGAAAAAAGTTATTTAAAGATGCAGAATTTTAAATATTTTGAATAGAATTTCCCTAGAAATTCACTGTGAGAGTGGCCCTTCCACTTGTTGTCCCTACTCCCCTGGCCACTTTGCCCTCTCAGGCTCCAACTCCTCCACCTGCCAGTATCTCTCCCCTCCACCTCTAGGCTCAACTCTTCCACTCTATCGCCAGTCCCAGAGTTTGACCCGGTTTTCACTACTGCCCCTCACACAGGCTCCCTCTGTCCCTCCCTCTCTCACACATGCTCCCTCTCTCTAGTACAGTGGTTCTCAACCTTTTTTCTGTCGGGGTACACCTGACAGATGGTTCTCACATGCTTGACACACTGACCCATGATTGTCACGGGGCTAAATGTAAAAGTACAGTTTGCATCCACAGGAACCCCCCGACCCACAATAATGGATGCAAAGCAGAATTATGATATTCCCCATACAACTCACCCTACAAAAAAGATGTTCTGGTGTCATCTCAGTAACAGCAACTCAAACTCCTTCTACTTCCAGGCTCAATAGCCCTACTTATGAAAAGAGCAGTTTACCACCAATGCATGTCCTCTTGAGAAAACACAACAAATAAGACTGATAAAACGTTTACATGCTAGTAAAATATCTCGGTAACAGACACAGAACCGACCTTACATACTCCCAGGATCTGTAATAATGCACATAAACTAATCCGCACACAGTTAACACCTGTATTATGGAATACACTCAAACAGGAGCAACTCTATCTATGAAAAAGCAACACTACAAATATTAAATCAGGCCCTAAAAACCAATACACCTCTTATTAGGAAAACAGAACTAGCAAGCAGCTATAGATCCCCACACAGAAATAATTGTAAAACTATACTAATAAGCATAATAAATGTTAAAAAAAACAGCTATGAACAGAATAACATCCAATTAAACTCATAAAAACTGTTAAAAATTCTCCAAACATCAATAAAATATTTAAAAAAAAGCAGACACATCACATAATATTAAATAATTAAAATGGCAGTCAATCAAGAAAAATAAACTTAAAAAGCCACCTTTACTTACCTCCTCCAGCAGCTGTCCTACTCCTCTTCCATGCAGGCCATAGCACACAGCAGAAGCAGCAGTAGAGGCTAAGCTCTATACTCATGGTCCTCTTCCTTAGTGCCCATGTCTCTCACACACACACACCATACCAGTCATGCCCCCATGACCAGTTTCTGTCTCTCATACACCAATCATCTCCCAAACAGTCTTTGACACACACACACACACACACACACACACACACACCCCCCCACACACACACAGGCTTCCCACTCCCATGTTCTACTTACATATATGGGCTTCTCACTCTCATAATCACTTTCTCTGTCTCACACACACTTACCAGTCTCTCACTCCCATGCTTGTTCTCTCCACGTGCACAGATTTCTCATTCCCATAATCATTTTCTTTCTCTCACACACACCAGTCACCTGATCTCTCTCATGCATACATACACACAGGCTTCCCACTCCCATGTTCTCTTTCAGATATACAGGCTTCTCACTCCCATGCTGTGTCTCACACACACCCAGGTTTCTCACTCCCATGCTCACTTTTCACATGCACAGGCTTCTCATTCCCATAATCATTTTCTCTCTGTTACACACACACACACACACACACACACACACACAAGTCTCTCTCATTTCCATGCTCGCTCTCCACTGCCCAGGCTTCTCATTCCCTGAATCACATTCTTTCTCTCACATTCACACACACCAGTCTTTCTCTCACACACACACAGGCTTCCCACTCCCATGCTCTCTCACATACCCAGATTTCTCACTTCCATGCTTTTTCTCTTACACACACACACACACACACATACCAGTCATCTCCTTGAGCAGTCACTTTCATTGTCTCTCACATGTATACATACATCAGCTCTCTGACCAGTTTCTCTCAATCACACACATGCTCTCAAACAAATACATTATCCCACTTACAAACAGGCTGGCTGGCTGCTTCTCTCTTTCACTCACTTCCTCTTCCCCCCCCCCCCCCCCCCCCCCCCCCCCCAAGCACAAATGGTAGCTGCAGCAACCTCCTCCTCCAGCTCCCGCAGGCCAAGAAAGAAGAATCCCATCGGCCGCGGGAGGCTCATACTGCTGTCTCCTTTCTCGATTACCGGCTGCTTCAATTGCTCGGGGGCCGATGCTGCAGCCGCCACTGCTACTTTATCATGCAGCATAGCTCTTTCTCCTTCCTGCGCACTGCGTATCACTTCCTGTTCCGGGTCACTGGGGGGGGGGCAGGCGCGGGAAGAAGAAAAGGCCAGCCACGGGTGCCACAGCTTCTTTTAGCACTGCTGCCGTTCCCACTGGGCTTGAACGTGCTGATAGCCCGGCAGCAACAGCAGCTGGGAAGAAAGAGCAGTGGGAGAGACCGGGAGCATGCGACACACTGGTTGAGAAGCTCTGGTAGACTCTAGTACACATACGCACACCCTCATACAGGCTCCCTCACTTTTTCTCATCCACGCACACATGATGAATGCAAATTCTCCAGTATTTTCTGATAATTGATGGCAAGATGAATGCAGCATCTTTTGACTAAATTCCTTTTCTGCTGTAGCTCTCCCCCCCCCCCCCCCCCCCCCCCCCCCCCCCAAACAGCAGAGATCCACCTCCAAGCTTCACGGTAGGGATGGTGTGCTTCTCTTCATAGCATTTATGGTTGTGACCACAAAGTTCAGTTTTGGTCTCATCACTCCAAATTTTGTTGTAGAAGCTTTGAGGCTTCTCTAGGTGCTGTTTGGTGTACTGTAAGCTGGCTATTTTGTGGTGTTGGTGCAGCGATGGCTTTTTTTCTGGCAACACAACCATGTAGCCAGTTTTTGTTTAAATCTCCTTATTGTGCTTGCTAAAACACCCACACCACTTTTTTGTTTTAGAGAAGTCAGTGTTTCAGTGGAAGTTGCTTGTGGGTTTTTATTTGCATCCTGACAAATTTTGCTGGCAGTTGTCTGAAATCTTTCTTGGTCAACTTGATAGTAACAGAACCCATAATTTTCCACTTCTTGATCAGAGTTTGAATAGCACTCTTTGGCATTTTCAAGTCTTTGGATACCTTTTTATATCCTTTTCCTGATTTATAAAGTTGAACTACTGTTTGCTTGCAGGTTCTTTGACAATTCTTTTGCTATCCCCATGTTTCAGTAATCACCAAAGTCAGTGCAGCCCTGGATGTAATGCACAAGGGTTTCTCAAGAGCTACGAAATTCATTGACTGTTTGTATACAAACACTAATTACAATCAAACAAGGCACAAGTGTGGATACCTACCCTTCATTGCCATCTCAATGTGTTTCAAGGATATACAAAATTTTGAACAGGATCATTTTATTATGTCCCTTATTACTATGGTTTGATGATTAGGGGTGTGCATTCGTTTTGAACGCATATGTAAAACGCAACGTAATTTTTTTTTTAACTTAAAAAAGTGATGAGGCGAAAACGATCGGATTTCCAACTTATTCAGCATAGCTATGTTGAATACGTTGGAAATCGCGATTGTTGATCCTAAATAAAAATTTAAACCCCTCACCCTCCTTAATCCCCCCTCCAAGACTTACCAAAACTCCCTGGTGGTCGAGCGGGGAGTCAGGACGCCATTTCTGTATTCCTTTGCGAGGAGCACGTGACGGCGTGACACGGACGTCACGTGATTCCCTGCGCGTTCGCTCCGGGACCCTCGTTGGACACAACCGGAACTTTTGGCCAGCTTGG
Organism: Rhinatrema bivittatum; assembly: GCF_901001135.1. NCBI lineage: Eukaryota > Metazoa > Chordata > Amphibia > Gymnophiona > Rhinatrematidae > Rhinatrema > Rhinatrema bivittatum. Next base: position 530,310,804 of record NC_042617.1, read on the forward strand.
GGGGGGCCTCCTGACCCCCCCCCAAGCTGGCCAAAAGTTCCGGTTGAGTCGAACAAGGGTCCCGGAGCGAACGCGCGGCGAATCACGTGACGTCCGCGTCACTCCGTTTTCCCAAAGTGGATGCACTGGTCTCTGCCATCACTAAGTAGACTATCCCCGTGGAGGGAAGAGCAGCCTCGAAGTATGTGCATCATAACTAAACCCAAGAGAGCTAACAGAGCGAAGACAGACAACCTACAGCTACTCAACAAAGTAATGATGACCCACGAGACCTCAAAACTCCCGTTAATGAGACAACGAAACTTGATAAATATAACCATCAATGACTCTCTCTAAAATACTTGATATGCTTCACTTTCATACTCAAACGCGCAATCTATCACTAAAAAAAATCATGCTAATCACAGACATGCTGCAAGATCAAAAACCATATTTCATTACGATCACTGAAACCTGGCTAAAAATAGACAATGTAAGAGCAAACCAATTAGCCAATAGCGCATAAAACATCTTCTCAATTCCCAGGAAAACCCGCAGAGGCAACGGTATAATGCTTATAGTAAAAAAAAAAAAAAAAAAAAGTCTCGCTATGAAACTGATACCTAACTCACTTCCCAAACAATACGTAATAGCCCTATTCGACTCTAATAAGCTCCAAATATGCCTGATCTACTGCCCCTCCAAACTACTTGATAATGACATCTCCCCACTAATTGAGTTTCTCACTTCTACCATCAACAACAAAAAAACCCACAATCATACTTGGAGACTTCAATCTCCGCGCTGATGAAACCCCCCCCCCCCCCCGCCCCCATCCCACACCACCCAAACCCTGATAGATATCCTAACCACACTTAACTTCACGCAACTAGTAAACAAACCAACGCATAAAGCAGGACACACAATAGACCTGATATTCACTAATTTATTTATTTAAAATCTTTTCTATACCGTCGTTAAGTTGTATACCATCACAACGGTTTACAGAAAGGCACATATAGAAGTTTAGGAATTGTATATGTTAATACTATCTATAAGAAGTGCCATTAAAGTCCAGTATCATAGTTTCATAATAAAGACTATTTGCTGAATGTTATAAATCTTGTCCTTTTCCTACATGTATCAATATTAATTACATATACAATCCAATAGAATTATACATTTTTTTATGTTAATGGTGATTAAATTCATAACAAACCCCACAGTAACCTGCTCTCCTATCCCATGGTCAGACCACTGCCTCATAAACTGCAAGACAAAAATTGTATCTGGCATCAACCAGGAACATAACAAGCCATACTCCTTCAAATACAGACCTCCATTCACCCTAGAACCACTACAACAAGAACTTAGAAAACAACTAAAGAACATAGATCTATCCAACATAAACAATGCCACACACTCATGGCAACAAATTACCACGGAAATCGCCAATAATCTAAACCTAGAAAGAACAAAAAAGATTGATAACAAAAGAAATAATGATAACCCATGGTTCAATAAAGATCTAAGAGATACCAAATCAACACTAAGAAAAAAAGAAAAAGAATGGCACAAAAACAAATGCCCCCTAACGCTAGCCAGATACTGAACCTACCTAGCATTCTACAAAAACTCGATAAACAACTCTAAAAGAGACTACTACAGCAAAAAAATCCAAAACTACACAAACAACCCAAAAACTCTGTTCAACATAGAAAAAAAACCTTACCTCAGACACGAACAACACTAACACGCACTCAAACAAAAATCTAAGCCAAGAACTAGCAATTTTCTTCAGAAACAAAATTAGTAAAATTACTGAAAATATAATCAAATCCCCTTTACAAAACATACAAACAAGCAACAAGGACTTAACCCCATGGTCATCATTTGAAACCATATCATTCATCGAAACTGAGAATCTAATCAAAACCCTCAACCCAGCAAGCCACAAACTCGATAAAATACCTACATGAACCCTAAAAGAGCTATCCCACACAATCACCCCAATCATCACATCAATCATTAACAAATCACTCAAAGAAGGCAATCTTCCAGACACCCTGAATTAAACCCATTATTAAAAAAAAAAACCTGGACCCCACTGAGCTCAATAACTACCACCCCATCTCAAACTTATCATTCCTGGCCAAACTAACAGAAAAGGTAGTCCTGAAATAATTAAATGATCATTTGGAACTAAACATTCTATACTCCACACAACATGGATTCCAGAAATATCACAGCACAGAAACATTACTTCTCAACCTAACCACACAATGCTAAAAGGTTTTAACAAAGGACGACAATACATCCTCATACTACTAGACCTATCCGCAGCCTTTGATACAGGCGACCATCAAACACTTCTCCACAGACTGAAATTGGCTTAACTGGTAAAACAATAAACTGGTTCACCTCTTTCCTTGTAAACAGATAATTTCAAGTAAACATTCACTCCCTTTCAGAACTAATTCCTCTAGAAACCGGAGTGCCACAAGGCTCAGCCCTTTCTGCCACACTGTTCAACATCTACTTACTCCCTTTATGCCAACTAATTTCAAGCCTCAGCATCACTTACTAACTGTATGCAGATGACATTCACCTACTCATCCCCGTAACCAATACCATTGAGAGTGCTCTCAAACTAGCAGCCATCCTTCTCAACACAATAAAAAATATTCTAAATCAAATGAATCTGTGCCTTAATATGGACAAGACCAAATGTATACTACTTGAAAGAAAAAGCCAATTAAACCAACCCAAGAACTCAATCCAAATAGACAACACCACGATCAAACTAAGTGAAAATGTGAAAGATCTTGGGATGTGGCTCGACCCTGAATTGAGCTTCAAAAAACACATAGCCATGAAAACCAAAGAAGGATTCCTCAAGCTCTTAATACTTCAGAGAGTAAAACCACTCCTAAACCAACCTGAATTCAGAACCATTCTTCAATCCCTAATATTTACGAGCTTTGATTACTGCAATTCGCTACTAATAGGACTACCCAAATCATCCACACGCCCTCTACAACTACTACAGAACGCCACAGCGAGAATACTCACAAATCACAAAAGATCTGAACACATCACCCCAGTACTAAAGGAACTACATTGGCTACCCATAGGGAAATGCATAGAATACAAATTGCTTTCCATAATTCACAAAAACATAAATATCAATGAAAACGAATGTCTAAATACTATATTCTAAAAACATATTCCACAGCGCAACACAAGATCAGCTAATAAGGCTCTGCTTGCCATCCCATCAATCACAACTGCTAGCCTCACAACAGAGAGCAGCTTCAATAGGTGGACCTCACCTATGGAACTCATTATCTGAAAACCTAAGGTTACGAAATGACACTAAAATATTAAAAAAAAACCCAACTCAAAACATGGCTATTTCGACAAACTTACAAAAACGGCATTGGTTAGTAAACTCCTCACAATCAAGTCATCTGATTCATGAAATCCACCCTCCCCCACTCCTGAAAACTGAACCTCATACTCTCCAGACCCACTGATCCACATTTCCACATCAAGATAAACCATTTTCTCCTAAAATTTGAACAAGTAAATATTAACAATGTTAGTAAAGATAAATGTTACCATGCTACCGTTAATAAAGATAAATGTTAGTGTACTGTTAACATATATCAATTGTTGTGACCTTGTTTATTGAATTTTTTAGATTTTATGTCTAGATTTTGTTTTATTGAAGTGTTTTTTTAAATTCAATTATTTGTTTTAAATCCGTAAACCGTTTTGACTAAATTTTTATTTGAAAAAGCAGTATACAAACATTTTTAATTAAATAATGTAAAGTTATATTTGTAAACCGGAGTGAAGGCTTGCACCAAACTTCAGTATATAAAAACACACAAATCATAGGTGGATTAAAGCTATCCTTAAGCAAGTCTTTGAAGCAGTGGTGATGACTTTACAGATAGTTTCTTGTTGTGCTTCTCTCTCAGGGAGTTGATGATTCTGGAGTGAATTCCAGAGCAGTAATGGAATCCGCTGCTGCCTTTTTTTAGCTGATGTAGGGCTGTGATTTGGTCCATACCTCGGCTAGAGAAGTGGCTTTGGTGGTAGTGGTTACGATGTTGGTCAGCTGATGCGGCCGCCTAGGCTAATCTTACAAAAATGCCCTTTAAAGGCTCGCTCTTGTTTGGAAGCAAGTTGGAAAAATTGGACAGTAAGTGAGGTGAATCTCTGGTCCCTCAGATTGTCAGAGGATACGAAACAGTTACAGTGCCCCTCTGGTATAAGGGGTCGTCTCCGGGGTTCCAAGCATTTTCTTTTCTACAGAGGGTCACTCTTTCAGAGGACTCAGCCTTTCGGTAGGTCTTAATCCTTTTGTCCCAGATAGCCCAAGAGAGGAGAGGGCTCAGGGGGGGTGGATTGTCCCAACGTTTCCCAGTGAAGTTTTGCCAACCCACCGGGAGCAAGAGAGAGAGGAACACCTTTCTCTCTCTTATCAAAGGTGGCTGAGATCACGTCGAACCAGTGGGTCCTTGAGGAGATACGAGAAGGATATGGAATTTTGCAGTATTCCTTGGGACATGTTCATGGTGTCTCTTTGCCACTCCCCACAGAAGAAGCAGGCAGTGGAATCTACGATTCTAAAGCTTCTCTGGTTGAGGGCTGTGGTTCCAAGCCTACATTGCAAGAAAGTGTGGGGCAGTATTCCATTTATTTTGTTGTGCCCAAGAAGGAGGGCTCCTTTCGACCTATCCTGGGTCTTAAGTGTCAACTGTCATTTGAGGGTACTCATTTTCACATGGAAACCTTATTCTCGGTGATAATGGCCATGCATTTGGAGGAATTTCTGACCTCCCTGGATCTGTCAGAGACCTACCTTCATATTCCCAGCCGTTTTGGAGCACTGTTTTCTGCATTTTGTGGTGTTGGGGACCATTATCAGTTTCGGGCGCTGCCTCTTGGTTTAGCCACCGCTTCCAGAACGTTTCCAAGGTCATGGGAGTAGTAGTGGCGGTGTTGAGAAGAGATGGGATTCTGGTACACTCGTATTTGCATAGCTGGCTAATTCGAGTCAAGTCTCAGAAAGAGAGCCACCCGGTGACCTGTAAGGTGATCTCCTTATTGTAGGAGCTCAGTTGGGTGGTGAACCTGGCCAAGAGCAGTCTTCAGTCGTTGGAATATCTGGGTGTTCAATTTGACATGAGGCAGGACAAGGTTTCCTGCCAGAAGTTGGGATTTAGAAATTTGATGTCACAAGTGCGTCAGTTGGTGAGCATTATATGCCCGACACTGTGGTCCTATCTACAGGTGCTCCGTTTGATGGCGGCAGCCCTGGAAGTGGTGCTGTGGGCAAGGGTACAAATGTGTCCATTTCAGCGCTCACTGCGCTCTCGTTGGAATCCGTAGTGTCGGGACTATTCGGTGTGGCTCCACTTGCTGAGGGAATTCTGCTCTCGCCTCCAGTGGTGGTTGCAGGAGGCTCATCTGAGAGAGGGTGTTTTCTTGACCTCCCCAGCCTGGTTGATACACACGACAGATGTGAGTTTTCAGGGTTGGGGAGTTCACTGTCAGGAATTAATGGTGCACGGGTGCTGTAATACAGAAGAATCTCTCTCGAATATCAATCGGCTGGAAGCCCGGGTGGTCCGGTTGGCATGCTTGCAGTTCAGCAGCAGGCTGCAGGGTTGAGCAGCCCAAATGTGTGGCAATGCAACAACGGTGGATTACACCAATTGGCAGGGAGGAACCAAGAGCCAGCAAGTATCGCAGGAAATAGACCAACTTATGGAATGGGCAGAAGAGCATCTTCAGGAGATCTCAGCCTCACACACTGCAGGAAAAGACAATGTCAGAGTAGACTTGCTCAGCAGGGAGATTTTGGACCCAGGAGAATGGGTATTGTCGGACAAGATGTTTCAGCTGATAGTGGATCGCTGGGTCCTTCCATTTGTAGACCTGCTGGCGACTTCTTGCATCGATTTCTTCGATTCTTCAGTCACAGGAAAGATCTGAAGTCCTTGTGTATCGATGCTGTCATGGAGGTCTGGCCTGAAGACTAATTGCTGTATCTTTCCTCTGTGGCCCATGGTGGGAATAATAGTTCGAAGGATTGAAGGCCACAGGGGGCTAGTGCTTCTGGTGGCACCGGATTAGCCCAGAAGATCATGGTATGCAGATCTGCGAAGACTCCTGGTAGAAAACCCCCCTTCGTCTTCTGCCACACAGGAATCTGCTGCAGCAGGGACCTGTCCTTCATGAAGATCCAACTGTATTTTGTCTTGTTGAAGTGTAGATATTCTACTGCGATTGCCACCTTGCAATGAGCACACAAGTTTTCTACTTGCTTAGCCTATGTGCGGTTTTGGCGAGTGTTTGAGGCTTGGTGTGAAGGTCAAGTGCTCTTCTCATTTAGTTACGATGCCACTCATTTTGGAAGCTTTGCAGGATATGTTAAATAAAGGGTTTGCCCTTAATTCCTTGAAAGTACAGGAGGCAGCTCTTACCTGTTCAGGGGCCAGGTGAATGGTGAATCCTTATAGTCTCATCCTGATATGGCTAGTGTCTTGAGGGGCGTGAAAACATCTTCGTCCTCCCTTGCAGTTACAGGTTCCTTTGTGGAGTCTTAATCTGGTGTTCAGTTTCTTGGCGGGCCCTATATTTTGACCACTGCATAGCCTTGGAAATTCTATGGTGGATCAGTTATTAGCTTCCATATATACACCTAAAATCTTTTCAAACTCCACTCCTTTTATTGGCAGATTACATCTATAATTTTATTTGTATGGCATCATTGGAGAGATTTTAACTATGTAATGGACCCTGGCTTGGATAAATCCCCAGGCTCTTCCCAAAAGCCTATAGGACCAGATAAATGCATTTTATTTGTATTTAAGCTATTGGAAATTTTAGATATGTAGAGATTTCTTAAATCCTCCAACAGATTTTACCCATTGAGGCAGATTTTATAAATCTGCACACACGCGTACTTTTGTTCGCACACCAGGCATGAACAAGAGTACGCGGGATTTCAATAGATCCACGCGTATCCATTAAAATCCGGGGTCGGCGCGCGCAAGGCTGCCCAAAATCGTCAGCCTGCACGCGCCGAGCCGCGCAGCCTGCCTCCGTTCCCTCCGCCCTCCCCCCGGCCCTATCTAAACCTCCACCCTACCTCTATCCCAAAAGTTACGCCTGCTTCCAGCAGTTACAGTTACATTGAATTGGACCTGGAAAGACAAATTGTTTGCCCCCTAAACTTGAAATATGTTTTGCATGCAGACAGCCTTACATTGCATCTAGATTTGTCATTCAATCTTATCTCATCTATAAGAAGGGTGTGGAGATTCTTCAAAATCAACTAAACTTGTCTAGTATCACCTTACCTTTTTCCGTGCTCCACATGGAAGTGTGAAAGCTCAATTCCATATTTTTCTGCTCAGCAAAGTAGAATTCTTCTTTTGCCCAAGCGACACCCTATCAGCACTTTTCAGTGCCAAGATGTCCAAGAGGCCGGGCTTTAAATATTGCCAAACTGGGCATATGTTGGTAACTGATGGGTATAACTATTGTTACATCTGCCTGGGCCCAGACCATGACCAGGCTGCAAGCCATGACTGTGGTTGCATGTCCCCGTGGGCGTTAGCACCAGAGAGCCCACAAAATTGCTCATCTGCGAGAAGAAGGGGGTTCTTTGGTGTCTGGTAATTATGCCCCTTCACACTCTTTCCCAAGTCTGAAGAAACATCATCCGAACCCACAGAAGAGAGCTGCATCCATGAACCCGTCAATTAATGCTACGAAGTATAAGCTTAAATGCCCAGAACATTTGGATGCTACTCCTCTATCAATGAGTGAAGCCTCTGGGGCCCATATTGTACAGATGCAGAAACCCCCGCCAGCTTTGACTTCTGAATCTGCCAAACTGCAGTGCCAGACGCAGTCTGCGCCGGCTCAGACTGCGTTGCCCACTTTAATGCAACGATACTAGAAAGGCTTCAAAGACTGCACGGCACAAAGTATGCACTGATGCCGGGACGCGCATCCAAAGCACTAGCGCAGGCAGGGTAAGGATGCTTGGAAGGGTGGCCATATTGCTACAAAGCAGAGTCACAACACATCTAACTCAAGGCTACGACGCATGTGCACCGTCATGATGCGCCAAAGCAGGTGCCATATCTAAAATTACGGTGCGAGAGAATATAGAAGTCTTATGTAAAGATAACTATGCAAATGGATCTTGATTCTACATCATCGCAAATGGATCCGGGCAGTTTCAAAGGCGCCAAGCCAGCAGGCGCTTGTGATGGGGAGGGCTACCCACCAGTGCTGATCACCTTGTAACAGCTAACATCCAAGGTAAAAAGACAAAAAAAAAAATTGAAAAAACTGCCTTTGAAACTGAGAAGAGATTTCTGTGGGGAAAGCCATGATTCTGAGACCTGCCCCCCTCCCCTGACATCATCGCAAATGGATCCGGGCAGTTTGAAAGGCGCCAAGCCAGCAGGCGCCACGCGCCGAAGGGGTGCGACAAAGGGGCACTCCCCTTTGTGTTATTTGTTTAATATGCTCCTTGTTATACCTTTTGCTTAATTGTTAAGAACTTTGATTTTGATGATTTTATTTTTGTAATCTCTTAGCCTCAGGTACAAAAATTTTAGATTGGAAGCCCTTTTAGGGGATAGTGAATTACCTATTGTACCTTATTGTAAACCGATGTGATATCTCTTTTTGAGATGAACATCGGTATATAAAAATCATAAATAAATAAAGAAATATAATTCTGTTTCAAATGTATGTGATGACTTAATTATGGACTCCCTCTGTTTTTGGGAATTGAGGAAAAATTAACTGGTATAGAATTCAGCCAGTTTGTATAATGTCTTTACATACCTTTCTTTGGATAGTTAATTGGAGATAGGGTTTTTGTTCACAAGGAGGTGTGATAAATGAGAATGGAGGCTGGAACTGGATTTGTAGTAGTAGAAATAGGAAGAAGCTTGGGCTAGGAATATGAGGGAGGGTAAATTTAGTGTGTGATAAATGGCAGAATTGGTGTTACTGTATGTAGTGGGGGGTGATAGGGAGGGGCCAGGGGTTGGTTGGTTTTATTTGTGTGTTCTTATTGCTTTGTGTTCTACAAGAAGGTATGGTAAGCAATATTTAAAATAAAACCTTGGGTGGGGGCAGGGAGAGTCTGTCATTACACAATGCCAACACCTAGCAATCTGATTTTGGGCCTACAATTGCATGGGTCCTGACTAAGGCCTATCACTCCAACAGCTGGACTAAAGTTTGGATGGAATATAAAATATGGTAAGAAAAAATCCCTGAGTATTTTGAGAATGAATAGTCATAGCACCTGATTCCAGCCCCGATTTCAGCTGAGCTGAAAGGCCAAAGGAGCAGGAGGAAATAGAATAAAAATAGAAGCTGACATTGATAAGAATTAAATACTTTTTAATTTTTGAACCTATTATCATTCCAGAACATTTATTAGTTTTTAAGGTAAAAATGAATCCAGCAATCTGACATGGCCACAAACTGATACAGTACTGCAGATCTATGTTGGTCTTGTTTCTGGAGCTAAAGTAGTTTGGCTGCTGTTAATCCACTGGAATATAGATTAACAAATAAAAAAAAAATAAGATATATAAAGTGATATCTTTTTATTGGACTAACAATAGGTTTCTTGACAAACTTTTGAGAATTGATTATCTCTTCAGGTCAGAATTCACATGAGGAAAAGATTACATTTTACTAGGAAATATAATAAATAAAGACATTCCAATGATAAGGAGAGAGTGAGAGGGGTTTGGGTGATCAGAAGATGACAAGCAGTATAACTTTTGGTTGGCAGGGATGTATGTGTTGTGAGTGGATGTATTTGTACTAAGAGAGGAAGGCTGAGTAAATGGTGCTACAGGATTCACTCTCAAAGGAAAGCTTAATTTCTAACTTTTTGGCAAGCAGGATAGAACCAGGATTAATCATATAATTGACTTGAGGAAGTGGATCAGGGAGGGGGAGAGACGGATAAAGAAGCCAAAAATATTTTTTCTGATATATATAGGTATATATTTATCTATTTACATCTCTACCTAGCTTTAAATAGGCTATGTACATTATGGAGGCACTTTATTTCCGGTGTATCTTTGAGGAATACTGCAACAACAAACTTTAAAAAGTTTAAAAGTCAACAGGCCAGCTAGGGAGGCTTCGGATACAGTGTTCACAAATGCTGAGTGTGGGGAGTCTTGATGGTCACAGAATAGTGATGCCTAATGGCCAGAGTCACAGTACTTATGTTATGGGTTGCGAAAGGAGTTGTGTTCTGTCCTGGCCAAGGATGATCACTACAATATCTGGGCTAGGCAGATATGAGAGGAGTTTTTAAAAACAAAAAGCCTCCTCTAAAACCAAAGTGAGGGAAAAACCATGGGTAGTTGTGAATAAAGTCTCATGGCACTGTAGTCCTTTAGAGGTAACCGTTAGAGCAACCAAGCTGGAAATGTGTAGGAACTGGATGAAACTGCAAAGCCCAAAAAAAGTCTTATAGTATTTAGGTTTACAAATAAGTATACAGAACCAATGAATTCTAGGGTAGAAATATGACTACATATAAAGATGTTAAGGCCCATTTAACATACTCTATTTACTTTTTACTACAATGCTGTAAACTCCAGTTGATGTTTGATTTTTTTTTTTTTGTGGGTTGTTCTGTGCTTATTCCATGCTTTCTTGAATTTTTAGTGTTTAACTAGGATGCCGTTTCCATATATTCACCACCCATTCTGTGAATAAAACCTTTCTAATGTTAATCCTAAATCCATGCCCTGAGCCTCATATCATGACCTCTTGTTGTAGAACTTTCTTTCCACTGAAAAGACTACCTGTGCAATTTTATGCTTTTTGTGATATGCTCTCTAAGTGTATTTTCCTTCCATTAAAAAATAGCTTCAAATCATAGCCTTGTTAGTTATCACTGGTTTATAACAACTGTAAAAAGGATGTTAACATTTATTTGGAAATACTAAATAATGATTCACAATCTTATGTTACCAACTGATAGTTTTAATTCTTGGCAAAGATAAAATAGTCATAAAAGGTTAAATAGGGTGGGCAATTGTCAAGAATGAAAAGGATATGCTTTAGAAAAATTGCCTGAAGCTTGTACTTAATGTGATCCACGTCTTGTTCTGTTTTACTATATTTTTTTCTTTCAATTCTAGCACCTATTAAACCATCTGAGACCATCTTTGAGCTGGGGTTTGAAAAACCTGCAAAGAAACAAAACAAAGAGCAGGTGCCCCCAGCACCTGTACCTGAACAGCAGCCACTGCAGAAGAAACAGAATGCAGGGAAGCAAGCCAAAAAGTTACCCGCTGGAGATACAGTGCTCAAACAAGGAAAATTTCGGAGTTTAGAGGATGCTCTGAAGGCAGTTAGTATTACCTTTCCTTCCTTTAATATTTTAGGGATTAATAAATTATGACTGTGTAACTGTTACACATAAGAACATCAAGCCTAGTATCATGTTTCCAACAGCGGCCAATCCAAATCACGAGTACCCAATCATTAAATAGATCCCATGCTACTAATACTGGCAGCAAACAGTGGTTATTCCCTATTGATTGATAGCAGTTTATGGACTTCTTCAGGAACTTATCCAGACCTCTTTTTTTTTTTTTAAGCCAGCTACACTAACTGCCTTAACCCATCCTCTGGCAATGAATTCCAGAGCTTAATTGTGCATTGCATGAATTAGAATTATCTCCAACTCGTTATAAATGTGCTACTTGCTAACTACATGTGCCCCCTAATCCTTGTATTATCCAAAAGAGTAAATAACCAACTCCCATTTATTCATTCAAGTCCTTTCATGATTTTCGAGTCTTCTATCATATCCCCCTTCAGCCTTCTCTTCTCCAGGCTGAACAGCCCTAACCTCTTTAGCCTTTCCTCATAGGGGAGCTGTTCCATACTTTGTCATTTCAATCGTTGTCCTCTGTACTTTCTCCAGTTCTACTATATCTTTTTCTGAGATGCGGTGACCAGAATTGCACACAGCATTCAATGTGCATTCTCACCATAGAGCAATAGAGGCATTATGACATTCTCCGTTTTTGTCATTCCCTTCCTATAATTCCTAACATTGTTTGCTTTCTGCTCTTGTGAACTGCATAAGACAATTGGCGTTTCTAGTTGATTTTGGATCTTGCTGAACAATGTCTTCAGAAAGAGTGCAAAATAAATGGAGTGAGTAATTTTTGTAGTTTTCAAGCTTATGCTATTGGAGTATTATACTGCTGTAGTGTCACCTTACAGACTGCAAATCTAGTATAAGATCATATATACATCTTAATGTCTAATATCGAAAAAATCTGTTAAAATTAAAACTGCATGACGGAGGGCCAGCCTGTTAGCATAATATCAGAGCTGTATGCCACCGTTTGTTCCCCAGTCCGCTCAGGATGGAAATGCTGTGGAGACATTGTTCACAGCCCATGGGGGGGGGGGGGGGAAAGGAGTCAGTCATCACTTTGGGGTTACATCTAGTGGCTGGATTCAGGCCTATGATCAGTTTTCCAGAAGGAGCACTGGTGTATGGCCCCTGAAATTCATTGCCAGAGGATGTGGCATAACTGGGTTGAAAAAGGTTTGGACAAGTTCTTAGGAAAAAGTCTATAAACTGTTAATTAACCAGGTAGACTTGGGGAAAGCCACTGCAACTGGCACCCTAGGTGAAAAGTGCTTCCCGCCCTCTCCCACACCTCTTTTCGGCTGTGGTGGGATGGTGTCTGCCGCAACCAGCTGGGCCTCTCTTCGGCTGCAGCAGGATAGGATCTGCCATAGCCACACACCACCCATAGGTCACCCACCTCAAAATCTGGTTCTGGCTTTATCCTTGGGCATAAGCAGCATGAAATCTATCTACTATTTGGTATCCTGCCAGATATTTGTGACCTGGATTGGCCATTGTTGGGAACAGGATACTGGATTTCTGGCCTGGGATAGCAATTCTTGTATTCTTATTGCAAAGACCACGCCAGGTTATATTGGGGATTGGGATATAAAACAGCGGAAAAATGCTTGGGTAGTTGCAAATGAAGGCTCATGGTACCTAGTTCCAATTGAGCTGGAGGCCCGAAGGAGGAAATTGCCTGTTCAGAAGCCTGAGAAACTGAATGATGAACATGTTTTAAACAGAAGGAATATGAAGAATGTTGCAATTGGAGTGCTATTTCTTTTCCATTGATAAGCAGCAGGCTGAATCACCCCTGCCATTTGGGTGACGTCACTGACTGCGCACTCTAGCTGACATCTTCTCCATCTCGTCATCACTCTCTTCAGTTTTTTTTTTTCCGTGCTCGGGCACAGTCGTTTTTCTCCAGCTCTCTTAAAAATGTTTTCTTCTTACTAGCAATCCCCAAACAGCACTTTTCAGTGTTAAAAAAAAAAAAGACCTTTTAAGTATTGTGAGTTTGGACACATCATGTCCATCACGGACTATCATAATTATTGCTATATGTGCCTCTGCCCCGGTCCATGACCAAGCTGCATGCAGGGACTGCAAACACATGTCACCCAGGATTCAGAGGCAAAGGGGCCGTAAAGATTGCCAGCCTCTGAGAGCAAAAGGAAACTTCCGCCATCCTCAGGAAGCTATGCACCCACTCCGGGACGTTCAGTCCAATTATCCCCGGGCCTAAAATCAAAATCTCATAGCATGCCTCTTGCAGGCCTGATGCAAGTACGCATTTTGCACCGCCAGACAACCAATACAAGGCGTCATCTTCTAACCTGTGGGTTACCTCCTTGCAGGGTTCAAAAAAGGCGTCTAATACAAAACACATCACAATGATATTGACGCATGATACATCGATGCAGTCATCTAGTCAGAAGCCGAAGCAATCTATCTCAGTGCAGACTGCATCGCGCCTCGCAAAGCTCGACACATCAGCAAAGACACACCACTCAGCTCATAGCACATTGATGCATTCACACCATCCACACGGTGCCTCTTTGCACGAAAGGTGTTCATTGATGCATGCGTCGTCCAAAGAGAGCAATTCTCGAAATAGTGATGATTAAGAGGTCCAGAGCCATCAGGGTTATAAAAAGTCACCATCTCGATCTCTCCACACTAAGGATCCCATTCTAGATATACTCTCTCATCCTCCTTGTGTGTGTCTGCCAAAGCCTGTCTGTTAGCTTGGGCTCTTCACATGGTAACCGTTCAGACTGTGCAGGATTATTTTCTTACTCACCCGGACAATTATTCTCCAAGAACTTTCTCCGAGACAGGTTCCTCCTCTAAAGGAACAGGGATCTTGGGTGCCTCAACCTTCTTCAGAGTTATTAACCGCAGGAATACATCACCGAAAATCAACCTCCCATTCTCCTCCAATGAGACCACATCAGCTGAAACATCAGGAAAATGTGACCATATCTCGTTCACGGAAGGCCATTAATCAAATTTCTTCAATTATATTGAACCTTGCATCCACAGGTTCAGTGGGGGATGCACCACCGCTTAGCTCCCCCAAGTCTTTTTCACCTCCAACTCCAGATAAGACCCAAGACACTGAGCATCATTCCCCTCAGTCAGTATCTCTGGGTTCTCCTGAAAAGCTCAACTGCTATACCGTCTGATCTGCTGGACGATCTCACTTATTCTCGATTTGTCGAGAAACTAGGCAACTTCCTGGGAATAGAGATCCGAAAATTACCTTATCATAGGGCAGAGGTATTTGGAACTCTGAAAATACCTGATGTTCTAGCTGAACCATCAGCTCATCTGTCGCACAAATTATTGGACTCTGTTCTCTCAAGAACTTGGGAATCACCTCAGTCAATTCCTCCTGTTTCTAGAAAATTTGATTTGAAATCCAGGTTACAAAAATCTATGGCATAGAGTAGTTCAATTTCCTCATGGCGGTGGTGGAGTCAGCAATGAAGTGAGCAAAGAAAACTAAGCTCCATTCATCTACTCCTTAATAAAGGACCACAGAATCCTCTGAGTATGCCAAAATGCTTTTTCAAAGCGCTAGACTAACTTCTTGTAAACAGCAGTATCAATTTTATATAGTTCAATACCTTTGAGTCTCTTCAGTTATTAAAACCTTTTCTTCGTTCAGAGATAGGGCAACCAATTATGCCTCAACCATTCTATGATATGGAGGAAGGTCTATGTCATTTGCTTAGAACTGTATATGAGTCCTTTGAGACATCTTCCAGGACTTCAGCCACAGCCATTGCAGCTTGACACATAGCATGGCTCCGTTCTAGCTCTATTAGAGAAGGCATTCATGAAAAACTGGCTAATCTTTCTTGCATGGGAGATAATTTTTTTGGGGACAAATTCAAGGATACGGTGGCCCAGTTAAGAGCAAAATGTAGCAGTTCAGTCCTTCTCAGGATCCTTGGATTCTCAATCATTAGCAAGACTTTTTATCAGTGGGAATAGTTTTACTACCAACGAAAACCATATAAAAGTTTCCTATCATACAGAGCACAGCAGTTTCAATTATATTAACTACCACGCTCACAACCTCAATCAGCTCAAACTAGACCTCTCTAAAGGGACAGAAAGCAACAAAAAAAACCCCCTCCCAGATCTCTCCAAAAACCTCCACCATCTTTTTGAAGACGTCTTAGCCGCAACCAGGTCCCCCAGTAGTGGGAAGAATTCAGTATTTTTAAGAGTAGAACAAAATCACGACAGATCAATGGGTACCTCAAATTGGCCTTGAGGGTTATCATCTAAATTTCCTTTCCTACCCTCCCCTTCCTCGCTGCACTACCACAATGAAGGATACGTCCCATATACTTCTAGAGCAAGAAATACAGAGTTTGCTTCAGCAGCAAGCAATCCAATTGGTTCCGAAGAACAAAATCAATTCAAGTGATTATTCCCAATACGTCTTCATTCCAAAATGCTCAGGGGGGCTCTGCCCTCTACTGGACTTACACTCCCTGAACAAGTGCCTTCGGAAAGAGAAATGCAAGATGATATCCTTCAAGTTAGTTCTACCTTTCATGCAGTGGAACAGTTGGATGTGTTCAATGGATCTCAAGGATCCCTCCTGTTGTTGGTTCCTGTGCTTCCAGGTGAACGCCAATCACTTCCAGTACAAGGTTCTGCCCTTTGGACTTTCCTTGGCTCCCAGAGTCTTCACCAAATGCCTGGCTGCGGCAGTAGCCGAATCCTTTGTCTTAGATGAGCTATTCCTTTACCTGGAAGATTGGCTAATAGCTTCTCCCGACCAGATCTCCTTATCTTACCAATTAGAGATGGCATTCTCGTGTCTAGAATCTCTGGGTTTCCTTAACTATGAGAAATTGGTACTCAAACACTCAAATTCTTCAATTCATAGGAGCCAGAATAGACTCCATTCAGTCTCGTGTATTCCTTCCCCAGGAAAGGATCGAGTGAATTCATCTATCTACAAAATTACTTCTAAAATCAAGAGTCCCTGCCCATCAGGTCCTGGTTCTGTTAAGTCCCTTGGTAGCGGCTATCCATGTAGTTCCTCGCATGCTGCACTTTCAATGGGGATTGAAAGCACAATGGATTCAATATCTTCAGCCAGTGTCCACCGTAGTGACATATCAGAATCTATGGCAAAGACAGTTGCTGGTGGCTGAATCCAGAGGTTCTAATAATGGGAGCTCCTCTTTGGGATCCGGCCCACAACCTAATCCTCACCACAGATACCTCCTCACAGGGTTGGGGGGGGGGGGGGCGCATCTCCTAGATTACAAGACACAGGGTCAGTGGTTACAAGTCGAAAGGACATATCAAGTCTCCTGGAACTCAGAGCCGTGAGATATGCTCTCATAGCCTTTACCAATCTATTACGGGGTCACACGTGATTCACAACGACAATCAAGTTGTTTTATGTAAACAAGCAAGGTGGGTCAGGGTCCTGGATTCTTTGCAGGGAAGCAATTTGGATCTAGGAGTGGGCTCTCACCAACTCAGTGATGTTGAGGGCAACTTACTTGCCAGGAATAGTAAACATGGTAGCCGACCATCTCAACAGAACTTTTCATCCCCACGAATGGTTGCTCAATCAGTAGCAAATCAGATTTTTCTACAATAGGTGTCAACCTTGGATAGACCTTTTTGCAACAGAACAGAATCAAAAGGTCATCAGCTTTGCTCAATATGCCCAAGCCTCCTCAGGAACAAACGGGACACATTCCTGATGTCATGGTCTTGAGGTCTCCTTTCTGCCTTTCCTCCAATTCCTCTAATCTCAAGGACGGTTCAGAAATTGATTCGGGACCAATCTCGCATGAAACTCATAGCACCTGCATGGCTGAGGCAACCTTGTTCGCTTATCTAGTACAGTACTCCGAAAGTGAATCCTTGGATCTCTGTCAAGACCCAAACTTGTTAACTCAGGAGGGGGGGCACTCTTCTTCAATCTCTTCACTCCTCCCTCCACCTGATGGCCTGGATGTTGAATGCGAGATCTTACAAGACTTAACTCTCACAGCTGATATTCAACAGATTATAATAGCATCGAGAGAGCCATCAATGAGACAAAACTACTCCTTCAAATGGAAGAGATATGCCAAGTGGTGTCAAACTCAAGATTTCTCCATTTTCCTCAACACCTGCAGAAATCCTCACCTACTTGCTTCACCTCTCCAAACCAGGTTTAGCTATTTCATCAGTCAGCTGCTTATCATGAAAGATAATGGCTCCTCAATAGCCTCTCGCCCTCTTAATATCTCGTTTCATAAAAGGACTCTTTAATCTTCATCCTCCAATCTGGAAGGCCCCCGTTCCCAGAGATTTGAACGTAGTCTTAGCCCTAATAGAAAGCTCCTTTTGAACCACTGCAGTCTGCTCATTTGAAATATCTAACTTGGAAAGTGGTTTTTCTAGTAGCAATAACTTCAGTTCATTTCTCGCCTTATTTACAGTTTTACCACGACAAGGTTGTTCTCTGGACTCATCCCAAGTTCCTACCCAAAGTGGTGTCAGCCTTTCACATTAATCAGGACATTACACTTCCAAATATTCTTTCCCTGGCCTCATGTCAACAGGAGAAAATCTATACTCCATACGTAAGACTGCAAAAGAGCATTGTCTGAGGTTGAGTTCTTTTGTTTATAGTAGACCAATCTTCTCAATTATTCATATCATTTAACCCGAACTGACTAGGGGTTGCAGTTTCCAGAAGAACCATATCCAACTGGATTGCAAACTGTATTCAATTCTGTCATACTTCAACAAAGATTTCCTTATCAGGTTCAGTTTCAGCACATCAGCTGTGATCTAAAGCTGCTTCTATAGCGCATCTGCGAAATGTTCCCATACAGGACATTTGTAGAGGTGCTACTTGGTCCTCGGTCCATACTTTTACTGCACACTACTGCCTGAACTGTTTAACAGCCACAGATAGTGGACTAAGACGAGCAATGTTATCCAGAGTGCTAGATCAGAAAACCATGTCCATTGGGGAGTGTTTATATAAAAAAAAAAAAGGGGGAGTGAAAGGGAAGGTATGCTATAACAGGTGAAAATAAATCATCATCTCTAGTCCATACCTTTTCTTGTTTTTTCTTTATATGCTTGGGACTCTCAAATAGCAGGGCTAATTCAGCCTTCTTATCCACGGAAAAAGGAAAGTTTGCTCACGGTGTTTTCTGTAGATAGCAGGATGAATTAGCCATGTGTTCCCTCCCTTCTCCCTGGGCATGTTTTTCTGCTTCTATATACCAAGACCGCTACCTTCTAGCTTTTTTACTAACTGAAGAGAGTGATGCGCTGTGTGCGGGAAGTGCCATGCAGGCGCAGCACAACAAAACTTTTCAGTCCTGGAGAAGATGTCCGCTAGAATGTGATGTCACCCAAATAGGGCTATCTATGGAAAACACTGTTTAAGGTAAGCAAACTTACTTTTATTGCCTTTTCTACCATAGCATTTGTAATGTAAGCAGTGATGCTCACTGACACATTTTAAGATTTAAGATGTTTATTTGTAGCTTTCCTAGCATGTAGCAGATGGACTTAGGACCAATGGGTATAGTGTTCTCCTGATAGCAGTTGGGAGACAGTCAGATTTCAAGCTGACGCCACCCTACATATACCCGTGCAGGAAGCTTAGCTCTTCAGTACTTCTCCTAAGCAGTTAGGGACACTACACACACTTGCACAATGTTAGAAAATCCAAACCAAAGAAGAAAGAAATCTTACTTCTACAAGACAAGTCTCGCTCTCCTGAGATGATACCTAAGGGTCCCTCCCCTAGTCGAGAATTCCTGAGGTGATTTCAGAGATCCCTCAGAGGTAAGCCTCGGTCCGGTAGCCAGTTCCTGGCGTGGACTTAGCCCCCAGAGTGGCCGAGAGGCAGCGGGTGTGATACAGAGCACGGTGGTGAAAGTATTTTCCCTCTCCCCCCGCAGCCGGAGACCGGGAAGCACCGAGACAAGGTAAGGTAGAAAACTTTCTTAAAGTCTCAGGTCTCAGAGGCTTGGTTAGCCTCACAGATCGTCCTTCCGGGGTCTGTCTAATTGGGCTGATTAGCTCCATCCGGGCTACACCCCGATCTGGTGTGAGGATCCTCACACGTGGAGACCCTCTGGGGGTGGGGGTCATCGGCGCCATTTTCCCCCCTTGGTCGCTGTATTGTCCTCACAACTGAGCCGGGCGCACAAACGACTTGTGAGCACAGCGGCGCATGCACATCATTGGCGTAACCGGAGCGCACAACTGTTTCCCGACGCGTACACCTACGCGCACAAATCATGGCACCACTGGCCAAGGGACAAGCCTTCTGCTCAGCCTGCCACCTGAGAGCTGCGCAACCCGAAGTGGCCTCCGCCCTATGGCTGCAGCGCGAAGAGACTCGGGGGGGGGGGGGGGGGAACCAAAGCAAGGCCTCCCTCAGCCAGTAGAGGAATCTGGCTCAGACCCTCCTCAGATGGGCACCTCAGGGAACTTCACTGGATTCAATATGGACCCAGGGACCTTTTCCTGGGTGGAATTCTTCAAAGGGCTGCAAACCTTTGTCCAGGCGCAATTGGTACTGCCTGAAACACAGCCACAGTCTCCACCAGACGCGCAGGACCTTCCAAGACCCCCTTGGACCTCCAAGACATGCCCCAGCAGGGTAAAAGCCTCCCCCTAGGGGACACAGACACCTCGGGGGAAGAGCCTGACTCCCTGGAGGAAGGGGAAATCCCTCCAGGGATGGAACCATATCAAACCATGATGCAATTCTTTTCCAAAGACGAGTTACCAGATTTCGTATCTCTGCGCCTGAAGATGCTGGCCATTCCTGGCACATGTACCACAGCGGAGATGAAGACAAACCCAGTTTTGGTCAGTCTCCGTCAGGTCTCATGCTATTTCCCAATGCTGCAGGCCGTACAACAACTGAATGACCTGGAATGAAATGCCCCAGAGACCAGCTTCAAAGGAGGCCGGGCCCTAGAAGCCCTATACCCCCTGGAACCCACTGCCAAAGAAATAGCGCAGACCATGGCGTTCACTTTTGGGAACCCTATCTCAAAGCACACTACCATCCCAGTCGAAGGAGGAGCTGCACTCAAGGATGCCCAAGACAGACGTCAGGAATCCATCCTTAAACAGTCATTTGATGTCGCAGCAATAACCTTGTAGATCGCTTCCTGCTGCGCTGTTGTGACACGTGCCTGCTTGCTCCTCTCCAGGGACGCAACCACTTCCGCTGAAACATTACAACCGGCGATATCTTTCCTCACAGATGCGACCTCTGACCTGGTGCGCACCTCAGCCAGGGGCGTCTCATCCATAGTGGCAGCCAAAAGGCAACTATGGCTCCGAAATTGGTCAGCCGACGCAACCTCCAAGACTAAACTCACGAGAGTGCCTTTTAAAGAATCCCGGGAAAAAATCAATATGCCACTGCTACAGCGATTATAACTATAATCAATGAATCATGAGCATTGCTCAATCGCTGGAATGATATATATTTTTATGTGCCTTAAATGAGATATTTATAGTGAATTTTTCTTAAATTATTTAAAAAGATTTTTATGACACCTACTCTATATGGTATATATGTAGATTGAATTGTGATTTGTATGTTTGTTTATTGAAAATGTAAAGGAATTGGAGGAAAGTTTCATATAAACTCGTTGGTGTCTCCGCACCACGGTTATGTGGTGTTATAATCATTAACTGTCCCCCTCCTCCTATGTGAATTTTTTATATAAAAAGTTTTTTTTACTGAAATAACTTCACCTCTATAACCTCTTCCGTGTGGTGAGCATCAAATTATTTTATATACCATGACGGTGCTTAATGTGGAGAGCTGTAAACTCACTATGGACTATGAACTATAAAGGAGTAAAGTTCAGACTTCCCTTTAGGATGTTGGTATGTACTGTCCAGTTTCCAACAATGGTCCCGACACAGCCGATCCGTGTTTCAGACTGGTTGTCTTTCCTCAGGGATGTAGAACATTATGATGCAACCAACTTTCAAGGAATCTGGATGAACTCCATTGAAAAAAGTCCTCTGGTGGTCTTAAATAGATGACTCTTGACGGAGTTGCTCTGGCTTCGTCACCGGAGGTGTATTATTCATGGTAAACCAAAGGGATGGGCATTAGGACTGCGTAAGAGAGACACTGGCAACATCAGAGGCAGGGTCACCACAGCCCTGGAACAGATAAAGACAAATTACTAGGATAGTACTGCACAGCAAAATAATGTGTGTGGACTACATAGAACCATAGATTGGCTGGTAGAAGTTGGACATGTTGATGTGAGGGGGGCAGAAAATGGGAGTAGCATTCTTGTTCTTGCACCACATATTTATTCTCAGTGGAGGTTCATTTATTATTTATTGTATGACAGTTGAGTCAGCATATATAGTAAAACAAAAAAAAATCAAAAAAAAAAATCTGTCAAGCAGGACTGAATTAGCCATAAGTGAGTGAGTGTCCTCTGGTGCCAAACAGACCCTTTCCATTAACTAATACAGCTTTTGCTCTAGTGAGCATGTGTGGGAGTTCTTGCACAGACACATTCACTACCTCTCTCCCCTCTGTTTTGGTACTTTGTAGTTATCTTCTTTAAACTCACTTCGAGTTGCTTTGCTGCCTTGAAAGCTCCTCAAAAGCATTTTTCAGTGTTAAAAAGAAAAAAAAACCCAGCCCAAACTTAATAGAAAGTTTGAACAACATCTGTTTCCAAGAAGGCCATCTCTGGTGGCCAAAAGATGTCTATAACTGATGGCCATGAGATTTTATAAACGTTTAGGGCCAGACTGACGCAGCCAATTGCTATGACTCTGGCCGGAGGTCATCAATGTTCTAGAAGAGGGCTTGAAGATGGAAGAACTTTGCAGATCATGAAAAGCCAGAGTTGTTGCTCCTTTTGGATTGGGGCCTCCTCGGGTTCCCTCCAGGCCAAGCTAAACAGGAGCTCCTTAATGAAAGCTCCTAGATCCACTGCTCTACCAGGGCTGAGCAGAGCCTGAAAGCATTGCAAAAAGGGGTCAGTGAAAAGAAGCACCATGCGTCAGATGGCGATGCAGTTGGTACCAGCAAAGCTAAGGTCAGGACCAGGCCCATCCACATGAGACCCTGCTGCGGTCTGCACACAAAGGTCTCAGCACTGTAAAGGCATAAGCAGTCCGCACATCTCCTTCAATGCATTGGGCCTCAATTCAGTCGATGCAGCTTTTTGCCCTGTTGAGGCAAGAAGTTAGAGAGGTCCTCGGGGTGATTTATTGCACTTGATTCTCTCATTGTCTATGTCCTTATCTTGTCCCTGCCTCCTCGATTGAGGAGAAATTCATTTGGAGACTGATATGCTCTCTTGTGCCTCTGGTTTTCCATGCAGTTGACCCAGGAGGGGACTCCTTCCCCCCCCCCCCCCCCCAAAGTAGTGGGAGGGTTCATCTTTTCTTAGAAGAATAGAGGAAGAACACAAAGGACTGAGTCCTTAAAATTGTGGAATCTGGTTATTGTTTGCACTTTTCCTGTCCTCCAGCGTTGCACCAATGTTTTGCCTTCAATCTGGATCCGTCTCGAGGTGACGTGGTAATAGAACCTCTCCCTCTTCTGCCTAAGATGTCAGGGTGATTGCGACCAAACCTGGATTTTTGAAGACTGAACAAGTCTGTTTTATGGGAGAAGTTCAAAATAAACTCCCTCCACATCATCCTACCCTTCATTCAAGCAGAAGATTGGATGCATGCCCTAATTCTGAAAGATACATACACTCATCACTCCTATTGGAAATAGCTCTCTTCATAGTAGATTCCTCTTACTGCTAATATAAGGGTCTTCCTTTTGTGCTCTCGATGGCCTTGAGGGTCTTCACAAAATGTAGCAATAGTAGCAGCACCTTTATTGCCAGGCAATTTGTCTCTCCTTACTTGGATGACTGACTATAGTGAGGACACTCTGGAAAAGACTATACAGCTCCCTCAGTTTCCAGAGTTCATAATTGGTTTTGTAAAGTTTAACCTTGTTTCTACCCAGATAATTGTTCATTGCACTATGGATAGATTCCTTGTAGGCAAGAGCATTACTCCCATCGGAATGGGCGTTCTGTCTTCAAATCTTGATCCAGAACTTAGTAGAGAAGGATACATAATTGGTAACAAGATAATTTGGTAATTCTTTATCAGATTAAAGAAGTTTTCTATCAAATCAAATGAACAAAATGACTGTTGTTCAACATAAGTGTGGAGCCTTTATCTTGAGGCATACCATCTTGAAGCTTAGGGCATGCCCTACTTGCTCAGAACTCTTTTCCATGAAAAAAGTTGGCTCACCTTAAAGCTGACTTAGCTACGATAAAAAAAGGAATTAGCAACCACTAAGGAATCCTCATCCAATTTACAGTATTCAGAAATCTTTTTCCTCATTACGCAGAAAATTCAGAAACCCAGAAAAAAGTGGTTTATAGTAGGCTCAGGTTGGATAAGACCTCTGACCCAAAGACACCCATTCTTCACAATTGTGCGGCCCAGATCTCCTCCCCCACTTGCACAGAATTTCTAGAAACAATAAATGGATTGCAGTGGGCTCTGGTAGGATAAGACCTGTGATGCACACACACCCACTCTCTCAAGCGACATAAGTACAAAATGTCTTTGCTGTATTGGAACTTGAAGAAGCTTTAGCAATGAGGACTGAAGTGGTATCTGAAAGGAAAGAAATCCAATGCACACAGATTCTGTAATAAACCAAAAACCATAAGAAAAGGCTCATTGTGTTGGGTGATTGTCATCAGAGACACTAATTTGGGAATTCTTTTTGAGGGGAACACTATATAGTTAAACCTTCCAGGATCATTGGCTGGTAGAAATGCTAATCGGATAGTCAATGCAATCAATGAAGAAAGTAAGGACTCTGAAGTTGACATTATCATCCATCTGGGAACAAATGACCTTGCTAGAAACAACATCCAAGTGGTACAGAGAATTTTCCAGACTCTGGAGCAGCAGATTAGTCACATGGCAAAGACTATTGCCTTTTCAGAAGTGTTACCTGTTCATGGAAAGAGGAAGGAGATTAAGTCATATAGATAACTTCAATACATGGCTCAAAACCTGGTGTAAGGAAGAAAGTTTTGGATATATTAGGGGCTGGGGCTATGTATGGAACAATAAAAGACTTTGTCAAAGATGGCTTACATTTGTCTGTGGCAGGAAAAAGGATATGAAGTGAAAAATTCAAATCATATGCTATAAGGCATTTAAAATAGAGGATGGAGGTGGCAGAAGGAAATTGGAATGTCATACCCAACATCTCCAAGGTGGGTGAAGAAATTTAAAAAAAATCAGCTGCACAAGGTAGAAAAGATGCTGAAGAAGAGAAGTTGAAAAGCTATGAGTACAAGTACTCATAGTCTGGGCAATAAAATCAGACCTGCAGGCTCTAATAGTAGAAGTGGACTTGGGACATCATTGCTGTTTGAGACATAGTTCAGTCACATGACTGGGATATGGCCAACCCAAGCTATAACTTAAGGAAGGACAGAGGTCAGGAAAGGGGGAGGAATAGTGCTTTATCAAACAATATCCAAGCAATTGAAATGAAGGGACATGGGGTAAGGAAGAAGCATTATGGGCTGCTGTTTAATAAAAACAAAAAAAAACAAACTTCCATTTACATTGGTGTGGTCTGCAGGCCTCCTATTCAAACAGAAGAGCTAGATAGAGATCTGATCAAAGATATCCAAAAGATGGGAAGAGACAGCAACCCAAACGAGGGCCCCAACTTCCCCGATCTGGGGAACTGATGTGCAGACAAAGGGAAAAAAAAACAAAATACTGGACTGCTTCTGCAACCAAGTCCATAAATAAATGTCAAACAGCACTGTCTTGAATTTTCAAAAAGGCTCATTGCCCAGTAAAAATGTTGCAGTAAATTTTTATGGGTTATCATAAGGCTTGGGGTTAACTGCACAGAGCAGCCGTTGCTGTCCATAAGAGAAACATGGGGTAGCCTGCACAGTGTGGCAGATACTACCATAAGCTTTCTGGGCAGACTGGATGGACCATTTTTGATTCTTTTCTGCCATCATTTCTGTTACTATGTAATGATCAAGTCTCAGGCCTGAAAAGTTTTGATTACCCTGGGACACATGGCGACCGCAGTGCATATAGTTTCCATGATCATCTCAACATGCTGATTCTTCAATGGGGACTCCGTGTCCAGTGGAATCAGTTGCTTCAGCCCTTTCTATACCCAGTGAGGATCACAGCGGACAATTTAAGGCTCTCTCCAGTGGTGGCTAGACCCAAACATCTTAGAGATGAGGGCTCCTCTTCAGCTTCTACCTCATTAAATAACACTGGCAATGGATGCATCTATGAGGGGTGGGTTTCTTCGGAACCCAAGGGATCTGGTCATCAAAGTCTGTTTCAGGTCAACCTATGAAGCTATGAGCAATCTTAACAAACATTGAGTGGGGGTTTTTTTCACTTCTAAAGAGAATTCTGATACAAATCGATAACTAAAGGCACAGCCTGCTGATGCCACGCGCCTAGCGCTGGACACCGAAGGGGCGCAACCAAAGGGGCATGCCCCTTTGAGCGCCCCTTTGAGTCGCACCTTCAAGTTTAAACCTTCAACTTAAGCGACTCTTACACCAAAAGTTCCAAATCCGACATTATGCATCTATTCAACAATCTAACGATGACTCCAGAAGCCTTAAAACTCCCTTTAATGAGACAACGAAACCTGGTAAATATAACCATTATTGATGCTACAAAATATCTGATATGCTTTGCTTTCCTCCTCATAAATGCTCAATCCCTCACTAAAAAAAATCATGCTATTCGCAGATATGATGCAAGATCAAAAGCCAGACTTCATTGCGATCACTAAAACTTGGTTAAAAAAATACCGACAATGTACTAACAAACCAATTAGCCAACAACGAATATAACACATTCTCAATCCCCAGGAAATCACGCAGAGGCAGCGGAATATTGCTAATAGTTTAAAAAAAAAAAAGCCTTGCTATGAAACTGATACCTATCTTACTTCCTAAACAATACGAAACAGCCCTATTTGATTCAAAAAAACTCCAAATATGCCTGGTCTACTGCCCCCCCCCCCCCCCAACTACTTGATAACTTCTCCCTACTAATCGAATTCTTCATTACGGCCATCAACCACAAAAAAACTCACAATCATACTCTGAGACTTCAATCTCCACACAGACAAAACCCATCTATCCCACTCCGCCCAAACCCTGATAGAAGTGTGGAGTTAAGGGCGGCAAGGACAACTAGTAAACAAACCAACACATAAAGCAGGCCACACATTAGACCTGATATTTACTAATGATAAATTCCTCGCAAATCCCACAGTAAACTGCTCACCAGTTCAATGGTCCGACCATTATCTCAAATTGCAAGACTTTAATCATAAACAGCTTTAACTCAGAATCAAGCCCCCACTCCTTCAAATACAGACCTCCTTTCCCCCTAGAACCCCTACAACAAGAACTTTGGAAAACAAAGAACATAGACCTATCTAACATCACCAATGCTGCACACTCATGGCAAAAAATAACCATGGAAATCGCCAATAATATAAACCCAGAAAGAATGAAAAAGATAGATAACAAAAGAAAAAATGGTAACCCATGGTTCAACAAGCATCTAAAGATATCAAATCAATCCTAAGAAAAAGAATGGCGCAAAAACAAATGTCCCTAACGCTAGCCAGATATCGGACATACCTAGCGTACTACAAAAACTCAATAAACAACACTAAAAGAGATTACTACAACAAAAAAATACAAAACTACTCAAACAACCCAAAAACTGTTTAACATAGTTAAAAACCTAACCTCAGACAACACCACCTTCACTCACTCAAACAAAATTCTAAGCAAGATCTCACCATTTTTTCAAAACAAAATTAGCAAAATCACTGAAAACTTAAAGAAAATCCCGACACAAAAACTACAACTAATCAACAAAGACCTAACCCCATGATCCTCCTTTGAAACCATATCGTCAACAGAAATAGAGAAGCTAATCCAAAACCTTTAACCCAGCATGCCACGAACTCGATAAAATACCCACTAGAACCCTAAAAGAGCTTATCGCACATCACCCCAATCATCACATCAATCATCAAGAAATCACTTGAAGGCAAGCTACCAGACATACTGAAAATGGCAACAATTAAACCTATTATAAAAAAGAAGAACCTTGATCCCAATGATCTCAATAACTACCGCCCCATCTCAAACTTATCATTTCTGGCTAAACTAACAGAAAAGCTGGTACTGAAACAATTAAAAACATCTAGAACTAAACATTCTATCCCCCATTCAACACAGATTCCGGAAACAACACAGCACAGAAACATTACTCCTCAACCTATCCAACACAATCCTAAGAGGTTTCAACAAAGGCCAAACATACATTCTCATATTACTAGACCTATCCGCAACCTTTGACAGTCGACCATCAAACACTACTTCTGAAATTGGTCTAGCTGGAAAAACACTAAAATGGTTCACCTCTTTCCTTCTAAACAGATCATTTCAGGTAAACATCAACAACTCCCTTTCAGAACAAATTCCACTTGAAACTGGAGTGCCACAAGGCTCGAC
Source organism: Rhinatrema bivittatum (assembly GCF_901001135.1). NCBI lineage: Eukaryota > Metazoa > Chordata > Amphibia > Gymnophiona > Rhinatrematidae > Rhinatrema > Rhinatrema bivittatum. The sequence goes on from NC_042617.1 coordinate 530,338,881, forward strand.
CCTATCCGCCACACTGTTCAACATTTTACATCCTCCCATTATGCCAACTGCTATTAAGCCTTAGCATCACGTACTTTATGTACGCAGACGACATACAACTAATCATCCCTGTAACAAACACCGTCGAGAATATGCTCAATCTAGCAGCCACCACTCTCAACAACATAAAGAACACTCTCTAAATCAATTTAAACTATGCCTTAACATGGACAAGACCGAATGTATTCTACTTGAAAGAAAAAAACCAACCAAACCACACCGAGAACACAATTCAAATAGACAATTCCATAATCAAAATAAGTGAAAACATAAAAGATCTTGACATTTAAAAAAATTCTTTTGATATACCGATACTCAAGACTAGTGTCTTATCGTACCGGTTTACATTGAAACAAGGGGTAACCAATTAACTAGGAAGATAAAGTTACAATGAACAGGGGTTTACAGAGTGGGAGAGTAGAGAGCAAAAGCATATGATTAACATAAATTATAACATAACTAAGTTTAACATAACAAAGTTTAATATAGGGAGCGAATGTAGCAAGCTTAGACAATAGCTTAATCTTTAGGTCTATAAAACTGCAGGCACGAATGAGGGAGGAGGGGGGGGTCGGATCTGCTCGACCCCCGAATTGAGCTTCAAAAAACACATAGCCATGAAAACCAAAGAAGGCTTCCCCAAGCTCTTAATCCTTAAGAGACTAGAACCACTACTAAATCAACCAGAATTCAGAACCATCCTTCAATCCCTAATACTCACAAGCCTTGACTACTGCAACTCACTACTACTACTAGGACTTCCCAAATCAACCACACGCCCACTGCAAATACTACAGAATGCCACAACGAGAATACTCACAAGCCACAAAAGATCCGATCACATCACCCCAGTACTAAAGGAACTTCATTGGTTACCCATAAATAAACGTATAGAATACAAAATGCTATCCATCATACACAAAAACATAAATAAAAATGAAAACAAATGTCTGAATACCATATTCCAAAAAAACATTCCACAACACAACATCAGCCAACAATATCCTGCTTGCCATCCCATCAGTCACAACCGTTAACCTCATAACAGTTCGAGAGAGAGCAGCTTTGATAGGGGGACCTCGCTTTTGGAACTCTGTACCTGAAAACCTAAGGTTACAGAATGACACAGCTTTTCAAAAAACAACTCAAAACATGGCTATTTCTACAAACCTACAAAGATGGCATTGGTTAGTAATCACCTGTAATCAATAGAGACTTATGATTAAAGAAGCCCACCCTCCCCCACACCCCTTTTCCCAAATCTCCCTGTTATACCCACCAAATCCCCCCCCTTACCCTTCTGTCAACAACTATACCCTCCTAGCCCCTAACAGTCAAGTTTTTCACACTTAATAGGCTGAATAGAAGTTGTCAACAATGTTAATCGTTATATTACTAGTTGCCATGTTACGGTTAGTAAAATTACTGTTAGTAAAGCTAAAAACTAACAAACTGTATCCGTTATTGTACAAAATTATCTGTTTTGACCTTTTACTGTAAGAAGTTGTTATACTTGTAAACCGGAGTGAAGACCTGTTCCAAACTTCGGTATATAAAAACACACAAAATAAATAAAAAACTAAGTAGCTATGTTCTGTGTGAACAAGCAAAGTGGCACAGGGCCTTGGACCTTTACCAAGAATCTCTAAACTTCATGTTCTTGTAGCCTAGTGCCTTCCTACAAGTATCTTACCTTCCCAAGATCTCCAACATATACTGGTGGATTGCTTCAGCAGACTATTTTGTCCCCATGAGTAGTCCAAACAGTAGTAGACAAGTTGTTCAACCTCTGGGGTTGCTCATCTATTGACTTGCATCAGAGGACAAAAGGAAAACTAAAAAAACTTTGCTCCATTCATTCTAAGCAAATCCAGGTTTGTTGTGGATGCTTTTCTGCTTAAGTGGGAGGCAAATCTAATGTATGTGCTTCCACCACTTCCGCTGATGGCAAGAACAGTGCAGAAGGCACTCAAGGACTCTGTGCAAGTGATTTATTGCTCCAGTATGCCCCAGACAAGTGTGATTCCCTTATCTTACATACTTAGTAACATAGTGACGGCAGAAAAGGACCAAATGGTCTATCCAGTCTGCCCAGCAAGCTTCTTATAGTAGTATCTGCTGCACTGTGCAGGTTACCTATATGTTTCTCTTAAGGGTAGCAACTGTCGCTCCGTGCATTTATTCCGAAGCCTTATAACAACCCATAAAAAATATACTGCTAGTACGGACAATGCTGATGTGTTTTGCTTATGGAGTTGGCTTTAGAAGAAGACCTGTGCTTCTAATGAATGAAGTGCTGTTTGAAGAATTTTGTACAAATTTAAAATCAGCAAATCGGGTACAAATATAAACTGAAGCTTCAGAACCTACCGGTTTTCTTCATCTTTAATAATAGTTGTAGGAAAGGGTAGGGGGGGAAAGAAAATTTAAAAGGATTGTCAAAATACATTTTTCTCCTTTACAAAAAAGAAACTAATATACACTGGTAGCTTTATGCTGTTAAAAGTGCAGCCTGACAAATGTTACGTAGTAACATGCTAGATGACGCAGATTAGGATCTACTACTCTGGCTGTTTCTATCTGCACTGCTTTAAGAATATATCTCAGCTACTATAGGAACTTCACTAACTTCAGGATACTGCACTTTTTCCAAATCAGTAGATCTCTCTCAATCCAATCAGCAAGGGTTTGTCATTTTCTCTCTTCAGTCCTTTATCATTATGAACAGATCAGCAGACATTTGGCCAACAATCGAGGGTCTCCTCCCACCAATGCATTCTACTCCACTTTTCAACCCTGTTGCTTTCACTGTTCTTTATATTTGGTTTTTTCTGTTTTATAATAGGCATTTTTATATTTTGATCTCCATTTCATAGAATTCTTGTTGTCCAAAGTAAAGATAGTAACTTAATATATTTGATCTAAGTTGTTAAATGCAGTTGACAGGACATGTTATATAAGAATGCTACTGAGGACATACTTAACTGTAAGGATTACGAGAATACCAAAGTGAGGCTAGGGAGCAATATAAACACGGTGATGTTCTTATACAATAAGTTATCAACCACAAAACTTAGGGCCTCATATACTAAGCATTTTTCCCATAGACACAAAATGGGAGGAAAGCCTTAGTAAATCAGACCCTTTGATTGAAAAGATTAAAATTACCATTTTCACACTGGGAAAATAAAGGCCGTAGCTAAAATTGAGCCATTAAAGATAGGAAAATTGGTTCCTACCTACTAATTTTCGTTCCTGTAATACCACAGATCAGTTCAGACAAGTGGGTCCTGCATCCCTACCAGCAGATGAAGACAGAGAACAAAACCCCAAGGCACCGTCACACATCAGTGTGCCACCTGCAGTTCCAGACTACTGACATGTACCCAAGCCCTAAAGTAGCTACCATTTCCCCTTTCAGGGCAAACAGGAAACACAGGGTTAGAAACCCTTGAACTGGAGCCTCTCATACTTCCAGAATCTTGATAAACACAATTTGGGGGGGGGGGGGAACCAGCTTATGTACAGCGTGCAAACATCTCTGATATAAAGTGTAAACCACCATCATGAAATTAAGTCTTTAGGCAGTAAAGAGATGGGTCTCTGGACTTATCTGTGGTATTACAGGAATTAAATTAGCAGATGATAACCAATTTTCTTTTCCTGTTCATACCCAGATCAGTTCAGACAAGTGGGATGTACTCAAGTACCCACACACTGGTCAGAAACCCGAAAGATCATAGAACACTTTCACTAAAAAATCAAATCTTCCTATGCCCATATGTGCAATCAGTAATGCTTTGTGAGTATGAAGTGAGGACCACACCGCGGCCCTACATATCTCCTGGGGAGACGCTAGCTGACACTCTTGTAGAATGCACCCTCAGGTCTGTTGGAATTTCACGACCCTTACAAATATAAGCCGAACAAATGGTCTCCTTCAGCCATTGAGACTGCATAGCTTCAGAAGCTTTATCTCCTTTCTTCACCCCACCGAACACACACAGGTAATCCGACCGCCGAAAACTTTGTTGCGTTATTTGAAGGTCACTGAGTCTGACACACATCCAGAAGATGATCTCTCTCATGCGGAGACTACGTAGACCACTCTGGAAACACCGGAAGTTCTATGGTCTGATTCACATGGAAGGAAGAAACCACCTTCAGCAAGAAAGAGCTACTGTATGCAACGTCACCCTGTTATTAGAAATACGCAAAAAAGGGTCCCAACAAGACAGAGCCTGAAGCTCTGAAATCTGCCTGGCTGAGCATATGGCCATCAGAAAAACTGTTTTCAAAGTCAGATCTTTCAAAGACGCTCGTCTTAAGGACTCAAATGGTGCCCCACAGAAAACCTGCGAAACTAAGTTGAGGTTCCAGTCTGGGCATACTTTCCGAACTGGAGGATGAAAATGCTTAACCCCCTTCAGAAATCAAATTATATCGGAATGAGAGGCCAAAGACCTCCCCCGCAACTTACCCCAAGACAATCCAAGGCTGAAACCTGGATGCGAATCGGAGTGAACTATAGGCTAGACCCTTAGACAACCTCTGCTGTCGACGGGACAAAATGTGAGGAACGCCCACAGTTAGGGGATCTAGCTGTTATTGAAGACACTAGGACTCAAAATGCCTTCAAGACCCTGACATTCGCCATAGAACTAGAAGGTCTCCTAGCCTGGAGTAATATGGAAATTACTGGTTCTGAATATCCTTTCAGGCACAACCGCTGCCTCTCAAAAACCTAGCCACAAGACAAAAGCGATCCTCCTGATCCGAAAATATGGGACCTTGTCACAGCAACCCTGGCAGGTGAGCCAACCTGAGAGGCCGATCTAGCGCAAGATACACTAGATCTGCGAACCACAGCCGATGTGGCTACTTTCCCTGGATGCATCTCTATGCGCTGCGAAAGTTGACCGATGAGTGACCAAGGAGGAAACTCATACAGAAGAACTCCCATTGGCCACAGGCACACTAGATCATCCAGCCCTTCTGATCTGATCTCCCTTCTGCAACTGGAAAATCTTGCCGCCTTTGCGCTGGCATGCGTTACCATGAGATCCAGCTGGAGGAACACCCCACCTGGCAGCAAACCGATCCCAAGCCTCAGAGTACAACTCCCATTCCCTCGGATTTAGTTGTTGCCTGCTGAGGAAATCCACTTGCACATTGTCCACTCACACTTCGTAAGATGCTGCTATTCCCTCAAGGTGACTTTCTACCCATACAAACAGTTGCTAAACCTCCAGAGCCACTGTGTGACTGCTCGTCCCTTCTTGACGATTGATGTACGCCACCATTGTCGCATTGTCAAGAAAATACGAACCATTCCATCTTTGATCCAGGGCAGAAACATCTCCAGGGTCCTGCGGACCACCCAAGTCTCCGGAAGATTGATAGACCAGGATATCTACACTGTTGTCCCAAAGACCTTGGGCAAACCATCCCAGGCACACTGCTCCCCAACCTTTGAGGCTGGCGTTTGTTGTCACCACCACCCAATCCGGGGCCTCCAGATCCACTCTCTTTTCCAGGTTGTGCTGAGAGAGCCACCACAAAGGACTGGACCTGGATTCTTTTAGAAGAGGCAAAGGCAGAGGATACATGACAACGGATTCCACCTGGACATGAGCGCCTTTTGCAAAGGCCGCATGTGAACAAAGATCCACTGAGCCAAATCAAATACAGAGGCCATGGAGCCCAGAACCTGCAAATAATCCCAGACCTTTGGTACTGACAGGCGCATCACCTGTGCCTACAACTTCAACAATCTGTCTGCTTTCAGAAACACCCTGCCTTTCTGGGTCTTGAAGCGTGCTCCCAGATACTCTGACTTGGTCGGAACCAGGTGACTGTTCACTACATTTATCACCCAACTGAGTGAATTTGTTGTCCATCGCTTGTTGGATAGAACGACCGCACTCTTCCTCTCTTTGTCCGAATGAGCCAGTCCAGATATGGATGGTCTAAAATACCTTTTCATCTCAAGGCTGCTGCCACCATGACCATCACCTTCATGAAGGTTCAGGGTTCCGTAGCCAACCCGAAGGGGAGAGCTTGAAACTGGAAGTGCTGCCCCAGAACCATGAACTGCAGTAACTTCTGATGGTCCTTTTGAATGGGAATCGGGTGCCGGAATCTGTTCTGGTTTCGGTATTGTGGACCTGCAGGAAATTTCGTTTCCTGCGGTCCACTGGCTGTCCCGAGCTGAAAACCCCCCTCCCACTCCGACCCTTTAGATTTAATTATTTACAATTCTCCCCCCCCCCCCCCCCAAAAAAAACTTGCCTAAAGTCACTGGTGGTCCAGTGGGGGTTCTGGGAGCAATCTCCCGCTCTCGGGCCGTCGGCTGCCAGTAAACAAAATGGTGCCGGTGGCCATTTGCCCTTGCCATGTGACAGGGGCTATTGGTGCCATTGGCCAGCCCCTGTCACATGGTAGGAGCAATGGATGGCCAGTGCCATCTTAAAAAATGTACAATGCTTCCATGCCACTTCATACCCAGTAGTGGGATGAATCCAATATGTGCCTTTGGTTTGTTGGCAACATCCACGTAATCTGCATGAAAAATGTCCTGCATTAATAATTTTAAATTGAAATACTGATGGTGATTCTGTCTTAATATTCCAGCCTAATATTCCAAACCCTCAAGTCGGAGCTTATTTGCAGATATTTTATATATGTCAGTTTTGCCTAATGGATGTTGCAGTTACTTGCGATTTATTACCACATCACAATTTTGCAATCTGGAATTTAATTTTACTCTTAGTTTGCTTCCTCATTTTCTATGCTGTCTGAATTTTACTGTACCATTATCAGAGTGATGGGAATGCTTGGGGTATGTGTTTATGGTGGGTGTTTTATATAAAAGCTAGTGGGTTTGCTTGAGGTGCTTGTATCTAGGAGGTAGCATAAAATAATCATAGGACAACAAAACAATTGGCTAAGCAAATCCATCATAATCCACACTCCAAAACTGAACCTACGCTCAATGAATAAAGGCCTCCTCAAAATCCCTCATGCCAGAACCGCTCGACTGAACACAACCCGTGAGAGAGCCATATCCATCGCAAGCCCCACACTATGGAACTCAATACCAATTGAAGAAATAACTCAACCAAACATTTTAATGTTCAAAAAAGAACTGAAAACCTGGCTGTTCACCAGAGCCTACTCAAATTCACTCAACCAACCAGCCCACCAAGTACACACGCAACCCAACACCAAGAAGAATGCTACATCCCTCGATCTACCAAAAAACTCTCAACAATGGATTACCTAAGATAATGGGCAACTGACCTCACATAGTATATATTACATCCTCCTAAAGATACTTTGGTTAAACCCCTGCTGTTACAGACCCAATTATATAACACACCCAACCTATTTTATTTATTTTATTTATTTAAAAACTTTTTTCTATACCATCGTTTATTTATTTCGGATTTTTATATACCGACTTTCTCAATACAAGTATCGAATCAGGTCGGTTTACATAGAACAATAACTGTCGCAATAAAGGCGTTACATTAAACAGCGTTTCTTAAACAGCGTTTAGTAATGCACCATCACAACGGTTTACAAATAGGCACATAAATAAGTTTGGTTTGGTTTATAATTTGTCTAAAAAGTGCCAATAAATTTTTCGGTTACATGTTTCAATAATTTTATATGAAAAGTGGATTGGAATTTCCATTTATATGATTAATAGAATAACCATACAAGTTTTATACTGTACTTCTCTTACATTAATACTTAATTATGCAAAAAAATAATAAAGTAAGCAATTATGCTATTAGGTGACTTTATGCTGTGTGTAGATGTTCTTTGCTTGTTCATTTGTATTTCTTACTCACCGTTCTCATTGTGAAAAGCTTTTTTGGAGAGCCATGTTTTTAAACTTTTTTTTTAAGAGTTTTAAATCTCTCATTAATCTTATTTTGAGTGGCATTGTGTTCCATAATATTGGACCAGCTAAAGATAGTGCGCTCTCTCTAACTTGGGTCAGTTTTGCTGTCTTGACCGAGGGGATGGTTAGTAGAGCTTTATTGGCTGATCTGAGATTTCTCTGGGGGACATGTAATCGTAGTGCAGTGTTTAGCCAATCAGCTTTTCAGCATTGATTAGTTTGTGAATTGTGCATAGTGTTTAAATTGCACTCTTTGTTCTATTGGCAGCCAGTGTAATTTGGCAAGTTTTTGAGTGATGTGATCTTTTTCCAGTAAGTATTCCGGCAGCAGAGTTCTGTAAGATTTGTAGTGGTCTTAGTGTTGAATATGGTAATCCCAGGAATAGTGTGTTACAATAGTCTGTGCTAGTGAATATAAGTGCTTGCAGAACTGTTCGAAAGTGTGCTTGGGTTAATAAGGGTTTTAGCCTCCTGAGGACCATTAGTTTGGCGTAGCCTTCTCTAACTTTCAATGATATGTGTTGCTTAAGGTTGAGTTCCATGTCAATTATTACTCCTAGGTTTCGAGCTTTCTCGGCTAGCTCTATCTGATCATTTTTAAGTTTGGGATTCTGAATCAATTCAATGTTTTTTCGTTCAAGGTGTATAAATTCTGTTTTTTCAATATTAATTACTGGCTCCATTTGGTTTAGTAGTTTTATTATATCTAGGTACAACATTGCAAAGTTTAATGTTTTTTCAATTGTTTCCTCTACTGGTAGAATTAGCTGAATGTCGTCAGCGTATATGTAATGTATGATACCCAGTCGTGGCATAGAGGCAGCATGTAAATGTAAAATAGAGTCGCCGATAGTGCTGAACCCTGGGGGACCCCTGTCTTTAGCTCGATTTTGTCTGATATTGTGTTTTTTTTATCTGTACTTGAAAAAATCTATTGTTAGGTAGGATCTGAATCATTCAATTGTTTTGTTTTGTAATCCTATTATGGTATGGTTTACTGTGTCAATGCTGCTGACAGGTCTAATAATATCATAATGTAGTGTTTTCCGCTGTCAAATCCACATAGTACATTATCTGTTTGAGAGATTAGTAATGTTTTGGTGCTATAGTGTTTTCTGAAGCCGTGTAGCGAGGGGTAAAGTATGCTATTGTTGTCTAGATGTTCTGCTAGTTATTTTTGTACTGCTTGTTCTATTAATTTAGCAAGCATAGGTAAGTTTGAAACAGGTCTATAGATACTTAATTGGGTCACTTTTTTTCTTCAGTATTGGTTTAATTATCGCACCTTTAAGTGAGTCTGGCATTAATCCTTCGCTAAGTGATAGGTTAATTATTTTGGCGATTGTGTGGGAAGTTATATCAGCTAGTTTTTTTTAATGTCCATGGGTGGGAATGGTGTCAATTTTATATGGGGCTGGATTCAAATTTTTTAGCATTCCTTTCTCCCTCACTTATTAACCCCAATCTTATATGTAACAACAGTTTGTATGTAATAACTTTGCTGTATGTAATAATCTATATAAGTAATAACAATGTTATATGTAAACAACTAACATAAGTTGCTGTGATGTTTATCTAACCTGTTTCACAATTCTGTAAACCGTTCTGATGGCGAAACCGTATGACGGTATACAAAACACGTTAAATACAGATACATAGCTTTTTACAGTGAAGCCACCTGGGTGAAAATTTTTGTTTAAATGATTACTTCTCTATTTTTTTCTGCAGCTTGATTTGTCAGAGTTTCAGAAGGAATTAGAAAAGAGCCAAAACATGTTTCCTGAGAATCCAACTGTTTGGGTGAAAGATCTTGCTGGATACCTGAATTTTAAACTGCAGGCTCCCAGGAGTGACCCCACACTCAGCCAATATACTCATGGTATGTTTTCATTATTTACTGCAGGACTATCTGTAACTTTCTAGGGATGCCAATTGGGACAGTACTGTATTTTTGCTGACATGAAATACCAGTATGGTCTAACATACTGGGAAATGCTGAATGTGACAATAGTGGAACATAATGAATTACATTCTTGTAATAGATGCACAAAGGACTGATTTAACTTAATGGTGAAACTTGCCAGCAATAGGTACCAGTCATCAGGACTTTAATTGTAGCATTTAAAACCCTTTTACTTCAGGCTTATTCCTTTGCTGAGGGGTCAAAGTATTTTAAGATTTGGCTGCAATTTCTGCACTAATACACAGGAGTTCAATCACCCCAATCAGTACTGTACAATTGCTGCTTTTAAGCATGCAGCAACGCTGACACTAAACATAACATAATCTCAAATTTTTTTTGTATTAACTATTTTTTGTTTTGTGGTTTGCAATTTTGTTAAATATTGATTTTGCTGTTACTCTTTGTATTTTGTACCATGCTTTGAACCCAGTGTAACCTTATAATGTTGTTTTTATTGGTGTGCCAAGTAAGTTTTGTGTGAATTCAGACTGTTTGCTGTTCCTTGGGAAGGGCAGTATTTGAGTGAGGAACTAACTCCCATGGTCAGCGAGCCTCATTGTATCCACAAGGGGGATGTTGTTACCATGTGTATATATGCCTTTTTTTTTTTTTTTTTTTAAATAAAATTTGATGTTGAAGGACTATAAAATACATGCCTGGTCCAAATAGAGTGGTCATTGTCAATATAATATTGATGATAAAATAAAAACCAACTAGTTGAGCCAAGAAAAAATGTAGATTTGAAAGGAATTCATATAGCCCAATTTAAGGTGTTTCAGAGGAGCAACAGCATTTTATGTTTTTCTTAAATATGATTTAATATGAAAAGCTCTTAAAATGGTTTGTCAGCTGTCCAAATGCTTACTGTTGGGGGAGGGGGAAGAACAAGCATTTAAATCAGTTTGTTTTGTTTAGGTAAAGACAGAACAGAGTTGTGTGTTTAATAGTAGCTTGATTATTATATTCTAGGTCAGCGGTTCTCAACCTTTATAGTTCTGCAACCCTTTTAATACAATTCCCCACTATGTGGCGACCCCCAACCATAAAATTATTTTTGTTCATAGGCCTAAGTAACTACTGTATATACCGTATTTTCCGGCGTATAAGACGACCCCCAACTTTTACAGTTAAAATATAGAGTTTGGGATATACTCGCTGTATAAGACTGCCCCTCTTCCAATGCATTCCAACATTTACAGCAGGGAGGGAGTGACTCAAGGAGTGAGGGCGCGCGCAGAATGAACTTTTTTACTGCATCCGGTGAGGGGAGGGAGTGACTCGAGCGACAAAAAAACCCATATTTCCGATGGTCTCTTAGGCGACCCCTAGCAAATCGTCAATCGACCCCCAGGTTGAGAACTGCTGTTCTAGGTAAAAGTGCATTTTATGATATTAATAGCTAGCCCTAGTTAGTCCAAAGATACAGAGCTGGGTCTGGAATTAATTCTGAGTCTCCTGGCTCAAGTAAGTAATTTGTGATTGGCATTTCAAAGCGGATTACTTTCAGGTACTGTAGGTATTTCCTTATCCCCAGAGGTTTACAATCTAAGATCTTGAGTTACTAAGGTAAATGCTTAGTAAATGAAGCCCTAAATTTGTACCTGAGGCAATGAAGAGTAAAGTGAGTTGCCCAAGGTCACAAGGAGCAGCAGTGGGATTTGAACCCTGGCTTCCCTGGTTTGCAGTCCACTAGGTCAGGGATGACCAGCTCCAGATAAGAGCCACAGAATGGCCTGGTTTTCAGGACACCCATAATAAATATGCATGATATAAATTTGCATGCATTACCTCTATTATATGCAAATATTTCTCATGCATATTCATTAATGATATTCTGAAAACCAGGTCTGTTTGTGACTTGGCCACCTCTGCTCTAGGTAGCTACTCCATTTCATTTTTCCGAGTCAACTTGTTTGTATATGTGGGAGGTTTTTAATACAATAGTGAAGTCCCAAATCATCTTCAGCTAAATGACTTTTTTCTTGGAAAAATCATTAAGTAAATAGTTACCAAGTGTATATAGCTAGAAGATTTGAAATTTCATCACTTTGTCCTTGCATATTATGCAAGTAACTCATAGGTCAGTTGCTTCATTTTGTGATAGCTTTATCTGCTGCATATAACTTCTAATAACCTTTGAATATGCTTACAATTATACAGCAATGTTTCTTTAGTGAAAAAATAATTCAACAGTTGGAGCAAATAAAGATCAAAATAATCATTTTGCAAAATTTTTTTCTCTTTTGCTATGTTCCCAAGGTTAAATGTGCTTAAGATTTGGGGAAACTGCTCTCTGTACCAGTCTTTTCCTAATGGTTAGGCCAATTAATTAAAGTCCCAGGGGAACTTCAAAATAAGAGCTACCTAATAAAACCCATAGACAAATGTCTTGAAATGAAATTTATAAAACCCCTTAACTGCTCAGTAATGAGCCATACTCTATTGTATTGAACTTAGTTCATGCAGAAACTTGTTCAGAAAATTGTTCAAAAAAAAATCCTCTAATATGATTTGCTTGCAATGGATTTTTATTTTGCAGAAATTCTAGAAATCTTTTCCCAATTCTCGGTTCCATAGAAAATCAGGTGACTTAATTATAAACTTCTAATTCTAATACACTAGCCTACCACCTCTACTATACAGAAATGATACTCTTGATTTGTGACTTTTGGGCATCAAACTTTTAGAAATGGAGTGTACCCCTAATTAGCTAAATAATGAAGACTGTCTTTTTGCAAGAAAAGAATTAAATGGTACAGAAATATCCATTCTAAAGGGTTGTGATTTTTTTTTTTTTAAAAGAAGCCATACTGCTACATGAAATGACTTATGGGAGCTTTTTCTGACTACTCATATAAGTTGTAGTTTGTGATTTTCTGTTTTAATTTGAATGAATCAATATTATAAACTTTAATGTACCATTCTGTTTAATCATAGTACCAAAAGGCTGATACTAACACTTTAAATTTCTATTGCCCTATGGCTACTGCATGGTTATCTTATTGTCCCAATGTAATAAAGAATGCTAGGCTGTGCACACATCAGCAACTGGTTATACAACACATTTTTGTGGCATTTGAACTTAACAAAAAAAAACCAAACAAACCCCAAAGAAAAACAAACTTTTAAAATTTAACTTGGCAGAAGAAAATATAAACCAGAACAATACAGTTTAGTACAGTTTCAATATACAGGCAAAACTATGCAGCAAAATATTAAAATAAATGGACAAAAATAGAAAAAAAAACCCCTCAAATACAGAGACATTATTTAGAGACACAGTCCCAATGCTTTCTCAGATTTTATCATACATGGCACTATTGTGCTTTAGCTCGTATGTCAACTTTCAATAAGGGCCACCTCGTGAACCTGTTTCTGCCAGTGTGCAAGAACTGGCCATATTTTCTAGAAGGTGGCTATCGTGATTCTAGCTTCCAATAGAAGCTGTTTGCAAAGTTTAAACAAAAACATATTCAAAGGGCAGAGAGCTCCCCACCCCCAAGAGGCATAAGGCAGGTGTAAAACCCGGAGACCTCAAGAATCGCCTTCAGCTTACTTTTCTACATGAGACCAGAAGGAATAGCTTTATTTCTGATGTAGCAAGGAATTTTGCACATAAATGTGAGTAGTAACGTGCAGCTTAGTGCTGCTTCATGCAAATCCCGTGTGAAAGTATAGCTATTACTCCTCAATGAGGCTTAACTCATCGGTTCTTAATGTTGGAAATTTAACTGCTGGTCAGAAATGGAGTAAAGTTTGTGGCTAGTGCTAATTTATGGGGCGGAAACTAGTTTGTGGTGCCGGGGCCCTGTACTTGTGATTTATGTGCATAAAACATTTTTTATGCAGATTTTCTGCACATAATCTATGAGCACAAATGTTGTGCTTTTAACTCATGTATTGTGCGCTCACTTTTTTGGGTGCATATCTTATGGTCCTAACTTATGTTTTTTGTTTACAACACATGTTTTGTAAGAGTAGTTTTCTGCGACCCACATAGAACTGAAGCCTGCATGTAGAAAGTACATGCAGGCTTTAGCCTGAAATTTCAAAGTGAACTTATGTGCATAAGTCCAGTTTGAAAATTCTTGGGTGTACATACAAACTGCCAACATACATGCAAACATTTACACCTGCTCCCAAGCATGTGTAAATGTGTACGTACATATATATGTGCATGCTTTTGAAAATAAAAAAGCATGTGCATAAATAGTTCGCCTCCTTCCCCCTCCCTTGGAACATCTCTTTAGGGGAGAGGGGGACTATGCACACATTTACATGCCCAATCCCCAAGGCAGTTTTGAAAAGGCTATTTTCCTAGCGTGTAGCAGATGGACTCATTACAAATGGGTATAGTGTGCTCGTGCTAGCAGTTGGAGACGGATCTGACGTCAGCACGTGGTACATATACCCCTGCAGGAAGTGCAGACGCTCAGTAATTTCCTTCTCCAAAGCAGTTTGGAGCTACCTTAGGCTCACCGAGCGTTTTTCCAAATTCTTAGCAGAAATCCTACCTGAAGACGAGCCCCGCACTCCTGCGGTGATACCCTCGGGTCCCTCCCCCAGTTGAGTTTCCCGAGGTGATTTCCGTTGTTCCTCGGAGGTAAGCGCCTCGGTCCGGTGGCCGGATCGCGGCAGGGACCTAGCCCCCGAGTGAGAAGGGCTTGGGCGCGGCATAGAGGCAGCCTCGGTCCCGGTGAGGACTTAGCCCCCGAGGGAGACGAGTTCGGGCACGGCTTAGAGGCAGCGGGTGCACTTCCTCGAGTGTGGCGGTGACGGTACTTACCCTCTCCCCCTGCAGCCAGAGACCGCCCGGGTCGCAGCCGGGAAGCGCCGAAGATCAGGTAAGGCGTACATCTTTACTTATTGGTCTCCGAAGAGCGAGGATTAGCAGAGTCTGCCTGCGTGGCAGCCCGTCAAGGAGGTCGCCATTTTGCCTGCCTGTTCGCTGTCGCCATCTGCCTGGGTTCGCCGCCTCGATCTAGCGTATAGGCTAAGCGGGGCGACGGGTGCGTATGATAGGCGCCTGAAAATATTTGGGCGCACATTACTAAACGCACGTTTGATAGGCGCTCATTGCTTTGCTAGGCGCACGTTGATAGGCGCATGTGCATAGGCGCACTTGGAAGGCTGAGCACACACCGGATAACAGACTCGATGGAGCGTATGAGAGCCCATGCGTCCGCAGAGCCGGCACCTCCAGACTCAGGCATAAGAGCTCTAGGCCTCTGCTCAGCATGCCATCTCAGAGCCACACAGAGCGAGGAAGCAGATTCCCTATGTGCCCAATGTGAGGAGGCCCTGGGAGTTCCAGGCCTGGGCCGGTCCCAGCCCAGTTTGACTGCCAGTTCCTCAGGGAACACCCCGAACCTAGTAGGCCGCGGTGAGCAGCCAGGGAACCCTACAGACCTGGTGCCCCTACGGCTAGAACCTGCTTCGCTCTCCTGGGTGGAATTGTTCAAGGGGATTCATGCCTTTGTTAAGATGCAGTCTGATCCCGACCGGACCCATACGTACCGGATGACCTGGTCCCGGGACCCTCAAGACCTAGGCACGGCCACCCGCCACCCGGAAGCCCCACTTATGGGGACTCTGATTACTCTGAGGAAGATGGCGAGCTCCCCGAGGAGGGAGAACTTCCCCCGGGGATGGAGCCGTATCGAACTATGAGACGCTTCTTTCTTAAGGAGGATCTTCTAGACCTGGTCTCTCAATGCCTGTCAGAGCTGGCTATCCCGGGCCCAGGCACCCCAGGGGAACCTAGAATGAACCCCCTGCTAGAGGGCCTGCGTCCAACGGCTCACCATTTTCCCCTCCTACAAGCAGCACAGCAGTTAATCGATCTGAAGTGGAATGCATCGGAGGCTTCATTCAAAGGGGGTCGGGCTTTGTCTAGCATGTACCCCCTGGACCCAGCAACCAAGGAGCTGCTGGCGTGCCCGTCGGTAGACGCCATAGTTAGCACAATTGTGAAGCGCACCACCATTCCGGTGGAGGGAGGGGCGGCCCTCAAGGATGCACATGGACGCCATTCTGAAACAAGCCTTTGAGGTGGCAGCCATGTCCCTACGTATTGCGACCTGCTGCACCGTGGTGACGTGCTCCTGCTTATCACAAGCCAGGAACAACACCCCGGAAAAAGAAATGGAATCGGCCCTCTCGTTCCTCACTGACGCTGCCTCCGACCTAGTCCGTACGGCAGCCAAGGGAGTGTCGTCCTCAGTGGCAGCCAGAAGACACCTCTGGCTATGAAATTGGTCGGCCGACTCCTCCTCCAAGACCCGCCTTACAAGAATGCCCTTTAAGGAATCCCTCCTGTTTGGCAGCGACCTCGAGAAAATGGCTAATAAATGGGGCGCATCTCCATTACCCGTCTACCAGAAGACAAGTCAAGGAGGAACCAGTGCCCTTTTCCTAGACCATCCAGAGGTAGAAGCTCTCAACACTTCAACCCTTACAGGGCTCGCTACCAAGCACCTCGTTCTCAGACCAGGAACCAGTCCTTTCGGACCAGGCACAACAAAAGGGGAACCGGCTCGGGTCCCGGCCGCACCCCACAATGAGAATCAGCCGACCCATCTGGGGGAAGAAGCCATAGGGGGCAGGCTAACCCTATTCTACCACAGGTGGGTCGAGATTACTGTGGACCAGTGGGTCCTCGCCATTGTCCGGGAAGGGTATTATCTGGACTTCCTTCATCTCCCTCCGGACAAGTTTGTGGAATCTCCTTGTCCGCCCCTCAAGAGGGCGGCGCTGGAAGCTACCTTGGGGAGGCTCCTGTCCCTAAAAGCCATAATCCCAGTGCCTGCATGGGAGATAAATTCTGGGCATTATTCCATTTATTTTATTGTCCCCAAGAAAGGGGGCACCTTCAGACCAGTCTTGGACCTCAAGTCAGTCAACCGGCACTTAAGGGTCCCAGGATTTCGCATGGAAACTCTGCGGTCAGTCCGAAGTGCAATACAGCCAGGGGAGTATCTCACATCCCTGGATCTGTCAGAGGCTTATTTGCATATCCCAATCCATCAGGATCACCAGCGTTACTTATGCTTCAATGTCCTGGATCAGCACTTTCAGTTCCGGGCTCTACCCTTCGGGTTAGCCACCGCGCCGTGCACCTTTACCAAGGTAATAGTAGTGGTGGCGGCATCGCTCAGGAAGGAAGGCATTCTAGTCCATCCCTACCTAGACGATTGGCTGATCAGGGCAGTCACCGGAGGAGAGCCACCAGGCAACCAACAGAGTTATATCTCTTCTGGAAAGCCTAGGATGGGTAGTCAACATAAACAAGAGTTCCCTACAGCCTTCGCAGTCACTGGAATACCTAGGAGTCCGATTCGACACCCAGGAAGACGAGATCAGCCTGACCTCCAAGAGGAAATCAAAACTCCTGAATCGGTTGCAGAATCTGCTGAGCACCACCCGGCCCACAGCTTGGGATTACCTACAGGTCCTCGGCCTAATGGCCTCCACTCTGGAAGTGATACCATGGGCACGGGCTCATATGAGGCCGTTACAGCACGCCCTCCTATCTTGGTGGAGCCCACAATTACAGAACTACACCGTGCATCTACCTCTACCGGCCAGAGTACGGAATCAGTTACGGTGGTGGCTGCAGCCCGGCCACACGAGACGGGGATCAAGGATGTCCTCCCCAACTTGGACCCTGCTCACTACAGATGCCAGCCTGAGTGGTTGGGGAGCACACTGCGAAGAGCTAACCGCCCAAGGGCGGTGGAACAGAGAACAGTCGGGGTGGAATATCAACCGACTGGAGGCACGGGCAATCAGGTTAGCCTGCCTGCGATTTGCCCACAGACTTCGAAACAGAGCAGTCAGAGTGATGTCGGACAACGCCACCATGGTGGCATACATCAACCGGCAAGGCGGAACCAGAAGCCAATAGGTATCCTTAGAAATAGCCCCCCTGATGGCTTGGGCGGAAACAAATCTCCAGGATATCTCCGCCGTCCACATCGCCGGGAAGGACAGCACCACGGCAGACTTCCTCAGCAGAGAAAGCCTAAACCCAGGGGACTGGCAGCTGTCATCCACGGCCTTCCAGATGATTGTGGATCAGTGGGGGACTCCGGGCATGGACCTACTAGCAGACAGGTCCAACGCTCAAGTACCCAGATACTTCAGTCGCAGGCGGGACCCTCTATCCCACGGGATCGACGCCCTGGTGCAGCCATGGCCTCTGGGGATCCTGCTTTATGCCTTTCCCCCATGGCCCCTGCTGGGTGCCATTATACACAAGATTCAGCGGCACAGAGGTCTAGTTCTTCTGGTGGCCCCAGACTGGCCAAGAAGATCCTGGTACGCAGACATGAGAAGACTACTGGCAGGGGATCCTCTACCCCTGCCCCCTCACAGGGACCTGCTGCAACAAGGTCCCATCCTCCAAGAGAATCCAGCTCAATTCTCTCTTACGGTCTGGCCATTGAGAGGGCTAGTCTGAAGAAAAGGGGATACTCTGGGCCGGTAATAGATACACTCCTCAGAGCACGCAAGTTCTCCACATCACTAACTTATATAAGGATCTGGAGAGTATTTGAAGCCTGGTGCGAAACTCGCAGCACCGATCCACATGCCGCTAAAATCCCCATCATTCTGGATTTCCTGCAAGATGGACTTCAGAAGGGTCTGTCCCTCAGTTCAATGAAGGTTCAGGTGGCAGCGCTATCCTGCTACGGCCCCAGGAGTGACTGCAACAGCATTGCCACACACCCAGACGTTTCACGTTTCCTGAAAGGAGTCGAACACATTTGCCCGCCACTGAAGTGGCCAGTGCCCCTGTGGAACCTCAACCTAGTCTTGGAATTCCTAGTGGGACCCGCCTTCAGACCTATCCGAGGCCTGTCCCTCTGTTTGTTAACCTTGAAAATGGTGTTCTTGCTGGCTGTATGCTCAGCACGCCGCATCTCTGAGCTACAAGTGCTGTCCTGTCGCGATCCGTTTCTCAGGATCACCCCAGGGGCTATCCATCTTCGCACGGTACCTTCCTTCTTACCCAAGGTTATCTCACACTTCCACCTCAACCAAACCATATCCTTGCCAACCATGGAAGGTCAGAAGAAGGTCGAATACTGCGCCATCTCGACATCGGCAGGCTGCTGTCCAGATACCTGGAAATGTCGGAATACGAAAGATGGACCACCTGTTCGTCCTTCACAGTGGGAAGAAGCAAGGAGAAGCGGCCTCCCAGGCGACTATTGCTCGCTGGATCAAGGAAGTTATCAAGGCGGCCTACGTAGAAGCGGGAAAACTACCACCTCTACAGCACAAGCGGCCTCCTGGGCAGAAACTAGGATGCTGTCGCCTGCAGAGAAATGTAAAGCGGCAACGTGGTCCTCCCTCCATACCTTCTCCAGATTCTACCATCTGGACGTCCAGGCCAGGGAGGATACAGCATTTGCAAGGGTAATCCTAAACGGTCCTCGGGCAGCCTCCCACCCAGTCCAGGAGTAGCTTTTGTACATCCCATTTGTAATGAGTCCATCTGCTACACACTAGGAAATGGAGAGATTACTTACCTGATAATCTCGTTTTCCTTAGTGTAGACAGATGGACTCATCATCCCGCCGGGCTGCCGATATACATGGGGTTTCACCGTTTCAAGGTAAGCCATGTTTTATCACATAGGGCGTCCACCCTGCCGGGTATCGACGCCTTCCGGTTGAGAACACTGGCGGTCTCCAGCTACTATCAATCGGTCAGGTTAATCATGTTTGGTTTATCAATCGGTCAGTCACACATATATCCATATAGCTTTTGCAAGGAAGATTACTGAGCGTCTGCACTTCCTGCAGGGGTATATGTACCACGTGCTGACGTCAGATCCGTCTCCAACTGCTAGCACGAGCACACTATACCCATTTGTAATGAGTCCATCTGTCTACACTAAGGAAAACGAGATTATCAGGTAAGTAATCTCTCCATTACACTCATAAAACTGGGTTTTAGGAATGTAAATAGCTTTGAAAATTATTCCCTGTACAGACAGAAGCATAAGTTGTGCTCCTTGCTCATGTTTTGGGCACCAAAAAATAAATTTATAAAGTCTACTGAGCTTTGTTTTATTTGACCCGAATAAGGTTGGAATTGTAGTGACAAAATATACCATTTTGAATTGGATAGCTGATTACATCCTCTCTTGTTATGTCTTAGTTGGCTAGGTCTGACCATTTAAAGGCATGTCACAGCTCATATTGTTAGGGCCACTGTGACTTCTATTGCCCACCTGTGGTCTACCTTCATTGAGGAGGTTTGCAAGGTTGCAACTTGAGTTCAGCCCACACATTTACATGTATCACAACTTCGATACAGCCTCTTGGTAAAGTAGCAGGTTTAGATTTTTTTCTCCATGGCCTTTTTGAGAGAGCCCAATTTCATCTTCCCTAGTGCCCCCATTGTATTTCAGGTTGCCTTCCTTATTTATGAATGTTAAAAAAAACAAAACAAAAAAAACAAAACAAAAAAAAAAAACCCAAAGGGATTTCTTTGTCGATAGGGCTGAATTGGCCTTGACATGTTGGGTGATGTCATCTGAAAGTGCCAAAGGAACTTTCTCTCTTAGGGGGTCATTTTTCAAAATGCGATAAGGCGTTTTTGCATGCGTTAAGGGCTTATCATGATATTATGGTCTCTCTCTCTCTCAGTACAACAGCTCTGGCACTTATCGCAGAATCTGAAATGGTATCGCAATTTGCACTAACTTAGCTCTTCGCACAGGTAATTAGCGCAAATTGTGATAAATGCTATATTAGCATAAAACACGCCCCTTTTGCTATCGCATGCGGTACTTACCGCATTTTGATAAATCCACCCCTTAGTTCGTAGAGCTTTTGCTCTACTGAGCATGTGTGAGTTCCTGCTTGTGTTGCCTCTTTATTCAGCTTCAACACAAACTTGTACCCTATCTTTCTTTATTTTCTTCGATATCTTCATTCTTTTAAGCTTTTTCATTTGCTATGCTGCCTCAGCAGGCCCCCAGAGAGCAGTTTTCAGTGCTATTTTAAAAAAAATGTTTTTTCTTCACAATATATCCAGCACCAAGCAGACCACTATTAGTGGCTTCAAAGACTGTGTATGCTGCAGGAAAATGTCCATTACAGATGGGCATGATATCTGTTACCGGTGCCCAGACCAAACCACAACCACACCAACTGCTACCAATGTGGCCAGATGTCTCTGTGCTCCCAAAAGACCAGGGCCTAGAAGACGGAGGAGCTACGTAAGTCCTAGAAGAGCCATAACTGGTGGTTCCCCCCTGAAGTAGCGACTCGACTTACTTCCCAGATGCCGAGTTGAGCAAGAATTCCTCGACAAAGCCTTTTCCCATCACTGTAGCAGGCTGAAGGGCCCCCTTCACTTTGGGATCAAGCAAGCAAAAACAATATTCACAAACCTCCATTGAGCCCTTCATAGTCAACACTTAGCTTGGGGCCTAGCATCATGATGTGCTACTTTTTGGAGCCAATGATGCAACCAGTGCCATAAAAGCACTGAGTCTCAGTACTGTTGCAGCGGAGACACCATTCATCAGTGCATTGGGCACCAGCAACATAACTGGCCAAGGAACACTTGACACGTCGAGCCTTGGCTCCATTGATACTCCCTCCTTCAATGTATCGTTCTTCACAACAGGCTTCTGTTTTGTCAACACAACCGGGCTTCAGTGCTCCCAATGCAGCTCTTCACAAAATCACTAATACCTTTGATGCATCCAGAAAGATTTTCAGGGTCAGAAAGCAATATTTTTCATATAACTCCACCAATTTCTAGAGCATTGTCCCCGTCAAGGGTACTGGAACAAGGCTTTAGTCTGCACACTTCAGATCCCATTTGCTCCATGGTGTCCTTAATTTCTAGCCATCCCCAGGACACATTTTATAAAGTCCAGAGGATATACAAGAGGATTCCATTCGGGTCTCTGAAGAGGAAGTTCCATGTCTGTCTGGCCAGAAGGCACATTGACCTTTAGACCAAGTAGTGGAGCTGTTGAAAACTTTTTTTTTTTTTTTTTACTGCTCTTGTGGCTAAAGATAAGGCAGATGCTTTTCATCTTCACCTCCCACAAGGAGGAATCCCAGTTAACTCTCCTGACAAATATTCCATCAGAACCCCTATGAAGTGGTTCGAGCCTCTGGTGCTCACTTGCAGCAGAGTCCATCCAGTTGGTGGATACTCACCAGGAATATACCCCTTCAAGTTGCCTACTTTATCATTAGGATCCTGATTCAGTGTTCCCTGTCCTCTAGTATCTAAGGATGGTTTGACAAGAATCCCTTCCACCACCACCCCCTCTGAGCTTCTGGAACACGTGTCTCCACCCAAGGACCTCTCTTGTTCCAGACTTCTGGATAAGTTGGATAAGGTGCTTGGAGTTGACATCCATAAGGACAAGGATACTGATACAGAAGTCTTTAGCCATCCCACATCATGCTATCCTGCAAGAATTACAAATGAAAATATGGGAGAATCTTATTTCCTATATCCTAGTAATCAGAAAATTGGACCTAAGTAAACTCTGGGTTTTGGAGTTGTGCCACTGCCTCATCAATCAGTTGTGGTGTAGTTAGTACTAAAAAAGACAAAGAAAACAAGCATTCCATCAGGAAAAGACCCCAGGTTCCTGGATAAATTTGTAAAAATATATTCGAGCTCCACGTTTAATACACGCATTTCTGCTCACCACTTTTGTATGGTGCAATACTTACTTGATTGCATTCAAAAATTAAAGCTGTTCTTTCCTTCAATGGATAACTGTTTTGTATACCCTCAGCCACTGAGGACCTCATCTTATTTGTTCAGTATATGATGCATTTGACCCAACAGTTGACTCCTCAGCCTCATTGGAGCACACCAGATGGTGTGATTCAGGGCCAGCAGCTTGTGTGACTAGTTCATAAGCTAGTGGACATTCTCTGCCTGAGAGATCATCTTTTCAGAGACAAACTAAGGGGAAAAGTTACTCAAATCAAGGAGCAACATTAGCAGTCCAGTCTCAAACAACTTGGAACAGCAGACCACTTCAAGATGGCTCTACTATGCTTTTAAGTGGTTATACTTTCAGAGATTCCCCTTCTGGCAATTCCAACAGTACTGACTTCTGCCTCTGTTTTTGCAGGGACAACAACTTTTAGCTCAAAACTGATAGCATGAGAGGCATCAACCAAAAGCAGCACAGCAGGTCCAGCCCACACCTGGACCAAGTTCTGGCTTGATCTCCAAACCCAGCAGTTATCGCCTCCAGTAGGGATGAGCATTTATCTCTATCTGGAGGAATGGCGCAAGATCACCAGAGATCACTAGGTCCTCAAAATTGTGAAATCTGGTTACAGTTTGCATTTTTTCTCCTTAGTTCAGCCTTCAGTTCAAATAAATCGTAATCGGTGCAGCTCTGCCTGGAGGTGGCGTTCCTCCTCACACAGCAGTTGATAGAATAGAACCTGTCCCACCCAATCAATATGGCCAGACTACTCCTGCTATTTCTATATCTGTACACAAACTTGATTTTGTCAAATAAAAACATGTTTTCCCTTCTGTTGATAGTCTGTGTTCTCTTCTTTTGTTGAAGACAGTTTTTAGCTAGAGAACTTGTGACTTCAGAGACAGCAAAGCTGGTTATCTGAAACAGGTGTTCTTTAAAGAGAGCAGTTTACCAGTCTCACAAAACCTCCCACCTTCCCTTTTGGAGTTGTAGCTCTCAGTCAAAGCTTTTACCTGAACGGAGGGGAAGTAGTGTAGCTACGACAGATTGGGAACTACTGCACATTAGCAGTTGAGACATTAGGCCTTTCCAGAAAGCTCTGGAAGAGATATGTGAAGTGCTGCATGTGGTTATATGGTCCACTTGTTACCTGTTGACTTAAGAAAATACCTGTTTCAGTTAGAAACTTTGCATTCCATAGTGCTCACGTATAATAATTTGTATTTAGTGTGGTTAACCTTTATTACTACTGTAGAGTCTCTTAATGTGGTGTTGTCTAAGTCCTTTTATTGCTAAAAAGAAAAACAAGTGACTACCTTTTATAGTATTCTTGAAAGAGGAGAAAAGGTTAAAAACAATACAATCTTTGTCTTCAGAAAGAATGGAGGAACATTTTTGTTTAGTTCTGGGATATTAACTTGGGTGGGATTCTTCTAGATAAAAATTATAAAGGTTACCTATGCGGGTAATAACACCTGATTGACAAATGTGATGGTAATGTGCATCCTTTCACAATATTTTTATGAAAATATAAAATATATTTTGGGACAAAAAAATGGACCTAGATGTAAGAACAAAAGCTGGTATTTTTAAAAAGCTAGCTAGTATTGCTGCTGTAAAAGCACTGCTCTGAGTATATTTGGGTCCTTACTCTGGGCCCTTAGGGTGCTTGAGTCAAGAAGTGGTTTGTTTATCCTTGTAGGATCCTGAGTTTTGAGTACACACATTGGGGGTGGGTGGGGGGTTGTGCAATTTTATTTTTACATAGAGCTGAATATTGTAGTAATAACCTTATATTAATTAAATGGAGATCAAAACTACAAAAATTCAGTGTGCAAATTTAACATGTTACTGTAACTTTCTTTTGGCTGCAGATTATCCCTACAGTCTTGTAAGCAAAGAGCTGAAGGTCATCATCAAGGCTTTGCTAGAGAAATCAGCAGATGTGCTGGAGCACTGTTTTGACCACTGCATTTATATAATGCTGCAAGAGCTGGACAAGTCCTCTGGTAAGACTAAAGCAAGACCCACTTAAGCAGAAAGGCAGCTAAACAGCTTGAATGGGGTACTATAGCTTTCATTACAAAAAACATAGGCAGAAAGGCATGGCTTTTTTGGCTGTGAACACACAATATCTGTTTTCAGAGTCTATTCATTATGTCATTCTATAAAATATTTTTTTTTAAATGAGTCCTATTATGACCAGAAAGTCAGAGGGCAGTCACACAGCAGCAGTTGAAAGGTCACATTTGTGTAATGGATTTTGCCACCAAAGAGTTGTATATCTGCTTATAGCAGAGGAGGCAATTTGTGTTTGGTTTTCCTCATTTCTTTCTTAGGTCAGCCTGGTGGCTCATTGGTAGTGCTATGAACTGCCATGTGGAGGAATCTGGGTTTCATTTCCAGCTCAGATCTTATGTACCCTGAGTTGCAGAGCTGGGAATGCTGCAGCAGCAAGTAGTATTCACAGCCCTTGGAATAGAGGAAGTCATTGTTATTGTGCAATAACCCTAGTAGAAATATTTAGGACATGATTACATGGTTTTGGAAGGAGCCCTGGTATGTGGTCATCGGCCAAGGACTGTGGCTGGATTTTAAAGCAAGTGGGGAAACGATATGAAATAGGAGAAAAATTCTTAAGTATTTGCAAATGAAGTCTCATGGTGCCAGATTCCAGCCCTTCCCAGTCACTCCAAAGGAACAGGATTTCTGTGTTTGAAGATACTGATTGACAGACCTGATCCAAAAGTAGAAATATACCTGGATAGTCTTACTCTCCTCAAGATCCAAAAATCAACTGTTTGCTTTCATTGACTGCAAAAGTATGGGCAATGTAGAGTGGAAGAAAATAAGTAGAGGAACAAAATCTCGTTTGAAGAACTGCATAACATTATAGAAGATAGTTTTATAATGGCTTCCATAGTGGTAAAGTCTGCATATAATAGCTTCCATAGTTGTAAAGTCTGCATATACTTTGTGCACATAGACAGAGTATTTTCAAAGCGAACTTGCATGCGTAAATTTACTTTGAAAATCATTGGGTAATTGTACTGGGTACATGCACAAATTACCTTGAACATAAATTGTACTGGGTAACTTACCACCACTATCACTACCACAGCATTACTAGACATATGCAGCACTGTACAAAAGCACATGAGAAACTCCTGTTCAGTAGAGCTCACACTCTGATCAAACAAATGTAGTTTTTTTTTTAATTAAAAAGTATACATGCAAGTTGCAACTCCATTCTGTGGAGCACCTTTCCTCAGTGCTTGTAAAAGTATTCACAAAACTGGGTTTTGCTTATACTTTTCATGAGCCTTGCCCCCTTATTGATTTTTAAAAGTCACTTGCATGCATAAAACAGGATTTTATGTACAGAAATCATTTTAGAAGCATAGAAACATGACTGCAGAAAGACCATATGGCCCATCCAGTCTGCCCATCCGTCCAATTAATTTAGCATTAGAATTCTCATTGCTTCCTTACAGATCTCCTGTAATTATCTCATGCTTTCTTGAATTGTTTGTCTCCACTACATCTACCACTCTTTCCGTAAAGAAATATTTCCTTAGCTTACTCCTGAGTCTACTCCCTTTCAACCTCAACTCATGACCCCTTGTTCTAGATCCTTCTTTCCATTGAAGAAAGCTCATCTCCTGTGTATGGAAACCTTTGAGATATTTGAATGTCTCTCTCATATCTCCCCTATCTTGCCTTTCCTCTAGGGAGTACATGTTTAGATCTTTGTCTATCCCCATATGCTTTAGAACGAAGCCACTGACCATTTTAATAGCCACCCTCTGACCAACTCTATCCTGTTTATATCCTTTTGAAAGTATGGTCTCCAGAATCGAACACAATATTCCAAGTGGAGCCTCACCAAGGACCCCTACAGGGCCAATAACACCTCCCTTTTTCTGCTGACCATTCCTCTCCCTATGCAGCCAAGCAGCTTTCTGGCTTTTACCGTTGCTTTATCCACCTGCTTGACCATCTTAAAATCATGAGATACAATTACCCAGATGCCGCTCGCCCTTTGTGCTTAGGAGAATTTTACCTTCAATACTGTATCTTTCCCTTTGGGTTTTTGCATCCTAAATGCATTTCTCTGCATTTTTTAGTATTAAATCTTAGCTGCCAGACCTTAGACCATTCCTCGAGCTTTGCTGAATTCCTCCTCGTGTTTTCCACTCTTTCCTGGCTGTTCATCCTGTTACAGATTTTTGTCAAAAAGACACACCTTTCCCTACTTTCTTTGTCACTCACAGATAATGTTGAAAAGGACCAGTCCAAAGACAGATTCCTGAGGCACACCGCTAGTAACAATCCCCTCAGAGAAAACTCCATTTCCCATTATCATTTGTCGCCTTCCACTTGGTATGGATCGTAGAGTCAGTCACTCTAGGATCCATACCAAGGGCGCACAATTTATAAGTCTTCTGTGCAGAATATTGTTAAAGGCTCTGATATCCAAAGTCCACTATGTCTAGCGCTCTTCCTTGATCTGTCACCCAATCAAAGATATTTATTAGGTCTATTAGGACTGTGTCTTATGTTTATTTTGACAAGATTGTAAGCTCTGTGCAGCAGAGACTGCCTTGTATTTGTACAGTGCTGCATTAGTCTAGTAGTACAATGCTGCATATGTCTATAGAAATAATCATGAGAGGTCTTGAACGAGTAGATGTGACTCGGGTTATTTACACTTTCGAATAATAGGACTAGGGGGCATTCCATGAAGTTAGCAAGTAGCACATTTAAGACTAATCGGAGAAAATTCTTTTTCACTCAACGCACAAAGCTCTGGAATTTGTTGCCAGAGGATGTGGTTAGTGCAGGTAGTGTAGCTGGGTTCACAAAAGGTTTGGATAAGTTCTTGGAGGAGAAGTCCATTAACGGCTATTAATCAAGTTTACTTAGGGAATAGCCACTGCTATTAATTGCATCAGTAGCATGGGATCTACTTAGTGTTTGGATAATTGTCAGGTTCTTGTGGCCTGGTTTGGCTTCTGTTGGAACAGAATGCTGGGCTTGATGGACCCTTGGTCTGACCCAGCATGGCAGTTTCTTATGTTCTTAATCATTAGTAGTAGAAGACTACACTTAAGCTCTTTTGAATATTTGATTTTATTTATTTAAAATTTCTCTCCTCTTCAGCCAGCCAGATCAGTCCTGTTATGTTCACTAAACAGCAAGTAGACAAATTACAGGTTTTCTGGCGTCGCTCCTTATAGGCTGTTGTACTGACCTCAGCCTGCCAGTATTCTGTTTCCAGCAGATGGTAGGAGAGGGTTCCGTGCTGTCAGCTGAGGTCTGGTTAGGCTGGGTGAAGAAGTAATATATTTGTCTTGGATGAGCAACTCTTGAGGTGAAAATTGTGTACTCCCTACTTCAGTTGAACATCACACTGGACCTGGACTGGAGGCTTCCAGTTCCTGGAATAGGGTTTAACTGTTAATATCGTTAATTTCTTCTCATCTTCTCCTTCACCCACTCCTGTTTGTTCTCTGTCTCTTTAAAAAAAAAATAAAAAAAAAAAATTGCCCTTTATTTTTTAAATTGCCTTTTTTTCTTTGTGCAAAAATTAAAAAAAATTAAAAAAAATGGGAGGGGATGGACTAAAAAAAAAGAAAGACAGGAGATCAACTGAAGATTTTGAGCAGGAGTGGCTTTGAGAATGACAGGAATTTTCATTTTTCTTCCGATTGGGGCTGTTTATGGCAGTGAGATACTGATTGTGGCTGCTCCTTTGGAGTGTGGGAAAAAGATTACGCTGTGTTCTGCCTGTGGTTTGTGGTGGCAGATGGTGAAGGGAGGATCTGTGTGCTTGTAGGTAGCTGAAGGAGGAAGAGAACAGGATTGCAGATATAATTGGCTGTCCTGGAACCAGGGGAGGGGACCCTGCAACAGTGGGGGCAGTCCAGCCTGTTTCCACCACGGTGTTTGCTGTCATGGCAGGAGCTGCAGCCAAGAAACGCAGACCTGGGGTCATCTTGTTTGGATCTCACAGGATAGGAGGCTGCGGTAAAATTCCTCTGGAGCCTCATTTACTACTGTTTTTACAGGGCCACTGCTTCTTTCTCTTGGACTTTCCTCTTCTGCTAGGGCTTCAATTTCAGATCAATTTTTCAAGTGCTTGCACCAGACATGTTTGAGACAGAGCTCCAGGAACTTCTACTCTTGATTCCTGCCGACCTGGGTGCTGGTTCTGGGGAGAGAGGATGGAAGAGGGTGAGAAATTGAAGTGGAGGATGGGGTGATGAAATGTCCTCCAACGCTGATGGTTCTTTTGGATCTTAATTTCCTGAGGGAGCATGACTCCAAAGGAGAATTAGAGGAGTGGGAGTACCACCTTCCCCGCCCCCGATGAGGAAGATTTCTCTGTAGTCAGAGCCCCTGATTTCCCGCGGTAGAATTTTCAAGAATCTTTGGCAAGATTTGGCAGATTTGCATCATTTTGCATATATTTGCAATTTAAATAATGTACTTTTTAACTTTGTAAAATTAGCTGTTTTCTGACATTTGTGTCCAGTTAATTTTTTTTCTTTATTTGAGGAAAAAGGAATTTTAGAGATTGGGGCTGGGAGAAAGGAGGGGAAGGGATCTGACAATGGGAAGAGAGGAGACTGCAGAGGAGGGATATGAAGAAGGAATTTTAGGTGGTGGGTAGAGAGATAAGGGATGGAGGGAGGAAAAGATTGGGATTCAAGGAGTATAAGGAAAGGAATTGAGGGAAAGAATAGGAGTCAAGATTGGGATGGGAAGGTGGGAAGCAAGAGAGTATTGGGAATAGGAATAGAAAAGGATGGGATGAAGAGGGAGAACCAGGATTAGGGGTGAAAGGAAGGAAGTCACAGCCCCCCCCCCCCAATCGTACCTCCATCCCCTCTTTATTCCCCTTCCAAAGTCCTTTTGATCCTCTTCATTTCCTCCCCCACCTGATCCCCTTTTTCATCCTGGTTCCTTCCCTTTCATAAAACTCTGGCTCATTCCCATCCCTGCCCCACAAACCCCTCACAAACTTTGATTTATTCCCTTTCCTCCACAATTCCCAGTTCCCTGTCCTCTGTTTCCATTTCAGTCTTTGCTGCCACTGTCGCCAGTTTACTCTGTTCCTCCCTTCCCCCCAATTTGTTCAATCCATCTTCAGTTCGTGTCCCTCCCTCCCCTTGCAATTCCCAGTTCACTTTCTCCTTCCCTTCTCCCATCCCTTTTTCACTTTGTCCCTCTCTCCTTCATGATCTCCAATAGGTTCAGTCCCTTCCCCTGCCCAATCACTCTCTCTGCACCCCTCCAGAACTCAAAGCATGACACTGGGATTTGATAGGAGGTGGGGGGGGGGGGGAAGGTGACACTGTAAAGTCACCCTTCTCCTTCTGTTAATAAGAGGTGTTGGCGGCGCCTGGGCTGGCGGCATTGACTGCGCCTGTGCCGATGTCTGTGCCGTCGACGTCGTTTCCATCGATGCGGTCATCTACTCCGTCGATGCTGGCATCATTTTTTCCGATGCCAACGATGTTTTTTCGGTTTCTCGATGCCATATCGTTTCCATATATACCTATGCCGATGCCATCAGTACTTTCGTCACTGTTATCCTTGCTTTGCCCAGGTCATCGACATTTTTCAATTGCCTAAGGCAGATGCACTAGTGACTACTATTCT
Source organism: Rhinatrema bivittatum (assembly GCF_901001135.1). Classification (NCBI taxonomy): domain Eukaryota; kingdom Metazoa; phylum Chordata; class Amphibia; order Gymnophiona; family Rhinatrematidae; genus Rhinatrema; species Rhinatrema bivittatum. The sequence continues at coordinate 530,369,178 of NC_042617.1, forward strand.
GGTAAAAGGTGGCACAGCCCTTAAGAATACTGACCATAATTTGGTGCTGAAACAAGCCTTTGAGGCTTCTACTTTATAAGAGGTCACGTGTGGTAGTCTTGTGACCACGGCAGCACTGCTATGGATTTAGCAGCTGCCATTAAGAATGGAAGCGGTGTTACCTTCACTTGAGGGAGATCCAACTCTGCTAGAGTTTGCTGTTGCCTTTGTGGCAGATATACTGTGTAATTTATTTAGAGCTTCAGCCAAGTTCAAGGTCACCATATGTTTGGGATGAAGAGTCCTTTGGATCCAACAGTTGGCTACAGATTCAGCTTTGATAGTGCAGCTCTCTAAGCTTCCTTTTAAGGGTTTATTGTTCAGTGAAGACTTGGAGAAGCTAATAAATGATCTAGGGGATATGAAGTTTCTGAGATTACCAGTGGATAAGGCTTGGGTCTACTCCTAGATGTTGATTCAGTGTAAGCCAAAAAAGCCTTTCCTTAGTCTGAGATTCAGGGGATAGTCATTTCAAGGAACCTTTAGAGGAGGAAAGAACAAGGGTGCTGGTGGTACCTCAGGGATGTTCATTCTTCCCAGTGAAGTTCAAGGGGTTCACTGCAAGGTGCTGCAGGTGGGGAGGGGGCATCTCCATTGATTCTTTCAGGAGTGGACCAGGATTATCTGAGATTGCTGAGCTCAAGACATCTAATTAGGATTTTCACATGCCATTTATTATGTCCCCTTGTTATGTGGCAAAACAGGAAGTTGGTTATAAGCACTTTAAAAAGGTTAATGTTCATGGAAGCTGTGATTCCTATTTCAGAAAGAGGGAAAATTTAAGGTTGATATTCCATCTATTTTGTGGTGCCAAAGGATGACATTGATGGACCTATTCAGTACTTCAAGATAGTAAGTTTCTAAAGATGTTATGGTTCTGTATGGAAGTGTTTCAGTCTGTTATTTTTGCAGTTAGGGAGAATATCTGACCTCTCATTCTTTTTGTTAGAGAAGAACATCAGAGGTTCCTAAAGTTTGTTGTAATAGGTAGCCATGTGCCGTTTAGTCTGGTGATGGTTGTAGTGGCAGCTTTTCTGTGTAAGAAAAGGCTGTTAATAACCTTTATCTTAAAAACTGGTTAATAAGAGCTAAGTTGGAACAAGAGAGCTGATTGGTCTCTGACAGAATAGTGTAGGTGCTGCAGTGTTTGAAGTGGATAACGAATGTTCTAAGAGTCAGTTGATCCCATCCCAAGATCTGGAATATTTGGGAATTTTTCAACACCTAAGAGAGAAGAATTTTTCAGATCAAATATGCCCAAATTGCATGTTTAGATCAGACTTCTTCTGAAAGAGGAATTCCCTCTATTGTAATTGTATCCTCAGGTGCTGGAATCTATAGTAGCCTCTCTGGCAATAGTCTCTTGTGCTTGGGCTCACATGCAACCTCTGCAAATGGGCACTTTTGTTGAAGTGGTCTCCATAATTGGAAACTGGCGATCTAGCGATCTTTGACAAGGTTGGCAAAGATGAATTTGATATGGTGGCTGGACATGGAGAAAATGCTAAAGGGAGTAGAGATGGAAACTCCCAACTGGATTTTTGTCACCACAGATGCAAGCTGTGAGGCTGGGGAAGACATCACATGGATCAGGTAGCCCAGGGACTGTGGTCCCAGATGGAGGTGAGTTGGTCAATAAATTGGATGGAAACCAGGGCATTCTGGCTGGCACTCATACAGTTTCTACGTATTTTATGAGGGAAGGCAGGAAGTATATCAGATTGCACAGCAGTGGCATATTTCAACAAATGGGCACTAGAAGACCTCATGTAGCCCAGGAGGCAGTTTGGCTAATGGATGGGATGTAGTCTTTCGGCAATTTTGGCAGCTCATGTGGTGGGTCTGGACAATGTTCAAGCAGATTTTCTGAGCAAGCATTTTCTAAATCCAGGAGAATGGCAGCTAGGGGATGCTGCACTTTTTTTTTTTTTTTTTAATGGATTGTTCTGGAAATGGGGACATTTGATGGTGGAATCTGGTTACTGAAACGAATGCCAAGGCTTCACTCTTGTTCAGCAAATGACATATGAGAGGGTCCATGGGCATGGATATGCTAGTGCAGTAGTGGCCAGTCAAAGGCATCCTTTGTTTATCCATCATGATAGAGTAATTCAGAGAAAGAGTCAACCGAGATTTAGTCTTCCTGGTAGCCCCAGATTGGTAGAGGTGTCATGGTGAATATGATGCCTTTCAAGGCAGGGGGACCTTTGTTTCTATCTCTGGATAGAGGATTACTGCATCAGGGTTTTATCGTGATGGAGAACGCAGCGTGGTTCTCACGGCATGGTTCTTGAAAGGGCAAGCTTGATTGTAATGCTGTTGAAGGCCAGGAAGATTTCTACCTTCCTTTTGTAATTTAGGATTTGGAGAACTTTTGAGATTTGGTATCAAAAGGATGAAGTACATCCCAGGAGAGCATTAGTTCCAGAAATCTTGTTCTTGCAAGTTGGCCTTGAGAAAAGACTGAGCATTAACCTTTTTAAGATGCATGTGGTGGCTATGGTATATTTCAGAGGAGAAGAGTTCAGGGATCTTCCTTGCTTGTTCACCTGGATGAATCACAGTTTCCTGGAGGGGTTACGCACATTTAGCTGCCTTTCTGGTGGGTAATACCATTGTAGGATTTGAGTTTAGTTCTCAGGGGGTTGTCAGGGGCTCCTTTTGAACCTGTGAAGAAGGCTTCTCTTGAGGATGTGGCTTTGAATGTGTGCCGCTGGTGGTGATTTGTTCGGTAAAAAAAAAAAAATCTAAAAGCTACAGGCCCTTTCTTGTAGGGATTCATATTTGGTCTTTTCTAGGGAAAAAATGACTGTTAGACAAGTGCCCTCATTCCTTCTGAAAGTGGTATCTCATTTCATCTTAATCAGGTTGTTTCCTTTCTAATCTTTTGAAAGAAGACTTGAGGAGGAGAACTTTCTCTCCATTCCTTGGATGTCTATCAGATTTTTTGCAATACCCAAGAAGAGTGAGACAGCTTCCAAGTCCACTACAGCAAGATGAATTAAGGAGGCAATTGCCTCAATGGACATTTACAAAAGTGATAACGCCCTAGAGGAGTTACATGCTCACTGTGTGCAAGCCTCTTTGTAGGCAGAGAATAGGACAGTATCTCCAGAGGAAATTTGCAGAGTAGCAGCATGGTGATCCATGTACTCATTTGGTAAACATTGCAGATTGAATGTTCAAGCAAGAAAAGGGGGGTGGTCATGAGAACTACATCAATTTCCTCCCCCAGTGAAAGAGATAAGGTATGTCCCACTTGTCTGTACTGGTCTGGTAGGGATTCTAAGGAAGTTGAAATTTTATTCTTATACATTTTCTTTCCTTTAGTCTTACCAGACCAGTCCAGGGCCTGCCTTGTAAGTTGGCCTCTCAGTGGACAAGAGTACATTCTCAAAGATGAGAGATGCTGACTTTCTCTTTCTAAGATGAAGAAAAGAAGAAAGGAATCTATAATAGGAAAAGTTATGCCTTTATGAGCTGTGGAGTTGCTTTGGAAGCCCCCACTGGGGGTTGTTTGAAGCTTAGGTGCGATATGCTGTCTAAATGTGTTGCTGCTCCAGCCCTTTATAGGGAGTTCAGTCTATATGGTGTTTTTCTCTGACTCATTTGCTGGCAGAGGATAACCTGTTGGTCTGGTAGAACTAAAGGAAAGGAAATTACAGTAAATATAAATTTCACTATAATATATAACTTTTATTTAACTGAAGTAAATATTTTCTATTCATATTGCAGGAGAATCTTTGCATGGATATAGAATATGTATACAGGCAATGTTACTCGAAAGACCGAAAATTGCAACCATGAATATGAGCAACGTGAGTGACATAAGTAAATTTTTTTTTTAATCTCTGCTACTGTTACATTTCAGCATTCAGAGGTCAAAGATCCAGATCACTGGAAATCCAGTTTTGTGTTTTGAGCCTAGTTTCTCTGTACCTCTGATCACTTGCAGCCTCCAGAAGGGGACGGAAATTCTGGTACTGTCTAGGGTAAAGCATGGTTTGGATCATTAGCTTGGGGATGCTGAAGGGAAAAGAGTCCTAAAGGAGAACTGTAAAGTCTGTGTTTTGTTTTTGGCTTCTATGGGAAATTACTCCTATAGTACTTCAGTGCAGGTTTTGCTTTGGGTGTCCTGTTTTTGCTGAGAGGGTGTAAACAAGACCAACAGGAATGCTACTACCATTTACAAAATTACTGGCCACATAGTTAGACCTGGTTTAATGGGAAAGAGTCAACACAATTTTAATAAAGGAAAGTTCCTTATTAATCTATTAGATTTTTTTTGAAGGTATAAAAAACATGAATAAATGTGAACCAGTTAATGTATATTTAGATTTTCAGAAGGCATTTGCCAACTTCCCTCAGAGGAGATGACTTAGGAAATTAAAAAGTCATGGGCTTGGTGATGTCCTATTTTTTGGATTTGTAACTGGTTCAAAAAATAGAAACTGAGGTTAGGACTAAATTGTCACTTTTCCAAATGGAAAAAAGTAAAGAGTGGAGTATCTCAGGGATCTGTGCTGTTTAACAAATTCATAAATTATATGAACAAGGGAGCAATGAGTGAGGTGATCAAATTTGCAGATGTCACAAAATCATTCAACGTTATTAAAACAGCAGAAGGACTTTGCAAGACTAAGATTGGGTATCTAAATGGTAGATGAAATTTTAATATGGACAAGTGTCAAATGATGCACATAGAGAAAAATAATTCACACTAAACATTGCTGGGTTCTGTATTAGAAATTACTACCCAAGAAAAGGACCTTGCAGTACAATACTTTGAAATCCTCAACTCAGTGTGTGGCAGTGGTCAAAAGCAGGTAGAATGTTAGGGATTATTTATAGAGGAATGGAGAATAAAACAGAATATCATAATACCTCTTATCGATTCATGGTGCAGCCATATCGTGAGTATTGCGTGCATGTCTGATCTCCCCATCTCAGTCATAGTAATACTAGAATAAAATACAGAGAAGGGCAACAAAGGCTAAACAGGTTAGGGCTCTTCAGTTTGGAAGTGAGATGACGGAGAGTGGATATTATAGATGTTTTTAAAATCATGAGTTGGGTGGAATGGGTAAGTAGGAGATGGATATTTACACTTTGAAACTATATTAAAACAGGGGGATGCTCAATGAAACTAGCAATGAGTAGATTTTAAATCATAAAAAGTGTGTTTTGTTCAATACAAGTTATGAACTTTATTAGATGATGTAGTCAAGTCTATTAGCGAAGTAGAGTTTAAAAGAGGTTTGGACCCAGCCGACTTATCCAATTACCACCCCATCTCCAACCTACCCTTCCTTGCCAAAGTTCTTGAAAAAACTGTTAACACACAGCTATCAAACTACCTAGACCAGTACCAGATCCTTTATCCATCACAACATGGCTTTCGGAAACACTTCAGTACCGAAACACTCCTGATCTCCCTTGCTGACCACGTCATCAGAGGCCTTGACAAAGGTCACACATACATTCTAGCACTATTAGACATCTCTGCTGCCTTCAACTCCATTAATCACTCTATACTGCTCGATAGGCTATCTGACATTGGCATCTCCGGGACCCCCCTCCGCTGGTTCAAATCTTACATCAGTGACAGACGTTTCAAGGTAAAAATTGAAAACCATGAATCCAACCCCATCAGCTTTACAAGGGGAGCACCCCAAGTCTCCTCCATATCATCCACACTCTTTAACATATATCTCCTTCCCCTCTGCCACCTACTCTCAAACCTTGGTCTCCCGCACTTTATCTACGCCGATGACGTGCAAATTCTTATACCTATCACTGACTCCATCTCCAGCGCCTTAAAAAAATAGGAAAACGCCCTCTCCTCCAACAGCCTACTCACCCAACTCAACTTGGCCTTAAACGCTAACAAAACGGAACTCATGATCATCGCACCCCAACCCATTATCTATCTCTGCCAACTCTCCCCAGCCCCCACCAGACTTCTCTCAAAACGTAAGAGACCTAGGTGTAACCCTTGACTCCCAATTCAGCCTCCAGAAATTTATCTCCTCCACCATCAAGGACTGTTACCATTAAGTGCAATCTCAGCTTACCATAACAAAATGGGAGCTGCACCAATATCCATACAACATCTTGTCAGCAGGTTTATGAGAGGTTTAACTCAACTTAAACCAATTCGGCCACCTGTCACAGAATGGCACCTGACTCTGGTCTTAACAAGACTCATGTGTTCTCCTTTTGAACCCATGAATTCCTATGATAAACTTCTCACATGGAAGACTATCTTCCTCATAGCCATTACATCAGCTAGAAGGGTTAGTGAGTTACAAGCACTTGTCACGTACTCACCCTATACAAAATTACCACATGACAGAGTGGTTCTCCGTACACATCCAAAATTCCTTCCCAAAGTAGTTTTGGAATTACACTTGCACCAATCCATAGTTTTACCCACATTCTTTCCAAGGCCTCATTCTCACCAAGGAGAACGAGCCTTACATACCTTGGACTATAAACGTGCGCAAGCATTTTACTTAGACCACACTGCAGTCCACAGGAAATCCACTCACAAACTGGGTAAAGCAGTGGGTAAACATACTCTATCCAACTGGGTAGCAGGCCTTCCTCTCCAAGGGCGAGTAAAGGCACATTCCGTAAGAGCAATGTCAACCTCAGTAGCACACTATTGTTCAGTGCCAATTCTTGACATATGTAAAGCAGCAACATGGAGTTCTCTTCACACCTTTGCAGCTCATTACTGTTTGGACAAACAGGGACGACAAGATTCAGCATATGGACAATCTCTCTTAAAGAACTTGTTTCCAGTTTAATCCCAACTCCTTCTACATCCAACTTGCTATGATCTTCGGCTGTCTCATTTTCACCAACAATACTTCAGTGTTGCTTCACTACAAAATGACTCAGCCTCTAGCTTGCTAATCACCCATATGTGAGGACTAGCATCCTGCTTGTCCTGGGATAAAGCAGAATTGCTTACCTTGTAATAGGTGTTATCCCAGGACAGCAGGATGTAGTCCTCACGAAACCCACCCGCCACCCCGCGGAGTTGGGTCCAATACGTTTTATATATTTTTTGCTAAAGCTTATTGCTACATACGAGACTGAAGCGAGACCCCTGTGGCAGAGAATATCATGGCATGCTGGGCATGCTCAGTGGCCTCACAGGGCCAGTCAAAAGTTTCTAGAAACTTTAACAGTTTTCCGCAATAGGGCTCCATCAATGATGTCACCCATATGTGAGGACTACATTCTGCTGTCCTGGGATAACACCTATTACAAGGTAAGCAATTTTGCTTTTTTTCATAAGGGAGTTTTTCCATTCCTTTTATCATTTTTGTTGCCGTCCTCTATACCTTTTCTGTCTTTTTCTTTCGAGATGGGGTGACCAGCACGACACACAATACTCAAGGTTTGGGGAACAGAAGAAGTTGCTATGCTGGTTCAGACCGAGGGCCCATCAAGCCCCAGCATCCTGTTTCCAAAAGTGGCCAATCCAGGTTACAAGTACCTGGCAAGTACCCAAAAATTAAATAGATCCCATGCTACTAATGTCAGTAATAGCAATGGCTATTCCCTAAGTCATCTTGATTAATAGCATTTTATGGCCTTCTCCAGGAATTTGTATAACTTTTTTTTTTTTTTTTAAACCCAGATACCGTCTCTAACCATATCTTCTGGCAACAAATTCCAGAACTTAATTGTGGTTTAGTGAGAATTTTCTCAGATTTGTTCTAAATGTGCTATTTATTAACATCATGGAGTACCTTCTAGTCCTTCTATTATCTGAAAGAGTAAATAACCAGTTCACATTTACCCATTCTAATACTTTAATGATTTTATAGACCACTATTATATTCCCCCCTCAGCTGTCTCTTCTCCATGCTGAATAGCCTTAACCTCTTTAGCTTTTCCTCATACGGGAGCTATTCCTCTTTATTTTTTTGGTTGCCCTTCTCTACTTTTTCCAGTGCAACTATATCTTTTTCAAAAGTACATTCTCACCATGGAGCTAAACAGAAGCATTATGACAGTCTCTGTTTTTATTCACCATTCCCTTCCTAATAATTCCTAACATTGTTTGCTTGTTGGCTCAGCACACTGAGCCAACGTTTTCAATATATTATTGACTATCGAAGAAATGGGTGAAGGGGATAATAAGGCACAAAAGAAGTCCAAGAAGAGCAGTAACCTGAAGAAGAGAAGCTGGAAAGCTATGAGCACAAATGCTCGTAGTCTGGGCAATAAAATCCCAGACCTGTAAGCTCTAATGATGGAAGTGGATCTGGACACTTGCTGTTACAGAAACATAGTTTACAGTCACATGACTGGAATATAGCCATCCCTGGCTATATCTTATTAAGGAAGGGCAGAGGACAGGAAAGGAGGAGTAGTGCTTTGTCAGAAGCAATATCCAACCAATTGAAATGCAAGGGACATGGGGTAGGGAATAAGCATTATTAGGGTTAGCCTAAAAAAAAAGATGATAGTGCTTCCATTTACATCAGTGTGGTCTATAGACCTCCAATTCAGACAGAAGATCTGGACAGAAATCTGATCGAAGACAACAAACAAAAAAGGGAGTAGTGTTGCTCATTGGAGATCTTAATCAGCTGGATGTAGACTGGAGTATCCCTTCTGTGGAATCTATAAGAAGTAGAGAGTTAGTGGATGCCCTCCAAGAGGCTATGCTCAAACAAATGGTAATGAATCCCACAAGGGATGGTGTAATCCTGGACCTAGTGCTCACAAATTAGAATGTCTATAATGTCCAGACAAGTGCTCACCTGAGTACAAGTGATCATCAGATGGTATCATTTGAGATTGTGACTAAGATACAAAGAAGTCACACGAAGACCCAAGTTTTGAATTTCAAATATACGGACTTTGACAAAATGGGGATGTACCTGGAGGAAGAACCAGAAGATGGGAGAAAATGCTTGAGGTGGAATTAAAAGAAGCTATTACAAAGGCAACAAATCTGTTAAAGTAAACAAAAGTTCAAGGAAAAAGAAATCAATTTGGTTCTCAAAGGAGGGGGCTGTAAAAATAAAGGCAAAAAGATCAGTGTTCAGGAAGTAGAAGGATCCCAAAAAGAGGAACACAGAGAACAATTCCTGGTGAAAATGAGGGAGATAAAGTAAGAAATCAGAAAAGCTAAAGGTCAAGCAGAAGAAAGTATTGCCCAAGAGGTTAAGAGAGGTACAAAACATTTTTCAGATATGAGAGAGAAGGAAAGCCTGAAGTAGTATAGAGAAATTGAAAGGTGACTAGGAGCAATGTGCTGAGACAGACAAGGAAATGGCGGAAATATTAAACAAATACTCAAGTTCTGTGTTCACTGAAGGAGACCCTGGAGAAGGACCATTGCTGGTTAACAAGACCGTAGAAGGGAATGAGCTAGACACAACTTCCTTTACAGAAGAGTATGTATGGGAAGAGCTAGGAAAACTGAATGTAGACAAGTCCATGGAGCCGGATGAGGTACATCCCAGGATACTACGAGAACTCAGATGTTCTGGTGGGGCCTCTGAATGACCTGTTCAATAGATTGCTGGTGGTGTGAGATTGGAGAAGAGTGATTGTGGTCCCGCTTCCTAAGAGTGGTAGCAGAGAGGAGGCTGGAAACTACAGGCCGGTTAGCCTCATTTCAGAGGTGGGAAAATTAATGGAGATACTGCTGAAAGAGGATACTGAACTGTCTACAATCTGGTAAATTGTTGGACCCAAGGCAGCATGGATTCACATGAAGAAGGTCTTGTTAGACAAAATCTGATTTATTTTTTTTTGATTGGGTGACTAGATAATTGGGTCAAGGAAGAGCACTTGATGTCATCTATTTGGATTTCGGCAAAGTTTTTGATACCATTCCTCAGAGGAGGCTTGTGAACAAAATGAGAAGCTTTGGAGTGAGCGCCAAGGTGATGGAGTGGATTACAAACTAGTTGACTGATAGGAGACAGCATGCAATGCTAAATGATACCTACCCTGAAGAGAACAGTGTTAAGTCAAGTTCCACAGGGATCGATATTGGGACCGGTTCTGTTCAATATCTTTGAGTGAAATTGCGGAAGAGAGAGAATTTTGTCTATTTGCGGATGATACCAAGATCTGCAACAGAGTGGACACGCCTGAAGAAAGAGAGAATGAAAAGTGATTTATGAAGGTCTGAAGAGTGGTCAAAGATGTGGCAGCTGGGATTCAATGCCAAGAAATAGTCATGCATCTGGGATGCGGTAATTCAAAACAACGGTATGAGATGGGGGGTGGGGAGGAGGGAGAGAATGCTGATGTGCACGGACCAAGAGCAGTATCTTGGGGTGATAGTTTCTGGTGATCTGAAGATGGCGATTCAATATGACAAGGCGATAGCTAAAGCCAGAAGAATGCTGGGCTGCATAGAGAGGAATAACCAGTAAGAAAATGGAGGTGGTGATGCTCTTGTACAGGTCCTTGGTGAGGCCTCACCTGGAGTATTGTGTTCCATTCTGGAGCCCTTATCTCAAAAGGGATAGAGACAGGATGGAGGCAATCCACAAAAGAGCTACCAAAATGATATGGGGTCAGTTTCAGAAAACCTATGAGGAGATTGTGAGGGATATGAACATGTATACCCTGGAAGAGTGGAGGTGCAGGGGTGATATGATACAGACCTTGAGATACTTAAAAGGTTTTAATGATGTGCAAATGCCCAAACTTTTTCCATTGGAAAGAAATCGGTAGAACCTAGGGGTCACGAAATGAATTTCCAAGGACGACTCAGAACCAATGTCAGAAAATATTTCTTTACGGAGAGGATGGTGAATGCCTGGAATGCCCTTCCGGAGGAGGTGGTGAAAATCAAGAGTGAAAGAATTCAAATGCGCATGGGATAAATACTGTGGATCCCTAAAGGCTAAAGGATGGAAATGAGGAAAAGAATGCATGTAGTAACTTGATGGTGTGGCGGTTATTATCCTTAAGGCTTATTGGTTTTTACTGTTGATGCAATTCCATCATTGCTTTATTTTAAAGTGTTTGTATACCGCTTTTACAAATAAAAATTTAATCAAAACGGTTTACAGTTTTAAACATACATAATCTGCTTAAAAAAAACAATAAAATAGACAAAAATTCGTCAGGTCTAACAAACAACAAAAACAGAACTCTGTTATAAGTGCATTACAAAAAGTGCCACAACTCGCATTAATCTTAAGTGGTGTTAGGGATAGTGGGGGTATATGGGTATGTAAATGGTATATGAGGTAGATAATAGACTCGGAAGGACCGGGTGAGGGGAACTTTATGATCGGTTTGTAGGGGGAATGTTGAATGCTTTATGAAATTAGGTTTTTAAGGATTTCTTTCTGCTTCAGTGGTAGTGGGAAAAGGGGAATTGGATTCATTCAGCAACAGAGGGCCCTGACTTTTGCAGTCTGGGGAAAGAAGTAAGGGGGTAACTTGCTGATGTGGCGGTTACTATCCTTAACCAATAAGACTGATACTTTGATGCTTGCATTGCTCTTTGCTTCAACAGCAAGGCATAACAGGGAATTGGATTCAACAGCAATCAATGAGGGCTAATATGGGAAACTGATAAACACAGGGGTAACGAGGAGTTGGCCTATAACAGCCATTGAGGGCTCTAACTTTTATGGTCTGGGAAACAGATAAGCATAGCAGATACTACCATAAGTTTGCTGGGCAGACTGGATGGACCATTTTGGTCCTTTTCTGCTGTCATTTCTATGTTTCTGTGTTTCTAGATCTGTTTGGTGGTTGGTAACTCTCGTAATATGGAATCTAACATTGTGTAACTACAACATGGGCTATTTTTCCCTATATGCATCACCTTGCACTTGTCGACATTAAATTTCATCTGCCAGTTGGATGCTCAGTCTTCCAGTCTCGCAAGTTCCTCCTGCAGTTTATCACAGTCTGCCTGTGATTTAATTACTCTGAATTATTTTGTCATCTGCAAATTTGATTACCTTACCCATTATATCCCTTTCCAGATCAATTATAAATATATTGAAAAGCCTCTGTCCAAATATGGATCCCTGAGGCACTCCGCTGTTTACCTTTTTCCACTGAGAAAACTGACCATTTAAACCTACTCTCTATTTCCTATCTTTTATCCAGTTTGCAATCCACAAAAAGAGTGGTCTTACATATTCAACTTCATATCCTTCTTAAGGTAGACACAGCATCTCACCTTACTCAGAATTTACTCTGCCCACTTTTTCCCAACACCTCTCTCACCAGGGCGAGAGGGTTTTCCACTCCTTGGACTGTAAAAGTGCACTTGCATTCTATCTAGACCGCACTACACTCCATAGGAATTCCACCTAACTCTCTTTCCTTCTGTGGCAAAAGCCAAGCTGTGAGTTCCAGTGGGCAAACAGACCTTTTCCTCCTAATTGATGGTCTGTATCTCTTTTTCCTACCAACAAGCAGGCATTTCACTACAACACTGTGTAACCACACTCTGTTAGGGCCGTACCAGCCTCAATAGCTCACCTTCGGTCAGTGCTGCTTGTACATATTTGTAAGGCTGCGACCTGGAGCTCTCTCCATACCTTCGCAGCCCATTATTGCTTAGATAAGACTGGCCGGCATGCTTCCATGTTTGGCCAGTCCGTCTACTCATCTTCTTTTCGGTTTAACTACCCAACATCCTTCCACCAACCCGTTAAGGGTTTCAGGATGCCCTCCTTACCAAATTCTACCCCCGTCGTTGCACCTTTTGCACGTCTTTGGGTGCATTTGGTGCACTCTCGGGTATTCTCAGCTCGGTATTCACCCATATGAGAAGACTACCATCCTGCTTGTCCTGTGAGAAAGCAAATGTTGCTTACCTGTAGCAGGTGTTCTCACAGGACAGCAGGATGTTAGTCCTCATGAAACCCACCCGCCACCCCGCGGAGTTGGGTCTACATAAGTTTTATTATTTTAGTTTCGCTTGCGCTTTTTGCTATAAGATGAGACTGAGGGGAGATACCTGTAGTCACAGGAATAATTGCAGGCTGAGCATGCTCAGTGCACTCAGTGTGCCAGTGTCATTCAAAGCTTTATAGAAACTTTGACAGAAAAGTTTTCCGTAACAGGGCTCCATCCACTGACGTCAGCTTCCTATCTCATGACGTTTTTAGAAGCCTCCCATGAGGGGCTTGTCAAACCTCTTCTGAAAATTCAAATAAATTGCATCTACTGGTTCACCTTTATCCATGTTTATTAATCCCTTCAAAAAAGAGCATATTTGTGAGGCAAGACTTCCCTTGGGTAAATCCATGCTGGCTGTATCCCATTAATGTTCTTTAGAATTTTACTTTTCCTGGCACTGAAGTCAGGCTCACTGGTAGATAGTTACACCATAAATCTGTGCAGAGGTATTATGATATTCTCAGTTTTGTTCCCTATTCTTTTCCAAATAATTACTAACATTCTATTTGCCTTTTTGATCACCGCCACACACTGAACAGAAGATTTTGAGGTATCGTGCACAAGGACTCCAAGGTCCTTTTCCTGGGTGGTGACTCCTAACATGAAACCCAGGATCATGTTCTTCTAATTGGGATTATTTTTTCCCTACGTGCATTACTTTGCACTTGTCCACATTAAGTTGCATCTGTCATTTAGAAGCCCTCTCTCCTAGTCTCACAAGGTCCTTCTGCAGTTCTTCACTGCTGTTTTAATGACTATTTGGGCCCACAAAATATATTTTCTGTGCATAAATCATTTCATGTACACTGTCTTCTGTGCACATTTTCAGGTTAGCGTGCTTTTTTTTTTCTTTCTCTCCCAATGCATTGGCATACTATTATCTTACTGCATTGGGTGTTAATACAGTTTTTACCATGTGAGTCAAGAAAACTGGAGCTAAAATTTTAGCTCACATTTTTACTTGCATTTTTATTACATTGGATCTTGAGTTGGAATGAGGCTGTGTGATGTAGCGTGATGTTTAGTTTCTTCAGTTACAGTGAGTTATGAGTTGATTGAGTGAGAGCTGAGAGAAAGTTACAGAGCATCTGAGCTCTGTTAATAACAGAAAATCAGTAACTTGTTTTTCAGCTGTTTTTGATATTAAAGCCCAGGCTGTCATTTCAGAAGAGTAAACTGCTGGGACAGCTCTTTGGCTGTCCTAAAGTTATCTGGCTATATTAGCCGAATATCACTGAAAATCAGCATTTATCCACTTAACCGGGGGTGAGTCAGCATGGCGGGTCTTTGAAATCCCACCATTTGTACAACTAAGTTTGAACTTAGCTAAACAAATGATGCTAAATATTGACCTCCATACTTTAGTTTAGCATTGTGCTGTGACTGAACACTGACTCAGACAAATTGCTCTGATACCAGTATATTTGGTATGTTGACTGAGTGCCTTTCTGGGAACTTTCTGACCCCAGGATGTTGCAGGGTTGCAGTTTCCTCAAACTATAAGGGACTAATATCTTGTGGCAGATACTTGCACAGAGGCAAGCAGGAACCTAATTGGCAGGTATGAGATTACAAGGACAGGATCTCATCTGCAGATATGTGAGGCTTGTGCAGTACTTGTCAGAACCTTCAAATGGTCAAGGGCTGCAACCCTTCTGGGTACTAGGGGTAGTGCAAATGCATTACATGACATGTTGTATGCCCAAAAACCCCCTAAAATGATATGCATGGAAGAAACTACAGAGAATGAGATCCCAAAGACCAAGAAAGTACATTAAGGAAATAGATGATTGACAAGAAGGCATAAATTCTATTGCAAATTGGTCAATGTAATTGCAAAGAAATGCATTATAATTCAACAACTTAAGAATTTCCCCCCTGCTGTGTTTGTGTATATCAATCGTAATGAGGAAGATGGATGCCCCTGCTAGACTGAGGCTGTGTATTTAGGTTCTTAGTATTTTGATGTGTGGTTATAAGGTACCCCACTGAGAACTGGGATGTTATCTCTCTCTACTTATTTCATTAGCCTTTCTCTCTAGATTACTGAACTTGCATTATTGACTGAGAAGCAGCTACAGTGAATCATGCTAGGTTATGTCTGTCATCCCTTCCATCAGTGTGCTCATTGTCTGAAAACATTTGCAGATAAGTAATTACCTTTTTCTGTGTATATATTAGTTTAATCATTTTAATGTTCATGTATAGTATCTAGAGTTGCTGAGATCACAGCAGAACAGGCCAGTGAACTGTCTGACTGTAATGTGGGCCCTAGGACAAGCTGGATTCACAGACCTCACTGAAGGACTAAAAGGTAAGGACTTCACTATGACACATAAGGGTGAGTAATTTGAAGCAAGTAATTCAGAAGAATTGATCATGCATGCAAAAACAAAATTATTTTTGCAGTAAGGAGATGGAAAAAACTAGTTTTTAAATAGCTCATCTTTATGGAGCACATACTCTTCACAGAATATAGAACAGATGAGGTCTTTGTTGTGTGTGTCTGACATAACAATGACGTGAGATAATAAATGACTAAATGAAGTCATGCCCTTTCCCAACCCCTCCCTCCCTTTGCATTATTCCAATATTGGGGCCACCTGCTCACCTTGGGGGAGATTGTGGGTAGTATACGGTCTGCTAAACACTTTAAAGCACCCAGACCTGATGGGTTTAATGCAGAATTTTTCAAAATATTGATAGATAATATTCCAACGTCCTGCAGAAGGTTTTCTTGTCTCTTATAGACCGAGGCTCGTACCCAATTGGAATGAACAAAGCTGTTATTACAGTTCTGCCTAAGCCTGGGAAGGACCCAGATTTAGTAACGTCTTATCGACCAATATCCTGCTAAATTATAATCAAGTTACTAGCCAAGATTTTGGCCAATAGATTATCCTTAATTCTCCCAGACTATATTGGTCCTAGTCAGGCAGGCTTTGTCAAGGGTCGGTATGCTATTCACAATGTCCGCTGTCTCCTCAACGCTATAGCCTTTTCCACTCACCGAAAGCAGCAGTATATGATTGTCAGTTTCGATGCCGAAAAGGCTTTCGA
Source organism: Rhinatrema bivittatum (assembly GCF_901001135.1). Lineage (NCBI taxonomy): Eukaryota > Metazoa > Chordata > Amphibia > Gymnophiona > Rhinatrematidae > Rhinatrema > Rhinatrema bivittatum. Next base: position 530,385,198 of record NC_042617.1, read on the forward strand.
CAGAGTGGAATGGTAGTATCTTTCTTCATTTGTTGTCTAGTATGGGATTGGAAGGCCTGTTTATGCAAGGGGTGCAACTCTTATATACAGACCCTATAGCCGCTGTTGTTAATGGAACGCTATCCGAGGAATTTCAGTTACATTGGGGTACTAGACAGGGATGTCCTTTCTCTCCTCTTCTCTTCATATTCTCATTGGAACCCTTACTGTGGGCAATACAACATTCAGAATATATTCTAGGTCTCGGGTTGGATCCCTCCACCTTTAAATATGCTGTGTTTGCAGATGACCTATTGGTCTTTTTAAGTAATCCCCTAGATTCCTTGCACTGTTTAATCCTGCTCATCCAGCGATATGGGAGTTTTTCTGGGCTAAAACTGAATATGGATAAATCCAAAGCACTGGTTTCTCCCCCATCACTTAAGGAGGCATGGAGGGGTACCTTTCCCTTACATTGGGTTGAAAATTCATTTAGGTATTTAGATGTTATTTCTAGTGAATTAGCTTGCATATATAAGCTTAATATTAGGCCCCTCCTTGGTTTCACCAGAGACAAATTAACCCTGTGGCAGCCGCTTCCACTGTCTTTGGGGGGGTCGCATAAATTTAATTAAAATGGTTCTCGTTCCGAAGTGGCTATATATTCTGCAGATATTGCCTCTCCGCTTGTTACATACAGACCTCCAGCTTTTAAATAAGATGATCTCTAAATTTCTGTGGGCAGGAAAGAAACCTCTGATAGCATGCATTAAGCTTACCAGGTCACGGAAAGAGGGTGGAATGAGCCTCCACGATATAGGAGACTATAACCTAGATAGCATACTGAGGGTAGTCAGAGAATGGCTATTTGATGGGTCATTATTCTCTGATATGACTAGTGATACCCTATTAGGAAACCCCCTGGATATGAGGGTATATCTTGCAAGCACCTACCTCTAGTCTTCCACCACACTTATCATATAATCTCATTAAGCCACTGCGCTGGGTGTGGAGATCACTGTTGCAGAAATTGGACATTGGCCTATCTTGCAGTGCCTTGCTTCCGATTCAGGGCAATGCAGACTTCAATCTGGGTTCAACTTTGGCGGCCTTTTTCTTGGCGCCGGATGGGTATCACCCACTTATACCAGGTACTCTCTCCTGGGGGAAGACATTTTGCCTTTTTCAGCCCTACAGGCAACCTATGGTCTACCCTCACAGAATATTTTTCCTTACTTACAGATCAGCCACTATGTCCAATCTCTTTCCCCCGCAAGTAGACTGCTTGCATATGGACAAAATTGAAGGGTTCTTTTGTGTGGGGAAACTGACACTTTCTACATCCTATTTCTACAAAGCAATACGGACAATCACTACTACCTATTGACACTCGCTTCTATGGCATAGATGGGCTGAGAGTGGAGAAATTATACTTGCTACTAACCCTTTACTCCGTTGCTTTCAGCATCTCACAGAGATCTCCACTAATAGTGCTATGCGGGAAATGCTACTCAAATTCTATCACAGAGTTTTTATTTCCTCTTCGCTGGCCCATAAAATGATGCTCACAGCTTCAAATACGTGTGGTAAATGTGCAGTGGCAGAAGGCTCCCTACTTCATTATTTCTGAGGTTGTCCCTACAGCCAACAGTTTTGGTCTAGAACCCTCTGTTATATTAATAGAAACATAGAAACATAGAAATGACGGCAGAAGAAGACCAAATGGCCCATCCAGTCTGCCCAGCAAGCTTCCCTCATTTTTTCTCTCATACTTATCTGTTTCTCTTAGCTCTTGGTTCTAATTCCCTTCCACCCCCGCCATTAATGTAGAGAGCGGTGATGGAGCTGCATCCAAGTGAAATATCTAGCTTGATTAGTTAGAGGTAGTAGGGGTAGTAACCGCCGCAATAAGCAAGCTACACCCATGCTTATTTGTTTTTACCCAGATTGTTATACAGCCCTTATTGGTTGTTTATCTTCTCCCCTGCCGTTGAAGCAGGGAGCTATGCTGGATATGCGTGAGGTATCAGTTTTTTTCTTCTCCCCTGCCGTTGAAGCAGAGAGCTATGCTGGATATGCATCGAGAGTGAAGTATCAGGTACATTTGGTTTGGGGTAGTAACCGCCGTAACAAGCCAGCTACTCCCCGCTTTGTGAGTGTGAATCCTTTTTTCTTCTCCCCTGCCGTTGAAGTTATGCTGGATATGCGTGAAGTATCAGTTTTTCTTTTCCCCTGCCGTTGAAGCAGAGAGCTATGCTGGAAATTCGTGATGTATCAGTCTTTCTCCCATGCCGTTGAAGCAGAGAGCCATGCTGGATATGCGTCGAGAGTGAAGTATCAGGTACATTTGTTTGGGGTAGTAACCGCCGTAACAAGCCAGCTACTCCCCACTTTGTGGGTGCGAACCCTTTTTTCTTCTCCCCTGCCGTTTAAGCAGAGAGCTCTGCTGGATGTGTGAAGTAACAGTTTTTCTTCTCCCCTGCTGTTGAAGCAGAGAACTATGCTGGATATGCATCGAAAGTGAAGTATAAGAATGGAGTGATCAAGCTAGTTGAAAGGCATCAGGAATAGAGGAAGGTGGAGGTAGTAATTTGGATATTTGGTTTGGGGTAGTAACCCCCGTAACAAGCCAGTTACTCCCGTCTTTGTGAGTACAAATCCTTTTTTCCATATTTCCTCTTGCTGTTGAAGCTTAGAGTGATGTTGGAGTCACAGTAACCATGTGTATGTTTATTGAATAAGGGTATTGTCTCCAGGCAGTAGCCATCATTCTGGCGAGTCACCTACTCTTCATTGGCGGCCTCTTGACTTTATGGATCCACAGTGTTTATCCCACGCCCCTTTGAAGTCCTTCACAGTTCTGGTCTTCACCACTTCCTCCGGAAGGGCATTCCAGGCATCTACCACCCTCTCCGTGAAGAAATACTTCCTGACATTGGTTCTGAATCTTCCTCCCTGGAGCTTCAAATCGTGACCCCTGGTTCTGCTGATTTTTTTCTTATGGTAAAGGTTTGTCGTTGCCTTTGGATCATTAAAACCTTTCAAGTATCTGAAAGTCTGTATCATATCACCTCTGCTCCTCCTTTCCTCCAGGGTGTACATATTTAGATTCTTCAATCTCTCCTCGTACGTCATGCGATGAAGATCCTCCACCTTCCTGGTTGCCCTTCTCTGTACCGCTTCCATCTTGTCTTTGTCTTTTTGTAGATACGGTCTCCAGAACTGAACACAGTACTCCAGGTGAGGCCTCACCAAGGACCTGTACAAGGGAATAATCACTTCCCTTTTCTTAATCGATATTCCTCTCTCTATGCAGCCCAGCATTCTTCTGGCTTTTGCTATCGCCTTGTCGCATTGTTTCGCAGACTTCATATCATTAGACACTATCACCCCAAGGTCCCTCTCCTGCTCCGTACACGTCAGCCTTTCCCCCCCCATCGAATACAGTTCATTCGGATTTCCACTCCCCATATGCATGACTTTGCACTTCTTGGCATTGAATCTCAGCTGCCATATCTTCAACCACTCTTCCAGTTTCCTTAGATCCCGTCTCATTCTCTCCACTCCTTCCAGCGTGTCCACTCTGTTGCAGATCTTAGTGTCATCCGCAAAAAGACAAACCTTACCTTCTATCCCGTCCGCAATGTCGCTCACAAAGATATTGAACAGGACCGGTCCCAACACCGATCCTTGCGGTACACCACTTAAAACCGCTCTCTCTTCAGAGAAGGTTCCGTTTACCATCACACATTGTCTTCTGTCCGTCAACCAATTTGCAATCCAGGTCACCACCTCGGCACTCACTCCTAAGCTTCTCGTTTTATTCACCAGTCTCCTGTGCGGAACCGTATCAAAAGCTTTGCTGAAATCCAAGTATATGACATCGAGCGCTCTTCCTTGATCCAATTCCTTGGTTACCCAGTCAAAAAAGTCAATCAGATTTGTCTGACAGGATCTTCCCCTGGTGAATCCATGTTGCCTCTGGTCCATAAATTCTCCGGACTGTAGATATTTCACTATTCTCTCTTTCAGCAGAGACTCCATTACTTTTCCCACCACCGATGTGAGGCTAACCGGCCTGTAGTTGCCAGCCTCCTCCCTGTTCCCACTCTTGTGAAGCGGGACCACCACCGCTCTTCTCCAATCTCTCGGCACCACTCCCGTTTCTAGGGATCTATTGAACAGGTCACACAGCGGACCCGCCAGAACATCTCTGAGCTCCCTCAATATCCTTGGATGAATCCCATCAGGCCCCATGGCTTTGTCCACTTTCAGGTTCTTTAGCTCTTCCCACACATTTTCTACTGTAAAAGGATTTTCATCTATTCCACTTCCCTCCAGTTTCTTGTTGTGTAGAGATGGTCCTTCTCCAGGGTCTTCTTTAGTGAACACAGAGCTGAAGTATTCGTTTAATATTTCTGCCATTTCTTCGTCTGTCTCCACACATTGATCATTACCACCTTTCAATTTCACTATACCACTTTGGACCTTTCTCTTTTCGCTGATGTATCTGAAAAATGTTTTGTCACCATTTTTTATCTCCTTGGCAATCCTCTCTTCTGCTTGATTTTTTGCCAACTTGATTGTTTTCTTCGTCTCCCTCAGTTGATACAAATATTCTTCTTTGTGCTCCTCCCTTTGGGATCCTTTATATTTCTTGAATGCTGTTCTTTTAGCTTTAATTTTGTCAGCCACCTCCTTTGAGAACCAGATAGGTTTCAATTTTCTTTTGCTTTTCTTTATGTTTCTAACATATAGAGCAGTTGCCGTGGTGATTGCTCCTTTTAGATTGGTCCACTGCTGATCCACATCTCTCTCGTTCTCCCATCCTTTAAGTTCTTCCTCCAGGTACTTTCCCATTTCCTCAAAGTCTGTGTTTTTGAACTGTAAAACTCGGGTCTTTGTGGTTCTTTTCCCTATTCTATTAGTGATATTAAACCATACCGTTCGATGATCACTGCTGCTGAGGTGGGCGCCCACCTGGACATCTGAGACATCTGCATTATTGAGCAATAAGTCGAGTATAGCACCTTCTCTCGTGGGTTCCAACACCATTTGTTTGAATGATCTGTTATCTAGCTCTCTGCCACTGCAGATCGAAGTAGTAGTATTTGATGCAGACATGTCCAAATATTGTAGTAAAATGGAGGAACGTTTACTAACCAGAAAGCTTTAGGCACAGGGAAAATGGGTCTATTCTGCTGATGGTGGCAAGAGGCCACCGGACCTTCCTACTGGCAATGGCGTAATGCCTTGCATTCGGTGATGACCATGGAATCGTTGGCTGCTAGCACATCCACTCATTCTCAGTAGAAATTCTTGAAGATTTGGGGGCCTTATATAGAATCTCTCTCACACAGGGCACATAGCCAGGTTCTCAACACTTTATAAGATGACAATATAAGAGCACAAATGTAGAGTTGGCTGCTTATTGCAGTACCTGAGATGGGAAAGGGGGTGGGAGGGAGGGAGGGAAGAGGATAGCTGTTGAAAGGAGATAGATCTCCACCCACTTTGCTGGATGCACCAGAGTCAGACATCTAGCACATATTACCAGTCACATTATGTTCCATGAATGGGGGAGATAGATATCAGGATGACAGAGGAATGCACACAGTATTGTTTGTTACTGTATTTTTTATTGTCTCTGTTGAAAACTCAATAAAACAGTTTGAAACTCAATACTGGGGCCTTTGACCTTGACTTAATGTATGAAAAACACACAGAATACTTTTACAATTTGATTTTAATTGCTCAGATTGTTAATACATTTTTAGAGAAAGGTACTCTATATGTTAACTGATTACAGTACAACTGACCAGGACTTACCAGTTCTAAGTATTTGTGCTGAAGTTCCGGAGAACACAACTTTGACTTTTTAAAGTAGACTGTCACTTAGAGTCTGAATCACAACCAACAAGATTGGTTAGGATTATGAGACAGGAAACTATCTGTTTCTCCAAAGGTAAGTACGATTAATCACACAAGTATTCAATGATATTGCCTCAAAGAATTTCCTAGAGTTATATAAAGGCTTTTCCTGGCATGCGCAGGACTCCCTCAGTCCATCTTTTTGTCTGTGGATGACATCAGACTCAGTTTTCACTGAGGGAGAGAGCCTTGCATTGTAACTGGGCTATTAGCCAATTCATCTTTGGTCTCATTAGCTTCTTAGGTTTTTTTTTTTTTTCATCATTTATAAATTTTACTGCTTTTTGACACATGCTTTGCCTTAAGAGTTTTCCCCGCATTTATTTTCCTCACTATGGTAGAGAAAAGCCAATTGCTTCAAGCATTGCCTGCACTGCAATCACAAGATTTCCATAACTGACCATTAAGTGACTTCCATGGCTACCTGGACCTAGAGCATAATACCCTTAATTGTGGCATTTGCTCAGAGATGATATGCTCCCAAGAATGTTTCTTTGATGTCTTTGGCAAAATCTTGAAGACCGGTGTTCCCTCATCAGCATTGATATCAAAGAATCCAGGAATTGCACTGACAACTGTTGATCCTTGAGCATTAAGGTTGCAAATGTCTTCCTTAGAGGTGTGATCAAAGAGGAGGTTCAGAATGAATTGGAGTTGCAAAATGCTTTGCCCAAGGAGTCTCAACACCAAGCATGTTCGGAGTCTTTGAAGCATTGGCATCAATCTCCATTAATTAGGGAGATAGCTCTGGATAACTGCCCTCTGAAGTGGCTTTCTTAGCCTCTCCATTTGAGACTTAGCTGCAGTCTCCAAGTGTTCATACTGAAGCTATTGATACTCCCTCTCCCATTCCACCCTTCCTCCAGCCCCCTCATCCAGTGGTCACCAAGGAAGACGTGTCCTTCTGCTGAGATCCCCCCAAGTTTTGGCCTTGGTTGTTTTGAAAGGGAGTGGGACAAAAAGATCTTGAGATCCTTTCTCAGCATCTCAAGAATGTGGATGTGCCTACAGTGAGCATCTCGGCGCCAATTGTGCCAATAAAGAAAATACTTGAAACCTTCATATTGGCATTAAGCAGTTCAGTGCGGATAGCATCAGTTTTTCAGTGCTGAACAGGAGTAACTGGAAAGGAAAGCTTTCCCAATGGTACAACCTCAAAATCCTATAAACATAGAAACATAGAAGTGACGGCAGAAGAAGACCAACGGCCCATCCAGTCTGCCCAGCAAGCTACGCAGTTTATCCATTTTTTTTCCCCCTTTTTTCTCCCTCCCACCCGTCTCTATTGGCTTCCAGCACCCTCCGGCCCCAATTCCCTTCCACCCTTCCACCAATGCAGAGAGCAGCGCCATCCTAGTGAACATCCAGCTCAATCAGGGGTAGCAACCACCGCAACCAGCAGGCCACACCCCTGCCCCTTACCCACCCCTGTTTTGTTTGCTGCTTTGTTTTTTTTTTATTTTTTTGAGATGGCAGCCCTCCATCCTTCCGCTCCGTGAAGGTGGAACACCAACCACTGGCCACTGGCATCCCGCTCCGTGAATGCCTCTGTGGCTACTGCCGCTCCGTGCAGTGTTTTGTTGCATGAAAGTGGAACACCAACTACTGGCCACTGGCATCCCGCTCCGTGAATGCCTCAGTGGCTACTGCCGCTCCGTGCAGTGTTTGCTGCCTCCTCTCTATTTATGCCCACTAGACTTGATGGATCCACAGTGTTTATCCCACGCCCCTTTGAAGTCCTTCACAGTTTTAGACTTCACCACTTCCTCTGGAAGGGCATTCCAGGCATCCACCACCCTTTCCGTGAAGAAATACTTCCTGACATTGGTTCTTAGTCTTCCTCCCCGGAGCCTCAGCTCGTGACCTCTGGTTCTGCTGATTTTTTTCCTATGGAAAAGGTTTGTCGTTGTCTTTGGATCATTAAAGTTTTTCAAGTATCTGAAAGTCTGAATCATATCACCCCTGCTCCTCCTTTCCTCCAGGGTGTACATATTTAGATTCTTCAGTCTCTCCTCGTACGTCATCCGATGAAGATCCTCCACCTTCCTGGTCGCCCTTCTCTGTACCGCTTCCATCTTGTCTTTGTCTCTTTGTAGATAAGGTCTCCAGAACTGAACACAGTACTCCAGGTGAGGCCTCACCAAGGACCTGTACAAGGGGATAATCACTTCCCTTTTCTTACTCGATATTCCTCTCTCTCTGCAGCCCAGCATTCTTCTGGCTTTTGCTATCGCCTTGTCGCATTGTTTCGCAGACTTCATATCATTAGACACTATCACCCCAAGGTCCCTCTCCTGCTCTGTGCACATCAGCCTTTCCCCCCCATCAAATACAGTTCATTCGGATTTCCACTCCCCATATGCATGACTTTGCACTTCTTGGCATTGAATCTCAGCTGCCATATCTTCAACCACTCTTCCAGTTTCCTTAAATCCCGTCTCATTCTCTCCACTCCTTCCGGCGTGTCCACTCTGTTGCAGATCTTAGTGTCATCCGCAAAAAGACAAACCTTACCTTCTATCCCGTCCGCAATGTCGCTCACAAAGATATTGAACAGGACCGGTCCCAACACCGATCCTTGCGGTACACCACTTAAAACCGCTCTCTCTTCAGAGAAAGTACCATTTACCATCACACATTGTCTTCTGTCCGTCAACCAATTTGCAATCCAGGTCACCACCTCGGCACTCACTCCTAAGCTTCTCGTTTTATTCACCAGTCTCCTGTGCGGAACTGTATCAAAAGCTTTGCTGAAATCCAAGTAGATGACATCGAGTGCTCTTCCTTGATCCAATTCCTTGGTTACCCAGTCAAAAAAGTCAATCAGATTTGTCTGACAGGATCTTCCCCTGGTGAATCCATGTTGCCTCTGGTCCATAAATTCTCCGGACTGTAGATATTTCACTATTCTCTCTTTCAGCAGTGACTCCATTACTTTTCCCACCACTGAAGTGAGGCTAACCGGTCTGTAGTTACCAGCCTCCTCTCTGTTCCCACTCTTGTGAAGCGGGACCACCACCGCTCTTCTCCAATCTCTCGGTACCACTCCCATTTCTAGGGATCTATTGAACAGGTCACATAGCGGACCCGCCAGAACATCTCTGAGCTCCCTCAGTATCCTTGGATGAATCCCATCAAGCCCCATGGCTTTGTCCACTTTCAGATTCTTTAGCTCTTCCCATACATTTTCTACTGTAAAAGGATTTTCATCTATTCCACTTCCCTCCAGTTTCTTGTTGTGTAGAGATGGTCCTTCTCCAGGGTCTTCTTTAGTGAACACAGAACTGAAGTATTCGTTTAATATTTCTGCCATATCTTCGTCTCTCTCCACACACTGATCATTACCACCTTTTAATTTCACAATACCACTATGGACTTTTCTCTTTTCGCTGATGTATCTGAAAAATGTTTTGTCACCATTTTTTATCTCCTTGGCAATCCTCTCTTCCGCTTGACTTTTTGCCAACTTGATTAATTTCTTTGTCTCCCTCAGTTGAATCAGATATTCTTCTGTGTGTTCCTCCCTTTGGGATCTTTTATATTTCTTGAATGCTGTTCTTTTAGCTTTAATTTTGTCAGCTACCTCCTTTGAGAACCAGATAGGTTTCAATTTTCTTTTGCTTTTCTTTACATTTCTAACATATAGAGTACTTGCCTTGGTGATTACTCCTTTTAGATTGGTCCACTGCTGCTCCACATCTCTCTCGTTCTCCCATCCTTTTAGTTCTTCCTCCAGGTACTTCCCCATTTCCTCAAAGTCTGTGTTTTTGAACTGTAAAACTCAGGTCTTTGTGGTTCTTTTCCCTATTCTTTTAGTGATATTAAACCATACTGTTTGATGATCACTGGTGCTGAGGTGGGTGCCCACCTGGACATCGGAGACATTATCTCCATTAGTGAGCACTAAGTCGAGTATAGTTCCTTCTCTCGTGGGTTCCAATACCATTTGTTTGAACAGAGATACTTGCATGGCATCCACTATCGCTCTACTATTTTTAGTTTCTGCAGATGGGATTTTCCAGTCTACATCTGGCATATTAAAGTCACCAACGATCACCACTTCTCCCTTCTTACCTATCTTATGGATGTCTTCAACCAGATCTCTGTCCAGCTCTTCCTTTTGGTTTGGAGGCCTGTAAACCACTCCAATATAAATGGATGCTACGTCATCTTTTTTTAGGTCTACCCATAGTGCTTCTTCCTTGCCCTATCACATAAGCTTTCTGAAGCTATGGCTTTAAAATTGATTTCTTCATAGACGTCAATGCCAGTCCTAACTTCAGAATCTAAGTCTGAAGAATCATGGGGAATTTTGTTCTGACAAAAGAATATTTACCAGTCCTGCCATCAAATCCTTGACTTCCACAAGTGAGGAATATTGTTACAGGATCAATCCATTGTAATTTTTGTCCGGAGAATGACTGAGGAAATTCCCTTTAATTTAGACATGGTGATTGAACCCAAGTCATCACTACTTGGTGATCTCAAGTACTTCAGTGCACCTGAGGAGTTGGCAGCAGTGCCTATCCATGAGATTCTTTAAAGTGTACAGAAGAGAATGTGGAAGATCCCACTCTCTGTACCTCGAGCTGAAAAGATTTCAGCCTCTTGATTCAAGTGCCACACCAATCTGTGGGGTTGAATCCACCCTAAAAGTGCTAAGAGAGATCCAAAACTCATTCCTTGGTGCTCCAGGGCATGAGTTTCAGATCTCGGACCTTTTATGGGAAGACGTTCTTTAAGAATGCTATGCTTTAGTTCCTATGTAGTGTTGTCGGATTTTCACGGTTGAATTTATGTATTCCTCAGATGTTTTTTGAGCTTTTTCTGGAGAAATTAGTTTATTCACTTACTGAGCCAAGGTAAGGAGAATAGGAAGCATCTGGTCCATTCAGCCTTTGAGACAATCTAGAGCGCCTTTGTCATAGCTATTTGTCTCCATAGATTCTCATGACTATAGGCCTGAGACTTCAGAAGATGTGCAGGGATAGGTTCATGGGCATACCAAGTGGTAGAGAAGAATCTCATTGAAAATAGTCAAGGGGTGGTGAATCTAATCAAGGATCACTGTTTGATGTTTTAGACACTATTTGCTGCCACCTCTGAATTGCCTTCCAATTCAAGGATTTATCAGAATAGACCAAGCAGGAGAGCATTTTCCTCTGAAAAGACATCCTCCAATTACTCAGGCCCTATCAGCAATCAATCGTTCTACCCACCTTCTTTCCGAGGCCACATTCCCACCCAGGGGAACATGCTCTCCATACCCTGGACTGTAAACGGGCACTGGCTTTTTACCGAGACCGCACAGTGAACCACAGACAGTCCATCCAGCTCTGTGTCTTTTGACCCCTACAGGCTGGGGGCAGCTGTGGGTAAGTAAACCCTATCGAACTGGCTGGTGGATTGCATTGTCTTCTGCTATGTATAGGCAGGCCTCCAGCTGGCCAGCAGAGTGAAGGCTCACTCTGTGAGAGCCATGGTGATGTCGATGGCCCATATGCATACGGTCCCCATCGCTGAAATTTGTCAGGCTGCAACCTGGAGTTCCCTCCACATGTTTGCAGCTCACTTCTGCCTTGACAGAGATAGCCGTCAGGACAATGCCTTTGGTCAGTCCGTCCTGTGCAACCTGTTTCATTCTTGAACCCAACTCTCTTCACTCGAGCTCCTTATGGGACTAGATCGCCTTCTGTTTTTCCCACAGTGCCGCAGTTGTGCCCGTTGGCACCTTGTTCGGCCGCTATTGGTCTCGCTGGTTGAAAGGAGTGGTTTAGAGCTCTGTACTCGCCCACATGCAAGGACTACCATCCTGCTTGTCCTAAGAGAAAATTCAGTTGCTTACCTGTAGCAGGTGTTCTCCTAGGACATCAGGATGTTAGTCCTCAAGAATCCTGCCTGCCTCCCCACAGTGTTGGGTTCACCTTCGGTTTGTTTTATTTTTTTGCTCATCTGCTTTGCTATGTTACGAGACTGAAGAGGGACCTTGCATGGACGCGCGGATAGTAGCAGGCTGGGCATGCTCCATCTGCTGGCCAAAGTTTCTAGAAATTTTGACAAGTTTTCCATGCCGGGCTCCATTGGATGATGTCACCCATGTGTGAGGACTTAACATCCTGTTGTCCTAGAACACCTGTTACATGTAAGCAACTCTGCTTTCTACCAATAGAGATTAAAATATCAACAATGCTTTCTGATGATCACTGCAGCTTTAAAACTGCAGAGGAAGTAGAGTAATTGTATGGAGAGAGGGGGGGGGAGTGGGGGGGGAGAGAAAAGATCCTCGTATATCAAATGATGTAATCGGAGACCAAGAAAATGTGACAAAGATATACAGAGAGTCCTAATTGTATTGGGTGTCTCTGGCATGATTTTCAGGTGCATCTAGACATGTTGCCTATGCTTATAACACTTTATGAACTCAGAAGGAAGCTCTCTTTGGTACTATGCAAGTATTAAGGGCATTAGCAGTGAATTTGAGAGATTGAGATCATCCATGATGTACCAAGGCTATGAGTGAGGTTCATTCTTGTCAAGGTATGTGCAAAATCAACTCATTTGGAGACAATCCCGGAGGAAGTATTATTGTGATGTTACTGAGAAATACCAACCGAGAAGACCAGATTGCTATGAATAGGCTGAGCAAGAACATCAATTTATATATTTGTATTTATTTTATTTATATTATGCTTTTCAGCCACTTTTAGAGCAGATTACATTCAGGTATTGTAGCTATTTTCCTATCCCCAGATGGCTTACAAGAGACTTAGAAGTAAAATAGCTTAAAATTCTAAAGCAGAAAAAAACAAAAATCTTCCCTTTGCGGCATCTACTAAGCTAATGTGGAAGATAGGTAAACTGCATGCAGGCATCATGTCATGTCTTTTTTTGTACAATGAAAAGACATTTAAGCAATTTATAGCCTGCTGATCCACCAATCACAGCAGATTACAATTTACATACAAAGTCAATCTGACATATACAAATTTGACAAAGCATAAGAAAACACATAAATAAAATAGACAACATTGTTAGCAGAGATGATTTGTGGAACTTACTCTTTACTTGTCTTTATGAATGTGATATGGTAGAATGTGCTCTCATTTTTGCCTTTTTTTTCAGTGTGGCTTGGAATTATGCTTCCAGTGCTGGGGATAAAGTCTCTTTCTCCATATGCCATTGCATACCTGGATCGACTTTTGATGTGAGTTGATTGCAAAAGTTTGTTATTCAGATGATTAGCATTTCATTATTTCTGATAATCCTTTAAAGGAAATGCATGTTTTTTTTAGCACACATCCTGTTGTAAACACTGAGGTGTTCAGTGTAATGCTTTTTGTGTGTTGAACATAACTTGCTAGTCATGCTTTTTTGCTGATATGCCTTTTCATTCTGTTTCTGTAAAACGTCAAGTATTAAAACTGGCAGAACTTTTTATGGCTCATTTGCTATACTGTCTAAATTTGCTTTTAAGGCATTTGAATGCAGGTGCTGCACCCATTGGAATATGAGGAGGAACTGTATTGACTGTTTCAAACTGAGGATGTGCAGTGACAGAATGTCTGTCTTGATATAATTGCCAGTGGATAAATACTGACATTACTATTGCAATTGCATTTTAAATATCTACTACTCTTTTTTTTTTTTTTATGTTTATGGAAAGTTTTAGAATTTCCAGCTTGTGGGAGCACTGACATATTTTCTCTAAATGACCCTTTGTACTAAAACAAGCACCATACACCTGGTAAAGATTCATTTGAGCAGACTGAATACTTGAAATGTAATAAGCACTGTTCTTGTGGATATAGTTGATAGTGTTCCCACCAAAGGAGTTCCATAAATTGATGTGTAGTCATTTCTAGTCACAGAGCTTGAACTCTTTACAGCTTTCCCAGTGTCCCTGCAGGTTTTGTTGTACAATTTTAGTACAGGCTTTCATAAAATAAAAGAATGTAACATCTTGGCATATTTTCTGAGTGAAGTTAGTGAGGTCATTTATTTGCTGAGGTTGAGACTTTGCACTGACGAGAAACTGGTTGTGTGCAAGGATAAAATGGCCAGTGAGGTAATTGCTAGTTGGCACAGTAATTTAACCAAATAGGAATAAATTGTTACACCTCTGAGTGTTAAACATGTGCAGAGACTTTGAATTTGCACTAATGTCCTGTAATTAAGAGGCATTTGCATTGACGCTCAGATTAACAGAACACATGTATTCCTTGCCAATATGTCGTACAGTGGATCTTATTGCAATGCTTTCAGAGGGAGTTTTGTACCAAGGCCTTTCCTAAGTGAATTGGATTTTTTTGTAACACTCCCAATGGGTGCATAAAGGCTTCATCGGCTTTGAAGCAGCTGGGCCAGGATGTGCGGGACTCAATGTATATGCTGGAGTATATTATTGAATGTTATGTAATGCTTTACTTTTTAAAAATATAAAATAGCTTTTAATCACATTGGTACTGTGTGCTCAGCTATCTTAGCAGGAGTTGTTTCATAGAATCTAGACCAGATAGTCATCAAGCATTTTTTTATTCTATATTCCACTTTTCACAGTGCTTCAAAGTGGATTACATTCAGGTACTGTAGGTATTTCCCTCAGGTACAATCTAAGCTTGTACCTGAGGCAATGGAGGGTAAAGTGACTTGCCCAAGGTCACAAGGAGTGACAGCAGGACTCAAACATTGGTCTCCTGGTTCATAGCCCACTGCTCTAACCACTAGGCTACTCCTCCATTGTAGTTTCAGTTCTTACTCTGCATTTACATGGAAAATTTGAGCACAGTCACACTGCTGACTAAAAGATGTTAGTATAGGGTTTTTCTGAACCATTTGTAATACTGCTTATCAATTCTTGAGAAGAATTCCTTGGATTTTGCATGCTGAATTAAATTGGAACACTATAAAACAATTTTTGTTTTACCATTTTATATCTATAGTAAGGCACTCCAGGCTATAGATTAATGATATTCAAACTGTTTTTTCCCCCAAAAAACCAGTGAGATTTTCATCCCCTCTTCCCCAGCTCCCATTGTTCAGTCTTCCCTCCTCTTTCTCATTCACACCTCTACCCCTATTGCTTATGCTTACCACCGCCCTTCCACACTCAGTGGTCACTCCCTCTCTTCCTCCCTCCCTGCAGTTACTCACTCCCCATTTCTGATTCTACCAAATCACCACTCCTTGCAACACTGTCACTTTGATCTGTGTAGTGCCAGTACTCTTCTCAGTAACCATTGTGAGAACAGCATGAAAATACAGGTAATGCATGGCTCAAACTTTCCAAAAGAACTTAAGAATTGCCATACTGAGTCATACCGAGGGTTCTTCAAGCCCAGTATCCTGTTTCCAATCCCAGGTCACAAGTACATGGCAAGATTCTTAATAGATCCCATGCTCCTATTGCATAGTGAGAAGTAGTGGCTGTTTCTAAGTCTATTTGGTTAATAGTTTATGGACTTCTTCAGGAAATTGACCGAACCTTTTTTAAACCAGCTATTCTAAATGCCTCAGCATCCTTTGGCAATGAATTCTAAATCTTAATTATATGTTGCGTGAAACATTTTCTCAATTTGTTTTGAATTTGCAATTATTAACTTTATGGAGTGTCCCCTAGTCTTTGTATTTTTTTGAAAGAGTAAATAACTGATTTACACTTACCCATTCTATTCCACTAATGATTTTATAGACCTCTATCATATCCCCAGAGAAACTGGAAGTCCCAACAGACCTCCTCAAATCACCCTCCCTAATTTCCCAACATACGATAGGATCCAAATCATAACTTTAACACATTAAGAGTGTGTTTATGAAACCAAAAACAAAAGACCCATAAGAATCCATTGGAACAATGTTTCTGGTTGAGCTCGGACTTTCAACAACACTGCAACAGGTCTAGAGTTCCATTTCACTGCAGGGCTAAGATGTCATTTTTTGCTTTGTCTGTTAGAAGTGTGAGAGATTCCCACCAAAACTCCATGAAAAGAGCATAAGTTTTTGATGATGATAATCTGCTCATAAATCACCATTTTATGCAGTTTTAGCTTCTAGTAGGCTAAGGATGGACTTCAGTTTTCAGCCAATAGTCCAAGATGATTTCTTCACCAATAAAAATGCTTTTTGCAAAACCCACCTTTGTTTTCATTATTTTGGGATTTAACAATATAACACTTCCAAATTTTCAAACACAGACATTTGGAGACCTAGACACATTACAATGCACTAGACCACTTAAAAAACCAAGAACATCCTGCCAAAATTTACATATCTGTATACATTCTCAGAAGCTATGATACACTGTTCCAGGAGTCGAACTACATTTCAGACAGAGGTTAGAACCAACTAGTTTGGCCTTAAAGGCCCAGGTAATTGGCACATATGGCGCAAGAACTTATGTTTTTCATGCAATAAGACATTTTCAGAGATCGTTTATATGCAGAAAAGTCTTATCAATTTATAAGAGATCGGGTTCTCCAATTCAGTGTTCCATACGAATGCCAATGCTTGCATGTCATAGGGAACTCTTATTCCCCTTAAGGCTTTATTTATAGAGGCCGAGGACAACCTCCTCCCTGGTGGCAGATCAAAAAATTAATCTACTGGATGGGGATATATGGCACGAGAACATTTTAAAAAGCTCAGCTTCATTAAAATGTCTGATTTGTAAATAAACATCAAATTTTCTTATAGGAGACATCAAACTCAGTTTTAAGGCCACTGAAACAACAAACCTTCCCTGTGTCCATGTGAATGAACTGCCTTAAAAGGGAAAGACCATTTTTGGCCCATGTGTGGGATATATTTTCTCCTAGGGCAAGCAGGATGGTAGTCCTCACATGTGGGTAATATTATCTGATGGAGCCCAGCATGGAAAACTTTTGTCAAAGTTTCTAGAAGCTTTGACCAGCAGACTGAGCATGCCCAGCCTGCTACTATCTGCATGTCCATGCGAGGTCCCCCTTCAGTCTCTTCTTTTTTGCGGTGCAGTTGCCTCGCGATTCGTGGAGCTCTTCTTTTTTCACTGTTTTCCTAGATACTTCAAGTATTTTTCCTGTTGCTCATCGGGGCCCCCTTTACAGTCTGTTCCTTCTCGGTACGGTAGGTTAATTTCTGCGTTTTTCCCAACTTTGCGGTGGTTTCCAGACTCCTCACCTCAGTGACCATCTGTCATTGACTGCACGCGGGGTGTGTGTTATGGCGTTGACTAGTTTTTGTCGGTGCTTCCAGTACCTGCAGACCATATCATCACTGTTCCATATGAGGGTTTGTATCCTCTACCTGGGGCCCTCGTCCGTGGGTGCATCTGTGTACCTCGACAAGATGGAGAAAATTTTCAGGGCCCTCAAATCTACGCCTGCATTGGTCTCATCGCCGAGGGATCGTGGGGAGCCGTCCGACCTGCTTCCCTTTGCAATCTCTCTCGCCAGTACTTCTAAGGATTGGGGAGAATGGGGATCGATCCTAGATGATCTCCCCACTCTCCAGGACATCAGGATCATTGGCTTCCTCGGCAGTGGAAAAGATCCCGCAAGCATAGACACCGGTCAGTCTCGCACAGTTCTGGTTCTGGAGCAGCATTGGCGACGGCCGAGCCGCCATCGAAGCGGCACCGGCCATCCGAGGCCCCATCCTCCAGTGCTCCTGGTAGCCCTATGCATTCCCCACAGACACCAGTGCAGGGCACTGCACCACCTTGGAGATCAGAGGAAGAGCCAGTGACACCTCATCCCCTTCCATCCATCTTGGCTACTCTGGACTTTCAGGAGGAGTTGGACTGCCAGGTGCAGTACTCTGTGCTCAAAGCACTTCAAAGTGTTGAGCTGCCAGTGCCACTGGCCCCCCATACCGGTGCCCAAGCCTCCGCCATTGCTGCTAGCACCACTGCTAGCATCTGGACATCCTTCTGGGAACCCTACTGATGTAACCGATGCCCGAGGGGCCTTCGATTCCCTATCGGCCACCGGAGCAATCCCAAATTCCTCGCCCACAGTTCCCTGAGCCTTTGGACCCCTCTGGCCTACTGCGGCCTTTGGTCCCCTCCATGCCAGGGGAACCATCAATGCCGCTGGTGCCCTTGAGGCCTCCAGAGTCGGTACCCCTCATGGACCTCGCCCACGTCATACTGGTCCCAGTGAGGAGGAAGGGCCTTATGACCCCTGGGGTGACAACTCCACAGACTCGTCCTTGGGCTATTCTGATGAGTCCATGTCGGAGCCCTCAGCTCCGGAGCAGCTGCACCAGTTGCCACCCGAGGACATTTCCTTCACGGGGTTCATCAGGGCTATAGCTGAGGCCATTCCCTTTCAGCTGCTCACGGAGGAGGACATGCGTTATAAAATGCTGGAGGTGCTCCAGGTCATCGACACTCCCAAGGAAATCGTGGCAGTTCCAATCAATGATATTTTTAAGGAACTCCTCCACATGTCGGAGCATGCCATTTCTGTCTCCCCTGTTGTGGGGTTTGATAGGAGACAACTCTCCCTCCAGTCAGTGGTCGTGGAGTCTGCTTTAAAAAAGGCCCAGCACTCCCATACCCATGTCTCCACTCCTCTGGGACATGAGCACAGGGAGTTGGATGCCCTGGGAAGAAAAATCTTCCAGGCACCATGCTGGTTGCCCGCATCACTGCCTATCAACTGTATCTGACCCAGTACATCTGCAGTCGCTGGAAATGAATCCAGGATTTTGCGGAGGGCCTTCCTCAGCAACAGCAGATAGCCTTTTCCACCATTGCCTCACTGAGTCTGAGGCGGGAAAACAAGAGGTGCGTTCTACCTACCATGTTTTTGAGACAGTGGCCTGCTTAGCCACCATGGGCATCGGCGCCAGACGAATGGCATGGCTCCAGGCTTCTGATCTCTGGCCGGAAGTCCCAGGACAGGCTAGCCAACCTCCCCTGCATGGGTGAGAACCTCTTCAGGGATAAGGTTCGGGATGCAATTGAAGGACCATCATGATAACCTTCAACAGCTGCCCGCTAGTAACTTGGAAGGCAAATCCTCCAGGCAGGGTTCTCAGAAACCCTTTTATTGGCAGAGGAAATATTATCCTCTGTCTGCTCGGATTTGCCCACCTTGCACCGGTTCCAGGGGCTGTCCTTGCAACAGCGGGCACCTAGATCCCAACGGCCCCCCAGCAAATCCCGGCCACGGGCTTTTGACTGGCAGCAAGGGAGCATAAGTCAGCTGGCCGTTCCCCTGGTGTCAGATCCTCTGGGGGCAGGCTCATGAGCTTCGCCAGTCATTGGGAGGAGATCACATCGGACCATTGGGTTCTTTTTATCGTTCACCAGGGGTACCGTCTGCATTTCAGCCGGCTCCCAGAGACCTTTCCCCCCATGTCCATCATGGGGTTCATCCATCCATTTGGTCATTCTTCAAACGGAACTCTCTGCCTTCTTTACAGCGGGCACAGTAGAACCGGTCTCTCGCCATCAGCAAGTATTTCCTCATTCCAAAGAGGAATGGTGGCTTGCGCCCCATTCTTGACCTCAGAGTGTTGAAAAAGTTCCTTGTAAGAGAGAAGTTCAAGATGGTCTCTCTCTGGGCAAGTGGATCCCACTCCTCTGAAAAGGAGACTGGCTTTGTTCCCTTGATCTCAAGGAGGCTTATGCACACATTGTGATTGTCCCCAGCCACCGGACGTACCTCCACTTCGTGGTGTGGAGTGCACATTATCAGTACAGAGTGCTGCCCTTTGGGCCGGCATCGGCCCCCCCACGTCTTTACCAAATGCTTAGCGGTGGTGGCTGCCTACCTCAGGTGTCACTCAGTCCATGGGTTTCCATACCTGGACGATTGGATGGTCAGGAGAAAATGTCACTCCGGAGCCTTGCAAGCTCTGGTCTTGACAGTGCAAACCCTGCAGATGGTGGGGTTTGTTATAAACTTCCCCAAGTTGCACCTCTGTCCGTCCCTGCAGCTGGACTTCAAAGGCGCCAGGCTGGACATGGCACAAGCAAAAGCTTTTCTGCCCAGGGGCCAGGTGATCGCCCTCGCCTTGCTGGCTACTCTTGTCTGCCACAGTCAGGGTACCAGCCAGTCTTCTGCTCTGCCTACTGGGCCACAAGGTGGTCTCTGTCCATGTGACTCCTCTGGCTCGCCTCCGCATGCGGAGAGCCCAATGGCGACAGGCATCTCAGGATCTCGAGGCTCTGGTCACAGTTTCGGACCCTCTGAGTGTCTGTCCTGGTGGGAAGATCTTTCCAACCTGGAACCAGGGCTTTCCTTCCAGCCCGCTCCATCCCAGGTGACCCATACTACTGATGCTTCCCTCTAGGGCTGGGGAGCCCACGCGAATGGTCTCTATATGCCGGGCCTGGACCACTGCCGAAGCCCGCTGTCAGATAAACTTTAGAACATAAGAACATGCCATACTGGGTCAGACCAAGAATCCAGGCCATAAGAACATCCCATGTTACTGTTTCTAGTAATAGCAGTGGCTATTTTCTAAGTCAACTTAATAGCAGGTAATGGACTTTTCCTCCAAGAACTTATCCAATCCTTTTTTAAACCCAACTGCACTAACCACATCCCCTGGCAACAAATTCCAGAGTTTAATTGTGCATTGAGTGAAAAAGAACTTTCTCAGATTAGTTTTAAATGTGCCACATGCTACTTCATGGCGTGCGCCCTAGTCCTTCTATTATCCGAAAGAGTAAATAACCGATTCACATTTACCTGTTCTAGACCTCTCATGATTTTAAACACCTCTATCATATCCCCCCTCAGCCGTCTCTTCTCCAAGCTGAACAGTTCTAACCTCTTTAGTCTTTCCTCATAGGGGAGCTGTTCCATCCCCTTTATCATTTTGGTCTGGAGCTTCGGGCAATGCAGTACGCTTTGTGGACGTTCAGAGATCAGTTGTCATTTATAGAAGTTCTGATTCGGGCAGACAGCCAGGTCATGATGTGGTACGTCAAACAAAGCGGCATGGGCTCGTTCCTCCTCTGCCAGGAAGCGGTGCAAATATAGACCAGGGCCCTATCTCAGGGGATGTCTCTGTGAGCGACCTACCTGCCAGGACACCTCAATGTGTTTGCGGACTGCACGAGTGGTCCTTCGACTTGGTGGTAGCGGTTGCGCTGTTCCGCCAATGGGATATGCTGGATGTGGATCTGTTCGCCTCCCCTTGCAAAAACAAGGTGAGCAGGTTCTGCTCTCTGGTATCAGGGATGGCCATCTGGCCTGTGATGCCTTCTCCCTTCATTGGGGGAAGGGCCTGCTGTATGCTTACCCACCTGTGCTACTCCTCTCAAACGCTGCTGAAGTTTCAGCAGAAGAGGAGGACCATGATACTCGTGGCGCTTTCTTGGCCTCGGCAGGTCTGGTTCGCACATCTGCAGGACCTGTCGGTGCGGATGCCCATCCGGCTGGGGACGGCACCGGACCTCGTCTCTCAGAATCAAGGCAGCCTGCACTGGCCCTCACGGCTTGGATGTTGAGTGCGTAGTCCTCCAGCCTTTACAGCTCTGACTTTGTTTCGCGGGTTCTGGTAGTCCCGGAAACCCTCGACCAGGAAGTCCTACAGCTCAAAAGTGGAAACGTTTTTCCATCTGGTGCGTGGGTCATGATCTAGATCCTTTTTCATGCCCCCTCCCCTAGCTGCTGGACTACCTGTGGCACCTAGCTGAGTCTGGGCCTCAGACCAGTTCTCTGAGCGCACCTCGGGGCTGTCAGCGTGTATCATCGAGGTATCACTGGACTCCCATTTCAGTCCAACCCTTATTGGGATGTTTCATTTGGGGTCTCCTCCAGCTGAGGCCTCCTTTCGGCCTCCGGTTGCATCCTGGGACCCCCAACGTTCTCCTAGCAAAACTCATGCAACTTCCTTTTGAGCCGCTGCAGTCCTGCGACCTGAAGTTCCTCACCTGGGAAAGTCATATTCCTGGTAGCAATCACTTTTGCCCGTAGGGTCAATGAACTTCAGGCTCTGGATATGTACGCACAGTACACGAAGTTCTTCCACGATGATGTGGTCTTGCGTACGCACCCTAAGTTTCTGCCCAAGGATGCACAGCTAGGCCTGCGCATCTGGCGCTGAAGCCCGGCGGGGCAAGGCCCTAAGAAAACGCACAACACTCTCCTCCGAGGCTCCAATGCCGGCCACGCGGCCGGTCCCTCCACTCCGCCCCCTCCGAGACGCAGCAGCTGCTGATTGGACACCCCCTTACCTCCACGTCAGTGGTAAGCGGGGGTTTTAAATCTCAGACGCCCCGCTTGGCGTCCCGCGACAAAGGGGCAGGCCCCTTTGTGTGCCCCTTCGTGCACCCCTGAAGCACAACACCTAACTAGAGAAAGTGCATAGTGCAACGCTTAATCAAATAAATAACTACCTCACGCCATCATAACACCATATCTTTCACAACCACCGGAACTCTCACAGCCTACAACACTCAACCAAACTTCTGCCAGCTCTCATCTTATCATACATTCCTCCACCGTCCAATCTACCAGCAAATATCAACCTAAACTTCACCATTCACTCAGCCTCAGTCTCACAAACTTCTTTGAAGCATTCCGCCTTCAGCACTTACCTGAACAAGCACCAGCTCTGATTCCACCGCATCCAGTACTCTTCCTACCCTCACCTCAGAAATCAAACTCTGCTCTTCAATAAACAGCTATCTGGCCACAACTGGCCACCATGCTTCGTGGCCTCCCTATTCCAACTCTCCATCATAGGAGGACCATTTTTACTGGTAAACCTCTTATAACTACCCGACCACACTCCTACAAAGCCCTCATTCCCATCATGGTCTCCCCTATTACTCAATTGCTAGGCCTAACCCTATTCTCCCTACTTCTATTTAACGCCCAATCCCTCACCAAGAAAACCCTTATACTCAACGACCTTCTTCTTGATGCTAACCCAGACCTCTGCGCCATAACGGAAACTTGGCTCAAACCTACATACACTGCACTAATTAACCAATTACCAACGCATACCTACAATTTCTTCACTATTGCCCGACAGAAAAGAAGAGGGGGTATACTTCTTGCTGCCAAAAAAGATCTGAATCTCACTCAATACCCAGTTAACTCACCAACCAAACTGGAAACAGGCCTCTTCAAATCTGACGATCTTCAAATCCTTCTTGTCTATGCCCCCCCTGGCCTTCTCGACTCGGACGCATCACCCTTTCTAGAACTAACAGCCTTTTACCTAAATTTGGATTCCCCAGCAATAATACTTGGAGACTTCAACTTACATGTCAACGACCCTTCTCTTTCCACCAACGGCGAAACATTCCTTACCGCCATGTCAGCCTTAGGCTTCAAGCAGATTATCAAGAAACCCACCCACAGAGAAGGTCATACATTAGACCTCATCTTCATTAACTCAGGCATCTCTAATGCTACACAACCGGTCTGCGAACCAGTACCTTGGTCAGACCACACCCTAATCTCGACCACCTTCTCACTGACACACAGAAATAGCAATCAAGCCCCTCAACAATTCACTTACAGGAAATCATGCACCTCCGATGACCTCCATAATCACCTAGTATTAGAACTCCCCCTCATAGACATCTCCACTCCGAATTCAGCCCTTCATTCATGGAATACTATAACAAAAGCGTCAGCAAACAAACTCTGTCCCCTGACAACTAAAAAACTCAAACACAACCATCCTAAAAGACAACCTTGGTTTAATGAAGAACTTCAAAACCTAAAACTCTCCCTCAGACTGAATGAAAGCAAATGGCGCAAAGCTCCTACAGCGCCCTCCACCGCTACAAAAGGACCATGTTAAAAACAAAAAGACTTCTACGCACATAAGATCATCACATGATTTTTGACGCTAAAGCCCTGTTCGCCTATGTCTCCAACCTAACTCAAATCCAAGCACCGGATATACCGCTTAACAAAGCCCAAGAAAAAGCAGAGGAACTGGCCCTCTTCTTCAGCAACAAAATCACTAACCTTCTAATAAAGCTGATGCCTAACACCTCTTCCCTTCACAATATCTATATACACCCCAACATAAACATCTCGCTCAATTCGTTCGAACCTATCACAACTTCTGAGATCCTGAGAGTACTGAAAAAAATGAAACCCTCGTCTCACCCTTTTGACCATATCCCGTCCAAACTACTTCTTCTTATTCCAGACACCATCTCCAAAGCCATGGCAGACATCAATTGCTCCTTATCCCAAGGAATCTATCCAGACGACCTCAAAATGGCTTCCATTAAACCGCTCCTGAAAAAACCTAACCTAGATCTAGAAGACCCTACCAACTTTCGCCCAATCTCCAACCTCCCTTTCATTGCCAAGGTCATGGAAAAACTAGTCAAAACTAGATTATCAGACTACCTTGAAGATCACAAAATTCTTTTCCCCTCTCAATATGGCTTCAGGAAATCATTAAGCACCGAAACACTTCTTATTTCCTTGACAGATTTCCTCATCATGGGCCTTGACAAAGGCCAGGCCTATTTATTGATTCTCTTGGACCTCTCAGCCGCCTTTGACACGGTCAACCATGCTATGCTCCTTAACCAACTATCTAACATCGGCATAACTGGCACCACATTGGCCTGGTTCAATACATTCTTGAAAAACAGAGGCTACAAGGTCAAAATACACAACAAAGAATCTAAGCGTTACCCTTCATCTCTAGGAGTCCCTCAAGGCTCATCCCTCTCACCTACTCTCTTTAACATCTACCTTCTCCCTCTCTGCCAATTACTAACCAGCCTGAACCTAAAACACTATCTTTATGCTGACGATGTCCAGATTGTGATCCCCATCAAAGAATCCATCAAAAAAAACCCTAGATCTATGGGGGAAACATGCCTTCGAGAAATTAACTCCCTCCTCTCCAGCCTGAATTTAATCCTAAATTCCTCAAAAACGGAACTCCTTCTCATATCCACGGAGAATGGCTACATCCCCACAAACCTTTCAGCAAACCTACAAACAGCCCAAGTGAGAGATCTAGGAGCGATCATTGATAATCGACTAAACCTAAAAACGTTTATAAACCAAACCACCAAGGACTGCTTTCATAAACTGCACGTCCTAAAAAGAATAAAACCACTGTTCCACAACCATGACTACAGGACAATCTTAAAGCAATAATCTTCTCTAAGTTAGACTATTGCAACTCTTTACTATTAGGTCTCCCATCATCGCATACGAAACCTCTCCATATGGTGCAAAACACGGCAGCCAGAATACTTACAAATACAAGGAGAAGAGATCACATCTCCCCTATCCTCAAAGGCCTACACTGGCTGCCGATTCATTATAGAATATTATACAAGTCCATCACCACAATATACAAAGCTATCCAACAATTCACTCCGCTCAACCTTCAAATCCCTTTCAAAAAACACACATCCTCCAGACCTATAAGAGAGTACTATAAGGAATCTCTTCAGGTACCTCATTCCAAAACCTCCCTTCATATAACCTTCAGACAGAGGGCATTCTCCACAGCAGGACCTCCTCTCTGGAACTCCATCCCACCGGAGCTACGGCAGGAACCTTGCCTTCCAACTTTCAGGAAAAGACTCAAAACGTGGCTATTCAAAAAAAGCTTTCCCAGACCCGGATTAAATCATAACTCACCTCTAACCATCTTCCAATAACTACCCTTATGCAGAAAACCATTGCCTCCTATCACTTCCTCCACGTAAAAAATCTACAATAAGTTCAGATGGACAATACCCAGCAAATACCATAATCTCTTGTTAATGTACCTCGTGAAATCTTTGTAAATGTACCTCGTCAAAGTTGGTTAATATATTATGTTAATTTTCTTATCACTTCTCTGCTCCAAGTTGTACTTATCCCTGTTTTATTGTAACTGTAACTGTTCAGCACCTGTTATTTACTTCGTTCACTATACCTTTCATCACACCCTTGTTTATTGTAAACCGGCATGATGTGATACTCTCACGAATGCAGGTATAGAAAAAACTAAAATAAATAAATAAATAAGGTCACGACTGGTTTCCACCTCAATCAGTTCATTGTTCTCCCCACCCAGGGGAGTGGGCACTCCATACCCTGGACTGTAAGAGGGCTTTGGCATTCTACCTGGATTGCACGGTGAGCCACAGACCATCCACCCAGCTCTTCGTGTCCTTTGACTCCAACAGGCTGGTCGTGGCTGTGGGTAAACAGACCTTGTCCAACTGGCTGGTGGATTGCATTGCCTTCTGCTACACGCACGCAGGCCTTCAGCTAGCCTGCAGAGTAAAGGCTCACTCCATACGGACTATGACAACCTCGATAGCTCATTTGCGCGCAGTCCTCATTGTTGAAATTTGCCGAGCTGCAACGTGGAGTTCTCATCGCACGTTTGCGGCTCACAATTGCCTGGACAGGGATGGATGTCAGGACATTCTCTTTGGTCAGTCTGTCCTGTGTAATCTGTTCCAGACTTGAACCTAGCTCTTCTTGCTTCATATGGGACCCAGACTGCCCCTCTGTTCCCTACAGTGCCGCAGTTGTGTTGTGCCTGTTGGTTGTTCGGTTACTGTTGGTCTCTAATTGAGTGGGGCAGTCTGGAACTTTGTACTCACCCATATATGAGGACCTCCATCCTGCTTATCCTAGGAGAAAGTGCAGTTGCTTACCTATAACAGGTGTTCTCCTAGGACAGCAGGATGTTAGTCCTCAGGAATCCCACCCACCTCCCTACAGAGTTGGGTTCTCCTTCCAGTTTTTTTATTTTTTTCACTCTTATTTTGCTATGTTATGAGACTGGATGCGTGGATAGTAGCAGGCTGGGCATGCTCAGTTTGCTGGTCAAAGCTTCTAGAAACTTTGGCAAAAGTTTTCCGTGCCGGGCTATATCGTATGATGTCACACATGTGAGGACTAACATCCTGCTGTCCTAGGAGAACACCTATTACAGGTAAGCAACTGAGCTTTCCAACCCAGGTGCAAACCTCAGGTGGCCGACAACAAAGAACTGGGGTGACCTCACAGGACACTTTCAGTTTGACGCAATACTTTCCAGGCCTGCCTAACGGCCGACACAAGGGGTTATATTGAATATAAACTGGTAACTGGCGGCTGGAGACATGAATCAGATTTCCAAGATGCAATGGTTTGCACCATGCCCGTAAGAGGGAGGAGGGGAGAATACACATCTGAGGAATATAGCCAATCGTATGCATGTCTCAGTAAGCAAGCCAGGTTATACTGCTGTAAGTTCAGCCATCCCACCTCCCTTCCAAGACAGCTGCAATTTATTCAAAGCTAATCGTGCTTTTTTATTCCATAAAAATTTTGAAAGGGCCGAATCCAGCTCTAGCTAATGCTTCCACTTTAACCACACTGGCATCATTTGTAAGACGTAAAGCCAGCGAGGTAGTTCCATCATTTTGAATGTGGATCCGGCCACTCAAGGACAGAGGTAACTTGACCCAGTCCGCCCATTTACTCTGTCTTGGCCAACAAGGGAATTATATTATTTATAGATAAGAACATAAGAACATGCCATACAGGGTCAGACCAAGGGTCCATCAAGCCCAGCATTCTGTTTCCAACAGTGGCCAATCCAGGCCATCATAACCTGCCAAGTACCCAAAAACTAAGTCTATTCCATTTTACTGTTGCTAGTAATAGCAATGGCTATTTTAAGTCTACTTAATTAATAGGTAATGGACTTCTCCTCCAAGAGCTTATCCAATCCTTTTTTAAACACAGCTATACTAACTGCACTAACCACATGCCCTGGCAACAAATTCCAGAGTTTAATTGTGCGTTGAGTGAAAAAGAACTTTCTCAGATTAGTTTTAAATGTGCCACATGCTAACTTCATGGAGTGCCCCCCCAGCCTTTCTATTATCCGAAAGAGTAAATAACCGATTCACATTTACCCATTCTAGACCTCTCATGATTTTAAACACCTCTATCATATCCCCCCTCAGCAGTCTCTTCTCCAAGCTGAACAGTCCTAACCTCTTTAGTCTTTCCTCATAGGGGAGCTGTTCCATCCCCTTTATGATTTTGGTCGCCCTTCTCTGTACCTTCTCCAGTGCGACTATATCTTTTTTGAGATGTAGCGACCAGAATTGTACACAGTATTCAAGGTGCAGTCTCACCATGGAGTGATACAGAGGCATATGACATTTTCCGTTTTATTCACCATTCCCTTTCTAATTCCCAACATTCTGTTTGCTTTTTTGACTGCCGCAGCACACTGAACAGACAATTTCAATGTGTTATCCATTATGAATGGAGTAGATGTAACTCCAGTTACAGTAAAGAATGTATGGGAAGAGCTGGGGAAACTGAAAGTGGACAAAGCCATGGTGCCTGATGAGGTTCATCCCAGGATACTGAGGGAGCTTAGAGATGTGCTGGCGGGTCCGTTGTATGACCTGTTCAATAGATCCTTAGAAATGGGAATGGTGCCGAGTGATTGGAGAAGAGCGGTGGTGGTCCCGCTTCACAAGAGTGGGAACAGAGAAGAGGCTGGTAACTACAGACCGGTCAGCCTCACCTGACCGGTCTGTAGTTACCAGCTGGGGAAAAGTAATGGAATCACTGTTGGTGGGGAAAAGTAATGGAATCACTGTTGAAAGAATAGTGAACTATCTACAGTCGCAAGAATTGCTGGACCAGAGGCAGCATGGATTCACCAGGGGAAGATCCTGTCAGACAAATCTGACTTCTTCGACTGGGTGACTAGGCATTTGGATCAAAGAAGAGCGCTCGACGTCATCTACTTGGATTTCAGCAAGGCTTTTGATATGGTCCGCACAGGAGGCTAGTGAATAAAATGAGAAGCTTAAGAGTGAGTGCCAAGGTGGTGGCCTGGATTGCAAACTGGTTGGACAGAAGACAATGTCTGATGATAAATGGAACTTACTCTGAAGAGAGAGTGGTGTTAAGCGGAGTGCCGCAAGGATCGGTGTTGGGACCGGTCCTGTTCAATATCTTTGTGAGCGAGATTGCGGACGGGATAGAAGGTAAGGTTTGTCTTTTTGCGGATGACACTAAGATCTGCAACAGAGTGGACATGCCGGAAGGAATGGAGAGAATGAGGCGGGATTTAAGGAAACTGGAAGAATGGTCGAAGATATGGCAGCTGAGATTCAAGGCCAAGAAGTGCAGAGTACTGCATTCGATGGGGGGAGAAGGGCTGATATGTACGGAGCAGGAGACCGACCTTGGGGTGATAGTCTCTAATGATCTGAAGTTGGCGAAACAATGTGACAAGGCGATAGCTAAAGCCAGAAGAATGCTGGGCTGCATAGAGAGAGGAATATCGAGTAAGAAAAGGGAAGTGATAATCACCTTGTACAGGTCCTTGTGAGGCCTCACCTGGAGTACTGGGTTCAGTTCTGGAGACCGTATCTCCGAAGGGACAGAGACAGGATGGAGGCGGTCCATAGAAGGGCGACCAAAAAGGTGGGAGGGTCTTCATCGAATGACTTATGAGGAGAGATTGAAGAATCTAAATATGTACACCCTGGAGGAAAGGAGGACTAGGGGTGATATGATACAGACTTTCAGATACTTGAAAGGTTTTAATGATCCAAAGACAACGGCAAACCTTTTCCGTTGCAAAAAAATCAGCAGGACCAGGGGTCACGATTTAAAACTCCAGGGAGGAAGACTCAGAACCAATGTCAGGAAGTATTTCTTCATGGAGAGGGTGGTAGATGCCTGGAACGCCCTTCCGGAGGAAGTGGTGAAGACCAAAACTGTGAAGGATTTCAAAGGGGCGTGGGATAAACACTGTGGATCCATAAAGTCTAGAGGATGTGTGAATGAAGAGAAGAGGCAAGGAGGTGGCTTGCTTGCCGGAATGACGGCTGCTACCTGGAGACTAATATCCTTATTCAATAAACATTCACACAGTTAATGCGATGCCAACATTGCTCTATGCTTCAACGGCAAGAGGAAATGTGGAAAAAAGGATTTGCATCCACAAAAGCAGGGGAGTAGCTTGCTTGTTATGGCGGTTACTACCCCAAGCCAAATAAGCCTGATACTTCACTTTCAATGCACATCCAGCATAGCTCTCTGCTTCAATGACAGGGGGGAATGAAGTAAAGAGGATTTATATTCCGACAACCAACAAGGACTGAATTGCACAGGCAGGGTAAACAAACGGGAGTAGCTTGCTTATTACGGGGGTTACTACCCCAAACCAATTAGCTAGATACTTCACTTAGATGCAGCTCCAGCACTGCTATCTGCATCGATGGTGGGGGTGGAAGGGAATTGGAACCAAAGAGTTACCAATAAGGGCCTTGATTTCAGTGGTCAGAGTAATAGATAAGTGTGAAAGCTTGCTGGGCAGACTGGATGGGCCGTTTGGTCTTCTGCCGTCACTTCTGTGTTTCTATGTTATGACGCCTAGATCTTTCTTGGGTGGTGGCTCCTAATATGGACCCTAACATTGTGTAACTATACCAAGGGTGTTATGTTTGGTGTGTGTTTGAACGAGAAATGGGCCCTTGGGTTGTGGAGAGTGGAGACTCCGTCCACAGGGAGGAGGAGCCCTGTGGGCCCTTACCACAGCAGGCAAGATCTCAGCAGTAAAGGACAACAGAGGAATAACGTTATTATACAGCTGATGGTGATCTGAGGAGCGGATCGATGGAGTCAATCCAGATAGTAATCCGCAGTGCAGAGTGGTCTGGTGAATACCTTCTCTAGGCGTAGCTTATGCTGGCAATTCTGGTAGTGGTCTGCAGCATGGGGTAGGCTGGAAGCAGATGGCGTGCACAAGACAGAGGGGATCCGGTAGTGGCCCGCAAGCGGGGTAACCTGAGAATCCATGCCACAAAGGTAGTAGAGCAGGTTCTGTACTCACACCGGTACTGAGATGTCAGTAGGAATCTTAATCCCTAAATACTTCATCTCTTTTTTTTCCACCCAACGCAAGGAAAATGGCCCCAGCCACTGAGACTTCAGGGTCCCAAGAGCATCCAATGCTTCTGATTTATTGAGATTTATTTTCAGACTAGAGAATATGCCAAATTGGGCCAGAAAAGTCATAACCTGCTCTGTAGGGAAGGGACTGGGTCTGTGTAAAAAAAAACAAAACAAAACAAAAAAAACCAACCTAGGACATCTGCAAAAGCCGCTATCTTAAACCTTTCCCTGCCTACATTAAACCCTTGAATCTCTGGGGAATCGGCTGTTTTCCTCAAAAGAGGGTCTAAGGTAAGAATGTACAATAGAGGGGAAAGGGGACAACCCTGCCTGGTACCTCTATGCAGTTCAAATTCTGCTGACATGCCACCATTGGCTAAGATATTGGAACATAGTTCCCAATATAATGATATACCGTACAAAATAGCCCTCAAAACCATAACGATGTAACACCGAGAAAAGATAGCACCATGCTACCCGGTCAAAGGCATTTTAGGCATCAAAGCTCACCATTAGGGCTGGAGTTCTGAAAAATTTGCATTGACTCATCGCTGTCCATAAACGGACAACAAGTTTACCAGCTGTCCTGCCCATCACAAAACCTGCCTGATATTGCGAAATTAAGGTGGGAAGGATCAGGTTCAGCCAGGTGGCCAAGATCTTTGCAAACAATTTCAAATCAAAATTTGAGGGATATAGGCCTGTAAGAGGTGGGGTGCGTTGGGTCTCCCCCCCCCCCCCTCCCCCGGTGGGGAGAACTGAATTATACAACCACTTGGCATCCGTCGGGAATGCCCCTAGCTTCGAGGCCTCAGTAAGAAAAAGTCTGAAGGGTTGGACAAGTATCTTATAGAACTCCACGTTTAACCCAACAGGAATGGGGGCTTTGTGTAGCGGGCAGCACTTAATACCCTCCAAAATTTCAGAAACAGTAAAAGATCTGTTAAGCCGAGCCAGCTGTTGCTCGAACACCTTAGGTAAAGCTAGTCCCTGAAAAAATTGCTCTTCAGTCTCGTTTACTCCCGTAACTGTTTCTTCCTTATGTAGTTGTTACTAAAAGGATCTAAGAATCTTACAGATCTTCTCCACTGCGGATTGCTTTTCCCCATTTTTAGCTGTTAATGCCTCTAAAATTATGTCCCTGTTTAAACTTTACCATATTGGTCAAGAGTTTACAAGCTTTATTGCCAAAGCGGTAAAACCTGTGGGAGAAGTACAAGAAAAATCTCCTAGCCTTTTGACAGTTTAAATTATATAGGGATTCCCTATATAACTGCTTATTGGCAGTAGAGGGGCATGCCATATATGGGGCTCCAATTTTCTGATACTCCCGTTCCAGCTCCACTATTCATTGAGTCAAAAGCTTATTCTCCAGAATAATATATGCCGTGATTTTCCCCCTAATTACGGCCTTCCCTGCTTCCCAAAATAGCAAAGGATTGGTTTTATGACCTGAATTATGCTTCTCAAATTCTTTCCATTTGGTCTTTAGATATGCTTGAAAGTCTACATCCAACACAAGATAAGTAGGATATTTCCTCCTACATTGCCCTGATCTAGGGACCCCCCATTTAAAATCTACCCCTATCATGGAATGATCTGAGAATTCTGGAGACTCTATCTCAGCTCTATGGACCTGAGAACTGGGTCATAGAGACCAAGATGTAATCAATTCAGGACATAGTGTCATAAGCACGAGAGGTGTGTGTGTGTAGTCACTTTCCTCTGGATGCATAACTCATCAGCCATCAAGTAAGTTAAGCTGTTTGCACAAAAACGTGATAGACTATGCAGTTTAAATCCCTCACTAGCATTAAAGTTCCAATTCCAAAAATGGTCAGTACCTTATAATTTCTTGGAAAAAAACATGCAAATAGACATTGGGCGCATACACATTGCATATGGTGACCTCCCTACCAAATAATTTCTCCGTTATCACAAAATGCCCTAAATTATCTTTGTTACTGGGGATCCTAAACCTGCTGTTTCAAGACAAAACTGTCACATTTTCAGCCATACTTAATTCAAAAGAAGTACGGTTAACTCAGTCCAGGTCACTTTAGCATACCCCAAACTGATTTCCCCCCCAGCCTAGGGAACCAGTGGAATCGAAAGTATCAGCCATCACTCCTTGCCCCCAGGAAATATTCAAATCCCTCAGTTGTTTCCAAGAATAGTAATTTTTGGACCGGACAGGAGTAAATATTAGTCCTCCCCCTGTAACAAAGGAAAATCACTCAAGACTCTTCCCAGGGTCCCCCAAAATACAAAAGTAGATGAGCCCTGCCACAATAGGATCCCTAACAATGCAAAACAGAATTGAACACTAAACTTTAACCCCCCTCCCCCCATTCTATATCCCCTCCCCCACAATCCCAAGTACAGACCACAAAACACCCCCAAGAGGAAGGAATCTGGAGACCACATTTTGTACCCATACTTGTGCCCCACCCCCATTTCCATATCATCACACAAACTTGTTGCAACAATAGTTATCAACTGAACATTCAAAATTAACTTGTGAAGTTGACCTAGTTTGCCATCGGGGCTCATCACTGCTCATCACTTCTCCTCTAAAGAGTCCGCAAATTGTTTGGCTGTGGGTACAGAGTCAAACATTTTCCAAACTCCATTATGCTCCAGTCGTAGCCTTGTAGGGCATTGTAAGTTGAATCTAATGTGTTTGTTGAAAGAGCCGCACATATAGGAGCAAAAGCTTTTCTCTGTTGGGATACGGTGGTAGAGTAGTCTTGAAAAAGCAAAATCTTATGGCCTTCATAGTAAAGCACTGATTTCTTCTGATAAGCTTGTAAAATCATCACTTTGTGTGAAGTTTAGATAATGTGCGATGACTGAGTGAAGTTTTTTATATCCCTGGCCTGGGCTTCCAGCCGGTGTGCCCGCTCCACATGACAACGCTCAGTGAGGGATTCCAGTTCCACTAGCAACCAGTCCTCAAGCAAAGAATGCACCTCATAGTCCGGTAGGGATTCTGGGAACCCCACAGATTGCAAGTTTTCTTCTGCCCTTGTTCTCCAAGTTATTTACCTTTGCTTCCAACGTGGCGATCTGCAGTTGCATTTCGCTTTGTTTCATCTTTAGGGCCTGCAATTCAGTCCTTACCGTGGCCACCCTCTGTGTGTCCTCCACCTGGTCTTTATCATTGTCAGTCTCGTTACCTGCCTGAACCTGCTGAGACAGCTCCGCAAAATGGCCGTCCAAGGCTTGCACTATGGTCTGCGTTACTTCCTCCATCAATAAATTATTCGCAGAGCTCGAGCTCGGAGGGCCATCCACCATTTTGGAATCTAGAGGCCATCCTGGGTGTTTCTTTTCTCGCTATGGTTTGGATGCCATTGGACTGCAGCCTCGCTGCAAAAAATTGTCTATGCACCTCTGGGAAGCCATAAGTGACAAGGGGATATCCACCGTGGTGTGGATCACAAGTGAAAATCGTGATTTTTGGAGGGGGGGGAACCAGGAGCGAGTGGAGCACAGGTCCTACTCACACATTGGGTCGTGTGGTCCCCCCCCCCCCCCCAAATAACCGTCCTTTCTCCAAGCTGAGCCACCCTGCCTTCTTTAGCCTTTCCTTATAGGGGAGCCACACAGTTCCT
This sequence comes from Rhinatrema bivittatum, assembly GCF_901001135.1. Taxonomy (NCBI): domain Eukaryota; kingdom Metazoa; phylum Chordata; class Amphibia; order Gymnophiona; family Rhinatrematidae; genus Rhinatrema; species Rhinatrema bivittatum. Next base: position 530,419,579 of record NC_042617.1, read on the forward strand.
TGAGTTGATGGTAGACTTCTGCCACATGCGGAACTTCCTCTAAACACTTCAGAACATCTGGAACAGGTGCAGGAATAGGATTGGGACTGCAACCCAGCTGCTGGTGTGCTGTGACCTGACTTCAAGTTTGAAAAACACTGGTGTATAGTAGCAAGTAGTTGCAAAGGTTTGGTATAGGTGGTAGGGAGGCCAAGGAGGAGAGCATTACAATAGTCTATTTTGGAGAAAATAATACTGTAGTACTGTGCGAAAATCAGTGAAATATAGTAGGGGTCTGAGTTTTTTAATTGTTTGTAACTTGAAGTAGCAGTCACTTAAGATAGATTTAATAAAGGGTTTAAGGGTGAGTTGGTTGTCAATAAGAACACCCAGATTGCGGGTGTGTGAGGGGAAGGTAGTGGATGAGTAAGAGAGGGGGATAGAGGGTGGTGGACGTTTGGTGGAGATAATGAGGAGTTCGGTTTTTTGAGGGTTGAGAGCAAGATGCATGTCAGTGAGTAATTGGTTGATAGAGGTGAGGCATGATTCCCAGTTTTGAAGAGCGGTTTGGAGGGAGTCAGTAAAGGGGAAAAGAATTTGCACATCATCTGCGTAGATGAAGTGCTTGATACCAAGGTTGGTGAGGAGAGTGGTGAGGGGAAGCATGTAAATGTTAAATAGTGTGGAGGAGAGAGAGGAACCTTGTGGAACACCCCGATCAAGACTAATCGGGTCAGATTCATTGTTATCAGTGAGGACTGTGAAATGACGATTTTGTAGGTAAGATTTAATCCAGGAGAGTGCAGTTCCAGAGATACCAATACTGCTGAGGATGTATAGAATGTTGGAGCTCTACTTAATGGAGACAAAAAATATATTGGAATTCAGGACAGTACGGCACAAATGGAGGAACAATAGCATAGTATTTCCCAACTCTCTCCTGGAGGCATCCCTAATCAGTTAAATTTTCAGGATTGCCATAATGAATATGTATGAGATTTGGTTTGTATATAATGGAGACCCAGGATATGCAAATCTATTTCATGCATATTCATTATGGAAATCCTGAAAACCCAACTGTGGATACAGGTTTACCTCCAGGAGAGGGTTAGGAAGCACTGCTTTAGTGGTAGAGGAGGAGTAAAGCCACGTATTGAGTAGGTTCTGCAGTATTACAATAGATTTATTTATTTATTTAAATGATTTATATACCGGAGGTTCCTGTATAATATACATATCACCCCGGTTCACAAGGAACAGTAACTGTCGCTACATTTAGCGGTTTACATAGAACAGAATAAGAGTAAAACAGGAGTTTTAGATGGAAGAAATGATCAGACTAGGTTTTGTGGTCGTTAACTGCAGTCTTATTTTGTTTATGTGCATTTTTCAAATGTTTGAAGCTGCAAAGCCTGATGCTTTATACTGCACTCAAGGTATGCCGATATCCTGCAACAAAGTCCACCTTAAGGATATGATTATAAAATAGAATATTGGATCAGTTCCAAACTATTTATATAGACCGAACATAACATTAATCCTTTAGAAATACCCCTGCTATTTTATGAAATATACAAAAACGTTTGAGATACGGTTTTATTTTGTAATAGCAATAACCCTTTCTACACAAGACCTTTGTTAGCTATTTAAAGCTAAATAGAATATTTCAGCTTGATATCTGGTAATTTGATGTGAATACAGCATTAATCTCCAGATAGACTATGCTTTACAAACTTAACATTTTGGAATATTTGCCTAGTGATTTTTTAAAAAGTGAAGCAAAATTATAGAACAAATTAATTATAATTTACATAACGTTGTTTCTAGTGATTCCTTGTCAATGGTAAATGATCTTAGAGTTAGCTTGGACCTTCAACTCTTCCAGACATGGCATTAACTGCCATAACCAGAGGAGATCATTCCCTAAATAAGATCTGATTTATCTTGGTTCTGAGTGGAATGGTTGAACCTCAAGAAATTTGCTCTTTATGGCATTGATGTAAAGAATATTTGTCTATGGTTAGATCATCAAATAGACTAACAATGCAGTGTTCTAAAAATTACTTGATCAAGAATGATTTTTTTCACTACTGCAGAATTAACTCTAGATGCAACTTTTTTTTTTTTCACCTTCCTCTGTATCACCAAATAGAGAGGACTGTAAGGCAATTAGAAGAAGCTAACTCAAGATCTCTGAGCTACGCAAACATTTACTTAGTCTATCCCAATATATCTTTCTTTTTTTTTTTTTTTTTTTAATAGATCCATGCAATGCTGTATCATCTCCATATATTGTGAATCCTTTACTTACTGTAAGGGGTCATGGTCAGATGGCTATATAAAAATCTGAAATATATATTTCAATACTGTATGGTCCTTTGACCAGGCACTTCCAATGATGTGTGTATACTGTTTATCTATAACATTCTAGAGTACAGCTTATAGCTGTACAAGTGTGCCTTAGCAACATAGTTCAACTCTTATGAAGTGTGAATACCTAGAGTTGTGCTGTGGCACAATCATAGGACTGAAAGTAAAAAGGATAAATGCAGGAACGTGTTTTCTCTTGTAGGATGCACTCGAACCTGACCAAAGGATTTGGGATGATAGGACCAAAGGACTTTTTCCCTCTCTTGGACTTTGCCTTCATGCCAAATAACTCTTTATCATCCAGGTAGTGCTCATTTATAATGAATACTGATGCAAGAAAATCTGTTCATACAATGTTTCTATGACCTTCATGGAATCAGAGTTTCACAAAGGTGGAAGAATGTAACAAAGTGAGATTTAAGATTGTCAGAGAAATACTATTTTCTCACATGATCTTACACTCCTCAAGTCATATATCTTCACTGAATAACTTTGTATTATTTGCTGCTTTTTTCCCACATGATCTGACACTCTTCAAGTCACATATCTCATGTGTTACCTTTGATCTTTATGTAAATATCATGCTTACCCAGATTTTAATCAGTGTTGTTACTCTATGCCATTCATCTTGCAATTTGTTATCCTGTACCTAATTAACGTATAGTTACTGTTCCTTTTTTCATATAGTTATTGTTCCATGTAAAGGCTATGCCTAAAAGTTCCAAGTTATTTGTAAACCGATACGATGTGCAAACGGATGTCTGTATATAAAAATTCTAAAATAAATAAATGAAATTTATTAAAAACGTCAGTGCCAGCTAGGAGTGCTGCATTCCCTTGAAACAGAATTAAGCAAGTTTTGCTATTATGGCTGGACAAGAAGCACTGGAAGGAGGCCAGTTAGCCACAAAAAATACTTGATTTGCCAATAAGTGGGAGATCTGGTTCAAAATCCCCTCCAAAAGAAAGAAATACTGTTTAACTGTATCATACTAGGCTCCACTGGAATGACAAATATTTTGTTATCCAAACTCCCTCTCAGGGTGGTGACATAATTTGGTACAGAAAGTCTTTTCCAAATCCTGTTGTGCTTTTTCTAACATTATCCCTTGCCTATGTAATGTAACCTGTTCAGTCTGTAATATTCTCAACTGACCACCTTGACTGACTGTTCAGTGTTTGAAAATAATTGAATAAAATTGAATACTTAAGACACCCTTTGTAAGTCATCTTGTCTTTGTTCCTAGAAATGTGCACCAAGCACTTTTTGAACAATCCAAGAAATATCTGTTCTCATAGGACAAGCAGGATGGTAGTCCTCACATGTGGGTGACATCATCCGATGGAGCCAGGCACGGAAAACTTTTGTCAAAGTTTCTAGCAACTTTGACCAGCACGCTGAGTATGCCGCTGTCCGCATGTCCATGTGAAGTCCCCCTTCAGTCTCTTTTTCTGTGATGCAGTTGCCTTGTAGTTCAAGGAGCTCTGCTCTTTTTCTTGTTTTGTTCTGAGAAAAGTGTCTTTCCCGTTTTCCATCATCTGGTCCCCCTTCACAGTTTGTGCCTCCTAGGTGCAATAGGTAAAAACTATTGTTTTCCAACTTCTTGTGGTCGATTCCCGGCTTTCGCTTCCCGGTGACTGCCGGTCATCGACCGTACGTCAGGCTTTTTTCCTCTGACGGTGTCCCGCTTTTTTTGATGGCCCCCAGTGCCGCAGACCATGTCTATCACGGATCCACATGAGGTTTGTATCCTCTGCCTGGAGTTGTCACATGATGTCTGAGGGTGTCAGCTATGTGACCAGATGACCCCCAAAGGCCGTTGTGCACACCTGAATAAGATGGAAAAGTTTTTCGGTTCTAAAAAGTCCGCTCCACCCACACCCTCATCAGAATCATCAAAGTTGAGGGAAGCCCCTTGATACGCTCCCTCTCACCACTCCTCTCTCCACTTCTTCAAAGGATCGCAGAAACAGTGACTGATCCTCCATGATCTCATCAGTTTCCAGGACATCGGGATCCTCCGCCTCAGCACTGGGAAAAGACCAGGCTGAGCACCTTGGGAGGTCTCACCGAAGAGAGCCCGTTCCTTTGAGGCCCTATCCTCCAATGTACCCGGGAGTCCCAAGTGATTCCCACCAATATCTGTGTTGAGCACCGTGCCACCTTGGAGGACAGAGGACAAGCCGGTGCCTCCTCATCCCCCTCTCTCAGTCCTGGCTTCACCAGACTTTCAGGAGGAGTTGGACCACAGGTTGCAGATGCAGTGCTCAGAGCTCTTTGGACCATCGAGCTGCCTGCGCCACCAGTCCCCTTGCCAGTGCCAGAGCGTCCGCAGCCTATTTTGGCACCTCTGCTCGAGTGTTTGAATGTCTTGTTAGGCGCCCTACTAACACAACTGGTGCAACAGGGATCTTCGGTTCCACAGCGGCCACTGATGCCCCCCTGGGAGCAATTCCCATCATCGGATCCTCCTCCTCTAAGGAAGACGAGGCCAGTGCTGCATTCCCGAGGCCTCAGTTCCCCAAGCCCTTACCTGGGCCCTCCAGCCTCCCGTGGCCCTCTGTCGCCCGCCCTTCCCCCCCCCCCCCCCCCGATGTTGGGAGAACTTTCGATTCCCACAGTGCCCTTGATGCCTCTGAAGCCATCGGAGCTCAGGGCTGGGATCCCTTATAGGCCTTGCCCATGTCATGCTGGTCTTAGTGAGGAGGTAAGGCCCTTATGATCCTTGGGGAGATGATTCCTCATCTGAATATTCGGATGCCCTCCCCTCTCCAAGCCGTCCTCACCCAAGGAAAGGCATTGGTCTCCCCCCAAGAATCTTTCCTTCGTGGGGTTTGTCAGGGCCATGGCCAAGACTATTCCTTTCCAGCTCCTTATGGAGGAGGATGCGTGGCATAAAATGCTGGAAATTGTTTGTCGACACTCCTAAGGATGTGAGAACACCTGGTCTCCTTATCCTTCCGTTAACAGGAAGGCAGATGCCACCTATTTGGTGCAGCACACCATGGGGTTTGAGAAGCTGCACCTCCCCCACCAGTCAGTTGTTGTGGAGTCTGCCCCCCCCCCCCCCTCCACCCCGGGCAATAATATAGGGAGCTCGATGCCTTGGGCAGAAAAGTCTTCCAGGGTGCTATGCTCTTCGCCAGTATTGCTGCCTACCAGCTGTTCATGACCCAGTACCACCGGAACCTCTGGAAGCAAGTCCAGAACCTTGCAGAGTGTCTGCCTCGAAAGCAACAGGAGGTGCTCTCGGCTATCAGCCTGCTGGGTTTAGAGGCTGGCAAACTCTGCCCATCTCCTCAGTTGGACTTCATAGGCGTCAGACTAGTCATGATGCAGACTAAGGCGTTTTTGCTCCACAATCGGGCTCTTGCCCTCACCTCGCTGGCAGCCTTCGTCCACAGCAGCCGGCAGGTGACTGCCCGCCTTCTGCTCCGTTTGCTGGGCCACATGGCGGCTTCTGTCCATTTTATCCCTCTTGCCTGTTTGTGCTTGCGGAGGGCTCAATGGACCTTGAGGTCACTGGTGACAGGCCTCTCAGGACCTCAAGACCTGAGTTGCAGTCACAGAACCTCTTCGGGATCTCTGTACTGGTGGGAAAACCTTTCTGATTTGGAGCGGGGGATTCCCTTCCAAACTGCTCCGCCTCAAGCCATCCTCACTACTGACACCTCTCCTCAGGGCTGGGGAACCCATGTACACAACTTCCACACGCAACTCTGTCATATAAACTTTCTGGAGCTTCGGTTGATCCGTTATGCCCTATAGGCGTTCAGAGACCAGTTGTCGCACAGAGAGAGTTCCTGATCTGGACGAACAACCAGGTGGCAATGTAGTATATCATCATACAGGGAAGCATGGGCTCATTCCTCTTCTGCATGAGGCGGTGCAGGTGTAGACCTGGGCCCTGTCGCAGAGGATGTTGCAGGTGACGTACCTGCCTGGGACTCTGAACATACTGGCGGACCAGCTGAGTTGCTCCTTTCAGCCGTACGAATGATCCCTCAATCTGGAGGTAACAGCCAAATTTTCTTCGGTGGGGTACACCAGAAATGGACCTCTTCGTCTCTCCGCACAACCACAAGGTAAGCAGATTCTGCTCCCTGTTGTCGTGGGGTGGACATCTGGCCTGCAATGACTCCTTCCTCCACTGGGGGAGAGGTCTGCTGTATGCGTACCCTGCTGAAGCTTCAACAGGATGGAGGGACCATGATCCTCGTGGCGCCCTTTTGGCCCCAACAGGTCTGGTTCTCTCCTGCGGGATCTGTCAGTCAGGGCCCCCATCCAGCTGGGGACCACACCTGACCTGATCACACAGATCCAGGGCACTCTGCGCCATCCGAACCTCCTGCTTGGATGTTGAGTGCTTAGTCCTTCAGCCCTTGGCCCTCTCGGACAGTGTCTCCCAAGTGCTGGTGGCTTCTAGGAAACCTTCCACCAGGAAGTCCTACGGTTTAAAGTGGAGAAGATTCTCTGTCTTGTGTGCAGGGCATGGCTTGGATCCATTCACATTCCCCCTTCCCCAGCTGTTGCACTACTTGTGGCACTTTTCTGAATCTGGGCTTCAAACCAGCTCAGTCAGGGTTCATCTTAGCACTGTAAGTGCGTACTATCGAGGTGTCTCTGGCACACCCATATCTGTGCAGCCTTTAGTAGGTTGCTTTGAGGGGCCTGCTTCAGCTGAAGCCCCCTCTTCGGTCTCCTGTTGCATCCTGGGACCTCAACATGGTCCTGGTGCGGCTCATGCGACCTCCCTTTGAGCTGCTGCGTTCCTATGACCCGAAGTTCCTCACCTGCCATACAGAAGGTTCTTTCATGATCGTGTGGTTTTGCGTACGCACCCTAAGTTCCTGCCTAAGGTTGTGACTGATTTCCACCTTAATCAGTCCATCGTTTTACCCACCTTCTTTCCTAGGCCTCATTCCCACACAGGGGAACGGGCTCTTCATACTTTGAACTGCAAGGCGACTTTGGCTTTGTTTGGATCGCACAGGCAGTCCACTCAGCTCTGTATTTCCTTTGATACCAATAGGCTGGGAATGGTGGTGGGTAAGCAGACTTTATCCATCTCGCTAGTAGATTGCATTGCCTTCTGCTATGCGTAAGCAGGCCTTTCGCGTTGGCTGGAAGAGTTAAAGCTCACTCTGTGCGGGCCATGGCGACGTCTGTGGCTCATCTGCGAGCAATCCCTAACAAAATTTGCCAGGCCTCTATGTGGAGTTCTTTTCACACATTTGCAGCTCACTACTGCTTGGACAAGAATGGGAATCAGGACAGTGCCTTTTGGTCAATCCATCCTGTGCAATCTTTCCCACACCTGAACCAAACTCTTCCTGCTTTGTGCCTTGGTGGGAGCCAGGCAGTCTCCTGCTGACCAACAGAGCCACAGTTATTGATGTGCCTGTTGGCACTTTGTTCGGTACTTGTTGGTCTCACTTGTTCTCAGAGACAGCCTGGAGCTTGGTATTCACCCACGTGTGAGGACTACCATCCTGCATGTCCTAGGAGAAAGCGCAGTTGCTTACATGTGACAGGTGTTCTTCTAGGACAGCAGGATGTTAGTCCTCAGGAATCCCACCCGTCATCCCACGGAGTTGGGTTCTCCTTCCGGTTTGTTTTATTTTTTCGCTTGTAAGTTTTCTGTTAGGAGACTGAAGGGGGGGACCTTGCGTGGACGTGTGGATTAGCGGCATGCTGGGTGTGCTCTTCAAAGCTTCTAGAAACTTTGACAAAAGTTTTCTGTGCTGCACTCCATCGGATGATGTCACTTATGTAAGGACTAACATCCTGCTGTCCTAGGAGAGCACTTGTCACAGGTAAGCAGCTGCACATTATGCACTTATTTGCTAAGCACGCCATTCTAATGTCTTACCTTCTTATAATGTACAGCTGATTATAGATTGGCACAAAATTGAAATCTCTTGACATGAAGTACCAGTGTGGTAGCAATTTTGAACTTGGCATCAACTAGGTATTAGACCAGAATTTCTTTTATATTGGCATAAAATTCAGAAATTGTATCTCGACACAAAAAGAAAATAATTTACATATGAGTAGTAAATTGGTATTTTTACGCACTTTCATTTTCTTAAATTTGTTTTGCCTGTACAACAAAGCTTCAAGTGAGTTAAGGCAAGTTAAAAACTATATGACTACTTTGCAAGTGTCTGAAGTGCTAGTAAAGTCTGTTAGGAAATGTTTGAATAAAAGAGGTAAATGTCAAAATTCCTTTCTGCGTCATCCTTGACATATGTGTGTATATGTAATAACTTCTTTTTTTTTTTTTTTTTTTTTTTTAAAGCCTACAAGATCAGTTGCGACAGTTATATCCCAGGCTCAAAGTGCTGGCATTTGGAGCTAAACCTGAAACTACCCTGCATACATATTTTCCTTCGTTCCTGTCCAGAGCTACACCAAACTGTCCTCCTGACATGAAAAAGGAGGTGAGCCAATCTTGCAAACACGTCAAAGGAACTGAGCTGGGTGGGATTTACAGTATAAGACTGGTTTAACTATTTAAAACTGGAGGAAGAAAGGATCTTTTCCATTGTATTTTTGTCAAAAAGTGAGAGAATATCTGCCTGCATTGATACAAAGTCCGCAGATACTTTTTATCTACGGACTTGCACAAATTTTTATGTGAAATACACATGTGTACTCGCTTTGAAAATTATCTTGGAAAAGCTACCCAAACACACACCTACTAATTTGTGTGGTAATTTTCCTGAGAAAATGGCACACAGTTTTGAAAATTTAAAAATATGCATATAAGCGCAAGCCCCTTCCCAACCCCATCACTGGGAACCCCTCACTGCAGGTAAAATTTTATATGTACTTGGCACATTTGTGTAAATTTACCTGCATATAAGGAAGGCAGTTTTCTGAAAGTCCATTTTCTTGAGAAAAGCACTTTTACCTGCAGAAATGACTAAGAACGTTGTCCCCATAGTAACTTGATAACTGTGCATCTGTTTATTGTGCAAGATGTCAGTTTGAGTGAACTGTGTCCTGATCCTGCCTCCAGTTTGACTTAGACCTATGCCTAAGATGTAGCATTTGTTACCTAAAAATCATCTTTCTTGCTCTTCCAGCAACTTCTGCTGACTGCAATGAAGGGTTCGTCCTTGCAGGGGACTTCCTTTCTGGTTTTCAGCCAGCTACAGATTTCATTGGAAGACATGAGAAGATTGCAAATTGTTGTCTCTTATTTACATATAATAGAGACCATGTTTGCAAAGATTTCCTGACCGAAAATACCATGGGTGGAAGAATTTGCTTCTTAGGCATGGTTTCAAAAATGCATGTCTAGGAGGGCTTTATTTCTGTTATGAACAATTACGATTCACACAAGTAAAAAAAAAAAAAAAAAAAAAAGCTTTTTTGGAGTTGGTGGTCCATAAAGGGGGCAGGAAAGCTAGCTGCTTTGTACACAGTGCTTGTGAATGGATGGCTATGTTGATCTGCATTGTGAATATTTCTTGTTATTTATAACTGTTTCAACACCTGGTCCAAATATATGAGCAATATATTAAGATTATGCAGGTATGCTGTTTGTAGAAATGCACATTTAGAGAGGATGAAAATAGATCCATATTAATCTAAATGAGGGGTGGCTATTTCCAGTCCTCAAGAGCCATAAACAGATCTGGTTTTCAAGATATCCACTGTAAATATGCATGAGAGGTTTACATGTACTACTTCCAATGTATGCAAATCTATCTCGTGCATATTCATTGTAGATATCCGGAAAACTAGGCCTGTTTATGACTGTTGAGGACCAGCGCTGACCATCCCTGATCTAAACAGTTAACATTGTGTACATTTTGTGGATTGAGGTAGTGCATCTTATAAAGTATGCAGTTATCTTTGATTTTATAAATGTGTAATGCTAGCAAATGTATAATTGTTTTAATAATTTGTTTAGCTCCTGAACTGCTTGAATCAGTGCCTGAATATGGATCCGCTCAGCTTCAGCGTTTGGCGACAACTTTATACTAAGCACTTGTCACAGTCCAGGTATAGGATATGTATATTTATTAATGGGAACTCTAGTTTGGATTTTAGTTGACTAGTATCTTGTGTGCTCATTACGTTTTACACAGTTTGATACCTAACTTCCTAAGAGCACTGTTTCTCTAGGCTGTATGCATGCTGGTCACAAACCCTGCGCACTTGGCAAAACAGAGTACACAAGAAATCTGATATTTGCACTATATTGGCTCATAGTGCACAAATTTGAACGTGCCTTGTAAAAAAAAAAAAAAAAAAAAAAAATTGCACAGGAATTTTTATGCACCCCACAAGTAATTTTCAAAGGAGTTGAGCTGTGTAAATGTAACTATATTGCAGCGACTTTCAAAAGTGCACTTTTGCATGTAAAACCTATTGATTCAATGGCATATATTTTAGCAATTTTCAAGAGCCCACTTACATGCATAAAATGTATTTACATTGGTAAAACCCAATTTTAAGTGTGTAAATCCTTTTGAAAATTACCCCATAGCCTTTCAGAAATTGAGGGAAATTACTTAAGAGCAGGAACCATCCTCCCAAATCATCATCTTTCTTTTGTTTTAAATTGATAATCTGATATGTTTTTGAAGCCCTTCACATGAGCGCCTCATGCAGAAAATACATTGTGCTGTGCATTGCAATGTGGAAGACTCAGGTTCAATTCCTGCATTTGACTTCTGCTCTCTGGGCCAGCTAGGAATACTGTGGAGGCTTCACAGACCCTGAGTTGATACAAGTCTCCGTCATTGCTCTGTGGTGACACACATTGTTCAAACTTAGGATGCATACATTCTGGGTTGCAGATGATGCTGTGAGCTGAAGCCACTGGCCAAGATTATCACTGTAATGGCTGGGAAACATCCAAGTGTTTGTCAGTGAAGGTTCATGGTGCTATAGCCCAGTAGAGGCCATTTCCTAGTGAATTGAAAGCCCTCTCCCAAAGAAAATTGTTTTTCTTTTTTTTTTTACAGTTTTCTGCAGAAATGTATCTTTATGCCAGCCTTTAAAATCATCTTGATCTTATTTCCAGATTTGCCTTTTTTTTTTTGTTTTTTGCAGGGCATGCATGTTTTCAGATGCTCTTAAACTACCATCTTGTAATTCTGTTTTTGCAATGAGTGCTTACTTTCATTAAATAACTGTTCCCAACACAGGGATCTCATTACATCTGTCATGTTCTGGTTCAAAGGCGTCTTCCATTTGACAAGTCAAACCCAGCAAAAAAAAAATCTGTTATTTTGGCAATAAATAACATTCAAAACATTTTTTTGACATAAAAAGGGGATGAATTAGCTTCAACCCTGGCTACTGTCTATTTACACATCTTTTGTAACATTCATAATTCAATCATTTTTTTAAAATCTAAAGTGGAACTTATGTCTCATCTATAGGTATACAGTTTATAAGTGGTGATTTACCCAAGAAGGTAGGAGAATGGGGCTGGGAGAGAAGCATTTTTTTTTTTTTTAAACTAGTTGAAATGCAGTCTTGGGGAATGGAGCTAAAATCACAAAGAATATAACAAGAATTATAAATTGCAGCTGATTGTGCTACAGTTCTCAAATTTTAAAATTTTTAAAATTCTTTTTAGGCTTTTAGACTGCTCAGTTTAATTAAAAGTACTCCTGTCACACTCATAATGATGTGGTGATCTCAGCCATGTTTTTTTCAAAATATTCTATAGCTTTAATTATCGAATGTGTTCATGTCTATATGTATAGATATAAGCAGGAAGTCTAACAGGAAAGCATCTAAGTATTGTATGGAAAGGTAAATCTGAGCATGAAGCTGTAAGAGGTACCTTCCCTTTAATCCTCACTCTGTGCTTAATACTTGTTTTCTAGTGGCTGATATTTAGAGCAGGCTTGGCATTTGTCTTGGTAGAAATTTTCATCCTGTGACCAAGTTGACATCAATTAAGAGAGGAGAAGTAATTGAAGGGAAATGCACATAGTTCAGTTTGAGTGGATTAGGTGAAAACTCATTCATTATGTAGTTAATAGGAAAACACACAAGCTAGTAATTTGGAAGTGTAGTTGTTAAATGAACTTTGTTTCTTACAGCCTGATTCAACAAGGTATTTTCCCATAGACCAGACCTAGAACAGGAGTAAAGCCTTAGTGAATCAGGCAGTTTGTTCCCTAAAATAACAATGTGCTAGAGAGCTGCTGTTCAAGTAGAAGTTATTGGTTATTTCCTTTTTTCTCTTCATCTCTATAATCATCTCCTAGCCAGAATTTCAGAATGTCATACAATGTTGTAGGCTTAAAATCTGCAATATCCCAGGTCTTACTGATATTTTCCCTTCTCATATGATACACTGTTTTTGTGCATTTTCCAGTTTGCTCAGTAGTTAACCTAGGTTTAGATCTGCTTTTGCCCGCACTCTTCTCTGATCAGGCCTACCATTAAGAATATTTTGCAATGTATTTCTGGGGGAATTCTACGCAAAAAAATGTAAAATTCTGCACATTTTCTAAATTCGGCAAAATTCTGTACATTTATTTGTCAAAATGACACATTTTTTTTGCAAATTCTGCATTTCATTGCAATCCAGTATTTTCATACAAGGAGGTAAACAGGAACAGAAGCAGAGGTCAAAGGAGGATTCACATCTCCACTTGCTCTAGGCCAGGGGCAGCAACCCACGGCACTGGACAGCTGAACAGACAATGACCACTGACCATCTCAGTTACCTGAATCAGAAAGCTATCTCCAAGCCTCACATGCAGCAGCAGGAGTCACATTTAACCAAACATCTCCCGCTGCTGGAGATGATGTTTGATTAAACGCAACCTCTGCGGTGGAAGTCAGTCTGCTCAGCTGTCCAGGGCCAGGGCACCCAAGTGAAAAGCTGCAGATCTCTGGCTCAGAACAGATGGAAATATGAATCTCCCTTGGCCTCTTCCCCTGTCCCAATTCACCTGCTTTCCCCTCATACCTCAAGCGCCCCACTAGAAACACATTCGCCCCCTCTCCTCTCACACTCCTTTCTCTCCCCCTCCCCTTCCTCTCTCTATCTCTCCCCTCTCTCTCTCCCCCCCCCCCCCCCCCCCCCCGATTGTAGGGTCCTGGCCCTTGCACAGTGTAGCTTGCTAACCTCGCCTGTGCTGTGCTGCCTTTACACTCCATGTGAGAACCTCACATGCAATGGTTCCGCTCTCTGGGGCGGATTTTCAAAGGGTTACACCCGTAACCCTGAAAACCCTCTCCTGCGTGCGCCAAGCCTATTTTGCATAGGCCTGGTGACATGTGCAAGCCCCAGGACGCGCGTATGTCCCAGGGCTTGGAAAAATGGGTGGGGAGTGGGCGGGGTGGGGGCAGGACAGAGGCCTCTAGCACAGTGGTCGTGCCGGGGGCTCGCCGGCACGCGCAAACTACGCCTGCCCAGAGGCAGGCGCAACTTCATCCACAAAGGTCAGGGTTTTTTTTTTTAGATAGGGCTGGGGGGCGGGTTAGTTAGGGGAAGGGATGGGAAGATGGGGGGGGGGGGGGGGCGCGACTGAAGGAAAGTTCCCTCCGAGGCCGCTCCGATTTCAGAGCGGCCTCGGAGGGAACAGGGAAAGCCATCAGGGCTCGGCGTGCACAAGTGTGCACCCCATTGCGCATGCCACCCCCGGATTTTATAACATGCGCGCAGCTACACGCGCATGTTATAAAATCGGGCGTAGATTTGTGCGCGCCGGGTTGCAAGCACAAATCTACGCCTGCGCGTAGGTTTAAAAATCTGGCCCTCTGCGCATGCCTGTGCTGCGATGGTTCTGGTTTTGCTTCCTTTTCTGGCAGAGCATTGAGAAGGGAGAAGCATTTGGCTGGGGTGGATTCTGCGAGGCGAGGGAGAATTCTGCATTCTGCAGTAGCGCAGAATTCCCCCAGGACTAGCAGTGGCAGGGAGCAACAACTTAGCTCCTTTTGGTCTGAAGGCTGAGTATCAAGATGTTGCAGATTTTGATGGTACATGATTAGGGACTTTCATTTTAAGTTTTTATTTGTGTTATAACAATCTGTGGCAAAATGACTTTTCCATTGGCAAAATGCCACTGTTTTTTGTTTTTTCTGTTTAGAGCATTGAAACTTCCAAGAAAAATAAAATAACTGAAAACGAAGGTTCCTGTGCTCTCTATTGAGTCACCAGAGAGTGCTTAGTGTCTGATTTAAAATCATTGGCATGCTGATGGGTCTCAGTTGAGTCAGATCAGTGGGTTGCTGCTGTCCAAAGAGATGATATCTAAACAAGAAATGGTGTCTGAGTGCTTTGGTCAGTGGAGCAGAGTTACTAGTGGTTTACTACCATGTACAAGTCCAGCTATGGGAACCATTAAAGAATTCAATTAAGAGTGATATACGTATTTCCCCATTGTTAATGACTGTGTTTTCCTGTGTTGATGTGTTTGAAAATTCAGAATAGCATGGGAAAAACACTAGATCCCTAAAAACTAGAGGTTGGAATTGAAGGATAAAGTGCTTGGGGGGTAACCTGCATGGAGCAGTAGCTACTAACCTTAGTTAGTAATGGGGATTACTAACTTTAACCAATTAGCCTTGATGCTTATGATGTAACTACATCACGCTCTGCTTTGATGGCAGGGGAAAAAGGGGCATTGGATTCAGAAGACAGCCAATGCTGGGCCCTGGTTTTTTGGTTTTTTTGTTTTGTGTTTTTTTACAGTCAGGGGTACAAATATGCAGACATTAGGGATAAAGCACAGGACTACTTCTACAGTCAAGTCCAAAAACAAAGCATGTTCAAGCAGCATTGTCTGTATTATCAAGAAGACTGCTCACCCTGTAAAAATGTTGCTAGCAGTAATTTTGTTATGAGTTTGACTGTTGCTAGATTTTGCTTGTAAATATTACTCCCTTTAACATAGGGCTTGGGGTAATCTGCAGGGAGAGGCAGTTAATACCCTTAACAAAAACATATAGTTTACCTATACAGAGCGGTAGTTAATACCATAAGAAACTTTCTGGGCAGACAAGATTGACTATTTGGTCTTTTTCTGCCATCATTACTATGTTACTATGTAAAATGGCTCTGTGGTAACTGGAGCGGCAAGAGGCTTGGGTACAGCCAGAGGAAACCACATGTTGTCTCTGGCTATGCTTCAGTGCTCTTTATTTACAGTGAGATTAACAAAAATGGCAGCACCTTTTCTTCAGGTATTTTCCAAAAAGCAGACCAAACAGAAAGCAAAACCCTATAGCAGTTCCCCTTAGACTCAGGCAAAACAGTGTCTTTCAAGAAGTGAAGTCTTTACACGAGGAAAAATCTTTAACCAACCTTGAGACTTATCTGGTCTCTGCACGTAATGGGACTCCGTCAGCTCCCCGGGGCTTATCTAACCCTTCTAGGGCCTCCGGTCTTATGCTCTAGGAAGGGCTCCTCCCTTTACCTAGGATTCCCTGCAGGTCTCTATCTGATGGAGAACCGGGTGGGATAGCTGTGCCTGGTCCTTTAAGTAGACTGAGTTTTCTATACACTTCCTTACATACCCTCTCCCTCAGCTCAGCCTTGCCGGGATAAACATTTGCCTGTACAAGAGACTCCTCTCTTGACAGGAAATCTGCATTTGCATTCTCCTTTCCTGTTCTGTGTTGAATCATGTAGTTGAAAGGCTACAGGGCCATTAGCCACCTCATCACTCTTGCATTGGATTCTTTGTTCCTGTTGATCCATAAGAGCATTTGATGGTTCGTTGAATGTAAACTGCTGCCCTAGCAGATGATAGTGCAAGACCTCTAAGGCACACTTGACCGCCAAGGCTGACTCCTTGAGTACAGTCTTTCATGTGGTTGAGTACAGTCTTTCATGTGGCATCAGTTTCTGGCTAATGTATGCCACAGGATTTTCTTGGCCATCCTTCTGGGCCAAAACTGTCCCCAAGCCGACCACTGAGATATCAGTTGTTACCATGAAGGGTTCAGTGAATTCCGGGCTGATCGGGACTGGTTCAGAACATATTGCCTCTTTCAGAGCTCTGAAGGCCTTCTCTGATTTCTTTACTAGTAGCATTGTGAGATGCTCCGCCTTCTTTGAATAGCTCAAGATAAACCATCTATAATATCCCGTAAGGCCTAAAAATGCTCTCACTTTCGCCTTTTATTATTTATTTTTTAACTTTCCCCTTTTATATACCGCCGTTCCAGAATAAGACCACAGCATTTTATAAAATCAGCATTCATATTCTTGGTTGACAATCACTTTCTGTGCCAGCATTAATAATTTAGGTCAACATCAAACAGTTACATGTCCTTGATCATATTTGTACATATTCTTGATCAGCATGACAGATTTATATCCTTCATATTCGTACATTTTTAATGTTGGCAATACAGCAACTGTAGATTCTAATTCTCCTACCTATACACTTTTCATCATTCATTATTTATTGCTCATTTCACTACCATTCTCTTGTACTGAAGTTGAAGTTATCAGTATATTGTCTTATGTAAATCGTAAGCTTTTCTAAAGAGCCATGTTTTTAGTTCACGTTTGAAATTCTTTCTATTTGTTATCTGGCATAATGACTCTGGCAGTGAATTCCACAACTTGGGGCCTGCTATGGAAAATGTTTGGTCCCTTATTTGTTGTTAGATGTGTGTTCTGAGTAGGAGGCATAGTTAGAAGTCCTTTGTTTTGTGATTTTAGGGTTCTCTGTGGTGACTAGTGTTGAAGTGATACTTCTAATAAGCATTGGTCAGTATTGTTGACTATATTGAAAATTAGGGTTAATACCTTATAATGAATTCTGGATTGTACAGGAAGCCAGTGCAGTGCCATCAAGGGGGTGGGGGGGTAATGTGGTCAAATTTCCTTGTCCCTAGTAATAGTCTAGCAGAGGCATTTTGGAGTAATTGTAGTGATTTTAGTAAGCTTGAAGGTAGGCCTAATAAAAGGGAGTTGCAGTAGTCTAGGTTTGAAAAAATTAGTGTTTGTAAGACAGTGCTTGTATGACAGTGTGGTTTCAGCCGGTGTAGTATTCTCAGCTTGGTGTATCCTGTTTTTATTAATTTACTTGTATGCTTTTTCATAGTGAAGTTCTTATCAATCTATATTCCTAGGTCCCGTACTTGATCTGAAGGAGCGATATTAATAATTCCTAGGTCTGGCTGAGGAGACCGGTTGCTGGGCCCCGATTCAGGGCTGGACCATCGACCCTCCCCAAGCCCGGAAGTGAGAGGGAGGAGCCGTGTGCTTAAGACCGCCGCGGCTGCAGAGAGAACGCTGAGGAGACCGGATTGCTAGGCCCCGATTCAGGGCCGGACCATCGACCCTCCCCAAGCCCGGAAGTGAGAGGGAGGAGCCGCGTGCTTAAGACCGCCGCGGCTGCGGTGCGCCGCCTAAGCCGTGCGCGCCCAAGGGGTGCGCACGGCTTGTTCCGGCTTAGTCCGGACTTGGACGGACTGAGGAGGAAGCCCTATTCCCTCTCTGATTGCTGAGACTCAGACAAATAGAGAAAGCTCAAAGAACGATCGACGCCCTTGTTTCTTATAAGAGGAATGCCAGCAAAAAGGAAAGGGAAGGTAAGGGTTTTTCCTTCAGAGCCCTTGCCTTCCCTTCTTCAATTGGAAATCGATCGTTTCATGACCCAGCTGGAGAAAGAGAGTACCGATGAATCCGTTGGAGGTAACCCGGAAGGAGAACGGGCTGCCCCCTTGGACGAGGCATCTCTCAGTCCTGACTCCCGACCGCCTCCTGCTCAACATGGCGCTAATGGAGAAGCAGTAACATCAACATCAAATACCGAAGAGGTAAAGCGATTGTTGGCTACTGGAGGAGCGAGCTCCATACTGGACTCAGAGGAAGAGGAGGAAGTAGATCCTCCAATAAAGAAACAAGACTCCCTTTACCCTGAGAGTCCAGAGGACGTGCGGCCTAAAAATCCAAGGCCAGAGATGGTAACATTGGGGGCAATTTGGGACTTAGTAAATGGACTAAGTGTTACTGTTAATAGATTAGAAAGTAAAATAGACTCAGTATCCTCTGATTTACAGCAAAAATTTACGGGGATACAACGGCAAACTGAAGTAGTGAATAGAATAGGGGAAGCTGAGAAGAAAATAAAATCTTTACAAAATTTGAGCACAACTATGGTAAAAGATCAGTTGGCTTGTTCTAGGTGACTAGAAATGATGGAAAATAATATTAGACATCTGAACATAAGAATTGTTAATTTTCCAAGAATTGCAGGGGAGAAATCCCTTTTGTTTCTCTTAAAAGGTTTTTAGCAGAAGTCCTTGGGTTCTCTGATAATAATAATATGCTTTCCATAAACTCTTGTTTCTTTGTGAAAGGAACTTCTGCTCAGGCTTTGACTATCCCAGCAAATCTTACGAGTTTTCTAGAAAACTCGGCCTTGCAGGTGCTAGGCAGAGAGACTTTGATTGTTTCCTTTATTACATCTACAGATATTAGTAGTTTGATGAAAGTTTATTTTCAGAAATTTCCTATTTCATACTGCGGACAAAATGTAAAGATCTTTCCAGATCTTGCGCCAATTACACGAACAAAGAGGCGTGAATTCCTAGAATTAAGACAGAGAGTTATATCTTTAGGGTTTACTTTTTTGTTAAAGTATCCATGTCGTTGCATAATAAAAAGGGGAACTGAGTCCTTTAGTTTTATTCAGTCAGACCAGTTGCGTCAATTTGTTGAATCACGAGAACCACTCACCTCGTCCCCAGTTGAACCCTAATGTGCAGGCGTACTGTATAATGCCAGCTATTATTGAGCTATCCCTTAATAAAGTGTTTCTATTTTTCTTTTCTCCTTTTGAATTTGTCTTGAGTCTCAGATGTATATTTAATATTCCTGGAGATAGAGTTTCCAGTTAGTTATCATTTAACATATCATGTCATTAGTATACCTGAGGCAGATTTTCTTTGAAATGTTTTCAAAATTTGTTATGTGTATTCTTGCAATTCAATGAAGATTGAATGTAATAATTAACATAATTGTAACTGAAAAAATCATAAATAAATAATAATTCCTAGGTCTAGTGTTGGCAGTTTGTTTATTGTTGATTCTCTCCTTAACCACACAATTTCAGTTTTTTTGGGGGGTTTAGAGTTGTTGTGATATTTTTATTCTCCCAGGACAAGCAGGATGGTAGTCCTCACATGTGGGTGACATCATTGGACGGAGCCCTATCACGGAAAACTTTTCTGTCAAAGTTTCTAGAACTTTTGACTGGCACACTGAGCATGCCATAATCCCTGTAGCCACAGGGGTCTCCCTTCAGTCTCTCTTTTTTTTTTCCGAGCTGCAGTTTGCCTCGCGGTTAGGAGCTCTGAGATTCTCTCACAATATTTCCTCACGGAAAAACTTGAAGATTACTTTATTAAAAAGTTCCCTCATAGGGGTCTCCCATTGCGATATTGTTTTTCATTGCTTGATGAGTAAAAATCCACCGTCTCCGGTCAGTTCCTGTTCCCCTTTCTATCGGTGTTCGCAGGCCATCGACTGTTTTTGCACCACCCCGTCCCTTTTTTTTCTCCATCATGGCAGCGGGGTTTCGAAAATGTCTGGAGTGTCCCCGTATCATGTCGATAACTGACCCGCATGATGTCTGTGTGCTGTGCCTTGGCTCATCACACGACATTAGTCTCTGTCCAAGTTGTGCCCAAATGACTCTGAAGGGCAGGTGGGCCTGGCTGGACAAGATGGAGTCCCTTTTTAAAATCAAGATAACTCCATCGACGTCCACGGAGTCATCACCGGCAGGAACATCGAAGAAACCCATCGACAAACCTCGCTGGGAGCACCAGGGCAACGGTGACCATCCATCACCAGCACCATCTAAGGCATCTGCATTGTTTTCCTTGGTGCCGAGAGAGTGGACCGAGCATAGAGAGAAACACCGCCACCGGCGCAATCCCACTCCCGGTGCCGGCACCGATACCACATCGGCCTCTGGCTCTTGTCGACTGCGAAGAGGACACGGGTAGAGGAGCCTCCAACTTCCTGTCCACCCGAGATACCGAGGTGATCCCCACCGATATCAGTGCCAGGTACTGAGCCCCCACAGACACCTATGGATATGCTAGTTATGCCTAGCCTCCCTCCCTCTGCAGCTGTGTTACAGATACCAGCCTCCAGGGAGGAGTTGGACATACTGGTCCAACAGGCGGTCCTGGATGCCCTCAGGAACCTACAGCCTTTGATATTTATACTAGAGATGTGAATCGGAACTGAAATCGGATCCGATTCTGGTTCCGATTCACATCTATAGAGATGTGAATCGGAACTGAAATCTGATCCGATTCTGGTTCCGATTCACATCTCTAATTTATACCGCTGCTCCACCGCCTCGACACACTCATCGGTGCCCTTCCGATCCAGCTTGGGCCATTGATGCCACGGCAACCTATAGAGTCTATGAAACCTCTGATACCCATTCCGGGGTCCTCGGAAGACTCCAGTCCTCTTCCAGCACAGTGTCCACCAATGCCGGAACAGATTCCTGGTCTGTTGGGGCTCTCGGGATTGAGACACCCACGATTCCCCTTGATACCATTGATGCTGCCGAAACCTTCATCTGTGCTTCTGCTTCCTCCATCGAGGGATCTGTCTATGACAACATGTCCTATGCTACCAGCCTTTTTCCCTCCCTCGGAATCTCAGCCAGAGACCCAGTATGACCCATGGGAGGATGTTGACACTGACAGTTCTACAGAGGACATACTATCAGAACCCTCTCCTCCGGAAGAAAGGAGACTCTCTCTTCCAGAAGACCTCTCCTTTGCAAATTTTATAAAGGAAATGTCAGACAATCCCCTTTGATGTCACAGAGGAAGACACATCATAAAACATTGTAAGTCCTCCAATTTGTGGATGCCCCCAGAGAAATTATGGTGATTCCTGTCCATGAGGTACTCTTGGATCTCCAACATCGTCTCTGGGAGCATCCCTGCACTGTCTCACCAGTATATAGGAAGTCAAATGCAACCTATTTTGTCCAACATACTCCAGGATTCCAAAAGCCTCAACTACCCCTAACTAATCAAGCTAGATATTTCACTTGGATGCAGCTCCATCACTGCTCTCTACATTAAAGGTGGGGGTGGAAGGGAAATAGAACCAAGAGCTAAGAGAAACAGATAAGTATGAGAGAGAAAAATGTGTGAAGCTTGCTGGGCAGACTGGATGGGCCATTTGGTGGTCTTCTGCCGTCATTTCTATGTTTCTATGTTTCTATGTTTCAGTCAGTGGTAGTTGAATCCTCACAGAAAAAGGCCAGGAGACTGCGCCCTCACTCCTCATCTCCCCCTGGAAAAGACCAAAAATTCCTAAACATCTTAGGTCAAAAAATCTTTCAGGGATCTATGCTAGTGTCATGCATAGCTGCATATCAACTCTACATGACACAATATCAGAGGAATCTCTGAAACAAGTTCAGGGAATAGCTGATACTCTTCCCCATCAACATCAAGACAACCTCAATACCATACTACAAAAAGGTCATGAGGCAGGAAAACATGAAGTACGGGCTGCTTACTATTCCTTTGAGACTGCTTCTGGCTTATCAGTGACTAGAATCAGCACCAGAAGGTGGGCTTGGCTTAAAGCATCAGATTTATGAACTGAGGTCCAAGACAAACTTGCTGACCTGCCTTGTACCAGAGAAAATCTATTCAGTGACAAGATACAGGATGCAGTGGGTCAACTGAAAGACCACCACGAGACCTTGCGTCAGCTGTCCACGGTCACTACAGAGGCTCCCTCCTGTGCCAGAACCACCACGAGAAGGGACCCCAGGAGACCATTTTACCGCTCATGCAGGTACTATCCACCTATATATCGCATGAGACGAACCAATCCACCTCAGAGAGATCATCCATGACTGCCCAAAGCATCCAGGCCTCAGCCACCCCCTCAAACCGGCCAAGCCTCTGGATTTTGAAATCTATCCAGAGAACAGCCACTCCACAAATCCAAAACCAGACTTGCCAGTAGGAGGTCGACTTCACCACTTTATAACCAACTGGCTCAGCATCACCACAGACCAATGGTTTATACTCTTCATAACCCAGGGATACCATCTAAACTTCCTCAAGGTACCCACAGATTTACCACCCAATCCCCTGTGGATGCAAAAAGATCATACATCCCTTCTAGAATCAGAACTGTCCACCCTTCTGAGTGCCAGGGCTGTGGAAGCCGTTCCCCGAGCACAGCAAGGCAGAGGGTTCTACTCCCGCTATTTTCTCATTTCAAAGATATCAGGCGGCCTCTGGCCCATCCTGGATCTCCGCGATCTCAACAAATTTCTGCAAAAAGAAAAATTGAGAATGGTGTCTCTAGGCACTATGCTTCCCCTTCTACAACGAAGAGACCTGTTCTGTTCTCTGGGTCTTCAGGATGCTTAAGCTCACATCCCAGTATTCCCACATCACTGCAAATATCTGCGTTTCATTGTGGGACATCATTTTCAGAACCAGGTTCTGCCTTTTGGACTTGCCTTGGCACCCCATGTATTTACAAAGTGCCTAGCAGTGGCTGCGGCCCATCTACGGAAGAATGGCATACACGTGTTTCCTTAGCTGGATGACTGACTGATCAAAAGCCATTCCAAGCAAGGGGCTCTCGACTCTGAAGCTCACTATCAATCTGCTACACTTGTTGAGATTTCTCATATTTATTATTTATTATTTATTTTTAATTTTTATATACCGAAGTTCTAGTAGAGACTACAAATCACTCCGGTTTACATAAAACGAAGAACTGCTCAACAGATAGCGGAGCTTTACATGGAACCGTATAACATATGGAACATATGGAACATCAATTACCAAAATCCTACCTGACTCCATCTCACCTCCTTACTTTCATTGGAGCAGATTTGGACACCACAGTCGCAAGGGCCTTCCTGCCCAACGACCGCACAGTCACACTCTCCAAACTAGCTTTGTCTCTGCACACACAAAAAACAGCCTCAGCCCATCACTTCCTAACATTGCTGGGCCACATGGCTTCCACGGTCCACGTCACTCCTATGGCCAGACTGGCCATGAGAATAACACAATGGACTTTGAAATCTCAGTGGCTCCAAGCCACTCAACCTCTTTCATCCCAGTTTCATGTAACCCACCAGCTAAGATTATTGCTTCTCTGGTGGGCAAACAAAGCCAACTTGCTAACAGGTCTACCCAGTTCTGCAAGTAACTTTAACCACAGACACATCCAACTTGGCTTGGGGAGCTCATGTGAACAATCTTCAAACTCAAGGTTCTTGGACACAGCTTGAAGCAACGTATCAGATCAACTTCCTAGAACTTCGAGTTATACGTTATGCTCTACATGCGTTCAAGGACTGCCTTTCAAACAAGACTGTTCTCATACAAACAGACAACACAGTTGCAATGTGGTACTTGAACAAGCAGGGAGGCACAGGCTCTTAACTCCTCTGCCAAGAAGCCACGCAGATCTGGGCCTGGGCCCTTGTACACACCATGCATCTGTGGGCCACTTATCTGGCAGGCATACAAAACGTAGTAGTAGGTCGCCTCAGTCGACAGTTCTATCCCCACGAGTGGTCTCTGGATCCTGTGATAATGACCAGAATCTTCCAACGCTGGGGTCAACCAACAATAAGAACATAAGAACATGCCATACTGGGCCAGACCAAGGGTACATCAAGCCCAGCATCCTGTTTCCAACAGTGGCCAATCCAGGCCATAAGAACCTGGAAAGTACCCAAAAAGTCTATTCCATGTTACCGTTGCTAGTAATAGCAGTGGCTATTTTCTAAGTCAACTTAATTAATAGCAGGTAATGGACTTCTCCTCCAAGAACTTATCCAATCCTTTTTTTAAACACAGCTATACTAACTGCACTAACCACATCCTATGGCAACAAATTCCAGAGTTTAATTGTATGTTGAGTAAAAAAGAACTTTCTCAGATTAGTTTTAAATGTGCCACATGCTAACTTCATGGAGTGCCCCCTGTCCCATTGGTTGTCCTCCTTCCACCACATCTCTGAGATGCCAATTAAGTCTGTCATCCTTCACTGCTATACATTCTAATTCTCCCATCTTACTTATTAGATTTCTGGCATTGGTATACAAACATTTCAAAGTTTTTTTTTGTTTGAATTTTCATTCTGCTTTTTAATTGATAGGGATAAGTTAGAATTTTTTTAGCTCAGGTGAGTTTTTAGTTACAGGCACTTGGACCACTTTTCTTATTATTGGAACCTCACTGTTGGGATGCCCTAATTCTAATGCATTAGTATCCTTTGAAGATACCTCTCTCCGAACCATGAGCTGCTGAGCGACTGTCGGCTTTCCCCTTTGTTCTAGTTTAAAAGCTGCTCTGTCTCCTTTTTAAAGGTTAGTGCCAGCAGTCTGGTTCCACCCTGGTTAAGGTGGAGCCCATCCCTTCGGAAGAGACTCCCCCTTCCCCAAAAGGTTCCCCAGTTCCTAACAAAACTGAATCCCTCTTCCTTGCACCATCGTCTCATCCACGCATTGAGACTCCGGAGCTCTGCCTGCCTCTGGTGACCTGCGGCGTGGAACAGAGAGCATTTCAGAGAATGCTACCCTGGAGGTTCTGGATTTAAGCTTTCTACCTAAGAGCCTAAATTTGGCTTCCAGAACCTTCCTATGTCGTTGTGCCCACATGTACCACGACAGCCGGCTCCTCCCCAGCACTGTCTAAAATCCTATCTAGGTGACGCATGAGGTCCGCCACTTTCACACCAGGTAGGCATGTTACCAGGCGATGGTCACGCCCACTGGCCACCCAGCTGTCAACATTCCTAATAATCGAATCACCAACTATGACGGCCGACCTAACCCGTCCCTCCTGGGTAGTAGGCCTTGGGGAGATATTCTCGGTGCGAAAGGACAATGCATCACCTGGAGAGCAGGTCCTTGCTACAGGATCCTTTCCTGCTGCATCCGGTTGATGCTCTCCGATCATGAGACCACCTTCCTCCAAGGCAGCACCAGGGCTGCCAGTCTGAAGTTGGGACTTGGCTACTATGTCCCTGAAGGTCTCATCTATATACCTCTCTGTCTGCCTCAGCTCCTCCAGGTCTGCCACTCTAGCCTCAAGAGATCGGACTCGTTCTCTGAGAGCCAGGAGCTCTTTGCATTGCATGCACATGTACAACTTCTCACCGGCGGGTAAAAAATCATACATGTGACACTCAATGCAAAAGACTGGGAAGCCCCCCTCTTGCTGCTGGGCTGCTGCCTTCATCTCAATTTTGTTCAGTTCCTAGTTCAGTTTTAGGTTGCTATGGGAGTAGGAATGTCTAATTAACGCCCTTTAAATGTATTAGTGAATTCACTATATGTCTGGTAGTGGCCTACAAGGGACTGATCAAACTCTCAAAGTTTTTTGGTTTTTTTTGTGAAAATTAAAGGATGAGCTAGGAGTGGGTGGGTGAGGGGTGACAATGTTGGGAAATCCAAACAGTCTAACTTCAGTAAGTCAGCCAGAGTGACTCACTGCTCTCTTGATTATCAAATGTTGGTACCTAATCAAACCAAATCACACTACCTCAACACCTTTCCAAGGTGAGTAACTGAACTTAACTTTTCAACCTTTTTACTTGGGTGTACACTGCTCCTAGCTTATTTCTAGCTTCTGGCTACTTTTTTTTTTTTTTTTTTTATACAAATACTCAGTTCTGTTTACTAGCTGCCTTACTGATTGACCATTTAAAAATACAAACAGTCTAACTTGTTTATTCGCTGCCTTACTGACTATTAAAAGCACAAACACACACTCTAAATAATATTCCTAAATAGTTAACTTTGCCCCAATACTTTTGAAAAAGACAATGTCCCAAGCAAAAACTTACTGATTCCTTTCAGCCACCAGCAAGGTGATCCTCTCCTCTCAGTGCATCCGAGCTGAATCACAAAGTGGATAGTTTCTGCTCCCTGCACAGGCAACAGAACACGTTAGCCATGGACGCCTTCACTTGCCCCGGAACACAGGCCTCCTATACGCGTGTCCCCCGATACCACTGATAGCCAAAACTCTCATGAAACTACAACAGGACAAAGGCTCAATGATACTCATAGCCCCGTATTGGCCTCGACAAGTATGGTTTCCCATGCTTCTCGACCTCTTGATTGGAGAACCCATTCGCCTGAGCACAGCGCCCTCTCTCATAACTCAGAACCAAGGCATGTTACGCCATCCTAACTTGGATGTTGAAAGCTTGATCCTGCAACTGCTCAACCTTTTCCCAACTGATGTCTCTGAAGTCTCTTGTAGCCTCACGAAAGCCTTCCACACAAAAATCCTATCGTTCTATGTGGAATAGATTTACCATATGGTGCACGCAAAAAGGTATCGACCCCTTTTCCTGCCCAACTCCATCTTTATTAGACTATCTCTGGCACCTTTCAGACTCTGGTCTCCAGACTTCTTCGGTGAGGATACACCCGAGTGCCATCTCAGCGTACCACAAGGGAGTTGGGGATGCCCCGGTAACAACGCTACCCCTTGTGAGTAGGTTTATGAGGGGCCTCTTATAACTTAAGCCCCCTCTACGGCCACCAGTCACTGAATGGAACCTGAATGTAGTACTTACAAGGCTTATGCACTCCCTGTTTGAGCCTTTGCACTCCTGCGATGTTAAATTTCTTACATGGAAAGTTCTCTTCCTAGTAGCCATTACATCCGCTCGAAAGGTTAGTGAGTTACAAGCACTTGTCACATAGTCACCCTATACAAGGTTCCTCCATGACCGAGTGGTACTCCGTACTCACCCTAAATTCCTTCCAAAGGTGGTAACAGACTTTCACCTTAATCAGTCTATAGTCTTACCAAGACCTCACTCTCACCAGGGCGAGAGGGTTTTACACACCTTGGTCTATAAACATGCACTTGCAATTTACCTGCAGTCCATAGGAAATCCACCCAACTCTGTTTCTTTCGATAAAAACAAACTGGGAGTTGCAGTGAGCAAACAAACTTTCTCCAATTTTATAGCACACTGTATTGAATTCTGCTATGAGAAAGCAGGCCTTCCTCTCCAGGGACGAGTGAAGGCACACTCAGTGAGAGCCATGGCAGCCTCAGTAGCACACTATTGTTCAGTACTGATTGCTGCGATCTGTAAAGCTGCAACATGGAGCTCTCTTCACACATTTACAGCACATTACTGCCTGGACAAGGAAGGACGTCAAGACTCTGCCTTTGGCCAATCCGTCTTGAAGAACTTATTTCCAGTATAATCCCAACTCCTTCCACTGTGATCTTCAGACTGCCTCTTTTTTCCCAACAGTATGCCACTTGTGCCTGTTGTACATGTTGTACGCTGTTGGTCCAAACAAATGAGTCGGCCTGTAGCTTGCTAATCACCCACATGTGAGGACTTACCATCCTGCTTGTCCTGGGAGAAAGCAGTTGCGTACCTGTAACAGGTGTTCTCCCAGGGCAGCAGGATGTAGTCCGCACGAAATCCACCCACCACCCCGCGGAGTTGGGTCCGAAACGTTTTATTTTATTTTTTCGCTCACACGTCTTGCTACCAACGAGACTGAAGGGAGATCCCCTGTGGCTACAGGGATTATGGATGCTGGCCATGCACAGTGTGCCAGTCAAAAGTTCTAGAAACCTTGACAGAAAAGATTTCTGTGATAGGGCTCCATCCAGTGATATCACCCACATGTGAGGTCTACATCCTGCTGTCCTGGGAGAACACCTGTTACAGGTAAGCAACTCTGCTTTGTATTTCCTTCATGTATGTTGGCAGACAGTGTTTTTTAAATGTTTTCTCGAAAGGGATATAGAATTGAATGTCACCTGCATATAGGAAAAATTTGATTCCTAGGTTGCCAGTAGTGCTCATATTGGCAGCAAATTAAGGTTGAATAGGGTGGCTGAAAGAGCTGAGCCTTGGGGGACACCTGGATCAATTGGGAAGGTGTCAGATTTTTTTTGTCCAGTTTGACTTGAAATGTCCTTTTAGGAAGAGGAGAACCATTTAACATTTCTGTGAGTTCCAGTTTCTCTGTTGGTTGTATAGCAGGGTGTGGTCAACTGTGTCGAATGCTGCTGTAAGATGAAGGAAGAGAGTAGTTTTTGTTTTTTTTCTGAATCCATATTTGTTCGGGTATAGTATATTGTCTTCTAGGCGATTCTCTAATTGTGTTAACACTGCTTTTTCTAGGACTTTAGCGAAGTCAGGCAGGTTGGATATTGGTCGGTAATTGTCTCAATTGTCTATTCTGCTAGTTTTATTTTTTAGTATTGGTTTTGCTTTATCGGGGACCAATCCTTCTGCTAGCGAGTGATTGATTATGGTTGTGAATATTAATTATTTATTTATTTAAAGGATTTATATACCGGAAGTTCCTGTATAATATACATATCACCCCGGTTTACAAGGAACAGTAACTATCGCTTCATTTAGCGGTTTACATTGAACATAATTAATCCAAGTAACAGAATAGTATATAATATTGCTAAACAGTTAATAAATAACATGCTAGTTAATAAGTAAATAACATGGTTATATGTTTGTCAACATGATTATATGTTTAAGTACAGTTCAGTACTGATCTCTTCAGGAAGATAAATGCTGAGAAAAAAACGGATAATATGAAAATGCCTTTCTTCCTGCTCTTAGCTCTAAGGGAATGCTTGTTTGAACAACCAAGTCTTAAGTTTCTTTTTAAATGTAGCGTGGCATGGTTCAAGGCGAAGTTCTGGAGGTAGCGAGTTCCAGAGTGAAGGGCCTGCTGTGGATAGAGCGCGTTTCCTCAGAGAGGATTTCGCCGGTTGGGTGATTAGTCTGTTCTGATATGCGCTTCTAGTCGGTTTCACGGAGTTGTTACACTATTTACTGTTATTACACTATTTACTGTTTTCAGGGCACTTGAAGGGTGGATAGCAGGCTTCATTTTAGTGATTTGGTTTATTTCAAATTTCGATACTGGGTCAAATGATTTCCATTTCACTTGACTGGATTTTTCTTCAGGCTCTATTTTTGATGAGCTGGGGGGAGAATTGTGTTTTTAGATTAATTTTGTTTAGCAGTGATTTGGCATATTCATTGCATGAGTTCTTTGAAAACTCAGTTATTAGAGATAGAGAAGGATGGGTCCTTGATTAGTTTTAATTGTTTCAAAGAGTAATTTGGAGTTAAATATTACTCCGTGAATTTGTTTTGCTTAGTATTCTTTTTTTTTTTTTTTTGCTTTATTGATTTGTTCACAGTATTTTGTTAGGGATTTATATTTTTCTAGTGAAACTGTAGATTGACATTTCCGCCATTGTTTTTCAGATTTTCTCCTGGTCTTTTTATCTTAGCTCTTTGGTGTACCAAGGTTTATCTTGTTTAATTGTGTTGCCTTTATTTTGGATTGGGTTTTTTTCTGGATTTGGGCATAGGGTATCTGCTATTTCATTGATTTTTATCCCAGGAGTTAAAGGATAAGGATACATCATGATCAAATTCATTTATTTTATTTTTAATTGTTCAAGTATTTCTGGTTCAGTCTTTTTTTCTGTATATGAAGAGATGATTCAGGAGCAGGAAACACTTTAGTAAAGAATTTTGATTTGTGGTGAGCAGTCTTTTTGGAGTGTTACAGGTGGGCAATAGGTTAATCCAATATTTAGATGTGTTGATTTTAGATGGCAACCTCATATGGAAGGTTTATCTGAACTTTTGTAGGGTTTAAGCTTGAGTTCATTTTTTTTTTTTTAAAATAGACCATTAATAGACCCCCACCTTTCTGTGTTTTTCTGGGGAAGTGAAAGATATAGTTGGGGGTGACTGATTTGGTTTAGAAGGACATTATTATCTTTCAGCCATGTTTCGGTGATGCAGAGGATAGAGGGATTTTGTTCCTCTAGATCATTTGTTAATGGGATTTTTTTTTATAGCGATTCTGCATTTAGTAATAGAGTAAACATTAAGCAGGGAGATGTTGCTGAGGCGTAGTTATTTAACTTGGGATAGATCAGGGTTTTGCTCTCTCTTGCTTGTGTGTTGAATTTCTCTGGTGCATCCATGTTTTCCACATCCTGCGATGATTTCAGTAAAGTGGACTGGTTCCAGTTTATGATGTGTGTGTTTAGGGCTGAGAGAGATTTATTTATTCATCTTGGGCGCAAGCAAGCAAGGTAGGGAGGCTGGCTAGGTTGTGAAGCCAACCAGGTAGTAAGGCTTGTCGGGAATTACAACCAGCTAGTGTGTATAGTCAGCTAGTTAGTGAAGTTATGAAGTTAGCTAGACTAGTCATGTAGTAAAGGCAGCTAGGAGGTGGAGAGAGAACCACTTTGGGCTTGCATTTCAGGTGTGCACCTGCCAGCTCCAAGCGCCTTTGGTGTGGCTGCCGGGCTCTTGCCTCCTTGTTGGCGATGGTGGGCGGGCCTTGGGGGGGGGGGGGGTGCCGGCCTACTGGTGTCAACGTCTCCTTCCATCACTCACCTGCAGGGGGCACCTCTGCCCACTGCTATTTGCCGGCTTACCGCGCTGATTGGGTCAGAGCTCGGTGGTAGAAACTCCGGCCATAGTCTGGCCTTTGTTTATGGTACTGGCACCTGGGTGATCGCCTCTATCTTTTTGGTCTCTGGATGGACCTTGCCCTTTTCTCAGGATAATAGCCAAGGTACTAGATCTCTTGTCCACCTAGCAAGCACTTCTTGGGATTAACAGTCAGCCCTGATCTCTTCAGACTGATTAATACGGCCTTAAGTTGGCTAAGCTGGGCCTTCCATTCATCCATTTACCTGACTAGACGTCCTGCCTAGTCTCAGCGTTACGTTTTCACTTAGTTATGCTGTCCTTTGTTTTCTGGCTACCCTAGCCCCCCAAGTTCTTTCTCCTTGTTATATGTAATTTTTGCTTCTTGTTAAATGGTTTACCCCATGTTCCATGTAAACCGATTTGATATGAATCTATTCATGAATGTCGGTATAGAAAAGTAATAAATAAGTAAATAAATATGGCTGTAGATCCAGATGTCATCTAAATAGGCTTCAGCAGCATACTCTTGATGTGTGCATGGAGTAGGCGGTGAACTAACTATTGAAACATGGCTAGGATGCCATGTAGGCCAAACAGGAATACTGTGAACTGGAACAGCCCAGCAGGCATCACAAATGCTGGCTTCTTTTGCAGAAGGCGTAAGAGGCACCTACAGTATTCCTTGGTAAGATGGAGGGTAGAGATGAACTGGGATGACCTCAGGCATTTAATCAGTTCATCCAATAAAAGCATTGGATAGGTGTCTAATTTTGAGACCTTGTTGACATTTTTGAAGTCTGTACAGAACCTGATGCTGCCATCTGGCTTTGGCATCAACATGATGGGTGAGGACCAGTCACTGTTGGACTCTTCAATGTCTCTGAGCTGGAGCATCTCCTTCACTTCGGCCTCGATGACAGGGAGCCTGGCCTCAGGGATCTGATAAGGTCGCTGGCATACCACTACTCCAGGAGACATAATAATCATGTTGTACCAGCTAGATATGACCAGGCAGGTTTGAGAAGATCTTTGTTTTTCTCTACCAACTGCTTCAAGTTAATTGTCTGTATGGTGGCAGCTCTTACCTGAAAGGTACTTGGGCTTTGTCCAGTTTCGGCCCGACCTTTGGGCCAAATTTTCCTTCCTGAATCATGCCACACTTTGCGGCACCCCCTTCTTCAGGAGATTTATGTGGTAGATTTGGGTCGTCTTTCGCTTACCTGGCTGAGCTATTTTTTAGTTCATGGGACCTGTTTTTTCCAGTACTTCATAGGTCCTTGCCAACGGGCTAATAGCTTTGGATTTTCAGAAGGCGTTTGACAAAGTCCCTCATGAGAGGCTTCTAATAAACTAAAAAGTCATAGGATAGGAGGCGATGTCCTTTTGTGGATTGCAAACTAGTTAAAAGACGGGAAATAGAGAGTAGGATTAAATGGTTAATTTTCTCAGTGGAAAAGGGTAAACAGTGGAGTGCCTCAGGAATCTGTACTTGGACCTGTGCTTTCCAATATATATTTAGAAATAATCTTGAAAGGAATACGATGAGTGATTTTATCAAATTTGAGATACAAAATTATTCAGAGTAGTTAAATCACAAGTGGATTGTGATACATTTCAGGAGGACCTTGGAAGACTGGAAGATTGGGCATCCAAATGGCAGATGAAATTTAATGTGGACAAGTGCAAGGTGTTGCATATAGGGAAAAATAACCCTTGCTGTAGTTGCACAATGTTAGGTTCTATATTAGGAGCTATCCCCAGGAAAAAAATCTAGGCATCATAGTGGATAATACTTTAAAATCGTCGGCTCAGTGTGCTGCAGCAGTCAAAAAAGCAAATAATGTTAGGAATTATTAGGAAGGGAATGGTTAATAAAACGGAAAATGCCATAATGCCTCTGATTCGCTCCATGGTGAGACCGCACCTTGAATACTATGTACACTTCTGGTCACCGCATCTCAAAAAAAGATATAATTGTGATGGAGAAGATACAGAGAAGGGCAACCAAAATAACTGGGATGGAACAGCTCTCCTAAGAGGAAAGGCTGAAGAGGTTGGAGTGGTTCAGCTTGGAGAAGAGAAGGCTGAGGGAGGATATGATAGAGGTCTTTAAGATCATGAGAGGTCTTGAATGAGTAGATGTGAATCGGTTATTTACACTTTTGGATATAATAAGAGGACAAGGGGGCATTCCATAAAATTAGCAAGTAGCACATTTAAGACTAACTGGAGAAAATTATTTTTCACTCAATGCACAATTAAGCTCTGGAATTTGTTGCCAGAGGATGTAGTTAGTGCAATTAGTGTAGCTGGGTTCAAAAAAGGTTTGGAGAAGTCCATTAACTGCTATTAATCATTGACTTAGGGAATAGCCACTGCTATTAATTGCATCAGTAGCATGGGATTTTCTTGGTGTTTGGGTACTTGCCAGGTTCTTGTGGCCTGGTTTGGCCTCTCTTGGAAACAGGATGCTGAGCTTGATGGACCCTTGGTCTGACCAGCATGGCAATTTCTTATGTTCTAATGATGGCAGGAGGACAAGGACCCATTCCCCTGGTTGTAGTTATCACTGGACCATGGGGCGGTTATGAGGTCGAGAACTCTGTGCCTTTTGCAGACACAGGTGAGCTGCTTCACCAGCCGCCTTTAAGCGATCTTGTACTCTGAGCACATAGTCCACTATATTCTGCCTGGGATTTTCTTCCTCTTCCCAGGTCTCATGAGCTATATCCAGAATTCCTTTCTCCTTCCATATAACTCAAACAGGGCGAACCCCATTGAGCTTTGTGGTACTTCTTGGATTGTGACATGAACAGCACATAGGGTAGTAGTATGTCCCAGTTCTTCCAATCTTTATTCACAAACATTAACATCTGTTTTGAGCATCTGATTGAAATGCACGACCAGGCCATCCATCTGCAGGAGATACACCGAGGTACGGAGGGTCTTTATTTTAAGCAAGGGGCAGAGTTGTTTCAAGACCTTGGAGATGAAAGGGGTACCCTGATTTGTCAGGATCTCCTTGGGTAGCCCAAGTCATGAGAACACCTCTATTAGGGTGGTCACTACCGTCGGGGTCTTCATATTCCATAAGGGCACTGTCTCCGGATACCTGTGGCATAGTCCAGTATGACAAGGATGTATTTGTTTCCTCCGGTCTTTCTGTATAGTGGCTCCACAAGGTCCATGCCCAGTCTTTCAAAAGGTGTCTTAATAGGCATTGATATGAAAGATGCCGCCGGTACCCCAGCAGGTTTTGTGAGCTAGCAAGTAGGGCAGGACCAGCAATACTACAGGTCCTGCTTATGATGGCCTAGCCAATAGAATTGTGCCTGTCTTTTCCTCTCCCAGGTGTGTGTCTCCCCCCCCCCCCCCCCCCCCCCCCCCCCCCCCCGAAGATGACTGTGAGCTAACTACATCACCTGTTAACAATAGGGTTAGGGAACCAGGAGTTGTTCTTTCACCTCCCCTTCCACACTTCCCTTTGTGACTCTGTACAGCAAATCCCCTTTTATCACAAAATAGGGTGGAATAGGGTCTGCACTCTGGGCCCCTGGGATTACCTTCCCATCTACCCATTGTATATTCTTGCGGGCCAACTTGAAGGATTCATCCTCCCTCTGAGCTCGCCTAAAGTTCCCTGGATCACCCTGTTCCCCCTCCAAGGGACCTGGTAAGACATTCTGGGTGGGTGGTTGTTCTCCCTCCGACCCCCTCATCCCCAGCAGTCTCTAAGTTAGCAACATAGGTATGTTTATCCTGCCGGCGTTTCCTCTGGGACTTAGGAATCTGAGTCTTCGTGAAAAAGATCAGGTCCTCCAATGGAAAGAGCTCTGGGAACTCCAACTCTTCAGGGTTGTGACTGGATGAACTTGCCATAGACTGAGTGAAGAGACTTGAAATTTGGACAATCCTGTCCAATGAGCACAAGGTACGGGAGGCAAAATTTAACCTTGGATAAATCCATGCTGGCTGTGTTCCATTAACAATGGTTTTCTATATGCTCTGATTTTGATCTTTAGAATAGTTTCCACTATTTTTCCTGGCACTATCCATCGCCTCATCTTCCCTGCGGGTACAGCCTCTTGCAAAATGACCTCTTTTGCCACAACTGAAGCATGGCGGTCTGATTACGGATTGCAGGTGGGGTGAACCGTCCGGCCACCCCGACTCTGCTGACAGTCAAGACCTTTGAGACTTAAGTCTCAGACCCCTATCCAGGTTGAGGGGTTTCTCTCGAGGATTTTCATAATTTTATGTTTGGTCTCCAACTCACAAATCTGATACAGCAGCTTATCTGTCTTTAGCCTGAACACTCTCTGCAAATGGTTAGCACATAAAATTCTTACTTCAGCAGAATACCTTGAAGGTCTCCCACTGCAATATTAGTATGTATTTGATTGTGGGATTGAGTATTAAACTCCTCCACCACTGCCTTCAATAAGTCAGGAAATGTTTGTCACCCAGAAGCGAGGTGTCAAATCTCCAGGTAGAGCACTATGACCTAACTTGGGCAAAATCTAGAACAATCTCAATTAAGTGGTGATCCGAGATAGAATATTCCAGGATCCCACTGCTAGCAGTCTGATAAGAAATTGGGAGTGCACAAGAAATAATCCAACCTACTATATATAGCATGCCTAGGCGAGTGGTATGTATAGTCTCTTATTAGGGTGACACTGTCTCCATATATCTATAAGATTAAAAGTTGTCAGCATATCCTGCAGTTCCCCAGTTGTGCTCATTTCCTGCCTGGAGGAAGTTGTTTTGTCAACTCTGGGTTTTCCCAGTTCACCAAAGTGGTCATGAGCCTATTATTGAACTCCCTTTGATCCTCACTGAGCCCATATACATTTCCCAGAATCTAAGTCTCCTGAAATAAGGAGCAGTCTAACAAAATATATCTTCATCAGGATCCACCAGACTTCAGTTAACCTTTAATGGCAAGTTTTGTGAATTAAAGTGCAAACCTCCATGCTTTTAGACTTTCTGTAGCCACCATAGATTAGTTTTGATGAAATCCTATATTTCTCATATTAAACAGTTCAATTTCCTGGGTAACATCAGGATTGATAGGTATATTTTAATTGCTATACCTTATTTTATTTATTTTTTTTTAAAACTGAGGGAAGAAGAATCCATAAAGGTATTAATAATTTACAATAAAAAATATAAATTTTATTTTAAAACTGTTGTATTTGTATTTATAAGTTAAATATGAAAAAAAAATCCAAATGTAAAAATATATGTAAATTTATTCACAGTTTGCTGTTGAATCATCTCTTAGACACTTGGGACAGCACTTCAAAAAAGGTAAAAAAAAAAAAAATCTGGGTAGAAAAATGAGCATATGCTGGGATAACTGGGCAGAGGGTTTTGGATTGGAGGTAAGGCTGCTTGCATATACCATAAAGGTGATCTTCAAAAGCTTTATCCAATTTAAAACAGTTTTAGGTGGTTAGATCTTACCTGTCCAAAATTCCTCCCTTTACTTTGCTAAATTTGTGTAGGTAAAATTCATATCTGTACAAACATACAGGCTGATTCAGTAAAGTCCGCAGGAGAGAGGGCGAACGCCCGCTCTCCTGGCGCGCGCACCGGCCCTTTGCTGGTGCGCGCGATTCTGTATTTAAATTAGGTGACACGGTAAAAACTGGGAAAAGGAGGCGCTAGGGACACTGGCGCGTCCTAGCGCCTCCTTTTTGACAGGAGCGGCGGCTGTCAGCGGGTTTGACAGCCGATGCTCAATTTTGCCGGCGTCTGTTCTCGAGCCCGCTGACAGCCACGGGCTAGGAAACCGGACGCCGGCAAAATTGAGTGTCTGGTTTTCGGCCCGACAGCCGCGGGCCGAATTCAAATTTTTTTTTTTTAACTTTTTTTTACTCTTCGGGACCTCCGACTTAATATCGCTATGATATTAAGTCGGAGGATGCACTTTCCCGGTGCCAGAAGAAATTAGCGCCGACCTTTGGGTCGGCGCTAATTTCTGAAAGTAAAACGTGCGGCTTGGCTGCACGTTTTACTTTCTGTATCCCGCGCGCATATCTAATAGGGTCATCAACATGCATTTGCATGTTGAGGGCGCTATTAGGTGCTGCGGGTTGGACGCGCGTTTTCCTCCCCGTACTGAATAAGGAGTAAGGGAAAACGCGTGTCCAATTGCAGGCTAACAGTGCGCTCCGTCGGATCACACTGTACTGTATTGGCCTGATAGTGAGGGAAGAAAGGGTGGAATATTCCTGGAGGGTTTTTAAAATTTAGCCAGGTAACATGATAGTCTATGCTACCTTGATAAATTTAGCTAAGTAACACTGACTATTTATGCCACCTAGCTAAATTTTAACAGCCCGCCCACCCTCTTTCTCATACAGCTAAATTTGTATAAACTGATAGGGCAAGTAATATTTTACCAAGTCACTGATTTAATGAGAGAAAATAATTCCTGACTTTATAATAATCTACATGCAGCCTTGTAAGACAAGCCTAAATGTAACCACACAAATTCTATGTAGCTGGATATTCAGCTATACTTTGTTGGGTATGTGCAACTGAATATCTGACTAACGATAACTGTGTTTTCCTAGCGTGTAGCAGATGGACTCAAAACAAGTGGGTATAGTGTGCTTGTGCTAGCAGTTGGAGACTGATCTGACGTCAGCACGGGTACATATACCCCCGCAGGAAGTGCAGCAATTCAGTAATTTCCGTGTCCAAAGCAGTTTGGAGCTACCCTCATGCTCGCTGAGCGTTTTTCCAAATTCTAAAGAAACCTACTTGAAGACGCACTCCTGCGGTGATACCAGTCTGTCCCTCCCCCAGTTGAGTTTCCCAAGGTGATTTCCGTGGTCCCTCGGAGGTAAGAGCCTCGGTCCGGTGGCCGGTTCGCGGCAGGGACCTAGCCCCCGAGTGAGAAGGGCTCGGGCGTGGCATAGAGGCAGCCTCGGTCCCGGCGTGGACTTGGCCCCCGAGCGAGACGAGTTCGGGCGTGGCCTAGAGGCAGCGGGTGCACCTCCTCGAGCGCAGCGGTGACAGTACTTACCCTCTCCCCCCGCAGCCGGAGACCGCCCGGGTCGCAACCGGGAAGCGCCGAAGACAAGGTAAGGCGTACATCTTTACTTGTTGGTCTCCGAGGAACCAAGGAGTAGCGGAGTCTGCCTACGTGGCAACCCGCCAAGGGGGTCGCCATTTTGCCTGCCTGCTCGCCGTCGCCTTCTGCCCTGGTTCGCACATTGATAGGCGCCTGTTGCTAAGCGCACATTGATAGGCGCCGGTTGCTAAGCGCACATTGAAAGGCGCCGGTTGCTAAGCGCACGTTAATAAGCACCCACTCATAGGCGCCCGCTCATAGGCGCCCGCGGATAGCCGCCTTCTGATAGGCGCCCGCTCATAGGAGCCCGCGGATAGCCGCCTCCTGATAGGCGCACGTTCATGGGCGCACATTCCTAGGCGCCAGTTGATAGGCGCACATTAATACGAGCACGTTGCTGAGCGCACTTTCCTAGGTGCACATTGATAAGCGCACGTGGATAAGCGCATATTGGTAGGCGCACATTTTTCGCGCACATTACAAAGCGCAGACTCTAGCTGAATTAACAGACGAGATGGAGCGTAAGAGAGCCCATGCGTCAGCGGAGCCGGCACCTCCAGTTTCAGGCATAAGCCTCTGCTCTGCATGCAACCTCAGAGCCACACAGAGCGAGGAAGCAGACTCCCTATGTGCCCAATGTGAAGAGGCCCTGGGAGTTCCAGGCCAGGACCGGTCGCAGCTCAGCGTACTTGCCAGTTCCTCAGGGAACACCCCGGACCTAGCAGGCAGCGGTGAGCTGCCAGGGAACCCGAGTGACCTGGTACCCCTAAGGCCCGATCCTGCTTCGCTCTCCTGGGTGGAATTATTCAAGGGGATTCATGCCTTTGTCACAATGCAGTCTACTCCCCGAACGGGTCCATACGTACCGAGTGACCCGGCCC
The DNA here is from genome assembly GCF_901001135.1 of Rhinatrema bivittatum. Lineage (NCBI taxonomy): Eukaryota > Metazoa > Chordata > Amphibia > Gymnophiona > Rhinatrematidae > Rhinatrema > Rhinatrema bivittatum. Next base: position 530,458,356 of record NC_042617.1, read on the forward strand.
CTGGACCCTCAAGGATTAGGCACGGCCACTCGCCACCCGGAAGCCCCACTTATGGGGATTCAAATTGTTCTGAGGAAGACGACGAGCCCCCCCGAGGAGGGAGAACTGCCCTCGGGGATTGAACCATATCGGACCATGAGGCGCTTCTTTCTGAAAGAGATCTCCCAGGCCTGATCTCTCAATGCCTGTCGGAACTGGCTCTCCCAGGCCGTGACACCCCAGGGGAACCTAGAATGAACCCCCTGTTAGAGGACCTGCGCCAAATGGCTCACCATTTTCCCCTCCTACAAGCAGCACAGCAGCTAATCGATCTGGAATGGAATGCGCTGGAGGCCTCATTCAAAGGGGGTCGGGCCTTGTCTGGCATGTACCCCTTAGACCTGGCAGCTAAGGAGATGCTGGCGTGCCCTCAGGTAGACGCCATAGCGCAATTGTGAAGCGCACCACCATTCCGGTGGAGGGGGGGGGACAGCCCTCAAGGATACACACGACCGGCGCATGGACGTCATGCTGAAGCAAGCCTTTGAGGTGGCAGCCATGTCCCTACGAATTGCGACCTGCTGCACCGTGGTGACTTGTTCCTGTTTATCACAGGCTAGGAACAACACCCCGGGAGAAGAGATGGAATCAGCTCTCTCGTTCCTCACTGACGCTGCCTCCGACCTAGTCCGTACAGCAGCCAAGGGAGTGTCATCCTCAGTGGCAGCCAGGAGACAGCTCTGGCTACGTAATTGGTCGGCCGACTCCTCCAAGACACGTCTCACGAGAATGCCCTTTAAGGGATCCCTCCTGTTCGGCAGCGACCTCGAGAAACTGGCCAATAAATGGGGCGCTTCTCCATTACCCCGTCTACCAGAAGACAGGCCAAGGAGGAGCCAGCACCCTTTTCCCAGACCATCCAGAGGTAGAAACTCTCAGCCCTTCAACCCTTACAGGGCTCGCTACCAAGCACCTCGTTCTCAGGCCAGGAACCAGTCCTTTCGGACTAAGCGCAACAAGAGGAGAACCGGCTCGGGCTCTGGTCCCAGCCGCACCCCACAATGACAATCAGCCGACCCATCCGGTAGGGGGCAGGCCTAACCCTCTTCTACCGCAGGTGGGTCAAGATTACCTCGGACCAGTGGGTCCTCGCCATCATCCGAGAAGGGTATTACCTGGACTTTCTTCGGCTCCCGCCGGACAAGTTTGTGGAATCTCAGTGTTCACCCCTCAAGAGGGCGGCACTAGAAGTTACCCTGCAGAGGCTCCTATCCCTAAAAGCCATAATCCCAGTGCCTGCATGGGAGGAAAATTCTGGGCATTATTCCATTTATTTCATAGTACCCAAAAAGGAGGGCACTTTCAGGCCCGTCCTGGACCTCAAGTCAGTCAACCGACACCTACGGGTCCCCAGCTTTCGCATGGAAACCCTGCGGTCTGTCAAGAATGCAGTACAGCCAGGAGAGTTTCTCACATCCCTAGATCTGTCGGAAGCCTACTTACATATCCCAATCCATCGGGATCACCAGCGCTATTTACGCTTCAAAGTCCTGAATCAACACTTCCAGTTCCGAGCTTTACCCTTCGGGTTAGCCACCGCGCCGCAAACCTTTACCAAGGTCATAGTAGTAGTGGCGGCGTCACTCAGGAAGGAAGGAATCCTCGTCCATCCCTACCTGGACGATTGGCTGATCAGGGCAAAGTCCCCGGAGGAGAGCCACCAGGCAACCAACAGAGTTATATCTCTTCTGGAAAGCCTAGGGTAGTAAACTTGAACAAGAGTTCCCTACAGCCTTCTCAGTCGCTGGAATACCTAGGAGTCCGATTCGACACCCAGGAAGATAAGGTCAGTCTGACCACCAAGAGGAGAGCAAAGCTCCGGAATCGTCTGCTGGACCTGCTGAGCACCACCCGGCCCACAGCTTGGGATTACCTACAGGTCCTTGGCCTTATGGCATCCATGCTGGAGGTGATACCATGGGCGCGGGCTCATATGAGACCATTACAACGCGCCCTCCTATCTCTGTGGAGCCCACAATCACAGAACTACACCGTACACCTACCTCTATCAGCCAGAATGCGGAATGAGATACGGTGGTGGTTGCAGCCCGGCCACATGAGCCGGGGGTCAAGAATGTCCTCCCCAACCTGGACCCTGCTCACAACAGATGCCAGCCTGAACGGATGGGGAGCACACTGCGAAGAACTCACCGCCCAAGGGCAGTGGAACAGAGAAGAGTCTGGGTGGAACATCAACCGTCTAGAGGCACGGGCAGTCAGGCTAGCGTGCCTGCGATTTGCCCACAGACTTCGAAACAGAGCGGTCAGAGTGATGTCGGACAATGCCACCACGGTGGCATACATCAACCGACAGGGCAGAACCAGAAGCCAATAGGTATCCCTAGAAATAGCCCCTCTGATGACTTGGGTGGAAGCAAATCTCCAGGGCATCTCGCCGTCCACATCGCCGGGAAAGAGAACACCACGGCAGACTTCCTCAGCAGAGAAAGCCTAAATCCAGGGGAATGGCAGCTGTCGCCCACAGCTTTCCAGATGATTGTGGATCAGTGGGGGACGCCGGGCATGGAGCTACTAGCGGACAGGTCCAACGCTCAAGTACCCAGATATTTCAGCCGCAGGCGGGATCCGCTATCCCAGGGGATCGATGCCCTGGTACAGCCATGACCTCATGGGATTCTGCTATATGCCTTTCCTCCATGGCCCCTGCTGGGCGCCATTGTACACAAGATTCAGCGGCACAGAGGCCTAGTTCTTCTAGTGGCCCCGGACTGGCCAAGAAGACCCTGGTACGCAGACATGAGAAGACTACTGGCAGGGACTCCATTTCCCCTGCCTCCTCACAGAGACCTGCTGCGGCAAGGTCCCATCCTCCACGAGGATCCAGCTCAATTCTCTCTTACAGTCTGGCCATTGAGAGGGCTAGACTGAAGAAAAGAGGATACTCGGGGCCGGTAATAGATACACTCCGAGCACGCAAGTTCTCCACATCACTAACATATATAAGGATCTGGAGAGTATTTGAAGCCTGGTGCGAAACTCACAGCACCAATCCACATGCCACTAAAATCCCTATCATTTTGGATTTCCTGCAAGACGGCCTTCAGAAGGGTCTGTCCCTCAATTCCATCAAGGTTCAAGTGGCAGCGCTATCCTGCTACGGTCCCCGGAATGACGGCAACAGCATCACCACACACCCAGACGTTTCACGTTTCCTGAAAGGAGTCAAACGCATTTGCCCGCCACTGAAGTGGCCAGTGCCCCTGTGGAACATAGAAACATAGAAATGACGGCAGAAGAAGACCAAACGGCCCATCCAGTCTGCCCAGCAAGCCTCACATGTTTTTTTTCTCTCATACTTATCTGTTTCTCTTAGCTCTTGGTTCTATTTCCCTTCCACCCCCACCATTGAAATATCTAGCTTGATTAGTTAGGGGTAGTAGGGGTAGTAACCGCCGCAATAAGCAAGCTACACCCTTGCTTATTTGTTTTACCCAGACTATGTTATACAGTCCTTATTGGTTGTTTTTCTTCTCCCCTGCTGTTGAAGCAGGGAGCTATGCTGGAAATGCGTGATGTATCAGTCTTCTCCCATGCTGTTGAAGCAGAGAGCCATGCTGGATATGCATCGAAAGTGAAGTATCGGACACAATTGGTTTGGGGTAGTAACCGCCGTAACAAGCCAGCTACTCCCCACTTTGTGAGTGTGAACCCTTATTTCTTCTCCCCTGCCGTTGAAGCAGAGAACTATGCTGTATATGCATTGAAGGTGAAGCATCAGGCTTATTTGGTTTGGGATAGTAACCGCCGTAACAAGCCAGCTACTCCCCTCTTTGTGAGTGTAAATCCATTTTTCCACATTTCCTCTTGCTGTTGAAGCTTAGAGCGATGTTGGAGTCACAGTAAGCATGTGTATGTTTATTGAATAAGGGTATTGTCTCCAGGCAGTAGCCGTCATTCTGGCGAGTCACCCACTCTTCATTGGCGGCCTCTTGACTTTATGGATCCACAGTGTTTATCCCACGCCCCTTTGAAGTCCTTCACAGTTCTGGTCTTCACCACATCCTCCGGAAGGGCATTCCAGGCGTCCACCACCCTCTCCGTGAAGAAATACTTCCTGACATTAGTTCTGAATCTTCCTCCCTGGAGCTTCAAATTGTGACCCCTGGTTCTGCTGATTTTTTTCCTATGGAACAGGTTTGTCGTTGTCTTTGGATCATTAAAACCTTTCAAGTATCTGAAAGTCTGTATCATATCACCTCTGCTCCTCCTTTCCTCCAGGGTATACATATTTAGATTCTTCAATCTCTCCTCGTACGTCATGCGATGAAGATCCTCCACCTTCTTGGTCGCCCTTCTCTGTACCGCTTCCATCTTGTCTTTGTCTTTTTGTAGATACGGTCTCCAGAACTGAACACAGTACTCCAGGTGAGGCCTCACCAAGGACCTGTACAAGGGAATAATCACTTCCCTTTTCTTACTCGATATTCCTCTCTCTATGCAGCCCAGCATTCGTCTGGCTTTTGCTATCGCCTTGTCGCATTGTTTCGCAGACTTCATATCATTAGACACTATCACCCCAAGGTCCCTCTCCTGCTCCGTGCACATCAGCTTTTCCCCCCCCATCGAATACAGTTCATTCGGATTTCCACTCCCCATATGCATGACTTTGCACTTCTTGGCATTGAATCTGAGCTGCCATATCTTCGACCACTCTTCCAGTTTCCTTAGATCCCGTCTCATTCTCTCCACTCCTTCCGGCGTGTCCACTCTGTTGCTGATCTTTGTGTCATCCGCAAAAAGACAAACCTTACCTTCTATCCCGTCCGCAATGTCGCTCACAAAGATATTGAACAGGACCGGTCCCAACACCGATCCTTGCGGTACACCACTTAAAACCGCTCTCTCTTCAGAGAAGGTTCCATTTACCATCACACATTGTCTTCTGTCCGTCAGCCAATTTGCAATCCAGGTCACCACCTCGGCCCTCACTCCTAAGCTTCTCGTTTTATTCACCAGTCTCCTGTGCGGAACCGTATCAAAAGCTTTGCTGAAATCCAAGTATATGATATCCAGCGCTCTTCCTCGATCCAATTCCTTGGTTACCCAGTCAAAAAAGTTAATCAGATTTGTCTGACAGGATCTTCCCCTGGTGAATCCATGTTGCCTCTGGTCCATCAATTCTCCGGACTGTAGATAGTTCACTATTCTCTCTTTCAGCAGTGACTCCATTACTTTTCCCACCACCGAAGTGAGGCTAACCGGTCTGTAGTTGCCAGCTTCCTCCCTGTTCCCACTCTTGTGAAGCGGGACCACCACCGCTCTTCTCCAATCACTCGGCACCACTCCCGTTTCTAGGGATCTATTGAACAGGTCACACAGCGGAGCCGCCAGAACATCTCTGAGCTCCCTCAATATCCTTGGATGAATCCCATCAGGCCCCATGGCTTTGTCCACTTTCAGGTTCTTTAGCTCTTCCCACACATTTTCTACTGTAAAAGGATTTTCATCCATTCCACTTCCCTCCAGTTTCTTGTTGTGTAGAGATGGTCCTTCTCCAGGGTCTTCTTTAGTGAACACAGAGCTGAAGTATTCGTTTAATATTTCTGCCATTTCTTCGTCTCTCTCCACACGTTGATCATTACCACCTTTCAATTTCACTATACCACTTTGGTGAAATTGAAAGGTGGTAATGATCAGTGTGTGGAGAGAGACGAAGAAATGGCAGAAATATTAAACGAATACTTCAGCTCTGTGTTCACTAAAGAAGACCCTGGAGAAGGACCATCTCTACACAACAAGAAACTGGAGGGAAGTGGAATGGATGAAAATCCTTTTACAGTAGAAAATGTGTGGGAAGAGCTAAAGAACCTGAAAGTGGACAAAGCCATGGGGCCTGATGGGATTCATCCAAGGATATTGAGGGAGCTCAGAGATGTTCTGGCGGCTCCTCAACCTAGTCTTGGAATTCCTAGCGGGACATGCCTTCAGACCACTTCGAGGCCTGTCCCTCCGTTTGTTAACCTTGAAGATGGTGTTCTTGCTGGCCGTGTGTTCAGCACGCCGCATCTCAGAGCTACAAGCACTGTCCTGCCGTGATCAGTTTCTCAGAATCACTCCAGAGGCTATCCATCTTCGCACGGTTCCTTCCTTCTTACCCAAAGTAGTCTCACAATTCCACCTCAACCAAACCATATCCTTGATTACCACGGAAGGTTTGAAGAAGTCTGAAGAAGGTCGAATACTACGCCATGTCGACATCGGCAGGCTGCTGTCCAGATACCTGGAAATGTCAGAAGCAGTATGAAAGACGGACCACCTGTTCGTCCTTCACAGCGGGAAGAAGGAAGGGGGGGGAAGTGGCCTCACGGGCAACCATCGCCCGCTGGATCAAAGAAGTTATCAAGGCAGCCTACGTAGAAGCGGGAAAACCACCGCCTCTTCGGGTCAAGGCTCACTCTACCAGAGCGCAAGCGGCCTCTTGGGCAGAAACTAGGATGCTGCTGCCTGCAGAGATATGTAGAGCGGTGACGTGGTCCTCCCTCCATACCTTCTCCAGATTCTATCGTCTGGACGTCCAGGCCAGGGAGGACACAGCATTTGCGAGGGCAATCCTGAACGGACCTCGGGCAGCCTCCCGCCCAGTCCGGGAGTAGCTTTTGTACATCCCACTTGTTTTGAGTCCATCTGCTACATGCTAGGAAATGTAGAGATTACTTACCTGATAATCTCGTTTTCCTTAGTGTATGCAGATGGACTCAGCATCCCGCCTGTCTGCCGGCATACATGGGGATTCACAGACTCACCGTAAGCCATGTTTTTCTTATAATAGGCCATCCACCCTGTCGGGTGTCGACGCCTTCCGGTTGAAAACACTGGCGGTCTCCAGCTACTATCAATCGGTCAGGGTAATCCTGTTCATTTAATCGATCGGTCAGCTACATCTTTTGCAAGGAAGATTACTGAATTGCTGCACTTCCTGCGGGGGTATATGTACCCGTGCTGACATCAGATCCGTCTCCAACTGCTAGCACGAGCACACTATACCCACTTGTTTTGAGTCCATCTGCATACACTAAGGAAAACGAGATTATCAGGTAAGTAATCGCTACAATTTATTTGATTATTTTTAACCGCACTTACCTGGCTGAAAATTTAGCCCCATGTGTATCATATATGTGTATAATAGACCTTTGCTCTTCCATATGAAAGTGATTGTATAAATAAGATGATATCAAACCAAGAACTATTTTTAGTTCTCACACCAGTGAATTTGTCTGATCAGTCTGCACATAGCATACTTACTACAAAGGACTAATTTCTTCACAAATGGGACCTTGCTTGTAAGTGAGGCTTTTTAAATTTTATATGGAGATGATGCTTACAAGCTTTCCATTGACGGGATTAAATTGGTCAAATGAGTGGGTGATATAATCCGACAGCACCAACATGGACTTAGATCACAGGTTTTCTGAGCATGTGCAAATGTTTCCATGCACAGTTGCTGCCTCATGAGATCCCCCTCAGTCTGAGCTACTGCACAGATGGATTTCATAGATTTGTGTTTACACTTTTTGCTTGAATTTGTAAGTTTGTACATTCTTTTTTCACCATTGCCTTGACAGCCTCTCAAAGAACTTTTAAGTTCTACAGGAAATAAAGTTATAAAGAAGTAAAGATGTAGTATGGAGAAATCAAAGGCAAACAAACCCATGATTAGCAGCTTCAAGGTCTGTGGGTATGGGTGCTAGATGTCCATCATGAACACCCACACTGGATAAGTGGTTGAATATTCCTAATTTGCCATTTAGATGAATAACATTTGAGTTATCTGTCTAAATGGCTTTTTGAATACTGAACTTTTTTTTCTTACGCTCAAAAGGCAAACTGTTCCATAGAATTAGCCCTGCTATTTAAAAGTCACAGCTATAGGTATGAAATTATTTAAAAGAGGGAACATTCAACAACTGCCTTTCTGTGGAGAGGAGTAACTGAGATAGTACTATATATTTAACTAGGTGAGCTGCAATATAGGTGGGACCCTTCCCCTGAAGAGCTTTATAAACAAGGGAAGCATCATAAAAAACACATTGTACAATAGGCAACCAATGCAGTTGTTTTAAGACAGGAGTAATATGATCCTTAACAGAAAAAAATACAAAGACTAGGGTCACTCCATGTAATTAGTAACACATTCAAAACAAATCGGAGAAAATTATTTTTCATTCAGTCACAATTAAGCTCTGGAATTCATTATCGTAGGATGTGGTTAAGGCAGTTAAAGTAGCTGGGTTTAAAAAAAGGTTTGGACAAATTCCTGGAGAAGTCAAACTTATTAACCAAGCAGACTTAAGAAATAGGCACTGCTTATCATTGTGCGATAGCATGTGATCTATTTACTGTTTGGGATTTTGCTAGGTACTTGTGACCTGGATAGGCCACTGTTAGAAACAGGATTCCCAACTATCTTTTAAACCATGGTTGAAAGCTGTCAAAATCAGCATTTTTAAAACTTTGAATGATAAGAACACTGATATATTCTGCCCAAGAATGACCCTTGGTCTGCCCAAGAGTGGGCCCTTGGTCTGACCCAGATTGGCAAATTCTTATGTTCTTATATAAGAAACAATCATGTGCAGCATTTTTGTAGAAGCTGTAAGGCTTTAAGCAAATATTTTGGTAATCCTACATAAAGGCAGTTAAGAAAATAAGAAATTGCCATGCTGGGTCAGACCAAGGGTCCATCAAGCCCAGCATCCTGTTTCCAACAGAGGCCAAACAAGGCCACAAGAACCTGGCAATTACCCAAACACCAAGAAGATCCCATGCTACTGATGCAATTAATAGCAGTGGCTATTCCCTAAGTAAACTTGATTAATAGCAGTTAGTGGACTTCTCCAAGAACTTATCCAAACCTTTTTTGAACCCAGCTACACTAACTGCACTAACGACAACCTCTGGCAACAAATTCCAGAGCTTAATTTTGCGTTGAGTGAAATAATTTTCTCTGATTAGTCTTAAATGTGCTACTTGCTAACTTCATGGAATGCCCCCTAGTTGCATTAATACACATTTGTTAAAATGAAAGCCTGCATAATCATGCAAAAGTCACTCTTGGGCAGAATATATCAGTGTTGTTATCATTCAAAGTTTTAAAAAATGCTAATTTTGACAGCTTTCAACCATGGTTTAAAAGATAGTTTGGAATCAGTATCCCTAAATTTCGAATGTTGGTCATCAAATGGAAGTAAAGCACAATCAGCCGCCGGATTGGTCAGCTCTTCAGGGATCAATAGCAGACTAACCTATATTGCTTGTGTTTTAGTAAGATTTGAAAATTATTTTTTAAATCTTAATCAGGAACTTACAACATTCAAACAATTTAAATAGATTGAATAGTCAAGAATTGTTTCCTACAGAAAAAAGTAACTGCATACCATTGGCATTTAAAATGAAAGTTATAGGTGAAAGAAAGTACATAGGGATTACAGATAGATGTTAAACAAGGTACTATGAATCTGGTTGTAGGTCTGTCACCACATCTCATACCTCCCAGATAACCTATCAACCAGGGGTTCAAAATTCACTGGCAGTCTGGTTCAGCAGAGTCCTGCAACCTTGTAAGTAAGTGGTTTCTAGATCAGGTGGTTTCAAATATGTTCCTTTGTTGGGGAACCCTCATGATCAACCTGTTTGCATCAGAGGAATACTGGAACATCAGTTCTGTTCCATGAGACCGAGCAGCTGCAGATCAGCTCCAGATATTTTTGCGATGGTCTGCTGTATGCATACTCTTCAATTTCACTTATTGCCAAGACTGTATAGAAGATGCTACAGGACTGGGTGAGGGTTATTCTTATTGCCCCAACTTGACTGCATCAGGTGTGGTACTCTTATTTCCTCCATTTATTAGTTCAGTTCTTCGATCCACTTGGGGGTTTTTCTGACTCTTATCACCTAGGCAGACAGGAAAACTGCCACCTGAATCTTCCATCCTTGACTCAGTGTGGCTGTTAAACACACAGTAGTATCCTCCTTGCTTTTCCTTAGGTAAGTGGAGAACATTCTAATCTCAAAGTCTTCCATGAAGAAGTTTCAAGTGGAAGACTTTCTGTGCATGGTGTGAGACCAATAATCTGGACCCCCTTCTCTTGTGATGCGAGACCACCTTCAGGTTCTCTTCCTCTCGACATCAGACCTTAGCACCTTTTTTTTTTTTTTTGGTCAAGATACAACCTTGCCATTGCAGATTATCGCCAGCGGGTAGATGGATCTCCCATCCCTTTCTGTCCTTTAGTGACAAAGTTCATGAAGGGATTGGCATTCCAAGTTTCCAGTCAATAAACCACAAGTACTGTGGGACTTCACAATAGAGTTGTTCTACACACTCGCCCTAAGTTCCTTCCAAAAGCGGTATCTGCATTCCATATCAAAGATCTAATGTTCCTTCCAAGACTGCATGCATATAGGCTCTTCACTAACTGGACTTTAAGAGAACTTTCACATATTAACTTGAGGACTCAGCCTCACCGTCTGTCTCCCAACTGTTCATGTCCTTTAATACCAACAGATGGGGTAGGGCAGTAGCCAAAAGAACTCTTTCCAGTTGGCTGGCAGACTGTAATGCATTGCTACATTCTGGCTGACTTATAGATTCTGTTAAGGCTCATTAAGTATTAGCCATGCTTACCTAAGTAGCTTGTCTAAGGGTCACTTTGATTGAAGACATCTGCAAAGTTGCTGTTTGGTCATGTATTTACAACTTCGTCCCACTAGTGTCTGGATAGCATGTCCTGAAGAGATTAGAGTACTTTTGTACAAGCAGTTCTGTGCAATCCATTTACCCAGTAATCCATTGTCCAGTAGGTAAAGTCCGGTTTGTCGACAGTAGTTGCTCCGCAAGACAATTCTCACTTTGGGGCTTCACACTCAGTATGGCTGATTTAATCCTGCTTGCAAATAGAGAAAGCAAAGTTACTCGCCTGTAACCAGGGTTTTCTGTAGACAGAATAAATCAATATACATACACTCCAGAGGGACTCAGCAAATTATAATGCTGCAAAACATTTTTTATTATGTATGTACAATTCCACACTTTAATTAGGCTCAACTAATCTAATACATAAGACCCACTATGTGTATAGTGATCTCCCTTACATTAAAACTATATACTCCATGCATTTCCCTCCATTCATACTCTACTCATCCATACTCCCCTTATCACTCATCACCCCTAAAAATAACCAACATGATCGTATACTTAATACAATTATACATAAGTTAACATCTTGTAATGTGTAGTCACCCCTCCTCTGCACATTTTTCAATTGGTAACAACAATGAACAAATCAATTGCTTCAACATATAAATTTGATCACTCCAACAAAGATCTCGTTTCACCCGTCCACGCGGGCTTCTTCAGGGACTAACAATTCACAATGGCGCAACTATACTATCATGTCGGTGTCCTTTATATGACTATCTTCCAGTAAAATGTTGTATATCTTCCCTTATTTGCATCTTCATAATCGGAATAAATCTTCTTTACATTGCTTTAATACTTGAAGCATCACCACACACAGTACTGGGTTCAGTTATTTCAGCAAAACCTTGCCGCAGTTTGGCGTCTCCACAATATTTCTACTATACTTGTTCAATGTCGCTGCGCTCATATCTCATCCTTTAAATGTCAAACTTCAAACATCGTCTTCAATCAATGAGATTTGCAGCATGGATGTTATCCTTCAAACTGTTGTAATCTTACATACCTACAACAAACACACGATTTCTCTCTGTTAACTAGTTGAATTCTATGTCCCAACCAATATCACGGCGATATTCAATACACTAACTCTCCTCTATATAAATTCTATACCCTGACCGACATCACCGTGAAATTCACTACATATTTAAATACTCTTTCACCATTCAAAAAAAATTCAAGAACATACCAAGTATGTTATATCATACGGCCAAAGCCAAAATCCTGCGCCACTCATATTCACCGCTCTGCAACAAGCTTTCTAATAACATACACAAGTTACTCTCCCGGTCTCCATGCCAGACATCGATTTAAATAGCTCCCAACCAATGACAATACCCCTTCCCGTAATTAGCAACTACGTCATATATCCAAAGGACTTTAATCAAGGGAATCCCAAGCGTACATGTTATCCATACGGGGATCTTCAATGGAGGGTATCCCAAGCATACCAGTCATACATCCGGGACTTACTAGCCACTGACTTAACTTGTGTACGTTATTAGAAGGCTTGTTGCAGAGTGATGAATATGAGTGGCGCAGGATTTTGGCTTTGGCCGTATGATATAACATACTTGGTATGTAAGATTACAACAGTTTGAAGGATAACATCCATGCCGCAAATCTCATCGATTGAAGACTGTTTGAAGTTTGACATTTAAAGGATGAGATATGAGCGCAGCGACATTGAACAAGTATAGTAGAAATATTGTGGAGACGCCAAACTGCGGCAAGGTTTTGCTGAAATAACTGAACCCAGTACTATGTGTGGTGATGCTTCAAGTATTAAAGCAATGTAAAGAAGATTTATTCTGATTATGAAGATGCAAATAAGGGAAGATATACAACATTTTACTGGAATATAGTCATATAAAGGACACCGACATGATAGTATAGTTGCGCCATTGTGAATTGTTAGTCCCTGAAGAAGCCCGCGTGGACGGGTGAAACGAGATCTTCGTTGGAGTGATCAAACTTATATGTTGAAGCAATTGATTTGTTCATTGTTACCAATTGAAAAATGTGCAGAGGTAGGGTGACTACACATTACAAGATGTTAACTTATGTATAATTGTATTAAGTATACGATCATGTTGGTTATTTTTAGGGGTGATGAGTGATAAGGGGAGTATGGATGAGTAGAGTATGAATGGAGGGTAATGCATGGAGTATATAGTTTTAATGTAAGGGAGATCACTATACACATAGTGGGTCTTATGTATTAGATTAGTTGAGCCTAATTAAAGTGTGGAATTGTACATACATAAAAAATGTTTTGCAGCATTATAATTTGCTGAGTCCCTCTGGAGTGTATGTATATTGAGTATTCATGAACAGAGGTAATGCACGGATATTATTTACCTGGACAGAATAAATCAGTCATACGTTTATTTCCCACCTGCTTGCTTGGAGAGTTGACTGCTCAGCTTAGGCTTAAAGCTCTTGAAGAGACTGAGGGGCTCACAAAGCAGCAACCATGTGTAGAAATTCCCATACATGCACAGACTTCAGAAAAGAGGAGGGGGTATCTTTCTCGCTGCAAAAAAATCCTTAAGGTTCACACACCACCCCATCAGTACAACTACCAAACTAGAACTAGGATTGTTCAAATCAGAACATCTCCAAATCCTTCTAGTCTATGCCCCTCCAGGCTTACTAGAGTCAGACCCCTCACCTATTATTGAAACCATAACCTTACATCTTAATCTTGACTCCCCTGCTATAATTCTGGGCGACTTCAACTTACATGTTGACAAAGTCCCCCTCTCAACAAACTGTGAAGCTTTCCTCACCTCACTGTCATCGATGGGTTTCAGCCAACAAATCAACAAACCCACTCACAAAGCAGGCCATACGCTCGATCTCCTCTTTACAAACGCCAAGATTTCTCTTACAGAACAACCAAATTGTAAAAAAGTCCCATGGTCAGATCACTCTCTAATCTCCACCAGCTTTTCTATACCTCGATCAGACTCCAACCTCAACTCAAGACCCTCTTTCCAATACAGAAAATCCTGCTCCTCAGAACACCTCAGCAAACTTCTAACCTCTGATCTACCACTCATTGATGTCTCCACACCCAACTCTGCCCTCCAATCCTGGTCCAAAATAACAAAAGCTATTGCAAACACTCTCTGCCCACTGACAACCAAAACAAGGTCTTCCAATGCATCCAAACGACAACCCTGGTTTAACGATGAACTACGAAAGCTCAAACAACTACTTCGGCAAAAAGAGAGAAAATGGCGTAAAGCCCCTTCTCCGGCCACACTCTCTGACTACAAACGATCACTCCATCTATACAAAAGTACCACGTTAAAAACCAAAAGAGACTACTATGCCCGAAATGTTCATCATCTCATCTTTGACTCAAAAGCTCTATTCACCTTCGTCTCCAGCCTCACTAAACCGATCACTCCAGATATTCCACCCGAACAAGCCCAGACTAAAGCAGACGAACTGGCTCTCCATTTCAACAAAAAAATATCGGATCTCCTCAATCAGCTAACTCCAATCACTACTTCTCCAGATAACACATACTTCCCCCAAAACAAAGAGATCCAGTTTATTGCCTTCGAACACATCACAATCACAGAGATACAAACGGTGTTAAAAAGAATGAAACCATCATCTCACCCATTTGATCAAATTCCATCCAAAATGCTCCTTCTCATCCCGGACACAATAGCAAAAACCTTAGCAGATATCATAAACTGCTCTCTATCACATGGTATCTACCCTGATGACCTAAAAACTGCCTCAATCAAGCCACTGTTAAAAAAACCAAATCTAAATGCAAGCGATCCCAACAACTTCCGCCCTATTTCCAACCTCCCATTCATAGCGAAAATCATGGAAAAATTGGTAAACACCCAACTATCCAATTACCTAGAGGACAACAGTATTCTTTCCCCAAACCAATATGGTTTTCGCAAAGCCGCAAGCACTGAAACACTACTACTCTCACTCACGGACTTCCTCCTCTCTGGAATTGACAAAGGCCAAGCATATTTACTAATCCTCCTTGACTTTTCGGCGGCATTCGACACCGTCAACCACACCCTCCTTCTAAAACAGCTGGCAAACATTGGTTTAACAGGTGCCACACTAAACTGGTTCAAAACATTCCTTGAAAATAGAAGATATAGAGTCAAAATCCACAATAAAGAATCCCAATACCACCATTCTAATAGAGGGGTGCCGCAGGGTTCTTCACTTTCACCCACGCTATTCAATATCTACCTCCTACCACTTTGTCAACTTCTTACAAAACTAAGCCTGAAACACTTCCTTTTCGCAGACGACGTACAGATCGTGATCCCCATAGAAGAATCAATATCTAAAACAATGGAATACTGGGACAGTTGCTTAGTAGAAATTAAACTTCTCCTCACCAGTCTAAACCTGGTACTTAATGCTTCTAAAACAGAATTCCTGCTCATATCACCGGAAAACAAAAATACACACCCAAAACCACCCACACTCCTTCAAACAGCCCACGTAAGAGATTTAGGAGCCATCCTGGACAATCGACTCAACCTCAACCTTTCATTAACCAAACCACCAAGGACTGCTTCTACAAATTACATATCCTGAAAAGAATTAAACCACTTTTTCACGCCCAAGACTTTAGAACAATTTTGCAAGCAATAATCTTTTCCAAATTAGATTATTGCAACTCATTACTACTAGGCCTCCCAGCTTCCTATACCAAACCTCTACAAATGGTCCAGAACTCTGCAGCCAGAGTCCTCACAAACTCCAGGAAAATGGACCACATTTCACCTATCCTCAAAAACCTCCATTGGCTACCGATCCACTATAGAATCATGTATAAAACCATTAACATCATATACAAAACTATCAACCAAAACACGCACCTCGACCTACAAATACCTCTTAAAAAATACACTTCCGCCAGACCCATCAGGGAATGCTACAAAGAGTCACTCCAAATACCAAAGGCCAAAACCTACCAACATAAATCATTGAGTCTCAGAGCCTTCTCTTCAGCAGGTCCAACTCTCTGGAACTCTATCCCACCAGATTTGAGACAGGAGCCATGCTCTCTAACATTTAGGAAAAGACTAAAAACTTGGCTTTTCAAAAAAGCATTTCCAAGCCTTGAATAATTCCTCCATTAAATAGCACAAACTCTTATCCAATAACTGGACCAAATACAATTCAATCAACCTTAAATTGACAATCATCAATACCTGCTGAACTTTTATCATAACACTGTCGTATTTATGCATTTGGCTATTATGTTCCGTTCCATAGTGAGGTATTGCCACAGTTTCTCACATATTCTTATTTACTCACTATGCTACTCTATTACATTAATAGACTGAAATGTTAATATTGCTCTGTGCAATCTCTCCCCTTTTCCAGCTCCAAGTTGATTTCCCTGATTTATTGTAACTTTCTCAATTCCTATATCTGATTCACGATATTTAAAGTTCAAGGTTCTTTTTGAGAACATTGTTTTACGTTATGTTATGTTTTACACACTTTGTTAATTGTAAACCGGGTTGATGTGATGCCTGTCATGAAACTCGGTATAACAAAAACAATAAATAAATAAATAAATAAATCTCAGAGCTGGGTCCATGTCTGCATCATCGCATGACATCACCCACTCATTTTGGCTGGTTTATCCTGTCGCCTATGGAGAACCCTGGGAAGCAACTTTGCTATCACAGGATATCTGACATTTGAATTGGTCCATTCTTGCACATGCTATTTGTACATGTAAAGTATTAGTTCATAAGGGCTTTGTCACAAATCAGTTTGATGTACTGTTATTGTTTTGAATGTGACTACTTCCAAGAGTTCAGACTAACTTAAATAGAACTTAAATGTAAAATAAAAGAACAGGAAAAGGTAATTTAAGACATTATCATTTGCCATACTAATCCCCTCTATTATGGGTCTCAAGGCTTTTATTATGCTGTTCTCTTTTCACACTAGCTTTGACTGTTCTTTTTTGTCATTTGGCTTTTCTTATGATTTCTTTGCTGATACAGATTTCTTTGATGCCTTCCGTCTTTTTTTTTTTTCTCTCTTCTTGGCTTTTTATCTTACTGGATGTTAAGTCCTCACCACAAGCTGAATCTGGATTAGACTGAACTTTTCTTCTTTCCCCATTCTCCAAAGGTAAGAATTTTTCCATGGATTCACACTGACCGGTCCTATGATACATGACATGTCATGTCAAGTTTTGTAGAACTTGCATCTGGTTAGCAACCAATTGTTTGTTCCAACCTTCAGTTCCTTTTCTTTTGCAGCTCATTGAGGGAGAATCTCATGTTTTTTTTCTCTTATTTATTTATCCTAAGTTGGTCATTAAACATTTCTGAATTTTCTTTTTTTTTTCCAAGTTGAAAATGTCTGTCTTTCTGAAGAATTCAACGCTGAGATTGTTAAATTTCAACTGTATTATATGTTGACTCTCTTCTTTAATATGTGGGCTTTTCTCCTGAAAATCCTTTTCTTGGATGTTTTCCTTATGCATTGGCAGGCTTTCCTCTTTTGCTTTAGAGGTTACATTTTTTCCTGGTGTATGCTCAGTTTCCTGTCACAACCCATATGGTTTCCTCTCTCTCTAGTATGTTTTTATTTCAGGTTCAGTCTCCTGACCTGTCCCAGTCTCTGAGGCTCATTGGCACACTGTGTGGCCTTTCTCATGTCTAGTGGCACCGCATGTATCCAGGTTGGGTGCACTGTGTTCATTAGGATTCCATTTATGACCAGGCCCAAGGACACAGACTGGTGGTCTGATGGTGTTGCTGGATGGAGCATAGTTACGGACCTATGTTTTCAGTTTTTATTGTATTTTCCCTAGAAATTTCAGTGTCTGTTATAACAAACAAAAATGGGAAGAAATTGGAAAAAAAAGATTTTATTCCACTGATTTTTCTCCCATTTTTGTTCCTGTATAATAAACACTGTAAAATCTTATGATAAAATAAAAACTGAAAACAATGGTCCCTGAAAGTGGTGCAGCAAGGCATACAGATGAGGCTGGACTTCAATGTATTCTTATTGCATTACCCTGCCAATGCTTCCTTACTTTGGGCACTTACATTTGATTGTTGCTACCATATGCTTGAACTCTCAATTTGGTGTGCCTTGTATCATGAGATGATTTAAAACACACACACACACAAAGCATGGACTTCTGAATGGTGCAAAACATAATGCTGCAGTACATTCAAGAGATTTCCTTTTACAGGACACTCCATGCCTTCCTTCCTGAAAAGTACTTAAGTATCGATGTTCCTTTGGCTCTGATATCGCAAATGTGAACTTTTGAAACCACACAGGTTTTTTATTTACATGTCACAATTCAATAAATCCCTTTTGAAGGAAAATCTATCTTCGAGTTGTGTCCAGTCCTAAACTGGGTCACTGTGGACAATACATTGAAATTTTCAGCTCCATGCGTGGCAGTAGTCAAAAAAAGCAAATATATTAGGAATTATTTGGAAAGGAATGGTGAATAAAACAGAGCACCATAATGCTTTTATATCAATCTGTGGTGTGACTGCATCTTTATTTGTGTGTAATTCTGGTCCACTATCTCAAAAAAGATAATAGAAGAATTAAAAAAAAAAAATAGCAAAGGGCAACAAAAATGATCAAGGATATGAATGACATTTATGAAGAGAGGCTAAACAGGTTAGTGATCTTCAGTTTGATGAAGAGAGAATGATAAAGGTTTATAAAATCATGATTTGGGTAGAATAGATGCTGTAAATAGGGAATGGTTATTTGCCCTTTCAACTAGTATTACATTGGGGGACATGCTATGAAATTAGCAGGTAGATTTTAAAACTGGAGAAACTTTTTTTTCACTCAACACACAATGAAGTTGTGGAATTTATTTTTTAGAGAATGTGGTTGATATGTAACATAATGGGCTTTAAACGGAGTTTGGATAAGTTCGTGGACAAAAAGTCCATAAGCCATTATTAGCCAAGTAGACTTAAGAAACCTACTGCTTATCACTGGGAGTGAGCAACAAGGAATGGATCTACTCCTTGGGATCTAAGGAGTCCTTGTGACCCTGACCGGCCACAGTTGAAGACAAAATGTTGGGCTCTGTGGACCTTTGGTCTGATTCAACATGGCACTTCTTTTGTTCTTATAAACTTTCTTATGAGGTTTAACTTTTTTTGTGGTTTCAGAATGTTAAGCACTGTCTATATCAGTTTTAAACTTGCAATTGATTTTTACAGTTTGGTTTCCTTTCAGCATCTTTTGTTCATATCTATCATTTCTATATCTGTCTGTTTACTTATATGGTTTATGGTTTTTCACTTGATGAATTGCTGTATCTTTCATATATTTATCTTTTCTGGATTCATTTTAATTCCAGATGTATTTTGAGTCCAATAACCCATATAAGCATCCTTTGTTTGCCAGTCCCCATCAGTGTGAATCTATGGAAAATGGTACCTATGGAAATTCATTACCTCTTAATTATTCTACAAAAGATTTATTTTTATGAATTCCCACAATCCTTTCACTTTTCATTGGAGAATAAGCCTGCCTTGCTTATAACTGATTGGATTGAAAAGGAACTTGTAGTTGGTATGAATGGATAATAGATGGTTAGGCAAAGTTCTAAATTTTAAACTCCTATGCTTGGCAGCTCTTTTCGTTAACACATGATAGATCAGTATAAGTTCATGAAAATACCTTTGGAGAGCAAAATTTACAAGTAAGCAATTTCCTTTCCTGATCTTCTTTCTCTTCTTTTTCTTCTGTCTCACCCCTTTTCTACTTCATCTTTGTTCTTGCTATCTTCTCTTTTGTACAGTCTTGATGTTTTCTTTGTATCGTCTCCTATAAAACTGCTGTTTTCAGTACTTGCCATTTACATTTACTCTATAGCTGTTAAAAATTTTTTTGTAAGCCAGCCATTCTGAAAAAAATATTGTGCAATAGCTAATCCTTTTCAGTCTTTATTAATGCCTTTTTAATAGACTCTCCACACTGAGGTGTCACACTCCAGTTAATTCATAGCTCAATTGCCTGTTTAGTTTGCTTTATTTAATTTACTGTGCTGGTTAATCAGCCCAGTATGGTATACAGTACCACTCTTAGCCCATTCTCTGTGGAATTAACTGCTCTATATCACCTACTTCAATGTTTCCCAATCCTCTCCTGGAGGCATACCTATCCAGTCAAGTTTTCAGGATTGCCCAATTAATATGTGTTAGACAGATTTGCGTATACTGGATCTCTGAAATGTGCAAATCTACCTCATGGCTATCCTGAAAACCCGACTGGTTAGGTGTGCCTCCAGGAGAGGTTTGGGAAAAACACCTGTGTACTTTACCTTATCTCAGTTTTGTTTGCATATTTATTTTGCTTAGATTTTTCCAGTCAACCCACATTGACTTGTAAGTTGCTTAATTGGTTTTAAATGTAAATGCGCTTTGATATACATTTTAAAACTACCCCGTCCTTCCCCCAACATTTTTTAAAGCTTTAGACCACGTTTCTAGGCTTCTGAGGTATTGCATGATGAAACTGTGTTCAGGTTATCCGCGTGGACTGTTGAAATAGCCCAAAAGAATTTTGTGTTAGTCTTTGTAAACAAAATATATTAGCAATACTTTTTCATTCTAGATGAGGAAGTCACTACGAGAAACAATTAATTCTTTCAAAGTCACAAATGAGGAGTTTTCCTTGAAAGGACAAAATAATGCTCAAGATATAGAAAGCTGTGATATGGCCTGCAAGGTAAGCTTTCATGTCAGCAAGGACTGCAGGAATCTGTGGAGAGTATTTTAAGGGTGGGGGACAAGGTAGATAGCTATACCCTCTCCTATGATTTCAGCATACCTGGCTGTATTAGTAATCCTCATAACAAACTTGTATCTTCTTTTCCACTGTAAATCTTGTACTGACTATTGCTCTTTGTAAGAGTGACGACCTTATAGTATGCAGTTGGTGTTGAAAGTTCAACATCCGATGAGACTTTCTTTTGGTCCTTGGAAAGACATATGGGTTGCTTATCGTGCCTGATCAGAACTGGGAGAGAATAAGAAATGAACAGATTTTAAAATATAAATTTCCTTGGGGCATGTTTATTATTAGCTAAATCCCCTTGTACACTATGAAGGCCAAATTTTTAATGGAAAATAAACCTCAGTAAATGATCAGTGTTAAATATAGAGGTGAGAGGAGAATGCAATAGTCGTGCAAGTTTAAAAAAAAAAAAATTAACATTGAAATGTGTAAGCTAATCAGAAGACTGGTATTACTGAAGAAAAGGAAAAACAGATTGTTCCAAGAAGTAAGATGTTTTCCATAATCTGTCATGAAAATCCATTTTCACGTTATATTTGATCTTCAGTTGGGCCTATATCTTTCGTGTTTTTGGGGTTTTTTTTTAATGCCAGTGAAGAATTTATGTACAGTATTCTGCGTCTTTGGATTTCAGTTGTTCAAGTACAGTGTTGAGTAATGTCAGTCATTCATGTGTGTGTGTTTTTTTTGTTTTTTTTTTGTTTTGGTAAGACCATGCTGAATAAGATGAAGAGTAGAGGCTTTCCTTGGTCTCGCCTCCTGCTTGTGGTGATGGTGTTCACAGCAGGTTTCATTATCCAAGATATAAGGACCCATGGATCCTTTCAAGGTGAATGGTATAGTTTATATTAATGTTGTAAGTAATACTTGTATATAGATGACCTTTGCACAAACCTTTCCAGAATATTATAATTTGTTACAATTTCTGTAACTGACTCAAACTCCAATCTAGTCATTTCAAAGCTTCTCTGTTAACAAGCAAGGCTGAATTAGCCATGAATTGTGGGTGCTGACATTCAACACCAAACAAATCCTTCTCTGTAAGCTCATAGAGCAGGGGTGGCCAAACTGTTGCAAATCAAGAGCCAATAAATCAGAATGCACAATTCAAAAGAGCCTCATGTTTTGTAAAGACGAGAGGTTTGGGAGAAAGCGAGAGTAGCCACTTTTAATAGTATCTCTCCCTATATCAATCTGCCCATCTTGTCCCCAGTAGTTTCTTTCTCATACCATCCTGTTCTCAGCAATCATTCTCAATCCCCCAATCCTATCCCCACCAATCATTCTCTCAATCCCTCTGCCCTGCTGCCTCAAGCTTTTTTATCCTCCCACCCTATCCCCATCCTGTTCCCACCTGTTTCTCTGTGTTCTATCCTGTGCCCCCAATTTGACCTCCCATAGGTTTCTCTCAAGTCCAGTACCTCATCTCCCCCAAATATCTTTCAATTCCCACCTTCTCTCAACCAGTATTTCATTCAGTCCTCCCATTCTGTTCCTCCTGTCTGACAAGCATCTCTTTTGTTTCCCCTTGCTCTGCCCATTCTCTTTCTCTTGTCCCCATCAGTCTATCTCAATCCCCCACATTGTCGCTACCAGTGTATCTCTCAGCAGACTCAGCATAACATTACCCAAACCCCACAAAAACAATGCCACTTAGCAGTTCCAACATAAACACCTCCCTTACCATCCCTTATGCTACTTTGCCTCCTTTCCTCACTCTGCCCACCACCAGTATCTCTTCTTCTCCCACATCCTCTTTCTTTCTCCTATGCCCCCAACCCCTCTTGCATGCACCCTCCACCAATTTCCCCTTCTGGCTCTCACACACCTACTCCCTCACCCCCCAACATTCACCTTTTTTTCAAGCTACTCATCCTCTCTTGCACTGCCCCTCTCTCTAGTGTCTTTCTCAAATCCTTCCCCTTCCAGTCACCATCTCTGGCTCTCACTCCTTCATTTCCATTACCCCTTTAGCTTCCATTTTCCCCACTGCCTTGTCACCCCTTCTGGCTCTATTATCCTCCCTCCACCCCTCTAGCTGTCTCTCACCCTCCCTCTCCCCCTTCACTACTTAAGAAGGTCACCCATTTTATTTATTTATTTATTTAAAATCTTTTCTATAGCGTCGTTAAGCAGTTGCCATCACAACGGTTCACAATAGGGCACATAACTATGTTGTAAATAGTGTCTAGAATTCTAACAATTACACAGGTGCCATCAAAATACTGTAACAGTTTCATCATAACTATTATATGGTTGGTGTTATAAGTCGTGTCCAGTTTTCTCTGTCTACCTGTAAGAAATTTCTACTTAATAATGAAAAGAAAGGTTTAGAATATACAAAAAATAGAAACACATGCATTAAGATGAACAGGTGTGTGTGGGGGTTTAGCTGACCGTAACCAACACTTCCCTGTTTTCTCCCCTTAATTCTCTTTGTTGTATGCTTGCTTAAATAGCCATGTTTTTAGACTTTTTCTGAAGGTTTTGATGTTTCCTTGCAATCTGATTTCCAAAGGCATATTATTCCATATTGGGGGTCCTGCTAGGGATAGGGCCCTATCCCTTACTTGAGTTAATCTGGCCGTCTTAACTGAGAGAATAGTTAGCAGTGCTTTGTTTGCTGATCTCAGGTTCCTGTGAGAGGGGTATGTATGTTCACTCCCTCTGGTTCTCTCACACATAAACACACACCCTCATTACCACCTCTGCCCCATCCTGTCACTATTTCTATTTTTTCACTCTCCTCCCCAATCACCACTGCTGACTTTTGCACACATACCCTCCCCTGCATTTCTCACACGCTTCTACTGCCTTCCCCCATTTTATTTGAACCCCTTCTACCTCCATCCCTGGCACTCTCATTCTGTTTTCTGTCCCCTCACATGGCTTTCATACACCACTGTATCCTGGCTCACTCTCCCTCTATTTCCCCACCCAAGCCTGGGTCCTCTCAAAACTGTTGCAGAACAGGTGGCAGCATGGACTTTGAGGAGGAATAGGGTGAGAGATAGTCCAATTTGCATTGCTGACTTCAGGGTTATGGGGTGGGAAACAGTATTCATACACTCCCACCATCTTCCCCACAACTTAAGCTCCTCCTTGTGCTGTTCCCCACCCTTCCCTCCCAATTCTTACATTTTACCTTCATGTCGGTGCCCTCAGATGCATTCACTGCCTCTTGCACCACTTCTCCTTCAAGCATTCACACCCCTCACTTCCCCTAACATTCACTTCATGCACTGTTCCCCCAAGTATTCATCAACAAATTCACCAACTTTCCCTTGCCACAACTTATTCTGGCCTGACTAGAGCTCTGGGTGACTACCTCCTCCACTCAGCCATCAGCGCTGAATCCCACAGTGAGCTACTAGGCCTGGGTCTGTGTACACTTCAACCCCTCCCCACCAGACAGTAGACCAGAGAAGAGTCTTCCAGGCAGCTGGATGATGGTTAGAATAGGGGTCTTGACTGGCTGTTCCATGTATGTACCCGGATCAGTCCAGACTCCTGGGTTTTGTGCGCCCCCCCCCCCCCCCCCGCAGATGGAGACAGAGCAGTTTTCAGAACAAAACTCTGCCTTATATAGAATGGTTATATCCACAAAAGAGAATACACGAATTCACCAATACAATCTCAAATATTATAATTTATTAATGAAACATATAAAATAGATCCTATCTAGACAATAATTTCTATCTAGCACAATCATTCCTCCATACCACAATCATATCTCAATTACAGTCATACCATACCTATAAAAACATCATATATAAAAATCCCAACACCAATGTGTAACACTTCTTATTTTTATAAATCTAATATCAAATGTCTTATTGCAATAATCTCTGTAATACTTCTAATAATTTTATCACAAACTGTAATAATGGTGATGCGATATAATTCCGTGTCAGCAGAACCCGATAAGCACAGGTTCAAACATCACACTCTATACTTTTTCTAAATGTTCCAAAAACGGTGACAATCGTCCATTGGACCCGCCCGACAAGGACTCCTTGTTTCGCCCGAATCACCTGGGCTTCATCAGGGATATTTTCGTCACTGTCGTCTTAAGTATACCTATATAGAATACAACCATCAATATAGGTAAAAATCACCACCATTGCCTGTAATCCCTCTTCTCTCCAAGCAAACAATAAAAAAGGATCTACCTTTGTAGAATCTTTTTTAAATTCTTAGCAGCGTTCCAAGTCTGCAACCTCCGTTGCCAGATTTAAAGTGCTTTGTACTTCATTTAATTTTCCAAGTATAGTATAGTATAGTATAGTATAGTATTATAAGAGAATTATAGTATAAACTTACCCTCAGTGTAGTATATATTATATAGAATGGTGCCACCTACAGTCCGGCAGTATTCCTCTGTCTTCAGCAGATGGTGGAGGTGCAAAACCTACAGTCTGGGCTGTGTGCTTAGTTGGTTTTTTGTTGGTAGTTAGAATTAGGGGAGTTTTTGGCTTTTCTTCTTTGCTTAATTCAGCTTTAAAAAAAAAAAACCAAAACAAAAAAAAAAGTTTGTAGCAGCAGAGTGGTCTTTTAGCTTCCCAGGGGGTCGTGAGGTTCTTAGAGGACCACCCCCCAATGGTCTGAGGCAGCTGCTTCATAGGGTCGAGGGCCCTACTTCATCTACTTGGCAGCTTTGGGTGCGACACCGGGGAGCATGGTTCACTCCACCCTACAGGATCAGCACCTTGGACCACTGCTGGGCAAGTTTTTAACTTAAAAAAAAAGTTTTGGTTTCGTTTTTCTCAGTCGCGCTGCTCTCTCTCTTTCTCCCTGTCTCAGTGTGGCATTTTCTGAATATTCACTAATTTGGTTTGTTCTCGGTGTTTTCTTTTTTCTGTCAAGTCCCGATGCAGTGTTCCTCAGCTTGCCGCGCGGCAGGTCCACCTGCACGCGTCTCTCCCAGGAGGGCCTTTGCTTGGTGTGCATCCGGGGGGGGAGGGGAAATCTTCTGGAGCCGCTAAAAGTGTAAAAACAGCGAAAAACAAGTCTGCCCGGGTCCCAGTGGGGACGGCTGCTGGAGGTCAGACGGAGGCCATTTTACAATCATTTAGATCTGCTACTCGTGCAGTGCTGGGGGAGGGGGTTTTACCGCCTCTATCTCCTCAGCAGGGTTTCCCAAAGGAAAGGGAACCTTTTCAGCCTGATTCCCCTGCAATGGAGGATAGCCCCGAGGGGGCCTCTGACTCCTCCTCCTCTTCCTCTTCCTGTTGCTCCATAAGTCTTACAAGGCAAGGAAGTTAGGAAAGCAGCAATCTGGTGTAAAATTCACTACTCGGGTTCCAAGCCTACTGCTAAGAAAGGGTCCAGGTCTAAGGGGGGTGCGGAGCCCTCTAAGCCTAAGCATCTCCTCCGGACAGGTGTCCCTCAGACTGATACGGATACTTCTGGGCAGGATACTGACCCAGAGAACCAGGATCCCCAACCCAAGCCCCCACAGGGGGTGGATGTGGACCCAGATTTACAGAACCAGGACACAATGAGGCCCTGCTTCTTCCTTTCCTTTTCATTTCTTGGCTACAGACTTGCTTTTCCGGGAATGGGATACACCGGACCTGGGATTGAAGGTGAGTAAGGCCATGGATAAGCTATATCCTCTGCCAGAGGATGCTTTAGAGCTGCTGCGAGTGCCCAAGGTAGATGCGGCAGTGTCCGCAGTTACCAAGAAGACCACAATCCCTGTTACGGGGGCTACAGCATCAAGGACCTGCAAGACAGGAAGTTGGAGTTGCAGCTTAAAAGAATTTTTAAGGTTTCAGCACTGGGAGTACGAGCGGCTATGTGCAGCATTTTTGCCTTGCGAGCGGGTCTCCGCTGGGTTCAGCAGTTACAAGCCAATGCTGGTTTGTCGGCGGAGGAGGCGGCCCAAGCAGGCCGCCTGGAAACTTCAGTGGCCTACAGTGCGGATGCACTACATGACCTATTGTGGACGTGGCCAGATCCATGGTTTTGGCAGTCTCCGCTCGTAGACTCCTCTGGTTAAGAAACTGGTCGGCGGACTTCTCCTCCAAGTCCCAGGTGGGGTCTTTGCCCTTCAAGGGTAAATTTCTTTTTGGTAAGGACCTGGAAGATATGATCCACTCTCTGGGGGAGAATAAGGTTCATCAGTTACCGGAGGATAGACCAAAGTCCAGGGGCTCCTCTTCGTCCCAGGCCAGATTCTGAGGGAATCGACGAATTCGACCATCTAGAGCGCCCATTTCTTCCTTTCAGCAGACTCCAAACAGGCAACAGACCTGGTCCCAGCCCTTTTGTGGCTGCCGGTTCGGAAGACCTGGTAACTCCCAGTCTGCTTCGGGAGCCAAGTCTTCACAGTGAAGGGGCGCCGGCCCATTCCCCGGTGCCTGCGGTAGGGGGCAGACTGTCCGTCGTCTTCGAGGAATGGGCCAAGGTAACGACAGACCAGTGGGAGCTTACCATGATAAAACAAGGCTATGCTTTAGATTTTGCACGGCGCCCTTGGGACCGATTTCTCATCTCTCCCTGCAGTTACGACACCCAAGCGTCGGGCTGTCCTGGACACCTTGCACTGTCTTCTACAACTAGGGGCCATTGTTCCCGTTCCTCTGGAGGCAAGAAAGACTGATCGCTACTCCATTTACTTCGTAGTGCCAAAGAAAGAGGGATCCTTTTGGCCCATTCTGGACTTAAAAAAAACGTAAGCAGATGTCTGAGTGCCACGTTTTCATATGGAGACACTCGGTCAGTCATCGCCTCGTGGAGTGTGTTTCTGGCGTCTCTGGACCTCACGGAAGCGTACCTTCATATAATTATTCATCCAGACCACCAGAGGTTTCTTCGGTTTTTGGTACTGGGTCGGCATTTTCAGTTTCGAGCTCTGCCCTTCAGTCTTGCCACAACGCCCAGGACATTCACCATGGTGGTGGTGGCAGCCCATCTCTGCAGGGAGGGACTTCTGGTGCATCCCTACTTGGACGACTGGCTGATCGAGCGAAAGCGGAGTCGTTTGCCTGGGTAACGATTCGTAAAGCGCTTCAGCTCCTCCAGTCGCTGGGCCGGGTGGTCAATTTCGGTGCAGGGATTATGGGCTCCCGCCAAAGCACTCTGGTCAATCAATCGGCTGGAAACAAGGGTGGTGTGGTTAGCGTTGCATGCATTCCATCCTCTCCTCCACGGCAGGTTGGTCAGAATTCTCTCAGACAATGTGACCACAGGGTGTATATCAATTGCCAAGGAGGAACCAGGAGTCAACCAGTGGCGGTGGAAGCTTGTCAATTGATCAGCTGGGCAGAACAAAACTTAAGTATAGCAGCAGCATCACATCACCGGCGTGGACAACGTGCAGGCAGACTTTCTCAGCCGTCACCGCCTAGATCCCGGGGAATGGGCACTGGCGGAAGCAGCCTTCCAACTCATATGCGACACATGGGGCACACCCAGCATGGACCTAATGGCGACATTTCGGAATGCCAAAGCACCATGGTTCTATGCTCGTCGCAGAGAGACAGGAGTAGAAGGGGTGGCTGCACTAGTTCTGCTATACGTCTTCCCACCTTGGACATTGATTGGCAAAGTGCTCAGGCGGATAGAGGTCCATCCAACGGAGGTAATCCTGGTAGCCCCAGAATGGCCGAGACGTCCATGGTTTGCGGACCTCCTCAATGTTGGGGCGGGGCTGCTGCGGTTTCCAATTCTTCCAGACCTGCTGCATCAAGGGCCCGTTTGTTTGGAAGAAGTCTATCACTTCTGTCTAGCGGCATGGCTTTTGAAAGGCAGCGGTTAAGTCGCAAGGGCTATTCTCCAGCCGTAGTAGCTACACTCCTGTGATGGCGTAAGACATCTACCAATCTCACATGTGTTAGAGTATGGAAGGTTTTTAAGACTTGGTGTCTGGACCGAGAGGACACGCCTATCCGGGCCTCTGTGTGGGATATTCTGTGTTTTCTTCAATCCGGTCTTTCCAAGGGCTTGTCATGCAGTTCCCTCCGAGTGCAGGTGGCGGCGCTTAGTAGTTTGAGTGGCACCATCCAAGGCGCAGCATATCCGGATGTGATTCGTTCCCTAAGGGGAGTGAAGCACTTGCATCCTCCACTAAGGCATCCTTATCCTTCGTGGAGTCTGAATTTAGTTCTCACAGCTCTTTGCTTGGCGCCCTTTGAGCCTTTGAAGAGGTAGACTCTGAAGGATCTTACCTTGAAGGTAATTTTTCTGGTGGCCGTTACATCGGCTCATAGAGTATCTGAACTCGAGGCGCTTTCCTGTAGGGAACCTTTCTTGCGGATTTCGGATTCCGGAGTTTCTTTACGGATGGTTCCTTCTTTCCTGCCGAAAGTGGTTTTCTCTTTTCATGTCAACCAATTATTGGAGCTGCCGGCCTTCACGGAGTTAGATCGCTCAGATCCCTTGCGAAAGCTGGACGTTCGCAGAGCATTGCTGCGTTGTCTGGAGGTTACAAATGGAGGTCCGTCACACAAATGTTTTGTGTGACGGACCATATTTTTGTGCTGTGGAGTGGTCCTAAACGAAGACAGAGGGCTTCCAAAGCTTCTATCGATCATTAGCTGAAGGAAGCTGTTTGCTCGGCCTATCTCCTTCATGGAAGATCCCTTCCTATGGGTCTGCATGCCCACTCTACTCATTCGCAAGGCATTACAGACTGGATGTCCAAGCACCAGGTTCAGGAGGATTTGGAGAGGGAGTGCTGCGAGCAGGCATCTCCGGATCCCAACCCAGGTAAGGGAGTTCTGGTACATCCCAGGAGTCTGGACTGATCCGGGTACGTACAGGGAAAGGAAAATTAGTTTCTTACTTGATAATTTTCATTCCTGTAGTATCACGGATCAGTCCAGAGTCCCGCCCATCAGACATGGAAGGAAGGAGAATCTGCTCAGTTCTTATGTAATTCATTTTCAGATCTGCAGAAATTAGGATTGACAGTCCTCAAGTGGTTCTCAAGGTTCAGGTCCCAGGAGGATTAAGTGGACTGTTTTTTTTTTTCTTTTCTTGTATATAGTTATGGTGGCTTTGGGAGATCCATTCTGCTTTGCCATTGAGTAATACTGCCGGACTGTAGGTGGCACCATCCTATATAAGGTAGAGTTTTGTTTTGAAAACTGCTCTGTTTCCGTCTGCTAGAGGGGGGGCAAAACCCAGGAGTCTGTATTGATCCGTGGTACTACAGGAACGAAAATTATCGGGTAAGAAACTAATTTTCCTTTACGTCTGCTCCAGCCTCACTCCTCCCTTCCTCTTCCCTCTTTTGGGAGAGGGTGGAGATGTAGAGTAGGGATGAATCAAGAAAACCCTCTGAACCCTGCTCCAGCCCTTCCCTTCTGTCTGCAGTAACCAGCAGCTCCATGAGGTTAGGAGAGGGAGGGCAGCTGGAGCAAAATGGCTCCTTCCTGCTTCAGTCCCTCCCCTCATGTCTTCTACAGTGCTACTCAGTTACCATGAGGCCAGGAAGGCAAGAGCCACAGGTTGGCCACACCTGTCAGAGCTTTTGCTCTGAGTAGATGGGAAATCCTAAGCAGGGAAGTCCCTCAGTTTTTTTGTTTTTGAGCAAGCCCCATCACGGACATGAACACATTCTCTCCAGGAAATTTTTTCCCTACTAATCTTATGTTGTTAACTTTTTGTTAGATTATTCTATTGCCTTGCTGCTTCTGCTGCCCCCCCCCCCCCCCAAAGCAATAAAAATAAATAGAAAATATCTTCCAGAATGTCAGGTTCCAAAAATCCCAGTGAGTGGTTTCAAAGACTATATTCAGTAGCAAGATGTCCATTACCGACAGACATGATATGAGTCTGCTGCTGCTTGGGACCCAGATAGATTGCTGTCATTGTGGCCGGATGCCTTCCAGTCACATAAATCCAGGGCCTAGAAAATTGAGGAACTGCATAAGACCCTGAGGAGCTGCAGTCTATCCTCTTCCCAGAGTGGAATCTCTTCATGTTCCTCATGGGTAGAGTTAAAATGGAACTCCTCTAAGAGGTTCTCCCTATCAACTGAACAGGCCGGGTCCTCTGAGTCAAGCAAACCAAAAACTAAGAAAAAGAAATGTTCTGTGGAGCTAGTGGTGCATCTCACGCCAAAAAGGCATCTATCTGTGCCAGCGATGCAGTTGATGCGCCATCCTCTGAGCCCAGTGCTATTGACATACACGACTTCATTGAAGCATAAAGCCCCAGAGTATGCAGTGCATTGAGCCTCTCCAATAATGCTTTGAGAGATGGAGCAAGCAGCTCCATGGTTGACACACCAGGCAGGGGTGCTCCCTAATCAACTGTTTTCCACTTTACTAATATGAAGAGGTGGAAGTGTAGGGCAAAAGATGATGTAATGCACTTACTCCCACCAGTCACCAGGGCAATGACACCATCCAAATTGCTGGAACAGGACCTTCACCTAGAGACACCAGATCCCATTTGTTCCTCGATCCTCTTAATTTTGAACCGGTCTCTAATACAGATCTTTCAGAATCCAGAGGGAGGTGCAAGGGGACGCCATCCTGGGATCAGAAGAAGATGCTTCACCTCCCAACACCTGGCCAAAGAACACATCAGCCTTTGGACCAAGTGGCATAATTATCTTAACTTCTTTGGAGTCCAAAAATAAGGAGGGTACTCTCCAACCTCTCCTTTCTAAGTTATCAGATTTTTTCCTGTATGGAGTCCCTATTTCCCCAAAAAGAGTGAATACCCTATCAGATCCCCCATGAGATGCTTTTAGTCTGACACTCACTTGCAACAGAGTCCAGCCAGTCTGAGGAGTTTAACCAGGAGTACTCCCCTCTGAGGCAACCAAGGTCCCCTCCTCAGTCGCCAAATTCATTATTGGGGTTCTGAATTGGTTTTCCTGTCCCCTTTTGGATCTAAAGAAAGTCTGATAGGATACCCTCCAGTCTCCTAGTTGAGCCTCTGGAACCCTTGTCTTTAAATTCTAGAAACCCCCATTGAAACCAGCTTCCATTCCAATTCATGATATTCTACAGGAGTTACAAATAACTTTGGAGAAACCAGTTTCCTGCACCCCAGTAGCACAAAAATTTAATTTAAAGTACAGAGTACAAAAATCACCAGGGTTCGAAGTGGTACAACTACCTCATCAATCAGTAGTAGTATAGTTGGCTTTTAAAAGAGCAAAGATAATGTTCTAACACGCCACTGGGGAAGAATCACAAAATAAACAAAAGTGAACATATTACTCCTGTGCTAGTAGCATTACATTGGCTGCCAATTGATGCAAGAGTCAAATATAAAACACTATTTGATTCATAAAGCAATTTATGTTGAATAAATTGACTGGCTGAATGCAATGTTGCGGATATACCCCCCCCCCCCCCCAAACGTAATTTATGTTCTGCTAATAAAGGATTTCTTGTTGTTCCTTCCATGGCAAGTGTCTAACTACTGTTAGAGCTGTCTCGTTGGCGGGCCCAAAACTGTGGAACCCCTATGCCACCTGAATTGAGGCTACAAAGAGAGATGAAACTGTTTAGAAAGGCACTAAAAACATGGCTTTTTAATTAAGCATTTGATATAGAATTGAGCAAATGATTTTATCTTTATTTTAATTATTTTTAATTTCATTTTAATTCATTTATTTAAGTGATTTTATTTATGAACTAATTAATGTTTATTTCAGTTTTATTTTAAGACCAAATTGTATTTAAATTTGTGGAATCTGATTTAAGTATCAAGTCTGTTCTTTTTTAAATTTTTACAATATAAACCATTGTGAAGGTTGAAAAACTATACATCTGTATATAAATCTAAATAAAATAAATAAAACTGGACAATTTTGATGAGTGTATTCCAGAGTTCCATGCTCAGTGCACAGATATCTGTTCACTAATTCTACATAGCTTAGTATTTGCATAATTGCATGCAAAGCCGAAGCCTTTTCTTCCATCAGGCAATACAACCTTGGCAGATCTGCAACCATTTCTAGATTACAAGAATGCAAATACCATATTATTCAACTGATTTACAAACAGGCCGATACAGTAAGGAGCAGTAGGAAGAGCTGCGTTAGTGCCGGGCGCATCCGCGGTTGCCGCACGCACAGTCCGGCTCACCTACCGATCGATACTGTATTTAAATTGCTTGCAAATGCAAGCCGCGTCCAAGAAGCGTCCATGAAGCGTTAGGCCCGCACAACCCATTTTACTGTATAGAGTGCTATACAGTATCCTGGGTGCGCTGGCTAACGCTTCACGGACACGCTGGTATCTGTCATTTCAAATGACATTTGAAATGACAGGTACCAGGAAGTGGACGGTTCTCCTACGCTCGGGATTGCCAGTCCTCTCTCCCCTCCTCCCGAAGCAAGGCGCGTAAAGCAGCCTTGCTTCGGGAGGAGGGGAGAGAGGACTGGCAGTGTAAAGCAACGACTTACTTTTTTTGCAGCCCTCCTCCTGAGACGGACATCGGCGGAGACGGATCGCGGCTCCCCTGCCTCCCGGAGGCGAAGATGGATGCCTGCACGGGCGAAAGCGGCCCCTGTGTGTGCAATTGGGCCGCTCAAGGCGTGACATCACACGCTTTCGCCCGTGCAGACATCCATCTTCGCCTCTGGGAGGCAGGGGAGCCGCGATCCGTCTCCGCCGATGTCAGTCTCAGGAGGAGGGCTGCAAAAAAAGTAAGTCGTTGCTTTACACTGCCAGTCCTCTCTCCCCTCCTCCCGAAGCAAGGCTGCTTTACGCGCCTTGCTTCGGGAGGAGGGGAGAGAGGACTGGCAATCCCGAGTGTAGGAGAACCGTCCACTTCGTCACTACTTTTTTTTTTTTTTTGGCTTTTTCAATTTTTTTTAGATTTTTTCCACTTTCGTTGCTTCGGGAGGAGGGGGGAGAGGACTGGGGCTGCCCCGGAGACCAGCACCCATTGACGCGGCCAGGGCAGGTGAGCAGGGGCTTGGGGGTAAGTTTGCTGCCTACCCGTACCCCTGCCTCTAACGCAGGGGTAAGGGTAGGCGGTAAGTTAGCAGGTTAAACGCGCGGCAAAACTGCAGGGTAAAAAAGCGATAGTCGGGGCGTGAGTTACTGAATGGGAGGGAATAGCTAATTCGATCGTTTACATCTAATAAACATGCCGCGGGCGGAAGGGGTTACCCGGTGATTTAAAGAGGCGGTAAGAATCGGTTAAAGGGGATTTGTGTATCGCAGGAAGGGCTAACGCGGCCTGAAAGTGAGTAGAAAGCGGGTTAGGAGCGGGGTAACCGCGGCCGCACTGTACTGTATTGACCTGAAAGTGTTTGACACAATCGCCTGCTTGAATGGCTTGGTTTACAGGCCAGCAACTTGTAGGCAAACCACTGAAATTGTAATGTGACATGTTAAGCTGGCTTTAAATCACTTAGGTGAAAATGCACAACTTTTTCAAAAAGCCTTCTATTCTTTAAAATTGCTACTGTACCTAGTAGTGTCATTCTACTGATGTGAAAACTTTGTACATTTTATCTATGTTTAAGACCTTTAATTTAGTTGGAGTGGTATTTTACCCCTAAAATTGTATCATTTCTTTTTAGCCTCTTCCTCTGCTCGCATTCTTCGACATTCTGGACTCTTGGCAATTTCTCAGCAAGCCTGGAATAAAGTATTGCACTATGCCACGGAAGGATACGGGTTAGTGCTGCTGCTGTTCATTGGGGAAGTATATGGAATGTAGCTTTTTTTTTTTTTTTTTTTTTTTTTATGAATATAACTTTTCCTTATTTGTCACTTCATAAAGCCATTCCTTTTATTTATTCTCATTTGGCATTAAAGATTCATTTGTACTTTCACTCAGAATTGTGTGCACTCCCCCACCCATAAATCACTATACTATAGATTTCTAATGTAGCCATGTGAAAGTTACAGGTCCATTCAGATATACTTCTAGTGCCGCTTTTCATTGACCAGTAGCTGTCATTGCAGTGTTTAGTCACAGAATGATGGAAAGTTAATCTGTGGAGCAGTTGGGAATCAAAACTATTTCTCTAGCTTGGCAGTCTAGGATGCCAGTTACTGACTTTTTAAACTGGCAGGCCATTGCCCCTTCACCACTACTTTTTATAATATGTATTATCTCCCAGCTGGCGAAAGTCATATGTGTGTGCTAAGTGCAAAGAGCTCTAATCCCTCAGAGAACAAGTCCAATCTTTGGAGGCTAAAGCGGCAGATCTGGAGGAGCTAAGAGGTATATAGAGGAAGACCTTCAGGGACATAGTAGAGAAGTCTCACCTCCAGTCTGGTAGCTCCTATGCTGCTTTGGAGGAAAAAGGTCACCTGGAAAGAGCATCAGCTTGATGAGGCAGGAAGCAGTTCTGTAGCTAGGACCTGCCCTTATGACGATGTAGTATCCTCTCACACCGAGGATCGGTCTCTAGGGGCACATGCCCAAGAGGGAAGGGTTAGGATGGCTGTTAAAGTTGGTGATTCTGTTATTAGGAAGGTTGATAGCTGGGTGGCTGTTGGACATGAGGATCGCATGGTAACTTGCCTGCCTGATGCCAAGGTGGCAGACCTCATGCATCATACAGATAGGATTTTAAATAGTGCTGGGGAGGAGCCAGCTGTCTTGGTACATGTGAGTACTAATGACATAGGAAAGTGCAGACGGGAAGTTCTGGAAGCCAAATTTAGGGTTTTAGGTAGCAAGCTGAAATCTAGACCCTCCAGGGTAGCATTCTCAGAAATGCTCTCCATTCCACGTGCAGGACCCCAAAGGCAGGTAGAGCTCCAAAGTATCAGTTCGTGGATGAGATGATGGTGCAAGGAAGGGGGTTTTAGATTTGTTAGGAGCTGAGCTTCATTTTGGGGAGTGGGGGGGACGACCTTTACTGAAAGGATGGGCTCCACCTTAACCAGAGTGGAACCAGGCTGCTGGCACTAATCTTTAAAAAGGAGAGAGTGCAGTTTTTAAACTAGATGATGGGGAAAGCCAATAGTCGCTCAGAAGCGTATGGTTCAGAATGATGCATCTTTGAAGGATATTAAGAAAAGAGGGAAAATAAGGTATCCCAGTATAGGTTTCAATAAATGCCAAAGGGGACCAGATGTGTTTAAGTAAAGTGCAAAAAGATTCCAAATTCCCCCTGTCAAATGTTGAGCAGGTTTTTAATACAAACAAGAAACATATTTTGAATTCTCTATATACAAATGCTAGAAGTCTAAAAAAAATAAGATGGGAGAGTTAAGAGTGTACAGCACTGGATGAAGAGGTAGATATAATTGGCATCTCAGAGACCTGGTGAAAGGAAGTAACCAATGGGACACTGTGAAACCAGGGTACAAATATTGAAATGATAGGATGGATCAAATTGGGGGAGGCATGGCACTATGTTAAAAAGAGCATTGAGCCAAACAGGATAAACATTCTGTAGGAAACGAGCAATATTGAATCTTTATGGATAGAAATTCCAGGTGAAAAAGGGAATAAAATAGTAATGGGTAATAGATGGTACAAAACCTGCAGTTCTGCAGTCTGGGAACGATTTTTGATTTCAGAACCTTCCTCCCAGGGGGTTTATGGGTCCTAGTGAATCCTTCCCTGTCTCTGGTCGAGGTGGACAAGCTTGGGGGTTGGTGACCCTTAAGTACGCTCGCTCCTTTACTTCCGTGGGGTGTTAAATCTGGTGGTCCAGATCCCTCTCCTTCATGAGGCCGCTAAGGCAACTGCAGGCTCAGGGAAGTTTTTTAGGCAGCTTATTCTTTTGTCAGCTCTGTGTTCCAGCCCAGTCAGGAAGCTCAGTGCAATCACGGCTTAATCAGTAGACGTGTTTGGGCGATGAGGGTTCGTCTGGCCGTGTGAGCACTAAAAGGCAAAGGCTGGTTCCTGCTCCAATTCCCCTTGAGCATTGGGGTTCGCATTGGGTTGAGGATCCTTTCCTTTTCGGCAGGAATGGCAGCCATTCTGAATTCACTTTTGGCCGTTCCTGCACCAAGGGGGAGGGGGATTTTCCTTTGTGACTGTCCACACTGTGTTCATGTTCTGGAGAGGATCAAGGGGCTTGGATGGGGGAGAGATTCCCATCATGCTGATTCCTGGGGCTTCTCAATCTTTGGCTGGGGCCTCAAGCAGCAAGCGACTACATCCAATTTGAGATCCTGGAACCGGCCTTCCATCGGTCTAACTAAGGGCTCCAAACCTGATCAGTCCTTTGTCTAGCATTTGTTGGGTCCTTCTTCAGCTTTAGGATGCGTGGGAGATGAGTCTGAAGACTTGGATAATACATCAGAGGGGACAGGGTTAACTCCTGGGCATGAACTGTCTATTGATCTGGGTGCCGAAGTCATCAATCAGGTAGATGATCTGGAGGAAATTCTGGTTTCTGAAAGTGGTGACCCTAAGGTGGTCTTTCTTTTTTTGGAAGGAGAAGTTAGGGCCTTTGATTTCTCAGGTTCTTCAGGAGCTTGGGGTCCAGGTTCCTCAGGATTCAGATTTGGAAGGGGCTGATGCGGTCCTGGATAGGCCGAGGGTTCCAGCAAGAGCCATCCTATAGCACAAGTCCATGAAAAAACTGGTAGAGCGGGAGTTGGGGGACTCCCGACACAGACTTGAGGGTGCAGAGGGCTATGGTGACGCTCTATCCATTACCTGAACAGACGGAGAATTTGTCCCTTCCTAAGGTCGATGCTGCAGTTTTGGCAGTTACTAAAAAGATGACTATTCTATTGTGGAGTCCGCAGCATTGAAGGACATTCAGGATCAGAAATTGGAGGTACATCTGAAGAGGATTTTTGAAGTGTTGGCCCTGAGCTTACAGGCTGCTATTTGTACTAGTTTTATTTATTTATTTATTTAAAACTTTTATATACCGACGTTCAAATGGATATCACATCGGTTTACATTATAACAGGGGTAACAATTATCATCAGTAGGAGGAAGATAATAGTTACATCTAACAAGGTAAATTCATAAGGAACGGGATGTCGAAGAAGAGAAGCAGAGTTTAGTGAAGGATAGAGTTAACGTTAAGAGAGAAAGAAAGAAAGAAAGCAACTATATTACAGTACTATATTACATAGTTTTATGCAACGGGCTTGTTTACGCTGGGTTCAGCAGCTGCAGGACAATCAGCTGAAGTTTGGCGAGGCGAGCAAAATTGAGCATATAGAGACAGTGGTTGCTTGGGGGCGGATGCTCTGTATGACTTAGTAAGGACCTCCTCTTGAATTATAGTGTCAGCAGTATCAGGAGGTCGGATGTGTCATCCAAGTCTTGGTTGAGGTCTCTGCCTTTTCAAAAGGTCTCTGCCTTTGGTGAGGACCTGGAGCAATTGATGAAGAATTTGGGTGAGAATAAGGTGCACAGATTGCTAAAGGATAAGCCTAAGGGCAAGAGATTTTTTCAGGCTCTGTCCCACTTTCATGATAGGTCTCATCTGGCGAGGGGAGTACCAGGTCTGCAGAAGCAATTCTCTCCCATGGTCCAGTCCTGATGTTAGTCCTTTCCAGGGATGTTAGCCCTTCCAGGGCTCCGCAAGTGGTAGTGCAGCTGGAGCTAAGTCCTCTCAATGAGGCTGGGCTGGTCCACGCCATTGTTCCTGTCATAGGAGGTCACTTGGAGTGGTTTTATGGGGAGCAGACCAAAATTACTCAGGATCAGTGGGTCCTCAGTGTAGTAAGATGGCTATGCTTTAGAATTTGCTCGAGCCATCCAAGATTTGTTTCTGGTTTCCCCTTGCGGGTCCTTAGGCAAGCAACTTGTGGTTCGAGAAATACAGGACCGGTTGCAGAGGCTAGGGGCAGTAATTACGGTTCCCCGCAGGGAGTGAGGCACGGGAAGTGTTCCATTTACTTCCCGAAGAAGGAAGGCACTTTTCGGCCAATTCTGGACTTAAAAAGGGTAAATGCAGCACTCAAGGTACTGCATTTCCTTATGGAGACCCTGAGGTCTATTATAGTTCGCAAAGGTGAGTTTTTGGCTTCTTTAGATCTGTCAAGTGTATCTGCACATATCCTTCCATCCAGACCATTAACAGTTTGTGTGTTCATGGTTCTGGGTCAACATTTTCAAATTCAGCTCAAAAGTAGTGGATAGGGAACAAGACAGAATGGTAGGTGAGAGAATAGGGACAGTGGACTTGGGGTTAGTGGTTTGTAGCAAGGAATAAGATTGGGGAGGATTAACATCAGGCCGTTTAGTCATAGAGAATAAACAGAGGGAAAAATCTACTGACTTAAGATAGTGCTGTGATGTGCACCTCTTGGCCAGCTGGTGGCAATCCAAGGGAGTTGGAATGTTCTCTAAGAAGTATGCAGATGGGCTGCAACCTGGCCCAGCTGCCTGAGGAGCTTGGGATAGGAGCAGTTCAGGCCCAAGGTGGGTTATGGTGAATAAACACCTTTTCTACTCTACCACAGCTTTTGTGCCTGTAGATGATACAAATGTTTTTTGAGACACCTCTGCATTATTTGGAACCTTCCATTGGTGTGTCCTGTTCTCCATTTGTCTGGTGACTTCTGGAGTTGACCATCAAGGCAGCTGGGAGAATTATAAAGTTCCCTGTACGTACCAGGATCAGTCCAGACGGTGGGTTATGTTCCCCGTCCAGCAGATGGAGTCAGAATAAAAACTTGAGGGGGGCACTATATAAGCCCCTCCCCTTTCCTCAATCTTCAGTATTCTTCTGACTCCAGCAGATGTGAGCAGGGGACTCTGCGATCCCCAGTGCAGGAGATTAGGTTTTCTAGTTTTCTGTTTTCTTTTGCTTTTTTCTCAAAGGGATCAAGTAAATAAGTAAAAGGTATAATTTTGAAACAATTTAGTTTTCTGAGGAGACTCAGGTTTCTGCCTTTTGAGTCATGAGGTGCTTGATGCCAGGTCTGTACCTCGTTTCTTTCATTCCCCCCCCCCCTCCGTTTTTTTCAGGGCACCCTTCTTTGGGTATTGGGGGGGAGTGTTGGGGAATTTTCTTGTGTTTAAAAAAAAAAAAAAAAAAAGAAATTTTTTCCTCAGGCTTTCTTGTTGTACTCTCTGTATTCGGGCCGGACCCGGGGTGCATACTAGTGGTGCTAATCACTCCCCCTCCCTCCCCCGTTATTTTAAATTAGTTTCAGTCGCTACCGACCCATGGTTCGTGAATCCTTCTCCCGGGACCGTCGGACGCCGGGAGGTTTAGTC
Organism: Rhinatrema bivittatum; assembly: GCF_901001135.1. Taxonomy (NCBI): domain Eukaryota; kingdom Metazoa; phylum Chordata; class Amphibia; order Gymnophiona; family Rhinatrematidae; genus Rhinatrema; species Rhinatrema bivittatum. Next base: position 530,498,023 of record NC_042617.1, read on the forward strand.
CTTCGGCGCTCTCTCTGGGTCGGTGGGGGAGGGGTGGTCTGTGTGCCCGCGGCGTTTCTGCAGTGCGAATCGCACGCTCTTTTTCCTGTCAGTCCTTTCAAAAAAAAAAAAAAAAAAGCCGAACAGACCATGCCACGCTCCTCTGAGTGTTCTGCCTGCGGCAGGCAGGCTGGTTGGCTCTCACGGGAGGGCCTCTGTGACTCCTGCATTTTTGAGGGTGAAGTCACTGAAGGACAGGAGGACGAGTCTGCGGGTCCTCGCTGTGAGGACCGCATGTCTCAAAAGCGGCAGGCCCCGTTCCCTCTGAGCACGGGAACGGTGGCCATTTTGTTTTCGGAAGGGGAGGAAGATACTGAAGGCCCAACTCCGGTGTTGCCCTCTGGCTCTGCGCCACTTCCTGGCCCAGAACCTGGTGGTCGTGGAGGGGAGCACCAGGATAGTTTTCCTCAGGGACCTCTGGAGTTTTCGCCCGAGTTCGTGCTTCTTATGCACCGGGCTTTCTTACAGTGCAAGTCTCAGCCCTTGGAGACTCCTGGGGAACTCCCTCCTCCCAAACGGGCGCGTCTGGGATCGTCCCTGGAGGGGTCTTCTTCCCAGGATAGGGCGTTACCTCACGCAGGAGACCCAGGACCCTCCCGGGACCCGCTCCCAGATGCAGAGGATGACCCCACGTTCACTTCTCAAGTGGAAGGGGATGACCCAAGGGTCCTACGAATTTTTCAGTATGATGAGCTGGATGATCTGATTCCTCATATTCTCCAGGAAATGGATATTGATGCTCCCCCAGAACCGGTAGCAGCCTCTTGTCAGGGCAGAAAGGGGGACCCTTTGCTGGCAGGCCTTCGTCCTCTGTCGAAGGCGTTTCCAACTCATCCCACCTTTTTGCAACTGATCTCTAGAGAATGGGATTCACCGGAGGCCTCTCTCAAGGTCAGTAGAGCAATGAACAAACTTTATCCTCTGCCAGAAGATTTTTTGGAGCTCCTGAAAGTTCCTGCTGTGGATTCCGCAGTTTCGGCCGTAACTAAGAGCACTACCATCCCGGTCACGGGCGGTACAGCGCTCAAGGATCTCCAGGACAGGAAGTTGGAGGTTTATCTCAAAAGAACCTTTGAGGTTTCAGCATTGGGCCTCCGAGCGACCATCTGCAGTTCTCTTGCACAAAGAGCGGGACTCCGATGGGTTCAACAATTGCTCACCTCCCAGGTTCTTCCGGATGCTGAAGCTTAGCAGGCGGATCGTTTAGAATCCGTGCTCGCCTATGGAGCAGATGCCTTCTATGACCTCCTTCGGGTCCAGGCCCGATCGATGGTCACTGCGGTCTCGGCCCGTCGGCTTCTGTGGTTGCGAAACTGGTCAGCGGATGCCTCTTCCAAAACACGCTTAGGCTCGCTTCCTTTTAAAGGTAAGTTTCTCTTTGGAGAGGACTTGGACCAGATCATCAAGTCCCTCAACAAGAATGTGATTTACAAGCTTCCGGAGGACAGGCCGCGGACATCTAGGTCCTTCAGCTCCACCAGGTATCGCTCTCGTACTCAATGACGATACCGTCCTCCCAGACAGCAGCAACAGCAGCATCAACAGACTCGGACTTCTCCTTTTCGTTCGCAGACCTGGAACCGGTCCTTTCGGGGCCGCAGGCCCGGCAAGGGAGGACAGCCCCAAAGTTCTTCCTCAAAACCCCAATGATGCCAGGCTGACCTGCGATCCAATTCCCAGACTGGGGGGTCGCATTGCCTGCTTCTACGGGGAATGGGCCCGAATCACAACGGATCAGTGGGTCCTGGATATCTTAAGACACGGCTACGTCTTGGATTTTGTCCGCCCGCCCAGAGACAGGTTTCTTTTCTCCCCCTGCGGCTCTTTTCTCAAGAGACAAGCAGTCCGGCAAACTCTCGACAGTCTTCTCTCTTTGGGGGCAATTACCCCAGTATCTGTCAACCAGTACCTCCGGGTCCCATGTTTCCGCATGGAAACTCTACGCTCAGTGCTGGCGGTGGTCCACCCAGGGGAATTCCTCGCATCCTTGGATATTACGGAAGCTTACCTGCATATCCCGATTCACAGGGCGCACCACCGCTATCTTCGTTTCAAAATTCTAGGACAGCATTTTCAGTTTCAAGCACTCCCGTTCGGTTTGGCGACAGCTCCATGGGTTTTTACAAAGATTATGGTGGTTGTGGCCGCATTCCTGCGCCGAGATGGGGTTCTGGTGCACCCTTACCTGGACGACTGGCTTATCCAGGCAAAATCTCGCACCGAGGGGGTCCAAGCGGTCAGCAAGGTGGTGCGATTACTTCGGTCCCTAGGGTGGATCATCAACTTTCCAAAGAGCAGTCTCTCTCCATCCCAGTCGTTGAATTTTCTGGGTGCGCGCTTCGATACCAATCTGGGACAGGTGTTTCTAAGCGAGGACCGGGCACATGCCTTGCGCGAACAGATCCTCCAGTTCCAATCTCTTCAGGCACCCACAGCATGGAACTACCTACAGGTACTGGGGTCCATGGCCTCCACCATAGACCTAGTCCCGTGGGCGTTTGCGCATCTGCGTCCTCTTCAGTGGGCCTTGTTATCCCGTTGGAAGCTAGTGTCGCGGGAATTTCAGGAGGTTCTCCCAATACCAACTGTTGCAAGGCTCAGTCTCCGCTGGTGGCTGGTTCCTCGCCACCTAGCACGAGGGGTCTCCCTGGAGGTCCCAGACTGGGTGGTCGTCACCACGGACGCAAGTCTGACCGGCTGGGGAGCGGTCTGCGGGGTGGATTCCATTCAGGGCACTTGGACAGCGGAACAGTCCTGGTGGCCCATCAACCGTCTGGAAACGAGACGGTTGATGGGCCGGGCGGTCAGGGTCCTATCAGACAACGCGACCACGGTATCGTACATCAACCGTCAGGGGGGCACAAGGAGCCATCACGTCTCGCTGGAGGCGGACAGACTGATGCAGTGGGCGGAGGTCAACTTGAGGAGTCTGGCAGCCTCTCACATTGGGGGCGGGACAATATACAGGCGGACTTCTTAAGCCGACAGCGCTTAGATCCCGGAGAATGGGAGCCTTCCGAGGAAGCGATGAGTCTAATAACCTCCCGCTGGGGGACTCCTCACATGGACCTCATGGCCACGGCCGCAAACACAAAGGCCCCTCGATTCTTCAGCCAACGAAGAGAATACGGGGCGGAAGGAGTCTATGCCCTGGTTCTACCGTGGCCTCGGAAGATCTTACTGTATGTCTTCCCTCCGTGGCCCCTGGTGGGGAAGGTTCTCCGTTGCATGGAGAGCAATCCGGGTCCAGTCATTCTAGTGGCACCGGAATGGCCCCGACAGCCCTGGTTTGTGGACCTTCTTCATCTAGCGGCGGAGGGACCCCTGCGGCTCAATCATCTCTTCCACCTACTGCGACAGGGTCCTATATTTTTCGAGCAGGCAGATCGCTTCTGTCTTGCGGCTTGGCTTTTGAGAGGCGCAAGTTGAGACGCCGTGGATACTCCGAGGGAGTGATTTCCACTCTCCTAAGGGCGTGTCTCCTAAGTGCGTGTCTGGAAAGTCTTTGAGGTATGGTGCCAGGAGCGTTCTATTCGTCCGGTCTCTGCTTCGGTGACGCTAGTCCTTTCCTTCTTGCAGGCCGGTCTGGATTTGGGGTTAGCCTATAATTCACTTAGGGTACAAGTTGCGGCGTTAGGGGCTTTCCTGCACAATGGGCAGGACTCAAGGCTGTCGGCTCACCCAGATATTGTACATTTTCTGCAAGGTGCTAGACACCTGAAGCCACCCTTGAGGCCGCCTTGTCCGTTTTGGAATCTTAACTTAGTACTTCGCATACTGAGGGGGCCGCCTTTCGAGCCTCTTAGGTTGGCTTCTATCGAGGATCTCACCCTCAAGACAATATTTCTGGTGGCTATCTGTTCGGCCTGTCGTATTTCGGAGCTTCAGGCGTTGTCTTGTCGGGAGCCATATCTTCGCTTTACTGACGAAGGAGTCTCTTTACGCACGGTCCCGTCGTTCTTACCAAAGGTAGTCTCAGCTTTCCATATTAACCAATCTGTCGATTTGCCTTCCTTCGCTTCGACGGAACCCAGGAAATTCCGCAAGCTTGATGTCAGAAGGTGTCTCCTTCAATATCTATCGGTCACTAACGAGTTTCATCTCTCGGACCACTTATTCGTACTCTGGTCGGGTCCTCGGAAGGGTCATCTGGCCTCCAAAGCAACTGTTGCCCGTTGGCTCAAAGGGGCGATCTCAGCCGCATATCTTGGGGCTGGGAAAATCCCTCCAATTTCTGTTCGGGCACATTCACTTCGGTCCCAGGCGACTTCCTGGGCGGAAAGTTCTTCGGTATCTCCCCAGGAGATCTGCAGGGCAGCCACGTGGACGTCTCTCCACACCTTCGCGCGCCACTATCGTTTAGATGTCCGGGCACCAGGTTTGGATTCTTTTGGGGATAGAGTCCTTTGAGCGGGGCTGTCTGTGGCCCACCCATAGTAAGGGAAGCTTTGGTACATCCCACCGTCTGGACTGATCCTGGTACGTACAGGGAAAAGAAAATTATTCCTCCCCTGCTAATTTTCGTTCCTGTAGTACCATGGATCAGTCCAGACGCCCTCCCCGTATTTTACGGGGTTTTTCTCTTCTCAGTTGGGATTGTTGACTCCGCTCGAAGGTCAGTCTTTCTGTTATTTCTCTCTGCTTCTTGGGATTTTTTTCCAGTGTTAGTTATGGTTCACGTTCTGTTGGCAGGTTCCCTCTGGGGTAATGTTTAGTCAAATTTCACTTTTTTGGCCTTGTTTTCGGGCTTCTCTTTACTTGATCCCTCTATCTCCTCTCTTGTTGGCTTTGCTAATCTAGTTTACTGAAGATTGAGGAAAGGGGATGGGCTTATATAGTGCCCCCGTCTCAAGTTTTTATTCTGACTCCATCTGCTGGACGGGGAACATAACCCACCATCTGGACTGATCCATGGTACTACAGGAACGAAAATTAGCAGGTGAGGAATAATTTTCTTATAGGCTGCAATCTCCCACTAGCATATCCTGCTCTGATGTACACAAGACAATTTTGATAGCTTTCTAGAATCAACTTGAGGAATTGCTGGATATGTTTAATTGCAGGCAGTAAGCTTCCCTGAACAATAGGTTCTGAACATTTCTAAATACAGATAAAAGTTTAAAGTCTGTAATGTGTTGGGTCCATTTCAACTACTGTTCTGTCTTTTCAGGAGTTTTGATTCTGCGTTATGGATAGCTAAGAGATTGGCACTAGAAGATATTAATAATTTTCTTTTTATAATTTCTCTTTATAAACTTTTTCCTTGTTTTCCAGTTGGTTAGAGGTAAATGTTCCCATTTACTATTCCCAAATGGTGCATGTATTATGAACATATGGGTAATTTCCTTGCTTTCTTTTTCCTTGTTTTCCAGTTGGTTAGAGATAAATGTTCCCATTTACTATTCCCAAATGGTGCGTGTATTGGGACCAAGCCTGGAATTTGCCTGGTCAAAGACACAGGAGGCAACTGCATATCTCTCACATCTGTGTTCCTCCCAGATTGCATGGGTCAGGGACAACCTGCCATGGTTTATTGAATGGGTAAGAAAGACCAGAAGTGTCTGTTCTCAGTTGCAATGTAATTCATTTTAACTAGTGTTCTTGCTTACAATAGAGGTTTGGTTCAAGTATTAGGTAGGTACCAAATACATTCTATATTTATTTCTGTGATATAGTAATCCAGACTTTTCTTCTAACTATGGGAAGATGTGTATGCACAGATAGATTGCTAGAGCAATATACTACTCAAAAAAAATTGAGTAATAGAGGGGGCAATTTTCTAACAGCTCACCTCTATGCATATTCTGCACCTTCCATAAATATAATTAAAAAGTATACACATTGTAAAACAGCATTTCCTAGCGTGTAGCCAGATGGACTCAGAACAGGTGGGTATAGTGTGCTCGTGCTAGCAGTTGGAGACGGATCTGACGTCAGCACGGGTACATATACCCCCACAGGAAGTGAGGCAATTCAGTAATTTCCGTCTCCAAAGCAGTTTGGAGAGCCTGCAAGCTCGCTGAGTGTGTTTTCCAATACTACTTTCTACTTTCTACATTCTAACTTACTAAAATTCTGCAGACGACGAGCCCCGCACTCCTGCGGTGATACCCTCGGGTCCCTCCCCCAGTTGAGTTTCCCGGGGTGATTTCTGTGATCCCTCTGAGGTCTAGGCCTCGGTCCCGGCGTGGACTTAGCCCCGAGCGAGACGAGTTCGGCGGCTGAGAGGCAGCGGGTGCATTTCCTCAAGCGCGGCGGTGAAGGTATTTCCCCTCTGCCCCCGCAGCCGGAGACCGCTCGGGTTTTAGCCGGGAAGCGCCATGGATCAGGTAAGGCGTACATCTCTTATTTTTTGGGTCTCCGAGGTACGAGGATCGGCGGCGTTGCCCGCATGCGGCTCGCCGTGGAGGTCACCATCTTGTCGGCCTCGTTCAGGTATTGAGCGCCCATGATGGGCGCCTATTGATGAGCGTATATTGCTGACCGCATATTATTGAGCGCCTACTGTATATTATTGAGTATATTGCTGACCGCATATTATAGAGCGCACATTGTATATTATTGAGCGTATATTGCTGTCCGCATATTCTTGAGCGCATATTGTATATCATTAAGCGTATATTGCTGACCGCATATTATTGAGCGCACATTGTATATTATTAAGCGTATATTGCTGACCGCATATTATTGAGCACATATTGAGCGCCGGCGTCCTGCATTCGCCAGCCGCGATGGAACATTTAAACGCCCCGGTGTCTCCCGTGGCGGCACCTCCTGATTCCGGTGTGAAAGCTCTTGGCCTCTGCTCAGCATGCCAGCTTAGAGCCACGCAGAGCGAGGAGCCAGACTCCCTTTGTGCCCAATGTGAGGAGGCCGTGGGAGCCTCTGGCCAGGACCAGTCTCAACCGAGGTTTGTTGACAGTTCCCCAGGGGCCACCCCGGACTTAGCAGGCAGTCTCGAACAACCAGGGATCCCGGGGGACCTGGTACCCAGACGACTAGAGACCGCTTCCATTTCCTGGGTGGATTTGTTTAAAGGGATCCATGCCTTTGTACAAATGCAGTCAGCTTCCTGGCCAGGCCCTGCTGCTGCTCCAGCTGACCCTGCCCCTGGGCCTTCTCGCCCTTATCGTGGGAACCCGCCTCCGGGCAGCCCGGCTCATGCGGACCCTGATGTTTCAGAGGACGAGTCCGAACCCCCCCGAGGAGGGGGAACTTCCCTCGGGGATTGAGCCATATCGTACTATGCGGCGGTTCTTTCCCAAGGAAGATCTCTCCGACCTGGTTTCTCAGTGCCTGACAGTTGGCTATTCCTTGCCCCAGCACTATGGAGGCAGCCACACAGAACCCCGTGCTGGAAGGGCTTCAGCCTACAGCCCGCCATTTTCCCTTCCTGCAGGCAGCACAACAACTGATAGATTTGGAGTGGAATGCGCCAGAGGCCTCATTCAAAGGGGGTTGGGCCCTGACGGGCATGTACCCCCTGGACCTGGCAATAAAGGAGATGCTGGCGTGCCCCCAGGTGGACGCCTTAGTTAGCGCTGTGGTCAAGTGCACTACTATTCCAGTTGAGGGGGGGGTGGCCCTCAAGGAGCCTCATGACCGGCGACTGGACGCCATCCTGAAACAGACCTTTGAGGTGGCAGCTCTGTCTTTGCGGATCGCAACCTGCTGCACAGTGGTGACGCATTCCAGTTTGTCACAGGTCAGGAACAATGCTCCGGCAGCGGACATGGAGTCAGCTCTCTCGTTCCTCACGGATGCCGCATCCGACTTAGTCCGTACAACAGACAAAGGGGTCTCATCCTCAGTAGCAGCCAGGAGGCAGCTCTGGATACGGAACTGGTCAGCCGATGCTCCTTCTAAGACACGCCTCACCAGAATGCCCTTTAAGGGCTCTCTCCTGTTCGGCAGCGACCTTGATAAACGGGCCAGCACAGGGGGCGCCTCTCCAGTACCTCGACTGCCGGAAGACAGGTTCAAAAGGAACCAAGCGTGCCTTTCCGAGGCCATCCAGAGGCAGAAGCTCCCAACGCTTCATTCCCTATAGGACTCGCTACCAGGCACCTCGTCCTCAGGCCAGGAACCAGCCCTTTCGGACCAAGCAGCACAAGAAGGGAGCCGGCTCGGGTTCAGGTCCCGGCCGCGCCTCCCAATGAAAATCAGCCGATCCATCCGGGGGACGGAGCCATAGGGGGCAGGTTAACCCTCTTTTACCCCAGATGGGTCGATTACGTCGGACCAGTGGGTCCTCGCCATCATCCAAGAGGGCTATTATCTGGACTTCCATCACATCCCTCCGGACAGGTTTGTGCAATCCCCGTGTCCAATCCACAAGAAGGCAGCATTGGAAGCTACCCTGGCGAGGCTCCTGTCCTTGAAAGCCATAGTCCCAGTACCTGCATGGGAAATGGATTCTGGACACTATTCCATTTATTTCATGGTACCCAAGAAAGAGGGCACTTTCCAGCCTGTATTGGACCTCAAGTCAGTCAACCGATACTTAAGGGTCCCGAGGTTTCGCATGGAAACTTTGCGCTCAGTGAAGACCGCAGTATAGCCAGGGGAGTTCCTCATGGCCTTAGACTTATCAGAAGCCTACCTGCATATCCCGATCCATCAGGATCATCAGCGCTACCTACGCTTCAAGGTTCTGGGACGACACTTCCAATTCCGGGATTTGCCCTTCGGGTTAGCCACGGCGCCGCGGACCTTCACCAAGGTGATCGTAGTGGTAGCAGTGGCGCTCCGACGGGAAGGAATCCTTGTCCATCCCTATCTAGACGATTGGCTGATCACGGCGAAATCACGAGAGGAGAGCCATCGGGCAACCAACCGAGCGATCGCTCTTCTGGAAAGCCTGGGATGGGTAGTCAACCTAAGCAAGAGTTGCCTACAGCCTTCCCAATCACTGGAATACCTGGGAGTCCAGTTCGACACCCAGGCAGACAAAGTCAGTCTCACCACCAAGAGAAGGTTAAAATTCCAGACGTGTCTACGGTCCTTGATGGGAGCCAGTCGGCCCATAGCTTGGGATTATCTGCAGGTTCTCGGTCTCATGGCATCCACCCTGGAAGTGGTACCCTGGGCAAGGGCCCATATGAGACCTCTACAATGCTCCCTACTCTCTCGATGGAGCCCCCGCTTCCGGAATTACTCCGTGCATCTACCTCTACCAGCCAGAGTGCGGACCCAGCTACGGTGGTGGTTGCAGTCCAACCACACGAGCAGGGGGTCGAAGATGTCCTCCCCCACATGGATTCTGCTCACCACAGATGCCAGCCTGAGCGGATGGGGAGCACACTGCGAAGAACTCACCGCCCAAGGGCGGTGGAACAGGGAAGAGTCAGGGTGGAACATCAACCGTCTAGAAGCAAGGGCAGTCCGGTTAGCCTGCCTGCACTTTGCTCACAGACTGCGGAACAGGGCAGTCAGAGTGATGTCAGACAACGCCACCACGGTGGCATACATCAACCGTCAGGGCGGAACCAGAAGCCAACCGGTGTCCCTAGAGATAGCCCCGCTGATGGCTTGGGCGGAGGTGAATCTCCAGGACATCTCCGCCGTCCACATTGCCGGAAGGGACAACACCACGGCAGACTTCCTCAGCAGGGAAAGCCTAAAGCCGGGAGAATGGCAGCTGTCACCCACAGCCTTCCAGATGATTGTGGATCAGTGGGGGACTCTGACATGGACCTACTAGTGGACAAGTCTAATGCTCAAGTACCCAGATACGTCAGCCGCAAGCGAGATCCGTTCTCTCACGGGATCGATGCCCTGGTTCAGCCATGGCCTCCAGGGACTCTGCTATACGCCTTTCCTCCGTGGGCCCTGCTGGGCGCCCTTATCCACAAGATTCAGAATCACAAGGGCCTAGTTCTTCTGGTGGCACCAGACTGGCCAAGAAGACCCTGGTACGCGGACATGAGAAGACTACTGGCAGGGAAGCCCCTTCCCCTGCCTCCTCTCCGGGACCTGCTATGTCAGGGTCCCATCTTCCATGAGGATCCGGCTCAATTCTCTCTTACGGTCTGGCCATTGAGAGGGCTAGGCTGAAGAAAAGAGGTTACTCAGAGCCGGTGATAGATACACTCCTCCGAGCTCGCAAGTTTTCCACATCCCTCACCTACGTAAGGATCTGGAGAGTATTTGAAGCCTGGTGTGACACTCACGGCACCAATCCACATGCGGCCACAATCCCTAATGTTTTGGATTTCCTGCAGGATGGGCTTCAGAAGGGTCTCTCCCTCAGTGCCATCAAGGTCCAAGTGGCTGCGCTGTCTTGCTAGGGTCCCCGGAGGGATGGCAAGACTATTGCCATGCACCCAGATGTTTCCCACTTCCTGAAAGGAGTCAAGCACATTCGTCCGCCACTGAAGTGGCCAGTGCCTCTGTGGAACCTCAACATAGTTTTGGATTTCCTCGCGGGATCCACCTTCAGACCCCTTCGGGGCCTGTCTCTCCATTCTCTAACTTTGAAGATGGTGTTCTTGCTGGCTGTGTGTTCAGCACGCCGCATTTCGGAACTGCAAGTACTATCCTGCCGTGATCCCTTTCTTAGAATCACTCCAGAGGCTATCCATCTTCGCACGGTTCCATCCTTCTTGCCCAAGGTAGTCTCACAATTTCACCTCAACCAAACCATATCCCTGCCAACCACGGCGGGTTTGAAGAAATCAGAAGAAGGGCGTTTGCTACGCCATCTCGACATCGGCAGATTGCTGCCCAGATATCTGGAAAGGACAGAAGCAGTACGAAAGACGGACCATCTGTTCGTCCTTCACAGCGGGAAGAAACAAGGAGAAGCGGCCTCTCGGTCCACCATTGCCCGCTGGATTAAAGAAGTTATCAGAGCAGCCTACGTAGAGGCCGGGAATTTACCACCTCTACAAGTCAAGGCTCATTCTACCAGAGCCCAAGCAGCGTCTTGGGCAGAATCTAGGATGCTGTCACCCGCAGAAATATGTAAGGCAGTGACATGGTCCTCCCTCCATACCTTCTCCAGGTTTTATTGGCTGGATGTCCAGGCCAGGGAGTACACAGCATTTGCGAGGGCGGTCCTAAGGCAGCCTCCTGCCCGCTTCGGGAGTAGCTTTTGTACATCCCACTTGTTCTGAGTCCATCTGGCTACACTCTAGGAAATGTTGAGATTACTTACCTGATAATCTCCTTTTCCTTAGTGTAGACAGATGGACTCAGCATCCCGCCCGGCTGCTGGTATACAGGGGTTTCACCGATTCAAGGTAAGCCTTATCACTTCTTACATGAGTGCGTCCACTCTACCAGATGTCGACGTCTTCCGGTTGGGAACGCTGGCAGTCTCCAGCTACTATCAATCGGTCAGGGGAATCCTGTTTCACTAATTAATTGATCGGTCAGTACACATATATCCATAACAGCTTTTGCAAGGAAGATTACTGAGTGGCTTCACTTCCTGTGGGGGTATATGTACCCGTGCTGACGTCAGATCCGTCTCAAACTGCTAGCACGAGCACACTATACCCACTTGTTCTGAGTCCATCTGTCTACACTAAGGAAAAGGAGATTATCAGGTAAGTAATCTCAACATTCTTTGTAGACTGCAGGACAATTGAGGCATACAATCCCATCCTCCTACCTGTAGAGTTGAAGCTTAACTTCTAGGTCTTTCTGAGGTCTGAGAGAGCACATCCAGACATCACCCACTTGTGTGACTAAATTGTCGTTTTCTATGGAGAACATATCCATAGACAAGAAGTAAGCATCTTTACTTTCCTGTATCATAAGTTTTTAAATCTATTCAAGTCCTCTCCCCTTGCATATTCACATGTTACGTGGTAGTATCTTATATCAGTTAGGAGTCTGGAACCTTCTGATATATTTATTAATGAAAAAGATCTTCATTCAAAAATTGGAAAAAGGATCCAACAGAAGAAAATAAGATAAAGCATAAACGTTGGCAAGTTAAATGTAAGACATTGATAAGACAGGCTAAGAGAGAATTTGAAAAGTTGGGTGTAGAGGCAAAAACTCACAGTAAAAACTTTTTAAAATATATCCGAAGCAGAAAGCCTGTGAGGGAATCAGTTGGACTGTTAGATGATCGAGGGGTTAAAGGGGCACTTAGAGAAGATAAGGCCATCGCGGAAAAATTAAATGATTTCTGTGCTTCAGTGTTTACTGAAGAGGATGTTGGGGAGGTACCCGTAATGGAGAAGGTTTGCATGGGTAATGATTCAGATGGACTGAATCAAATCACGGTGAACCTAGAAGATGTGGTAGGCCTGATTGACAAACTGAAGAGTAGTAAATCACCTGGACCGAATGGTTAATACACCCCAGAGTTCTGAAGGAACTAAAAAATGAAATTTCAGACCTATTAGTAAAAATTTGTAACCTATCATTAAAATCATCCATTGTACCTGAAGACTGGAGGATAGCAAATGTAACCCCAATATTTAAAAAGGGCTCCAGGGGCGATCCGGGAAACTACAGACCGGTTAGCCTGACTTCAATGCCAGGAAGAATAGTGGAAAGTGTTCTAAACATCAAAATCACAGAACATATAGAAAGACATGGTTTAATGGAACAAAGTCAGCATGGCTTTACCCAGGGCAAGTCTTGCCTCACAAATCTGCTTCACTTTTTTGAAGGAGTTAATAAACATGTGGATAAAGGTGAACCGGTAGATATAGTATACTTGGATTTTCAGAAGGCATTTGACAAAGTTCCTCATGAGAGGCTTCTAGGAAAAGTAAAAAGTCATGGGATAGGTGGCGATGTCCTTTCGTGGATTGCAAACTGGCTAAAAGACAGGAAACAGAGATTAGGATTAAATGGGCAATTTTCTCAGTGGAAGGGAGTGGACAGTGGAGTGCCTCAGGGATCTGTATTGGGACCCTTACTTTTCAATATATTTATAAATGATCTGGAAAGAAATACGAGTGAGATAATCAAATTTGCAGATGACACAATTGTTCAAAGTAGTTAAATCACAAGCAGATTGTGATAAATTGCAGGAAGACCTTGTGAGACTGGAAAATTGGGCATCCAGATGGCAGATGAAATTTAATGTGGATAAGTGCAAGGTGATGCATATAGGGAAAAATAACCCATGCTATAATTACACAATGTTGGGTTCCATATTAGGTGCCTCAACCCAAGAAAGAGATCTAGGTGTCATAGTGGATAACACATTGAAATCGTCGGTACAGTGTGCTGCGGCAGTCAAAAAAGCAAACAGAATGTTGGGAATTATTAGAAAGGGAATGGTGAATAAAACGGAAAATGTCATAATGCCTCTGTATCGCTCCATGGTGAGACCACACCTTGAATACTGTGTACAATTCTGGTCGCCGCATCTCAAAAAAGATACAATTGCGATGGAGAAGGTACAGAGAAGGGCTACCAAAATAAGGGGAATGGAACAACTCCCCTATGAGGAAAGACTAAAGAGGTTAGGACTTTTCAGCTTGGAGAAGAGACGACTGAAGGGGGATATGATAGAGGTGTTTAAAATCATGAGAGGTCTAGAACGGGTAGATGTGAATCTGTTATTTACTCTTTCGGATAGTAGAAAGACTAGGGGGCACGCCATGAAGTTAGCATGGGGCACATTTAAAACTAATCGGAGAAAGTTCTTTTTTACTCAACGCACAATTAAACTCCGGAATTTGTTGCCAGAGGATGTAGTTAGTGCAGTTAATATAGCTGTGTTTAAAAAAGGATTGGATAAGTTCTTGGAGGAGAAGTCCATTACCTGCTATTAAGTTCACTTAGAGAATAACCACTGCCATTAGCAATGGTTACATGGAATAGACTTAGTTTTTGGGTACTTGCCAGGTTCTTATGGCCTGGATTGGCCACTGTTGGAAACAGGATGCTGGGCTTGATGGACCCTTGGTCTGACCCAGTATGGCATTTTCTTATGTTCTTATGTTCATTGATAAGAAAGGCTAAGAGAAAATTTGAAAAAAGTTTGCCATAGAGGCAAAAACTCACAATAAAAGCTTTGTAAAATATGTCCAAAGCAGAAAGCCTGCAAGAGATGAACAAGGGGTTAAAGGAGAAGATAAGGCCATCGCGGAAAGATTAAACTATTTCTTTGCTTCAGTGTTTACTGAAGAGGATATTGGAGAGATACTCGTTCTGGAGAAAGTTTTCATGGGTGATGATTCAGATCAACTGAACCAAATCACAGTGTACTTGGAAGATGTGGTAGGCCTGATTGACAAACTGAAGAGTAGCAAATCAACTGGACCAGATGGTATAGACCCCGGGGTTCTGAAAGAACTAAAAAAAAATGAAATTTCAGACCTATTAATAAAAATTTGTAACCTATCATTAAAATCATCCCAATGTACCTGAAAATTGGAAGATGGCCAATGTAACTTCTTTATTTAAAAAGGGATCCAGGTGACTCATTTAGACAGGGGTCACATGAGTGAGGTATGGGAAGGGGGGAACGGGGGAGGTGGTGGGAGGGACCGAGGTAAAAGGGTTGCGGGACAGGGACTGGGAAAGGAATGGGGGTTGCAAAATGGGGATAGGGACTGGGGGGGACAGGGTAGGGGTGGGTGGGCGGTAGGGATGGGGACGGGTACACTTTTCTGGTTGTTCCAGGCTGCACGTGTGGTAGGTGGTCCGAGGATGGGGGGGGGTCCTTGCTGGGACAGCCGCCCCCCCTTCTATTATGGTTCGGTGTTAGTGAGTCACACATTTATCTAGTTATAAATGGCTAGTCGGGGTAACGTCTTGCTATCCTGGAATTTTGCAGGCCCTGAAAAGGAAGTCTGCGGATGTGGCTTTCCTTCAAGAGACACATCTGACAGATGGTGAACATGCCAAACTACGTCGAGGTTGGGTGGGAGCGGTCCATTTTGCATCGGCGAACTCCAAGTCTGCGGGGGTGGCCATCTTAATTCGCAAGAATTTCCCCATCACGGTACTGAAGGAAATTAAAGATCCTAATGGTCGGTATTTAATACTGGAGGTGGAATTAAATCATACTCCCATGGTGTTTTGCTGTGTCTATGCCCCTAATGCTCAACAGTCCCCATATTTTCAGGCCGTGCAGCGATTGCTTCTCCCCTACATTGACAGAGCGTTGGTGGTTGGGGGGGACTTTAATGCTCTACGAGATCCAGAGTTGGATGCTCTACGAGATCCAGAGTTGGATAGGATTTCCACGGCCACACCCGTGGGTATGCGTGGGGGGGGCTTCCGTGCTTTGGAAGAATCCTTGCATCTGATTGATGCCTGGAGAACACTGCATCCACTGGAAAAAGATTTCACCCACCTCTCCAGGGCGCATGCGACCCAGACACGTATAGATTACTTTCTGGTCAGTGCTCATTTTTTTTCCAAGGTTTCGGAGGCTGACATTGGGGACATTATTCTTTCCGACCATGCCCCTATTAGCTTAGAATTAATAGCGGCAGATACAGCCGGCTCTGCAAAGCAATGGCGTTACCCATACTTTTTGGCGGAGGATGGGCCCTTTCAAGTGTTTTTACGGGAAAGGTGGGCGGATTTCGCAAAACTAAACGCTCAACATAGCGAGGACCCTATTTTATTTTGGTATACCGCGAAGGCGGTCTTACGGGGTGACATCATCTCATATCTAGCTTATCGGAGGAAATCTCTAGACAAGAGGCTTTTATCCCTTAGTAAGCAGCTCCAGAAAGCTAAAAGTCTATTAGTGCGGCACCCTTCTACGTCCAATCGGGCAACCTTTATTGCCTTACAGTCTGCCATCAACTCCCTTTTACATCAACGGGCAAAGAAGAGTGTTCTTTATTATCAGCTACAGCTTTATAAATTTGGGAATAAGCCGGGGAAAATGATGGCTAATCTGGTAAAATCGGCCAGGAAATCTCGATACATACCGGCTATCAAATCAGGGGGAGGCCACGTAGTTAACACTACCTCTGAAATTTTGGCGGCCTTTCACACGTATTACTCCGCTCTTTATGAGTCTGAGGGATGGAATCCTAATGCTTGGGAAATGTTTCTACACCGTTTTGATCTTCCTTCTATAACGGTAGGGCAACAGAGGCGATTAAATGAGCCTATTACGTCCGAGGAGGTGCGTCTGGCGATCGCTAAAGCAAAAAAATTAAAAGCGCCGGGACCCGATGGTTATGGTTTGGAATTTTATAAATGTCTAGCGGAACCTCTTACTGACCTTTTACCATTGGTCTACAATGCCTTAATTGCTCAAGGTTCATTCCCCTCTTCTGGTAACAGGGCCCATGTCACTCTTATTCCAAAGCCAGGGAAGGACCCGCTCTTGCCGGCGTCATATCGTCCTATTTCCTTACTAAATGTGGACCACAAGCTTTTAGCCAAAATTCTGGCTGAACGTTTGGGTGATATTCTACCAAATTTGGTCAGGCCAGGGCAAGTGGGGTTTGTTAAGAAGCGCTATGCGCTCACCAATATTAGACGGGTGGTTGCGGCTATGGCGTTGTGTCAACGCTCAAACCCGCCCTTCCTGATGACTAGCCTAGATTCTGAAAAGGCCTTCGACAGGGTGGAGTGGGGCTATCTCTTTCGACTGCTTCCGTTAATGGGGTTTGCTGGGTTTTTTCTTCAAGCGATACAATTGCTTTATCAAGACCCGGTAGCCTTGCTTTTGGTGAACGGGATGTTGTCTGCTCCCTTTCCGGTAATGCGAGGTACGCGTCAGGGCTGCCCCCTATCCCCCCTACTTTTTCTATTAACTATGGAGCCCCTGCTGTTAGCCATTCAGGAAGCCCCGCTTATTCGGGGAGTGCTGTTTCATGTTGGGTCTCAGAGGGAGATTTTCAAATATGCCGCCTTTGCGGACGATGTTTTAGTATTTCTTACGGCCCCACAACGCTCGCTGCCGTTGCTCTTGGATCTTTTTCACGACTTTGGATCCTTTTCAGGCCTGCGAATAAACTGGGACAAGTCAGAGGCACTGGCGTTCCCGCTGGAGCTTCGGGGAACATGGCCGGGTCTCTTTCCTTTGCGGTGGGCTGGAACTTCGATTAAATATCTGGGGATCTATTTGTCCGTAGATGTAGCCGCCATCTACTCCCTCAATATATCCGGTTTGCTTACGCGCACACGAGACAAATTGAAGCAATGGCGGGAACTTCCTTTATCATTGGGGGGGCGAATCAACCTGTTTAAACTGATTCTTTTACCCCAGTGGCTATATGTGCTGCAGAACTTCCCATGCGTGCTTAAGCGCCGCGATTTGCAGACCTTAGACGCTCTCATACGTGTCTTTCTCTGGAAGGGGAGGAAGGCCAGAATCCCGTTGCAATGGCTTAAATTGAGATGGGGTTCGGGGGGTATGGGGGTCCCGGATCTTTTCCGTTATAATGTAGCGGCCAATTTAAGACTTGTAAGGGACTGGTTGTTGGGAGAATCCAAATTTGTGAGTTATATTGCGGAGAACACCTTGGTAGCCCCTTTAGACCTCAAATTCGTGCTTATGTGTTCCAATCAGGCTCTTCCAAGTGAGGTGTCACACCACCCCTTGATAAACCCGATTAGAAAGGCCTGGCGATTCTTGACCATGCACTTACATATACCAACCCAATGTGCCTGTCTGCTACCGTTAATGGGAAACCCGGAATTCTCCCCTGGGTCCAACTCTCGTGGGTTTCGCGAGTGGAAATTAAAAGGTATAGTCCAAGTGGGACATGTGCTGGATTCCATGGGTGAGATATTCCCATTTGAGATGTTTCGGGGTTTGTATGGGCTATCCAGTAGTCATTTATTCAGTTATTTACAAGTCAGGCACTACATATGCTCCTTGCCCTCCTCCAACCAATCGCCTGGCCACATACAAGCCATTAATAGATTTCTTCACCTTGATAATGTACGAAAGGTCTCTCTGTCAATGTTTTATCAGAAATTGCTCCAAGGTTTGGTTACGGATACCTTTCGGGTTTCTGTGGCGCGCTGGGAGCGGGATGGTGATTTTATAATACCAATAGCGGTTTTTACCGCCTGCATGAAAAATTTGACGAAAGTAACGGGTAATATGTATTATCGGGAAATGCAGCTCAAATTTCTGCGCAGAGCATATGTCACTCCCCAAATTGCTTTTCAGGCAAAAATTTCCACTACTGCGACTTGTCCGCGATGTACCTCTGCACTCGGGACTATGTCACATGTCTTTTGGACTTGTCCCCATATTCAACAGTTGTGGGGCAGGATTGTGAGCTATCTGCGCCAGCTCCTGCAAATAAATCTCCCACTCTCTCCTTATATGCTCTTGTTTGACTGCATTCCCCGTCCGCTTGTTCGGGGTTTTGGCCCCCGTTTGTTTTTGAAGAAAGCAGCGGCGGTGGGGAAGAAGGTTATATTGCTTAATTGGCGGGAAGTGGAGGCCCCATCTATTTGGACCTGGCGGATCCATCTCCATCGCATGATGCAAATGGACAATCTGGACTCGAAAGCCTGCCCGCAAAGGCGTCGTCGGTTTTTACAGATTTGGGATGCATACCTTCAAGCTCTACCACATCGTTCCAGAAGCTTGGTACTTAACGATTGACTGTAGTCTGTACTAACGGACCAATCTGTACGTGTATGTTCAGTGAGTGTCACTGGAAGAAGCATATGGAAGTGGCCTGGGGACAAGGGTTGGGAGGGAGGGGGGGGATGGTTATGGAAGGGGAGGATAGGGAAGGGAGGGAGGGATTGGTGCGCGGGAGGGTGGGAGACGGAGTCTGTATATAAATGAGCAGAAGTTTGAATGTTTACTGTACTTTGGTCCGAGGCTGTGGAAGTGTCCACACAGCTGGGACTTTTTGTATTTCGATTGCTCAATAAAAATTATTTGTCATATAAAAAGGGATCCAGGAGTGATCCTGGAAACTTTAGACCGGTAAGTCTGACTTTGGTGCCAGGAAAAATTGTGAAAACTGTTATAAAGAATAAAATCACAAAGCATTTAGATAGACATGGTTTAATGGGACATAGCCAACATGAATTTACCCAAAGGAAGTCTTGCCTCACAAATCTGCATTTTTCTGAAGGGGTGAATACATTTTTGGACAAAAGTGAACTGGTATATGTGGTATATTTGGATTTTCAGAAGGCGTTCGACAAAGTCCTGCATGAGAGGCTTCTAAGAAAACTAAAAAGTCATGAGATAGGATGTGATGTCCTTTTGTGGATTGTAAGCTGATTAAAAGACAGGAAACAGAGAAGAATTAAATGGTCAGTTTTCACAGTGGAAAAAGGCAAACAGTGGAGTGCCTCAGGGATCTATACTTGGACCGGTGCTTCTTAATTTATTTATAAATGATCTGGAAAGGGGTACGAGTGAGGTAATCAAATTTGCGGATGACAAAATTATGTAGCGAAGTTAAATCTGAAGCAGAATTGCTGAAGATGAATTGCAGGAGGACCTTGCGAGACTTGAAGATTGGGCTTCTAAATGGCAGATAAAATTTAATGTGGATAAGTGCAAAGTGATGATAAAGGGAAAAATAACTCTTGCTGTAATTACACAATGTTAAGTTCTATCTTTGGAGTTACCACCCAGAAAAGAGATCTAGGCATCATTGTGAATAATACATTGAAGTCGTCTGCTCAGTGTGCTGTAGTGATCAAAAAAGCAAAAAATGTTAGGAATTAGGAAGGGAATGACAAATCTCCATGGTGAGACTGCACCTTGAATATTGTGTGCAATTCTGGTCACCACATCTCAAAAAGGATATAGTTGCACTGGAGAAAGTGCAGAGAAAGGCAAACAAAATAAGGGGCATGGAACAGCTGCCCTATGAGGAAAGGCTAAAGAAGTTAGGGCTGTTCAGTTTGGAGAAGAGACTGAGGGGGGATGTGATAGAAATCTACAAAATAATGAAAGGACATGAACAAGTTAATGTAAATTGGTTATTTACTCTCTCAGATAATAGAAGGACCAGGGGACACTTAATGAAGTTAGCAAGTAGCTCATTTAAAACAAATCGATGGAAATTCTTTTTCACTCAGCGCATAGTTAAACTCTGGAATAATTTGCCAGAGGATGTGGTTACAACATTTAGTGTAACTGGGTTTATAAAAGGTTTGAATAAGTTCCTAGAGGAAAAATCCATAAACTATTTCAGTAATCGATAAACAATAGTAGCTTATGATTTGTCTAATGTTTGGGTATTTGCGGCTTGGATTGGCCACTGTTGGAAACAGGATACTGGGCTTGATGGACGGTTTGTCTGACCCAATATGGCGCATCTTATGTTCTTGTATGTTTTTTTAGGTTTGCTTCTCTTGGCCAGCTGCTCAAGTAGCTAATACAAAGTATGCAGGTGATTTTAGTGTGTGGCGTTTGCGCTATTTTTCAAAGTGAAACATGGATGGTGTCCCTTTTGAAAACTGGCCGCAATGTACACAGGCTGCTTACCTTCCAAACAATGCAAGCTATTCAGAATTGCCCACTAAATATATAGGATATAGATATATCATTTAATGTTTCTTAAAGGCAGCTATGTAATATAATTTGTTTTTCTTAGTAATAGGTATTCTCACAGGACAAGCAGGATGGTTGTCCTCACAAATGGGTGACATCGAGGATGGAGCCTACCACGGAAAACTTCTGTCAAAGTTTAACAGAACTTTGATTGGCCCCTACTGGGCATGCCCAGCAAGGCACTGACCCTGCAGCCAGCAGGGGTCTCCCCTCAGTCTTCTTTTTTCCACGCAGCAGTTGCCACGCGGTGAAAGGAGCTCTTCTTACCACGTTCCTGACAGGAATTCGGTTTTTTCTTTCCGAAGAAAATTTGCCCCTCAGGGGTCTCCCTTCGACAAATTTTTGTCACCTTCGCGGAATCCGGTAAGTTTTTTGCCGTTTTTTATCGACTGCCGTCGATTTTTGGCCCTCAAGGCCTGTTGGCACTTACCGATCCCGCGCCTAAATTTGGCCTTAGGCCATGGCGACGGGGTTCCGTCGATGTCCGGATTGCACCCGGACTATGTCAATCACAGACCCCCATAGGGTTTGTGTTATGTGTTTGGGTAGTGAGCATGATGTCCTGACTTGCACCAAATGTGCCTTAATGACACCTAAGGGTCGCAAAGCCAGGATGGAGAAGATGGGGCTCCTCTTCCATGCACCCACCCCAACGCCATCGATAGCATCGACGTCATCGGAACCGGCACCGTCGAAGTTGCACCACCATCGTCAACCCTCCGGTGACCGTCCACCATCGATGACTTCCCGGCCGTTGACTCCTGTCCCCTCCCCGGATGGGCGAGGAGATCGGAAGGACAAGCATCGCCACCGACGGCACAAGTCTCGGCCCGTCGAGGATCCACAGCCATCGACCTCTGACCAAGCCGAGCCACCGACTAAAAAGCCTCGGTCAGACCTGGCACCGTCCACGTCTCGTTCGCAGGCACCGAGGAAACCCTCACCCTCTCCGGGTGTGGGAGCCGTGATCCCACCGGTTACGGTGGTCCCTCCGGCTCTGCCTCAGCCTCCCTCTCCCGTCGAGCCGGGTCTTGTTTCCCCTGGTCTCCGGGCAGAACTGGACCGGCTGGTCCAGGAGGCCATCGAGAAAGCGATGCTAAGGTTCCAACCTCCACCGGCACCGTCTCCGGCATCGATTCCGGCACCGTCTCCGGCTCCGACCCCGGCACCGACTCCGCCACCGAGGAGGGAACCGACCACCGAGCCTTTGGTGGACGCTCTAGCACCACTACTGCGCCGCATGGAGGCATTTATGACGGCCCTTCCATCGGTGATTCCAGTGGCACCGACACCACCACCGTCTCCGACAGGATTTTCATCAGCAGGAGAAACACCGTTTCTAATTCCCCCGTCCGGGGTGGTCCCATCGGTGCCTTCGCATATCTCTCCACCGATCTATCCTTCGGCTCCATCGATTCCAAGACCGGCACCGATTCCTTCGGTAGCCCCGAAGCCCTCGATGCCATTCCCAATTCCACCTGCAGCACCGATTCCATCAAGGTTTCCTTCGATGCCTTCGGATCCTCAACCAGGTCCTTCAGGGCTTCAGGCCCCACATGATCCTTACGATACCTGGGGTGATGATACATCTTCTGACACAGATCTACCTTCACCACCATCTCCTACAGAGAGTAGAAAACATTCTCCTCCTGAGGATCTCTCCTTTATTAATTTTGTAAAGGAGATGTCGGAAATTGTGCCTTTTCAGCTGCAATCTGAGACTGATGACAGACACCAGATGATGGAACTCCTCCAATTTCTGGATGCTCCAAAAATCATCGCTTCCATCCCCATTCACCAGGTGTTTCTTGACCTTTTAAAGAAAAACTGGGAATCTCCTTCCTCTGTGTCTCCAGTTAACAAGAAGGCTGACTCCACATACCTCGTCCAGTCAGCACCAGGGTTTCAGAAGCCTCAACTGGATCATCGCTCTGTTGTGGTTGAGTCCGCACAAAAGAAGGCCAAGCGTCTCAAGCCACACTCTTCCACTCCACCTGTCAAGGACAATAAATTCCTAGATAGTGTGGGACGGAAAGTGTATCATGGGGCTATGTTGATTTCACGCATAGCTTCATACCAACTTTACATGACTCAATATAACAGAGCCATCCTTAAACAGATGAAAGACTACGCTGACACATTGCCAGACCAATACCAGCCACAGCTTCAAGCCCTTCTTAACAAAGGGTTTGAGGCAGGGAAGCACGAGATCAGAACGGCCTATGACATCTTCGACGCTTCTACAAAAGTTTCAGCTACTGCCATCTCAGCCAGACGTTGGGCTTGGTTAAAGTCATCTAACCTTCGCCCAGAGGTCCAGGATCGTCTAGCTGATTTACCCTGCTTAGGGGACAATTTGTTTGGAGAACAAATTCAGCAAATTGTGGCAGAATTAAAAGATCACCACGAGACGTTGAAACAACTTTCATCTGTTCCATCTGAGGTATCCTCCAAACAACCGCCTAAGAAGGACTCTAAAAAGTCGTTCTTTCGGCCACGTCGTTACTATCCTCCATCGGCCAGGCCTCGTCCTGCTCGTTCCTCCAGCAGGCCTCAGCCACGTCAGCCTAGGAAACAAAGACCTGCTGTAGCCCCACCTCCTGGGCCTGCGGCTGGCCTTTGACTTCCCTGTACGGAGCACATGCCACATCCCACTGCAAAACATCCCTGTGGGGGGTCGACTGTACCACTTTTTACAACGCTGGATACAGATCACCTCAGACTAGTGGGTGCTAGCAATTATCGCACAGGGTTACCACCTCAACTTCATAACTCTTCCGGAAGACTCCCCGCCTCTTCAAGCATGGAGTCTAACCAGCCATTTGACTCAATTACAACAGGAAGTATCCCTTCTTCTGCAATCAAATGCTATAGAACCCGTCCCTCCCTCTCAACGAGGGAAGGGATTCTATTCCAGGTACTTCCTCATACCAAAGAAATCAGGGGGACTACGTCCCATTTTGGACCTTCGGGCCCTCAACAAATACCTTCAAAAAGAAAAGTTCAAGATGGTAACCCTGGGCGCGCTGCTCCCTCTGCTGCAAAAGGGGGATTGGCTGTGCTCTCTCGACCTCAAGGACGCTTATACCCACATTGCGATTACACAATCCCATCGCAAGTATCTACGGTTTCTGGTAGGCCGCGACCATTATCAATACCGGGTACTACCTTTCAGTCTGGCATCTGCTCCACGAGTCTTTACCAAATGTCTCGTAGTGGTAGCAGCATTCCTCAGGAAGGAAGGTGTCCACGTCTACCCCTACCTGGACGATTGGCTAATCAGGGCCTCCACCCCTCAGATTGCTCAATCCTCCCTAAAATTGACAATTCACACACTCCTTTCCTTAGGGTTTCTTGCCAATTACGAGAAATCTTGCTTAGTCCCATCTCAAACCTTATCCTTCATTGGAGCAGACTTGGACACCTTACAGGCAAAGGCCTACCTTCCGCTTCAACGGGTCCAAACTCTCATGTCCCTAGCCCGCCAGCTCCAGTCTCAAAACACTGCCACGGCTCGCCAATTCCTCATTCTCCTAGGACATATGGCATCCTCGGTTCAAGTCACTCCCATGACCCGACTAGCCATGAGAGTAACACAATGGACTCTGCGACACCAATGGATTCAAGCTTTTCAGCCTCTGTCCTCCATAGTCACCGTTACACAAGCGCTACGTCTGTCTTTAACCTGGTGGACGACTCAGGTCAACCTCCTTCAGGGCTTACCTTTTCTCCTACCAGATCCACAAGTAATCCTAACCACCGACGCTTCCCACATCGGTTGGGGAGCCCATGTGGACGATTTCCAAACCCAAGGGTTATGGTCACCAGAAGAAGCCGAACACCAGATAAATTTCTTGGAACTTCGGGCAATCCGCTACGCGCTCATAACTTTCAAAGATCATCTATTGAATCAGATAATCTTAATCCAAACAGACAACCAAGTGGCCATGTGGTACATAAACAAGCAGGGAGGCACAGGCTCCTTCCTTCTGTGTCAGGAAGCTGCGCAGATTTGGGCAGAAGCCCTCTCCCACTCCATGTACCTCAGGGCCACTTACCTGCCGGGAGTAGACAATGTCTTGGCAGACCAGCTGAGCCGTGTCTTCCAACCACACGAGTGGTCACTCGACCCTCTGGTAGCGACCTCTCTGTTTCGCAAGTGGGGTTCTCCCCGCATAGACCTCTTTGCGTCCCCTCAGAACCACAAAGTGGACGATTACTGCTCTCTCATTCGAAGCCAGCACTCTCGGCCGAGGGATGCCTTCTCCCTCAAGTGGACGACAGGTCTGCTCTATGCATTCCCTCCACTTCCTCTTCTGTCAAGGACTCTCGTGAAGCTTCGCCAGGACGGAGGAACCATGATCCTGATAGCACCCCACTGGCCACGCCAGGTGTGGTTTCCCATACTCCAGGATCTCTCCATCCGCAGGCACATCCCTCTGGGAATGGATCCGCATCTGCTCACTCAAAACGACGGATGCCTCCTCCATCCCAACCTCCAGGCCCTGTCCCTGACGGCATGGATGTTGAAAGGTTAGTCCTTCAGCCTTTTAACCTTTCGGATTCGGTTTCTCGTGTCTTGATAGCTTCACGAAAGCCCTCCACCAGAAGATCCTATTCATATAAATGGAAAAGGTACACATCATGGTGCACTTCTCAGTCCCTTGATCCCCTTTCCTGTCCAATCTCTAAGTTCTTGGACTATTTATGGCATCTATCGGAATCAGGTCTTAAAACCTCTTCCATTAGGATGCATGTCAGTGCGGTAGCCGCTTTCCATAAAGGTATAGAGGGTGTTCCTATTTCGGTACAACCCCTGGTAACACGCTTTCTTAAAGGCTTGCTCCATCTGAAGCCACCTTTACGTCCTCCGGCCCCATCTTGGGGCCTTAATCTGGTTCTTGGTCGCCTTATGAAACCACCTTTCGAACCTCTGCACTCCTGTGACCTAAAATATCTCACATGGAAAGTTTTATTCCTTTTGGCTATCACTTCAGCTCGCAGGGTTAGTGAGTTACAGGCCCTAGTTACCTATCCGCCTTACACTAAGCTCCTGCAAGACAGGGCGGTACTCCGCACTCACCCTAAATTTTTACCTAAGGTAGTTTCTGAGTTTCATATCAATCAATCCATCATACTACCTATCTTTTTTCCCAGGCCCCACTCCAACTCCGGGGAACAGACTCTGCATACCCTAGACTGAAAGCGGGCTCTCCATACCTTTGCAGCCCACTATTGTTTGGACAAAGCTGGAAGACAGGACTCCATCTTCGGCCAATCTGTCTTGCGTAACCTTTTTCCAACATGATGTACCAACACCCTTCCACCTGCCCGGTAGGGTGCGGATGCCCTTTCCCAAATTCCACCCCAGTTGTTGTGCCTGTTGCACATCATTGGGTGCATTTGGTGCAAGTCAGGACATCCTCAGCTCGGTACTCACCCATTTGTGAGGACAACCATCCTGCTTGTCCTGTGAGAAAGCAAATGTTGCTTACCTGATGTAACAGGTGTTCTCACAGGACAGCAGGATGTTAGTCCTCACGAAACCCGCCCGCCACCCCGCGGTGTTGGGTTCGTTTTACTTTTTACTTTTTTTAGGCACTGCCTGTAGCTTTGAAAATCAGACTGAGGGGAGACCCCTGCTGGCTGCAGGGTCAGTGCCTTGCTGGGCATGCCCAGTAGGGGCCAGTCAAAGTTCTGTTAAACTTTGACAGAAGTTTTCCGTGGTGGGCTCCATCCTCAATGTCACCCATTTGTGAGGACTAACATCCTGCTGTCCTGTGAGAACACCTGTTACATCAGGTAAGCAACATTTGCTATACTAAAGGGCTTGATTAATCAATGAGCATTACTACCCTAGTGCTTTGTGCTTTTACTTTTTCTCATGCTGCTGTACTTCACCCTGGCTCAACATACATGTGAACTGAATTTTATAATATATAATGGACCATCATATATAGGAATCCCACTTGTACAAGGTGTGGAGTTTTTTGTTTTGTTAGAAATCAGTTCTGAGTGGGTCATGAGCCTGAAACATGCATGTCCTGTTTAAGAGGGGCTGGTGGTCCTGTACAACAGTGAGAAATTTGGCTTCCATTTTATAGTTTTTGACCAAATGAGAGCCTTGGGTTACCCATTTTTTAAGCTTCATAATCTCTACATTTTAGTCCCATCATATTTTGAAGGTTCACAGCATTTTAAATTACAATGAATATTAACTAATGAAGTCTCAACAAATAAAAGGGTCCAAAGGCAAATTCCATCTGCATAATTGTTTACTCGCTTGTAATGCCAGCAATTATGCTCGGACACCTGACTCTGACATTTAGATGATGCATGACACCAGTCCGTAGTGTATCCACATTTGAACTTTCATCTGACATGCTGCTACCCTCAAATGATTGAAAGAACCAGGAATGCAAGTCTCTTGACAGTAGTGTGTGCTGTTACTGGCTCATTGCTTCAGTTTGCCCCTCAATACTTGAATTAGTTCTGAAGTTAAATCTGAGTTGATCTGTTTTGCGTTCTTGCAGTTCCCAGCTCAAAGTCCTATAAGTCAAAGCTCATGAGCATGTGCTTCCATGTACATATGCTGTTTTGTACTGTTGAATTAAAATGCAAATGCAGATTTAATTTTGTGGTGTTGTCCTTTTCCAGCTTCAGTCCAGCATTCCTGATTCAGTAGTTCGCTTTATTGAATACCTGAAAGAGCTGTTGCTGTACCTATATCAGACATATCTACTGACAACTTTGGAATCTGTAAACAATGCTCTGGAAACAACCTGGAAAGAGATTGTAAACTCATGCAAGTAAGCAAACCATTTATTCTATATTAATTCTGCAATATTGTCATTCCTCAGAATGCTTTTAACGCACACAAACTAGCTTTTCATCATCTTATTTTCTTTATACGGGTAATAATTACTTGTGATATGAGCCAGTAGACTAAACTGCATTAATGCTTAGTTCAAAATCCAAATTTGATAATCGTCTCAATTTTTCAAAACAGTTTTAAAATGAAAAAAGTACAAGTGCATCAAAACATTTTAAAGTGCAGAATATTTATGCTATAACTAAAACCCTTAAATGATATTGAACAAATAGATCCAAAGAGAATCCAAGCAAGCTCCTTAAGGAAAAGATTTAGAAGGATCAAGGGTCACAAAATTTCCAGACAGAAAAGTATGATGCCTTCCACATTTTGCCATAAAATACCTGTGTCAATGTATTATTCCAAGCTGTAAAATCTAAGCCTGTAAACTATAAATACGGACTTTCATTTGCAGTTTTTATTTAATTTTTTTTCTGGGAATTTTAATGTTATTACAAAAATCAGTGGAAAGATGACTTTTTCATTGATTTTTCTCCACTCCTTCCGGAGTGGAGAGAATGAGACGGGATCTAAGGAAACTGGAAGAGTGGTCGAAGATATGGCAGCTGAGATTCAATGCCAAGAAGTGCAAAGTCATGCATATGGGGAGTGGAAACCTGAATGAACTGTATTCGATGGGGGGGGGAAAGGCTGATGTGCACGGAGCAGGAGAGGGACCTTGGGGTGATAGTGTCTAATGATATGAAGTCTGCGAAACAATGCGATAAGGCTATAGCAAAAGCCAGAAGAATGCTGGGCTGCATAGAGAGAGGAATATAGAGTAAGAAAAGGGAAGTGATTATTCCCTTGTACAGGTCCTTGGTGAGGCCTCACCTGGAGTACTGTGTTCAGTTCTGGAGACCGTATCTACAAAAAGACAAAGACAAGATGGAAGCGGTACAGAGAAGGGCGACCAGGAAGGTGGAGGATCTTCATCGGATGACGTACGAGGAGAGATTGAAGAATCTAAATATGTACACCCTGGAGGAAAGGAGGAGCAGAGGCGATATGATACAGACTTTCAGATACTTGAAAGGTTTTAATGATCCAAAGACAACGACAAACCTTTTCCGTAGGAAAAAAATCAGCAGAACCAGGGGTCACGATTTGAAGCTCCAGGGAGGAAGATTCAGAACCAATGTTAGGAAGTATTTCTTCACGGAGAGGGTGGTGGATGCCTGGAATGCCCTTCCGGAGGATGTGGTGAAGACCAGAACTGTGAAGGACTTCAAAGGGGCGTGGGATAAACACTGTGGATCCATAAAGTCAAGAGGCTGCCAATGAAGAGTGGGTGACTCGCCAGAATGAAGGCTACTGCCTGGAGACAATACCCTTATTCAATAAACGTACACATGCTTACTGTGACTCCAACATCGTTCTAGCTTCAACAGCAAGAGGAAATGTGGAATAAAGGATCTGCACTCACAAAGGGGGCAGTAGCTGGCTTGTTACGGCGGTTACTACCCCAAACCAAATAAGCCTGTTACTTCAATTTCTATGCATATACAGCATAGTTCTCTGCTTCAACAGCAGGGGAGAAGAAAAAAACTGATACTACACACATCCAGCAGAGCTCTCTGCTTCAACGGCAGGGGAGAAGAAAAAAGGGTCGCACTCACAAAGCGGGGAGTAGCTGGCTTGTTACGGCGGTTACTACCCCAAACCAAATGTGCCTGATACTTCACTTTCGATGCATATCCAGCATGGCTCTCTGCTTCAACAGCATGGGAGAAGAATAAACTGATACTTCAAGCATATCCAGCATAGCTCCCTGCTTCAACGGCAGGGGAGAAGAAAAACAACCAATAAGGGCTGTATAACATAGTCTGAGTAAAACAAATAAGCATGGGTGTAGCTTGCTTATTGCGGC
This sequence comes from Rhinatrema bivittatum, assembly GCF_901001135.1. Taxonomy (NCBI): domain Eukaryota; kingdom Metazoa; phylum Chordata; class Amphibia; order Gymnophiona; family Rhinatrematidae; genus Rhinatrema; species Rhinatrema bivittatum. The sequence continues at coordinate 530,527,237 of NC_042617.1, forward strand.
GGTTACTACCCCTACTACCCCTAACTTATCAAGCTAGATATTTCACTTGGATGCAGCTCCATCACTGCTTTCTACATTAATGGTGGGGGTGGAAGGGAAATAGAACCAAGAGCTAAGAGAAACAGATAAGTATGAGAGAAAAAAGTGTGTGAAGCTTGCTGGGCAGACTGGATGGGCTGTTTGGTCTTCTTCTGCCGTCATTTCTATGTTTCTATAACATTGAAATTTCCAGGAAAAAATAAAATAAAAACTGAAAATGAAGGTCCCAAACTATAAACAAAACAAACTATTAACCTGAGCAGAACTCTGTTACTTATTTCTACTATTTATAATTTCTATAACATTACTAAATATATATATATATATATATATATATATTTATATATAATATATATATAATATATATATATTTATATATAATATATATATATTTAGGAGAGAGAGAGACACAATTACACAGCACTAACTAAAGCCTCAAAAGGAGTCTTACCAGTTCACTCCAAGGGAATCTTTTAAATACTCAGCAGGCAGATCAGTTGTAACACATCAGCTGTTAATCTCAAGACAGCATATTGACATAGAGGAAAAGACAATTACTAGAGGGTGCATGTAAACTACCTTAAGGATGTGATGTCCATAAAAGGAAAACTTCATACTATTTATAAGCAGCCATTAATGTCATTCTACCACAGTAGGGACTGCTTGCATAATAAAAAGCATATAGACGTCTATTAGAATGCAAAAATCTCCTCTGAGATTTTCATTGAACCAGTCATATAGTGGGATCCCAAGTCACACAGAAAACCACAAATATTAAGGATACAATGTAATGGAGTGTGTTAATATTTAAAAATAAAAAAATGAGCGTCCTAAAGAAGTCAGACTGGTTCCACAGCATCAAACATGCAGATTTATTTAAAAAAAATAATAGACTGCATGAGCTACAGGATTCATAAAATTACATTAAATTCAATCTCATTATTCCAACCATCAGGAAAAATGATGAGTCTAAAGAATGCACTATTGTAGTCTTAGAAAAAAGTGCATTTCAGTCCCCTTCTCTGCTGCTGAAGACCAGCTTGGTCTAAAACAAATAAAACTTGAGATCCTGAAACCTATGTTTTGGTGAGGGTGGGGGGTAGTTAATATCAAATTCTTTTGTTTTTATATACTATCATATCAGTCATTTAGGTCCAAATAGTCCTCTTGGGATTCTCAATATACAGTAATTTGTCAGGTTAAATCACAACAAAAATGGTTCAGGTTAAGCTGCAATTAGCCAAAAAATGAAGTTGAATGGCAAATGCGTTATTAAATGGATTAAAATCTTTTATTTTCAGTTAATGGACATATGGAGCAACTTCCACTCTGGAATTGAACTCTTAAGAGTATTTAGATCTTGCAAGAGGCCACTAATGTGAGCACATAGAAGTGCAGAAGAGACCATTCTGTCTCCTCTATTAGATCCTCAAGTAAAAGAAATCGTAAGATGTCATGCTGGGTCAGACCAAAGGTCCATTGAGCCCATCAACCTATCTTTGGCACTGGCCAATCCAGTACCCAGCTGGTCCCAAAAGATAGCTCCATTTCTTGTTGCTCACTATAGGAATAAGTGCTTACTTTCCCAAGTCTACCTGGCTAATAATTATTTATGAACTTTTCCTCCATGAATTTGTGAACTTTTCCTCCATGAATTTGTCCCAATACCTTGTAAACCCAGCTAGGCTTGATGCTTGACTATTGCTCCAGCAACAAATTCCACAGTTTGATTGTATACTGATTGAAAAAAATAATTTCTTCATGGAAAAGCAAAACAAATTCAGCCACACAAGTTATTTTCTTCCACTGAAGTAATAGAACATTTGCACTCTCTCTCTGGCTAAACACCTGTTTTTCACCATTTTTTGGAGTTTCTTTATTCTTTTATTTATTAAATCTTCAGTATTTGTTTTTCAGTTGTTTTTCCTGAGTCTTACCAAAAAAACTTTTTTTCTTCATGTCAGGAGGTTCTTTGGACAGAGCTCTCCGCCCTGTTAATGTCGGGGGCGGTAGAACACATTCCGCATAGTCAGCAGGGACTGGGATTCTATTCCAAATAGTTCCTGATTCCAAAGAAAACAGGGGGGGTTACGCCACATTTTAGACCTGAGGGCCTTGAACAAACATCTGCAAAGAGAAAAGTTCAAGATGGTCTTGCTGGGCACCCTGATTCCCCTGCTCCAAAGAGGGGGACTGGCTTTGCTCCCTCAACTTAAAGGACGCCTATGCCCACATAGGAATCTTTCCCGGTCACAGGAAGTACCTATAATTCCTGGTAGGCGATAATCACTTCCAGTACAAGGTGTTGCCATTCGACCTAGCCTCGGCCCCACATGTCTTCACCAGGTGCTTGGCCGTAGTGGGCGTACACTTCGTCGACTAGGGGTGCACATCTTCCCCTACTTGGACAATTGACTGGTCAAGGCAGCCACAGCGAAGGGGCACTTCCTTCCCTTAACTTGACCATAGAGGTGCTGGAATCCTTCAGGTTTGTCATCAACCATCCGAAGTCCCATCTTTTTCCATCGGCTCAGTTGGACTTTATTGGGGCCTGCCTGGATATGTCATAGGGCCGGGCCTTTCTTCCTCATGACAAAGCACTTGCTCTAGTGTCTCTGGCGAGCTTGGTCTGCTGCAGCCGTTGGATGCCGGCCCACCTTATGCTTCGGTTGTCACGTGGCCACCTCTGTCCATGTTATCCCCTTGGCCCACTTGCACATGCGGAGAACCCAGTGGACTCTGTGGCCACAATGGCAACAGGCCTCCCAGGACCTCAGCGTGCGGGTGCGTGTCATGCTGCCCCTCCAGGTCTCTTTGCCTTGGTAGGAAATTCTGCCCAACCTGGAGTGGGGGATTCCCTTTCATGCCAGGTTGTATTCACTACGGATGCTTCCAATCTGGGCTGAGGGTCGCATGTGGGCGACCTCTGCGCACAAGGTCACTGGTTGGCCCAGGAGGCTGTATGCCAGATCAACTTCCTGGAGCTTCGAGCAATCAGATATGCACTCTGGATGTTTCAGGATCACTTGTCCAGTCAAGCAGTCCTGGTCCAGACCAACAACCAGGTAGTGAAGTGGTACATCAACAAGCAGGGAGGTACTGGATCGCTCCTCCTCTGTCAGGAGGCTGTCCAGATTTGGTCCTGGGCCCAGTCCTAGGGAATTCTGCTCTGGGCTGTATACCTAGTGGGGTCTGAGAACATGGTGGCGGATGCTTGAGTCGAGCATTCCACCCCCACGAGTGGTCCCTGGATCAGGTGGTGGTGAATTGCCTTTTCTGCCTCTGGGGGATACCGAACATGGATCTCTTCACCTCCCCCTGCAACAACAAGGTGAGCAATTTCTGCTCCCTGCACAGGGGGACCGGGAGACCAGCCTCATGCCTTTGCATGCCACTTGGGCAAGGGCCTTCTGTATGTGTATCTTCTGCTGGTGATGAAGATTCCTGAAGTTCTGCCAGGATGAGGGGGAAACCATGATTCTTATGGCCCCTGCCCTGCCTGGTGGCCGAGACAAGTTTGTTTCCCAATCCTTTGGGATTTCTCAGTCAGAGAACCAATTAGTCTAGGGAACTCCCCCCCCCCCCCCCCCCCCTGAACTGATCATGCAGGGTTGAGGCAGGCTGCGCCATCCCAACCTCTGGATCCTATCTCTGATGGCCTGGATGTTGAGAAGTTAGTCCTGTGGCCCCTTGACTTCTCTGAGGATGTGTCTCGGGTCCTGGAAGTCATACACTATGTAGTGGAAGAGGTTTTCCATTTGGTGTGAGAGTCATGGCTTGGATCCATTCTCTTGTCCTACTCCTAAGTTGTTGGACTACTTGTTATCTCTTTCTGATGCTGATCTGAAAAGCAACTCTGTCAGAGTGCACCTCAGTGTGATCGGGGCCTACCACCATGCGGTGGATGGTTCTCCTATTTGTATGCACCTTGTGGTAAGCCAGTTCATGCAAGGTTGGCTTCAGCTGAAGCCTCCCCTGCGGTCTCCTGTTGTGGCCTAGGATCTCAATGTGATTCTGGCTCGTCCCATGTAAGATCCCTTCAAGCCACTGCATTCCTACAAGTTGAAGTACCTGACATAAAAAGTTATCTTCTTGGTTGCAGTTACTTCAGCATGCAGAGTCAGTGAGCTTCAGACGTTGGTAACAAATACACTTTACATGAAATTTTTCCATGACTGGGTGGTGCTTCATACCCAGTGGTGACTGATTTTCATCTCATCCAGTCAATTGTCCTGCCTACCTTTTTCCCCAGGCCACATTCTCACCAAGGTGAGCGTGCTCTGTAGAGAGGGGACTGCAAGAGAGCCTTGGCTTTCTATCTGGAGCGAATAGCAGGCCACCGGTTCACTCAACTCTTCGTCTCCTTTGATAAGAACAGATTGGGAGTTGCGGTCACCAAGCACACATTTCCTAGCGTGTAGCCAGATGGACTCAGAACAAGTGGGTATAGTGTGCTCGTGCTAGCAGTTGGAGACGTATCTGACGTCAACACGGGTACATATACCCCAACAGGAAGTGAGGCAATTCAGTAATTTCCGTCTCCAAAGCAGTTTGAAGAGCCTGCACGCTCGCTGAGCGTGTTTCCAATCTACTTTCTATTTTCTACTTTCTATATTCTACTTACTACACATCTACAGGAACATCGAGCCCCGCACTCCTGCGGTGATACCCTCGGGTCCCTCCCCAAGTTGAGTTTCCTGGGGTGATTTCCACGATCCCTCGGAGGTCTAGGCCTCGGTCCGGTGGCTGAATCGCGGCAGGGATCTAGTTCCCAAGCGAGAAGGGCTTCGGCCGGGCTGAGAGGCGCCTCGGTCTCGGCGTGGACCTGGAGGCAGCGGGTGCATTTCCTCAAGCGCGGCGGTGAAGGTATTTCCCCTCTCCCCCCGCAGCCGGAGACCGCCCGGGTTCCAGCCGGGAAGCGCCGAGGATCAGGTAAGGTGTACATCTCTTACTTTTGGTCTCCGAGGTACGAGGATCGTCGGCGTTGCCTGTATGCGGCACGCCGTGGAGGTCGCCATTTTGTCGGCCTTGTTCATGTATTGAGCGCCCATGATAGGCGCCTGTATATCATTGAGCGTATATTGCTGACCGCATATTATTCAGCGCATATTGTATATCATTGAGCGTATATTGCTGACCGCATATTATTGAGCGCATATTGTATATCATTGAGCGTATATTGCTGCCGCATATTATTGAGCGCATTTTGTATTGAGCGTATATTGCTGCCGCATATTATTGAGCGCACATTGTATTAAGCGCATATTCTTCAGCGCTGCATTCGCAAGCCGCAATGGAACACTCGAACGCCCCGGCGTCTCTGGCGGCGCCTCCTGATTCCGGCGTGAAAGCTCTCGGCCTCTGCTCAGCATGCCAGCTTAGGGCCACGCACAGCGAGGAGCCAGACTCCCTTTGTGCCCAATGTGAGGAGGCAGTGGGAGCCTCGGGCCAGGACCAGTCTCAACCGAGGTTTGCTGACAGTTCCCCAGGGGCCACCCCGGATCTAGCGGGCAGTCTCGAACAACCTGGGATCCCGGGGGACCTGGTACCCCGATGACTAGAGACCGCTTCCATTTCCTGGGTGGATCTCTTTAAGGGGATCCATGCCTTTGTACAGATGCAATCAGCTTCCCGTCCAGGCCCTGCTGCTGCTCCAGCTGATCCTGCCCCTGGACCTTCGCGCCCTTATCGTGGGCACCCACCTCCGGGCAGTCCGGTTCAGGCGGACCCTGATGTCTCGGAGGACGAGTCCGAACCCCCCAAGGAGGGGTAACTTCCCTCGGGGATTGAGCCATATCGAACCATGAGGCTGTTCTTTCCCAAGGAAGATCTCTCTGACCTGGTATCTCAGTGCCTGGCAGAGTTGGCTATTTCAGGCCCCAGCACTACGGTGCCATCTACGCAGAACCCTCTGCTGGAAGGTCTTCGTCCTACAGCCCGCCATTTTCCCTTCTTGCAAGCAGCACAGCAACTGATAGATTTGGAATGGGCTGCACCAGCGGCCTCATTCAAAGGGGGTCGGGCCCTGACGGGCATGTACCCCCTGGACCCAGCAATCAAGGAGATGCTGGCGTGCCCTCAGGTGGACGCCTTGGTTAGCGCTGTGGTCAAGCGCACTACCATTCCAGTTGGGGGGGGGGGGTGGCCCTCAAGGAGCCTCATGACCGGCGACTGGACGCCATCCTGAAACAGACCTTTGAGGTGGCAGCTCTATCTTTGCGGATCGCAACCTGCTGCACAGTGGTGACGCGTTCCTGTTTGTCACAGGTCAGGAGCAATGCTCCGGCAGCGGACATGGAGTCAGCTCTCTCGTTCCTCACGGATGCCGCATCCGACCTAGTCCGTACGACAGCCAAGGGGGTCTCATCCTCTGTAGCTGCCAGGAGGCAGCTCTGAATACGGAATTGGTCAGCCGATGCTCCTTCGAAGACACGCCTCACCAGAATGCCCTTTAGGGGTTCTCTCCTGTTCGGCAGCGACCTTGATAAACTGGCCAGCACATGGGGCGCCTCTCCAGTACCTCGACTGCCGGAAGACAGGTTCAAAAGGAACCAGCGCGCCTTTCCGAGGCCCTCCAGAGGTAGAAGCTCCCAACGCTTCACTCCCTATAGGAGTCGCTACCAGGCACCTTGTCCTCAGGCCAGGAACCAGTCCTTTCGGACCAAGCAGCATAAGAGGGGAGCCGGCTCGGGTTCAGGGCCCGGCCGCGCCTCCCAATGAGAATCAGCCGATCCATCCGGGGGACGGAGCCATAGGGGGCAGGTTAACCCTCTTCTACCCCAGATGGGTCGAGATTACGTCGGATCAGTGGGTCCTCGCCATCATCCGAGAGGGGTTATTATCTGGACTTCCGTCACCTCCCTCCGGACAGGTTTGTGGAATCTCCGTGTCCAATCCATAAGAAGGCAGCGTTGGAAGCTACCCTGGCGAGGCTCCTGTCCTTGAAAGCCATAATCCCAGTACCTGCATGGGAAATGGATTCTGGACATTATTCCATTTATTTCATGGTACCCAAGAAAGAGGGCACTTTCCGGCCCGTACTGGACCTCAAGTCAGTCAACCGATACTTAAGGGTCCCGAGGTTTCACATGGAAACTCTGCACTCAGTCAAGACCGCAGTACAGCCAGGAGAATTCCTCACGGCCTTAGACTTGTCAGAAGCCTACCTGCATATCCCGATCCATCCGGATCATCAGCGCTACCTACGCTTCAAGGTTCTGGGACGCCACTTCCAATTCCGGGCTTTGCCGTGGACCTTCACCAAGGTGATCGTAGTGGTAGCAGCGGCGCTCAGACGGGAAGGAATCCTGGTCCATCCCTACCTAGACGATTGGCTGATCAGGGCGAAATCACGAGAGAAGAGCCATTGGGCAACCAACAGAGTGATCGCCCTTCTGAAAAGCCTGGGATGGGTAGTCAACCTAAGCAAGAGTTGCCTACAGCCTTCCCAATCACTGGAATACCTGGGAGTCCAGTTCGACACCCAGGCAGACAAAGTCAGTCTCACCGCCAAGAGAAGGTTAAAACTTCAGACGCGTCTACGGTCCTTGATGGGAGCCAGCCGGCCCATAGCTTGGGATTATCTGCAGGTTCTCGGCCTCATGGCATCCACCCTGGAAGTGGTACCCTGGGCAAGGGCCCATATGAGACCTCTACAAAGGTCCCTGCTCTCTCGCTGGAGCCCCCGCTTCCGGAATTACTCCGTGCATCTACCTCTACCAGCCAGAGTGCGGACCCAGTTACGGTGGTGGTTGCAGTCCAACCACATGAGCAGGGGGTCGAAGATGTCCTCCCCCACGTGGATTCTGCTCACCACAGATGCCAGCCTGAGCGGATGGGGAGCACACTGCGAAGAACTCACTGCCCAAGTTCGGTGAAACAGAGAAGAAGCAGGGTGGAACATCAACAGTCTAGAAGCACGGGCAGTCCGGTTAGCCTGCCTGCAATTTGCTCACAGACTGCGGAACCGGGCAGTCAGAGTGATGTCAGACAACGCCACCACGGAGGCATACATCAACCGTCAGGGCGGAACCAGAAGCCGACAGGTGTCCCTAGAGATAGCCCCGCTGATGGCTTGGGCAGAGGCGAATCTTCAGGACATCTCCGCCGTCCACATTGCCGGGAGGGACAACACCACGGCAGACTTCCTCAGCAGAGAAAGCCTGAATCCGGGGGAATGGCAGCTGTCGCCCACAGCCTTCCAGATGATTGTGGATCACTGAGGGATTCCGGACATGGACTTACTAGTGGACAGGTCCAATGCTCAAGTACCCAGATACTTCAGCCGCAAGCGAGATCAGTTCTCTCACGGGATCGACGCCCTGGTTCAGCCATGGCCTCCAGGGACCCTGCTATATGCTTTTCCTCCGTGGCCCCTGCTGGGCACCCTTATCCACAAGATTCAGAAGCACCGGGGCCTAGTTCTTCTAGTGGCACCAGACTGGCCAAGAAGACCCTGGTACGCAGACATGAGAAGACTACTGGCAGGGGAGCCCCTTCCCCTGCCTCCTTTCAGGGACCTGCTACGTCAGGGTCCCATCCTCCACGAGGATCCGGCTCAATTCTCTCTTACGGTCTGGCCATTGAGAGGGCTAGGCTGAAGAAAAGAGGTTACTTGGAGCCAGTGATAGATACACTCCTCCGAGCTCGCAAGTTCTCCACATCCCTCACCTACGTAAGGATCTGGAGAGTATTTGAAGCCTGGTGCGACACTCATGGCACCAATCCACATGCGACCACAATCCCCATTGTTATGGATTTCCTGCAGGATGGGCTTCAGCAGGGTCTCTCCCTCAGCTCCATCAAGGTCCAGGTGGCTGCGCTGTCTTGCTACGGTCCCCGGAGGGATGGCAAGACTATTGCCATGCACCCAGATGTTTCCCGCTTCCTGAAAGGAGTCAAGCACATTCGTCCGCCACTGAAGTGGCCAGTGCCCCTGTGGAACCTCAACATAGTTTTGGATTTCCTCGTGGATCCACCTTCAGACCCCTTCGGGCCTGTCTCTCCGTTCTCTAACTTTGAAGATGGTGTTCTTGCTGGCTGTGTGTTCAGCACGTCGCATCTCGGAGCTACAAGCGCTGTCCTGCCGTGATCCCTTTCATAGAATCACTCCAGAGGCTATCCATCTTCACACGGTTCCATCCTTCTTGCCTAAGGTAGTCTCACAATTTCACCTCAACCAGACCATATCCTTGCCAACCACGGCGGGTCTGAAGAAATCAGAAGAAGGGCGTTTGCTACGCCATCTCGACATCGGCAGATTGCTGCCCAGATATCTGGAAATGACAGAAGCCGTACGAAAGACGGACCATCTGTTCGTCCTGCACAGCGGGAAGAAACAAGGAGAAGCGGCCTCTCGGCCCACCATCGCCCGCTGGATTAAAGAAGTTATCAGAGCGGCCTACGTAGAGGCCGGTAAGTCACCACCTCTACAAGTCAAGGCTCATTCTACCAGAGCCCAAGCAGCATCTTGGGCAGAATCTAGGATGCTGTCGCCTGCAGAAATATGTAAAGCGGCGACATGGTCCTCCCTCCATACCTTCTCCAGGTTCTACCGTCTGGATGTCCAGGCCAGGGAGGACACAGCATTTGCGAGGGCAGTCCTACGCGGTCCTCAGGCAGCCTCCCACCCAGTCCGGGAGTAGCTTTTGTACATCCCACTTGTTCTGAGTCCATCTGGCTACACGCTAGGAAATGTTGAGATTACTTACCTGATAATCTCGTTTTCCTTAGTGTAGACAGATGGACTCAGCATCCCGCCCGGTTGCCGGTATACATGGGTTTCACTGATTCCAGGTAGGCCATGTCATTTTCTTACATAAGAGCGTCCCCTTTGCCAGGTGTCGACGCCTTCCAGTTGGGAATGCTGGCGGTCTCCAGCTACTATCAATCGGTCAGGGGAATCCTGTTTCACTATTTCATTGATCGTTAGTACACATATATCCATAACAGCTTTTGCAAGGAAGATTACTGAATTGCCTCATTTCCTGTGGGGGTATATGTACCCATGCTGACGTCAGATCCGTCTCCAACTGCTAGCACGAGCACACTATACCCACTTGTTCTGAGTCCATCTGTCTACACTAAGGCAAACGAAATTATCAGGTAAGTAATCTCAACATTATGCAACTGGCTGGCGGATTGCATTTCCTTCTGCTATACCAGGCGGGCCTTCAGCTTGGAGTCCACGTCAAGGCTCATTTCGTCCTTGCCATGGTAGCTTCAGTAGCCCATGCAGTTCCTGTGGCAGACATCTGCAAGGCTGCAATGTGGAGTTCTCTCCACACGTTCGCATCCCATTACTGTTTAGATAGAGATAGCCGTAGGGACAGCAACTTTGGTCAGGCTGTCCTGCAGAACCTCTTTCAGTGAAAAACAACCCTACTCTACCTGCCTAGTACCCAGTTTTTTGGGGCAGGTTGTCTCCCTAGGGGTTTTTCTCACCCCACCGCAGTTATTGCACCTGTTGGTGACAGGTTCAGTGTCTGTGGATCTATGAGTTCGGGAGTAGTCTGCAGCTTGGTATTCACCCATGTGTGAAGACTACCATCCTGCTTGTCCTAAGAGAAAGAGTTGCTTGCCTAAAACCCAGCTGCCTCCCCGCGGAGTTGGGTTTCTACTATGTTTTATTTTTTCATAATTCTGTTTCGAGACAGAAGGGGGACTCCCTGTGGATACGTGGATAGCGAGCGGCATTCTGGGAATGCTCAGTGTGCCTAGTGTTCTAGAAACTTGGACAGAAGTTTTCCGTGTCGGGCTTCATCTGATGTCACCCATGTGTGAGGACTAACATCCTGCTAACATAAGAGAAAACCTGTTACAGGTAAGCAACTCAGCTTTCCCTGGGTTCTGTACTGCAACCTCTCCACTATTCCACCACTGAAATGAGCTAAATTTTAGAATGAAAAAAGATAAGATCTTTGATCAAATAAGGAGTCTGACTAAACCCTACCAGATTGGAATCTGCTCCTTCATCTTTATATAAATCGGTGTGTTCAGTGACTGATTGGTTCAGCCATGCTATTATGATCAGAGGAATACTGATTTATGTTGGTATTATGTTTTAGCACATAAGAGGCACAGAAATCTGATGCACATTAACAACTATGACAGATGGTATCTCCCATGGCCTGTGTCCTTATCCACAACACCTTTCTGGCAAGCTTTTGAATATTTTAGTCAAGAAGTCTCTGCTCCTGCTCTTGCAGCAATCTTGAGTCTTAATATCCATTTATCTTTCATTTAGTAAGTGTGGAGCCAGACATGCATGCTACAAGACTTTAGGATACAAATATTCATGCTATTTCTGTATTTACAGTGTAAGTAAATGTGTGTATGTGGTACAACTAATATTGGAATCACTTTATCTGATGTATCCATTCTCATCCCCTCGTAATTCTGACTGGCCTCTTTTATTGCTTTTAGTGGCGAGGTGTCATGGGACTGCATGAAAAGACATTTAGCCAGTATTACTCATGCTTCTTGGATATATCTACAAAACACAACATTGGCTGTTAAGAACTGGGCCCTGGCCATGATATCCAGACACTAAGAACAGTGGCTTTCTGGCTAACAAGAGAAGACTGACTGGATTAATTTCCTTATGTTGTGGGACTTAGAAACATACCAACAGTTCATTTTCAATTCAGCTTACAGTGACTGCAAATTGAAAGATAATGAACAGGAAATGGAGAGATATTGATGATGCAAACCTGAAGTCTTTACTTACAAAAACCATGATCGACCAGGAAAGAATAAGGTTACTTACATTGTATAAACTTTTTATACTTTTTTTCATCCCTGAATCTGATCAATTAATTGCTGACTGTGCCTCCGTAGTAATCCAAAAGTGATACATAAATGTGTACATATATGTACTCTGTATGTATGCAGGTAAGTGTGTTTATCATGTGGTTTGTGTTTGTCCCTGTCAAATGTTTGCAACTGGCCTCGCTCTACTGCATTCAGTGCTGGACAGATCCACAAATACATCTGTAGACTAAGCTATGCCAGTTTAGGTGATATTCTCACTTTTCTTTTCCTGTGCTTTTTTTAGATATTTTTAAAGTGTTTGTCAGATTTTACATGAGCTTTTTTTTTTTTTCCAAGCAATATTTTGTATTTCTACTTTCCTTCTTCTTAAAATGAATCACATTTCTTAATGAATCACATTCATCTGAAGTCTGTCAGCTTCATAGTTCTTGATCCACACCTGACTCATGGCATTCTTTTAGTTGACAAGCAGTTGTATACATTCGCTCATCTCATTCACTGTGCACTAAAAGTACAAAGATTTTAACGTGCCCAGTTTCTAAACAGTCATAGCCAAATTAGTTAAAATGTTTCTTTAATGTAGAAATTGTAACTTTTTTAAGATATGGTAAATCATGAACTGTCCTTACCTGCTATGTAAAGTTTGTTCCTTAAATTTAATTGCAAACAGTGTCTGAATTTTTTTGAATGGATTTCCTGAAGCCCTAAAAGCCCACAGAGAAATGTATTATTCATCCAGCTTTCTGTTCTTGTGAAGGGAATATGAAAAAAATCTGAAGGTTGCTTGGCACTGACCACCTCCACTAATGCCCAATAAAATAGCTGCTAACTCGGGCACCCCTCCCTGCACAGAGCACCCAAAACAGTATTAAATTTCAGAAGCACTAACCATGACATGAGTTTTATGCAGACTAACCTAATTCTAGTGCTATATAGGAGGAGAGAGACTTAATGGCAGCAGAGGAAGTGCAGCTTTAATTCCACACAAAGCTGCATAGCTGCGTATTTAGCCCTGAACAAGGTATGTACACAAGAGAATGCAGTCAAGGGCTTAATGTGCTTCTTGTAATTGGAGTGTGATAGGAGATCTTTTTCTCCCCCCCCCCACTAATGATGTAAGATGAAAAACATGGTGACTGTTTCATATATAATCATGAAAGGTATTGGGGTTTATTTTATTCTAATTGTGAAAACACTGGAAATACGTTAAGGGCACACTAAGGGACTGAGTGTTTAAAACAAAAAAAAAAGTTTGCTGCCCCAAGAACCTTTTAAGTAAAACATATTGGAATGAAATGCCCATCAAGTATGTCTGAACATGACCTCATTTTGCCATAAATGCGTCAGTTTGATTACAAAAACCAACAAGCTGAGAAGGCAGAGCAAAAGTGTTTTGAGAATGGTTGTCAATTGCTCTTTCAATTCAGCATCCTTACTCCTCCTCCTACTTTCACTGTTACCAGTTTCTGCTGACCAGGAGAAGATTCCTTTCCTACCTTCATTCAGTTTGTCATCCCTCTCTGCAGCATACATTTTGCCTTTGAGTTTTCCAGAATTTCAGGAAATAAGTCCTAAAATCTTGCTGTCATTGTCTACACTTCTACTTTTTTTCTGTACAATGATGAAATGTATTTCTTTTTTAATCCTGAGAGAAAAAAACAAAGTGGAAACCACTGAAGAATAATGGAATAATTTGTCTTATGTTGCAGTTTATTTACAAAAATCTTGCTGGGCTTCACTATGTACTGTATAGAAGCATTAAACCTTTGTCCAAAATATCAGTTTTAGCTGAGAGGGTTTTCTGTTACTAGGCTGTGCATGCTCTCAGTAACTGACTTCTCTTGCATTCTTTGCAATATGTTTTCTATTTTTCTATAATTGCTGCTGTTTTGTAATTGCAGTGCCATTCCTGGTCAGGGGATCATATGAAATAACCCCCTCACTGTTTAATTTGTTAGATATATAGATGCAACTGTTCACATTAACATACAGTAAAAAAAAAAAAAAAAAGGCCACAAATTGTGAGCAAGTTTAGTCTGTTGTACATGACCACAAAGAAAAGAAATAAAAACACATTTGAACCACAATATACTATAATGTTTATCCTTGATTCTATATGAAAAGAGGCTTATCAGATGGTACTAAAGGCTGTGGGCTGGATTTTAAAAGCCCTGCACGCGTAAATCCTGCTGGATTTACACGTGCAGGGCACTCGCGCGCCGGTGCGCCTATTTTGCATAGGCCGCCGGGGACGCGCGTAAGTCCCGGGGCTTCGTAAAGGGGGCGTGTCCGGGGGGCGTGGCAATGGTTCGGGGGTGGGGCCGGGAGGGCGTCCTGTGCCAGGGGATGCCGAGGCGGTGCGCGCAAGTTCCGCCTGCTTCAAGCAGGCGTAACTTGCACAACAAAAGGTAGGGGGGGATTTAGGTAGGGCTGGGGGTGGGGTAGATAGGGGAAGGTGGGGGAACACGGAAGGAAAGTTCCCTCAGAGGCCGCTCCGAAATCGGAGCGGCCTCGGAGGGAACGGAGGCAGGCTGCGCTGCTCGCCATGCACAGGCTGCCAATTTTTGCACAGCCTTGCACGCGCCAACCCTGGATTTTATAAGATACACGCGGCTCGCACGTATCTTATAAAATCAGGCGTACTTATTTAAGATCTACCTCAGCGTGTGTTGCAGTTCTTGTGTTTCCCCTCCTTATAACTTTGCAATGGTTGGACCTAGCTCCACCAGATTTTATCTCTAGCTGGGTCCTTTCAGAGGGAGTAGTGGCAGCAGACTTTAATATTTTTGAAAGTTGGTAAACGATTTAGGGAGCGAGCATGGGAGGGGAGCCAAGTTGGCAATTTTCCCAAAAGAAATGAATGAGGTGTTGAAGATGACAGGAGGACTGGCCATTAGGGCGAGAAGCTTTGTTGTCGTGCTGCTGTCCCCACTGAAGTATGTCCAATACCTTTTAGCCCGAGGGTAGGCAAATCAGTTAAGGGCCACCAACCAAGAAGTTTTCAGAATATCCCTAATGAATATGCTGATTTAATATTCTCAGATTATTTTTTTGTAGGTATTTTTTAATGTTTTTATCAGTTTTATTTTTTGTTCTATGTATTGCCTTTGTATGTTTATTTCTAATTTGCCTCAAAAACTACTCATATGAGAGCAGAAAATAAATGCTTTAAATATGAAATTTGCATGCATACTATCTCAACTACATGCAAATTCATTAAGATATCCAGAAAACCCAAGTGGTTAGTGGCCCTCGAGGACCAGAATTGCCAATCCCTGTTCTAGCCACTGTTTGGACTAACCCTGGCAATGCCCATCTGTCGTCTTTTGTAGATATCCTCTCAGGCCAACCTCGAAAAGTAGCCTGCCACCTTTGCAGATTTGCAAAGGTGGCAGGTGACATTATGGCTTCACTGGAAAACCAAAACAATCTAAAGGTTGGGTTCCCCGACTGACATATGGTAGATCGAGCTCTTAATAGTAAGCATGCTGATAGATTTATATCGGTACTTCATAATACATTGTTGGAAGAACTGAGTGATGACTCAAGTGGGCTCCATTAGGTCCAAGCAGAACAGCAAGCTTCATACTAATTTGGAGGACGAGGACTAGGATGAGCTGTGGCAGGCAGCAAACTGTCAACATGCTGTAGACATGTGGATTTAACATACTGGCTGCTGCATCGCACCCACTGTACCCCACCATTTTTTTTCTAAATTTGATAAACAATCTAGCCTTCTGTTGGAGGGGTTGTGGTTAGAGGTTTGTACATTCACATATGGTTGACCTGTCCCAGGGTATCAGATTTTTTTGGGTACAGTTTTTTTAGATTATATCAGGGGTGGTTGGCTTTAGAGTGGATTCTTCCCTGGCCTTGGGTTTGTCGGTGTATTAGGGAGACTTTGACCGCCAACAGCAAAAAAATTGATTTCTCAAATTCTTCTGGCAGCTTGATTTGCCATAGCCACACTTGAAAAGTACCCCATCTCTGTAACTTACTGGCAGATGCAGCTTTTTGAGGTAGCTTTCGAGGTGACTAACTTGTTGAGGAGAAATGTACGAAGCTATAAACAAATCTGGGACAGATTTTGTCTGCTTCTGTACTCGGGAATGAGGATATTTGCATTTTCCTAGCATGTGGATTAGGGTGGCCCTTATTTTTCAACTTTTGGAATTCTTTGCTCCCAACCCCCTAGTCTTGCTCCAATATATGAAAAAGTGCTCCTTACCAAATTTCAGCTCAATTGAACTATTTTAAGGTGACCCCCAAAGGCCTTAAAGCTTCAAATTTGACCAAAAATTAGTATTTCCTAGCGTGTAGCAGATGGACTCAAAACAAGTGGGTATAGTGTGCTCGTGCTAGCAGTTGGAGACTGTTCTGACGTCAGCACGGGTACATATACCCCCGGAGGAAGTGCAGCAATTCAGTAATTTCAGTCTCCAAAGCAGTTTGGAGCTACCTCACGCTCGCTGAGCGTGTTTCCAAATTCTAACTAAATTCAGAGAAGAAACCTACCTGAAGACTAGCCCCGTACTCCTGCGGTGATACCATTTGGTCCCTCCCCCAGTTGAGTTTCCCGAGCTGATTTCCGTGGTCCCTCTGAGGTAAGAGGCCTCGGTCTGGTGGCCGACTCGCGGCAGGGACCTAGCCCCCGAGTGAGAAGGGCTCGGGCATGGCATAGAGGCAGCCTCTGTCCTGGCGAGGACTTGGCCCCCGAGCGAGACGAGTTCGGGCGCGGTCTAGAGGCAGCGGGTGCACTTCCTCGAGCGCGGCGGTGACGGTACTCACCCTCTCCCCCCGCAGCCGGAGACCGTCTGGGTTGCTGCCGGGAAGCGCCGAAGACAAGGTAAGGCGTACATCTTTACTGTGGTCTCCGAGGAAGTGAGGATTAGCGGGGCCTGCCTACGTGGCAGCCCGCCAAGGAGGTCGCCATTTTGCCTGCCTACTCGCCTTCACCACCTAGACGCACGTTGCTGAACACACGCTGAGAAAGGCGCACGCGGATAGGCGCACGTTGCTAAGCGCACGCTGCTAGGATAGGCGCAGGCCTATAGGTGTAGGCCTATAGGCGCCCGTTCATAGATGCCTGTTGGTAGGCGCACATTCATAAGATGCCCGTTCGTAGGCGCACGTTCATAGACGCCCGTTCGTAGGCGCACGTTCATAAGGCGCCCGTTTCTAGGCGCATGCTGCTAAGCGCATGTTGATAAGCACATATTAGTAGGCGACACATATTACAAGGCGCATACTCCGGTTGGGAGGAAATAACAGATGAAATGGAGCATAAGAGAGCCCATACGTCCGCAGAGCTGGCACCTCCAGAATCAGGCATAAGGGCTCTAAGCCTCTGCTCAGCATGCAACCTCAGAGCCACACAGAGCGAGGAAGCAGACTCACTATGTGCCCAATGTGAGGAGGCCATGGGAGTTCCAGGCCAGGACCGGTCCCAGCCCAGCGGTTCCTCAGGGAACACTCCGGACTTAGCAGGCCGCGGTGAGCAGCCAGGGAACCCGAGAGACCTGGTGCCCCTAAGGCCAGATCCGGCTTCGCTTTCCTGGGTGGAATTATTCAAGGGGATTCACGCCTTTGTCCAGATGCAGTCTGCTCCTCGAATGGGTCTTTCCGTTCCGGATGATCCGGCCCCTGGACCCTTGAGACCTAGGCACGGCCACTCGCCACCCGGCAGCCCACTTATGGGGATTCGGATTGCTCAGAGGAAGATGAGCCCCCCGAGGAGGGAAAACTTTCCTCGGAGATAGAACCATATCGGACCATGAGACGCTTCTTTCGGGAAGAGGATCTTCCAGGCCTGGTCTCACAATGCCTATCGGAACTGGCTATCCCAGGCCAGGACACCCCAGGGGAACCTAAAATGAAACCCCTGCTAGAGGGCCTGCGCCAAACGGCTCACCATTTTCCCCTCCTACAAGCAGCACAGCAGCTAATCGATCTAGAATGGAATGCGCCGGAGGCCTCATTCAAAGGGGGTCGGGCCTTGTCAGGCATGTACCCTCTGGACCCGGCGTCTAAGGAGCTGCTGGCGTGCCCCAAGGTAGACGCCATAGTTAGTGCAATTGTGAAGCGCACCACCATTCCGGTGGAGGGGGGAGCGGCCCTCAAGGATACACATGACCGGTGCATGGACGCCATTCTGAAACAAGCCTTTGAGGTGGCAGCCATATCCCTACAAATTGCGACCTGCTGCACCGTGGTGACGTGCTCCTGTTTATCACAAGCTAGGAACAACACCCCGGGAGAAGACATGGAATCAGCGATCTCGTTCCTCACTGACGCAGCCTCTGACCTAGTCCGTACGGCAGCTAAGGGAGTGTCATCCTCAGTGGCAGCCAGGAGGAGGCAGCTTTGGCTACGTAATTGGGCGGCCGACTCTTCCTCCAAGACATGCCTCACAAGAATGCCCTTTAAGGGATCCCTACTGTTCGGCAGCGATCTCGAGAAACTGGCTAATAGATGGGGTGCATCTCCATTACCCCGTCTACCAGAAGACAGGTCGAGGAGGAGCCAGCATTCTTTTTCTAGGCCATCCAGAGGTAGAAACTCTCAGCGCTTCAAGCCTTACAGGGCTCGCTACCAAGCACCTCGTTCTCAGGCCAGGAACCAGCCCTTTCGGGCTAAGCACAACAAGAGGAGAACCGGCTCGGGTTCTGGTCCCGGCTGCACCCCACAATGACAATCAGCCGACACATCCGGGGGTAGCAGCCATAGGGGGCAGGCTAACCCTCTTCTACCGCAGGTGGGTCGAGATTACCTCGGACCAGTGGGTCCTCGCCATCATCTGAGAAGGGTATTACCTGGATTTTCTTCGGCTCCTACCGGACAAGTTTGTGGAATCTCCTTGTTCACCCCTCAAGAAGGCGGCACTAGAAGTTACCTTGCGGAGGCTCCTGTCCCTAAAAGCCATAATCCCAGTGCCTGCAGGGGAGATAAATTCTGGGCATTATTCCATTTATTTCATAGTACCCAAGAAGGAGGGCACTTTCAGGCCCATCCTGGACCTCAAGTCAGTCAACCGACACCTACGGGTCCCCAGCTTTCGCATGGAAACTCTGCGGTCTGTCAAGAATGCAGTACAGCCAGGGGAGTTTCTCACCCCCCTAGATCTGTCGGAAGCCTACTTGCATATCCCAATCCATCGGGATCACCAGCGCTATTTACGCTTCAAAGTCCTGAGCCAACACTTCCAGTTCCGAGCTTTATCCTTCGGGTTAGCCACTGCGCCGCGGATCTTTACCAAGGTCATAGTAGTAGTGGCGGCGGCACTCAGGAAGGAAGGAATTCTCGTCCATCCCTACCTGGACGATTGGCTGATCAGGGCAAAGTCACTGGAAGAGAGCCACCGGGCAACCAACAGAGTTATATCTCTTCTGGAAAGCCTAGGCTGGGTAGTCAACACAAACAAGAGTTCCCTACAGCCTTCCCAGTCGCTGGAATACCTAGGAGTGCAATTCGACACCCAGGAAGACAAGGTCAGCCTGACCTCCAAGAGGAGATCAAAACTCCGGAATCGTCTGCAGGCCCTGCTGAGCGCCATCCGGCCCACAGCTTGGGATTACCTACAGGTCCTCGGCCTCATGACATCCACTCTGGAGGTGGTACCATGGGCGCGGGCTCATATGAGACCATTACAACGCGCCCTCCTATCTCGGTGGAGCCCACGATTACAGAACTACACCGTACACCTACCTCTACCAGCCAGAGTGCGGAATCAGCTACGGTGGTGGTTGCAGCCCGGCCACATGAGCCGGGGGTCAAGAATGTCCTCCCCAATCTGGACCCTGCTCACTACAGATGCCAGCCTGAACGGATGGGGAGCACACTGCAAAGAACTCACCGCCCAAGGGCGGTGGAGCAGAGAAGAGTCGGGGTGGAACATCAACCGACTAGAGGCAAGGGCAGTCAGGCTAGCATGCCTGCGATTTGCCCACAGGCTTCGAAACAGAGCGGTCAGAGTGATGTCTGACAACGCCACCACAGTGGCATACATCAACCGACAGGGCGGAACCAGAAGCCGACAGGTATCCCTAGAAATAACTCCCCTGATGACTTGGGCGGAAGCAAATCTCCAGGACATCTCCGCCGTCCACATCGCCGGGAAGGACAACACCACGGCAGACTTCCTCAGCAGAGAAAGCCTAAATCCGGGGGAGTGGCAGCTGTCGCCCACAGCTTTCCAGATAATTGTGGATCAGTGGGGGACGCCGGGCATGGACCTACTAGCGGACAGGTCCAACGCTCAAGTACCCAGATATTTCAGCCGCAGGTGGGATCCTCTATCCCAGGGGATCGATGCCCTGGTACAGCCATGGCCTCAGGGGATCCTGCTATATGCCTTTCCTCCATGGCCCCTGCTGGGCGCCATTATACACAAGATTCAGCGACACAGAGGCCTAGTTCTTCTAGTGGCCCTGGACTGGCCAAGAAGACCCTGGTACGCAGACATGAGAAGACTACTGGCAGGGAATCCTCTACCCCTGCCTCCATACAGGGACCTGCTGCGGCAAGGTCCCATCCTCCACGAGGATCCAGCTCAATTCTCTCTTATGGTCTGGCCATTGAGAGGGCTAGACTGAAGAAAAGAGGATACTCGGAGCCGGTAATAGATACACTCCTCCGAGCACGCAAGTTCTCCACATCACTAACATATATAAGGATCTGGAGAGTATTTGAAGCCTGGTGCGACACTCACAGCACCAATCCACATGCCACTAAAATCCCTATCATTTTGGATTTCCTGCAAGATGGACTTCAGAAGGGTCTGTTTCTCAATTCCATCAAGGTTCAGGTGGCAGCGCTGTCTTGCTACGGTCCCAGGAGTGACGGCAACACCATTGCCACACACCCAGATGTCTCACATTTCCTGAAAGGAGTCAAACACATTCGCCCACCACTGAAGTGGCCAGTGCCCCTGTGGAACCTCAACCTAGTGTTGGAATTTCTAACGGGACCCACCTTCAGGCCCCTTCGAGGCCTGTCTCTCCGTTTGTTAACATTGAAAATGGTGTTCTTGCTGGCCGTGTGTTCAGCACGCTGCATCTCAGAGCTACAAGCACTGTCCTGCCGTGATCCGTTTCTCAGAATCACTCCAGAGGCTATCCATCTTCGCATGGTCCCTTCCTTCTTACCCAAAGTAGTCTCACACTTTCACCTCAACCAAACCATATCCTTGCCAACCACGGAAGGTTTGAAGAAGTCTGAAGAAGGTCGAATACTGCGCCATCTCGACATCGGCAGGATGCTGTCCAGATACCTGGAAATGTCAGAAGCAGTACGAAAGACGGACCACCTGTTCGTCCTTCACAGCTGGAAGAAGCAAGGGGAAGAAGCGGCCTCATGGGCAACTATCACCCGCTGGATCAAAGAAGTTATCAAAGCGGCCTACGTAGAGGCAGGAAAACCACCGCCTCTACAGGTCAAGGCTCACTCTACCAGAGCGCAAGCGGCCTCCTGGGCAGAAACTAGGATGCTGTCGCCTGCAGAGATATGTAAAGCAGCGACGTGGTCCTCCCTCCATACCTTCTCCAGATTCTACCGTCTGGACGTTTAGGCCAGGGAGGACACAGCATTTGCGAGGGAAATCCTAAACTGACCTCGGGCAGCCTCCCGCCCAGTCCGGGAGTAGCTTTTGTACATCCCACTTGTTTTGAGTCCATCTGCTACACGCTAGGAAATGTAGAGATTACTTACCTGATAATCTCGTTTTCCTTAGTGTATGCAGATGGACTCAGCATCCGCCCGGCTGCCGGTATACATGGGGATTCGCCGACTCACAGTAAGCCATGTTTTCTTATATAGGGCATCCACCCTGCCGGGTGTCGACGCCTTCCGGTTGAGAACACTGGCGGTCTCCAGCTACTATCAATTGGTCAGGGTAATCCTGTTCATTTAATCGATCGGTCAGTCACACATATATCCATAAAGCTTTTGCAAGGAAGGTTACTGAATTGCTGCACTTCCTGCGGGGGTATATGTACCCGTGCTGACGTTAGATCCGTCTCCAACTGCTAGCACGAGCACACTATACCCACTTGTTTTGAGTCCATCTGCATACACTAAGGAAAACGAGATTATCAGGAAAGTAATCTCTACATTTCTTATTTAAAATGCTTGTATTTCATTTTCAAATGTTTGGAAAAATAAGTCAAGCATAATTAAAAGACAATTTTATTTATAACTATTTTCTTCATATAGTTATTTACATGAAATAAGATTAGCCAATATATTGAGCAAAAATTGAAACCAAAAGAAAAATATATACTTCGCAAAATGTCTAAAATAGAAATAATAAAAATGTAATAAGATACCAGATTTTACTGCTTCATTAGGCCAGTTTTGGTATCATCTGGGTACTTTTTCTGTGTTTATTAACAATCTGCACATTGTATTGCTTTTCTTTTTCATTCTTGGTCAGAATGTTCTGATATTCTTGGATTAGCTTTACTCCTCTGTTATGTCGTTTACTACAATGCTTTTCAATGTTTCCAACCCATGTTGGAAGTTGACATCTTTCCAAGTAGATGGGCAGTATATTAGAAAATTTGTGTTTCTTGAAAATATTGAGAAGCACATTGATTCTGTGGAAATAAAATCATAAGTGTTTTTCTTTTAAACGGTTGAGGTCTTCACTACTAGCAATATATTGTTTTATTTGATTTTCAGCATCACTTTCTTCTGTAGTCATAATAGCCATTTTTTGCTTAATGTCTAGTGGAACTTCATCATCAAAGAATGCGAATGTCGCCGTTTCTGGTAATAGATACCATAAATGTTTTGCAAATTTTTTTCATGGCAGCACTACTATTTTCTGGATCTACGTCCTTATACTCGATTAATTTCAGTAAAAAATTGTAATCTAGATACGGAGCTTTCAGAAGCAGTGGTGCTAGGAACCAGGCTCATAAATAGTCTGATAAGAAAAATGCATGTTCTAATTGAATCGTTCTCTTTTTTGGTCAGTTTAAATTAATCTTGAAATAAATATTTTAAAGTCATAAATAGCCTTTTCCATCCACGAGCGTGGCTTGCAGCTCCAGGAATGTGAAATGAGTTGCCTTTTGGGAGAGTACCACTGAGGCAGGTTATGACCAATTCTAATAATTCGCGATAATCATCTCTATGCTGTTTGATGTAACTGGTCTTGTAGAAATTCCAGCATACTGACACAAATATCTTTGACATCTTCTATCCCACTACAGTATTTTTTGTTGTCTAATTGACCAGGTTTCCCTAAATCTTTTAAACAAATTCACATCTGGTCTGGAAGTTGCACCCATTACTGCATCAAAACTACTTCTCAAGACTAATCTGAAGATGTGATGTTGACACGGAAGGTAGAGTAAATCACGATCAAACATTTTCTCAAATTTGTACAGGCAAATTTGTATCAAAACACAACACCTGAGAGAAGGAAATGTCATCAGAGCTCATGGACGCTTAATCCCCAGGCTCCATGCCCCACTGAAATAAGCGAGCAGATATCTTAAGCATCCCTTGACATCCTCCAACCCAACTCAAACCATCTGAAAGACTCCTTACAGATGTTGGTTCAGCAAAAATCTGTTTATTTTTGCAAGTTTTCATATAAAAAATCTGAAAGAGGCCCGACAGCCGATCAGGACAAGATGTTGGAGGAACCTGGGGCCAACTCTGACGAGACCATAGACGAAGCACCACTTGTCTCATATTCCGAAGTTCCGACCCAGGGCGAATTCAGAACCTGGTTTAGAGCCTTGCGACAAGATATAAAAAAAAATATATAAGAATGAGGTCATGGACCTGGTGGGAGAAATCAAGGAGGTAGTGAGTGAAATGGGCCAACGCCTCTTTGAAATCAAAGCAATGACAGAAGCGCAGACTGAAAAGGTGAGCATCCTACAAAATGAGAACAAAACCATGTTAGAAATTAACCAGCTTACTACGAAAATGAAGGACATAGAAAATAGAAATCGTAGAGTCAATCTGTGTTTCCAAGATAATCAGGAAACCCCGGAATACTGAGACTGCACTATGGTGGTAACCCGGATTTGCAGGGATATCCTAAACTGGGAAAATGGAGATGAACAGACTGTTCCCAGCCCTGAGACATGCACTAAAATTGAAAGGGTTCATAGGGCTTTGGGGCCTAAACCAGTCAATGGGCCCCGCAACATCATCACATGTTTTATTGAGTTCACAGTTAAAGAACGCATCTGTAATATGGCAAGGAAAGGTACTGTTAAAACTGGAGAATCATGACTTACAAATGTTTGCAGAATTATCACCTATCACTCACAAAATGATTGGAAATGAGGCCTGTAACAGTTCTATGTGCTGAGAACATTTGCCATTGCTGACTATATCCTTTTGGGATCTGGTTTTCAATTAAGAGTATCACATCAAGCGCAGTCCCTGAGAGAGGCCTCAGATTCTAAAGAGGCTGGTTTTTGTTGTCCAAGAGACTTTGCGCAACTCACCTACCTCAACCTTGCAGAAAGACAACGTACCCTATTGGCAAAGATTGGGGAAGAGGAACAGAAGACTTCACAGAAATCAAGCTTCGGACACAGACAAAACGTAACCAAAAAGACAAAATCTTTACTGCTTAATTACTTGCAAATTTATATCCTGTGAGCCCCGAAAACACCTCAATACTTTCTTCCATCTTGTTTTTGGAGATCGAGAGAGATTGTTGGAAATGCCATGAACAAATTAGATGACTCATGCAGAAGCTTATGGACAGCTCGGCGGGGAGGCAACCTGGAATCATCTGATGACCATCTCTTTCCAGATGACCACACTGGAACCTTATTCTATTAAAGGTTCCACAAGGGGGGAAGGGGTGGGTATCTAAGGGATATATATATATATATATATATATATATATATATATATTCATTCATTCTGTGGTATGAAAGGATTAACCAAAGGGTGCTCGAGGATGAGAGGGAAGACCGAAAGGCATGGGGGTTTGCTCAAGGGGAAGGGTTAATAATGGGGACATTACACAATAGCAAAAACTACTACTATGTACTTAGTATTTTTCTTAGATGATCATGGCTTCTTTTAAAATATTATCATTAAACGTAAAAGGGCTAAACTCCCCCCAGAAAGCGAAAGCTTCTATTTTCAGATCTTCACAGATTTAACGCTGCAGTAGCGATGATACTGGAGACCCACCTGAAAAGAAGATGCAAACACTTAATGTGCTCAGACCAGTACGCTATACAAATTTGGTCTGCAAGTTCAAAGGGAGCTAAATACACTAGGGTTGGGATCCTCTTTAAAAAAAAAAATAAAAAAATTTCATATTTGATTTGGTATCCTGTTGCTGAGACCCTGAAGGAAGGCTCCCATTAGTGGTTATTAAATTGTGGGGGAAAAATATACATTGTTCAATCTGTATGCACCCAATGACAAGGAACTTTTTTCTCTGCCTTAGGGGATCTTCTCACACACCATACAGAAGGCAACATTATTGTTGCAGTGGACTGTAATATTACGTTAAATCCATCGATGAACAATTCGACAGGCTGTGGTTCAATCTCTAGGAAAGAACGGGCCCAATTTAAGAGATTTTTGTCCTGAAGCAATGTTGATAGATGCCTGGCGGTTCCTTTATCCCCTATCAAAAAATTACAGCTTTTATTCTAAACCACATGACACGTACTCAAAGATAGACTACTTACTTGTGGATAGAGAATTAGCAAGCCAGTTAACAAAGGCAACCATAGAGCCGATAACCTGGTCAGACCATGCCCCATTGTAGTTAGAATTGTTCTTTCCGAAATATATGGGCCAATGCTTCTGGAGACAGGACAGCCTTTCAGATGACGAATCCTATGTAGAAAAATGTAGAGCTGATATATTGGAATATCTGGAACTTAATGTCTGAACAGAAAAATACCCCCAATAGTAATCTGGGAGTGCCTGAAGACAGTAATACGGGGTAAGCTAATAGGGCTTCTTATGTTAAAAAGTGGTCATACAAGATAGAACAGTTCTATTGAAACAATTAGCTCAATGTGAACAGCTTCATAAGGAAGACCCTTCACAAATTAATCTAAGTAGGGTAGAAGCATGTAGATCCCGATTAAAAGAACTTGAGTCTTCTAAAATAGCGTTTAATTTGGAACAGGTCAAACAGATTTACTTTGAAGGAGGAAACAAGGCAGGCAGAATATTAGCCAATAAATTAAAAATGAAGCACTCACATAATACGATAACTAAAATTAAAGATGAAACAGGAGCAATCCTGACAGTTAATAATGACATATGGCAACACTTCCTCTGCTTCTACTCAGAATTATATAAAGCTAACCCAAACATTAAACTGGAGAGAGAGAGTAATTTTTGGAAGACATTAACCACCTGGTCTTGACTGTAGCTCAATGTCTATTCTTGGATAAGACCCAGAAAACAAATCGGAAGCTGATCCAGTTAGCTGTGTAGCAGTAAAGAAAGCGAAGATCGGTGTATGTACAAAAGCCCTTTATTGAAATTTGCCCAACTCTGGCTGAGTTTCGCTCTTTGGTCGAGAGCTGCCTCAGGGGCAACTAAAAACAAATATAAAATGTAAATAAATACACAAAAATGGTAAAATTAAAAAACATACATGAGTGTAGAAACATAACATGTATGTGTACACATAACATGTATGTGTACACACTTACATGTTATGATTTGCATTATGATAAGGACATCTCCCCCCAGGAAGTAGATATGGCAATTAAACTAAAGCCAAACAAATCGCCAGGTTTAGATGGCTTTGCGGCTTGTTTTTATCAGTGCTTTAAGCATGAGCTAAGTGCTCCACTGACTAAAATGTATAATATGCTACGATGCGAGGGTTCCCTGCGGCAGAATTCAAACCTGGCAGGAGTCTCGATTATTGCTAAACCTGGTAGAGACCTTACGCTTTGTGGCACTTATCACCCTATTTCTCTTCTTAATATAGATTTAAAATTGCCTGCTAAAATTTTAGCTAATAGACTAAGTTTTATAGCTAATATTATACACCTGGATAAAGCTGGGTTCATCCCAGGATGAATGGCTTCGGATAACGTCCTCAAAATATTAGATTCCATATGGTAGGCAAAACAAAAACAGATTCCATTCTTACGAATGGCTATGGATGCCGAAAAGGCACTTGATCTAGTACATAAGAACATAAGACCATGCCATACTGGATCAGACCAAGGGTCCATCAAGCCCAGCATCCTGATTCCAACAGTGGCCAATCCAGGCCATAAGAACCTGGCAAGTATCCAAAAACTAAGTACATTGGCCCTACCTATTTAAAGTTCTCCAGAAAATGCAACTCAGCCCCTTCTTCCTTGCGTGGCTCCTAAAGCTCTATGACTCTCCCAAGACTTGTATCAAGGTGAACGGGGGATTCTCAGAATCCTTCCCTGTGGGCCATGGGACTCGTCAGGGCTGCCTGCTCTCACAGATACTTTTTCCCTATTTATAGAACAGTTAGCTCAAAAGATACACGAAAACTCGATAGTCTCCGGGAATCCAAGTAGGGGACTACTCTTCAAAATTATCAATGTTTGCAGACGATGTCTTTCATACGATATCAGACCCAATGACTTCACTACCAGAGATAATTAAGGTTATCGCCCAATTTAGCTCTTTCAGGCTTCTCTATAAACTGGGATAAATCAGAGATATTGAATATTATGCTTTCAGTTAATCAAGAAAATCTTGAACAGAGCTTCCCTTTCCGGTGAGCCAGGGAAAAAAAACAAATATCTGAGAATCTATATTGGGGCCAAAAAAGATATATTTCAACTTACCTGCCCTTACTTGCACACATCTATCGTGAACTTAAAGAATGGGACCGTTATCGCATATCATGGCTCGGGTGCATAGCAGCAATAAAAATGAATATTCTCCCCTGGCTTAGTTACCTTTTTCAAACTATACCCTATGATATTCCATCAGGTAAACTCAAAAAATGACAATGTAGAATAATGAAAATTATTTGGAAAGGAAATACCTGATATGACGGTATATAACTAAACTAAAAACCCCAGAGTAGCCCAAAAGCTATTGTTTCAATCAAAATCTCAAGGTGGATTGGCAGTGCTCAATCTTCTGTGGTATTATGCGGCAGCCCAATTAAAAGCAATCATTGACTGGCATAAGATGGATCCCTGCAATCCATGAGCCTTACTGGAACAAGCAATTATTGGCCATATGCCTATTCAGAGACTGCCATGGCAACTTAGAAAGACTTGGGCTCTCAACCAGCCTTTACCAACATCCCTGCTACAAACACTTCAAATGTGGGAGAGATGGAAATCTACTCTCATTGGCCCTAAATCACTTTCGATCAATAGTTTATCTTTTTCATCAAAGATTTTTTGGGTGGAGTGGCATATCAAACATTCTTGAATTGGATTAAGCAAGGTATTTACAAATGTGACCAGATCTGGGAATCACAAGGAATGCTAAACTTTAACAGTATACAGTTTAGATACAATTTAAGATCATCAGAATACCTTCATTACATGCAATTGCATCATTTTTTGCAATCCAATAGAATGAAACAGGAACTTATTAAAAAAAAAAAGTCTAACTATTTGAAAACTTTTGTAAAGTTGCAGATAAAACACAGAAAACAATGTCCAAAATCTATAAAATGTTAAACTAGGAAAGTAAAAGAAAGCTTGCATCTGTTCAAGCCTGGGAGGCAGATTTGGGAGGGGAGCAAGGAGAAGATTTTTGGGATGAAATATTTTATTTATTTAACACATTTATATATCGTTTCACCAATGCATAATTGAACGAAGCAGTTAACAATAGTTTCACAAAAAATCAAATAATAAAAATAAAGAAACAAAAGAAAATAATCAAATTAAAAATAATAAAAATAAATATAAAAAAATTATAATAGTAGAATAAAAGTACAATTAATGTCATGATCAATAATAACAAAATGAAATGTAAATATTGCATTGTTCAATCTCTCCCCTCTTCCAGCTCCAAGTTAATTTTCCCTGTTTTATTGTTTTATTGTAACTTTCTCACCCTTCAATTGATTCTCTGTATTTAAAGTTCACAGTTCTTTTGGGAATATTGTTATCACGTTACCTTATGCTTTTCACACATTGTTAATTGTAAACCGGGTTGATGTGATGCCAGTCATGAAACTGGTATAACAATAAATAAATAAATAAATAAATAAAATATACTATAATAGAATCAATATCTTTAACCACTATCTTACAAATAAGAAATAGAAAAACAAGTAATTAAACATAAATAATCTTTCATACATAGAAAAGATCCAAAATTAGGCAGTTTCTAAGTTGCCAAATGCTTCTTTAAAAAAGTGGGGTTTTAGGGCTGTTTTGAATTCTTTCCTATTATGTATTTGTCTTAGGAAGTCCGGTAAAGCATTCCACATAATAGGTCCAGCAACGGAAAAGGCCCTTTGTCTTGTAACGTTTAAAGCTGCCTTTTCTACAGCAGGGACTTCCAATAACTTTTTTTCCGCTGATCTAAGATCTCTTGAGGGTTTGTACATTCTTAGTTCAGAACAGAGCCAGACAGTATCGATATTATTTAGTAACGAATGAATAAGCGTGAGAATTTTATATTTTATTCAATATTTAACGGGTAGTCAATGTAGTCTCTGGAGAACAGGAGAAATGTGTTCTCATGGGCGTTGCTGTAAGAAGTCTAGCTGCTGAGTTCTGAATTAACTGAAGGGGCCTAATAGCAGTTTCAGGCAAGCCTAAATATAATCCGTTACAGTAATCTATACCAGAGAAGATCAAGGCTTGCAAAACTAATCTAAAATCATTGAACAATAAAGGTCATAACCGTTTTAACACGTGCAATTTGAAAAATGAATTTTTTTACAACCTTAGAAATATGCTGTGAGAGCGATAAATTCGAGTCTATCCATACTCCCAAATTACGCGCAACTTTTGTGACATGAATGACATCTTTTCCTAGAGTGATGTTCTCTGAAGATATAAAACTTGATAACAATGTTTTCTTTTTATTAAGCTTCAAACGATTATGGGCCATCCATTGTTCAATAGTATTCATATATAATTGAATCATGGATAATGTTTCTGACCAGGAAGACTTATACGGTATGAAAAGTTTGATATCGTCCGCATAGATTTTAAATTGTATGTTTAGTGATGAAAAGGATAAGACACAGCGGAAGCAGATATGTTAAATAATATAGGTGATAATGAAGAGCCCTGAGGTACTCCAGTTGACTGAGAATAGAGATGAGAAGAATGGGAGCCTATATTGAATTGACAAACACGGTTAGAAAGAAAACTTTCGGCTGGTAAAGATTTAACATCAGCACTGTTAATTGAAAATGGATTCAAACTTATACCTGTGGTACTACATTCCATATAAGCTCCACAAGTTCTATCCTAGCATTTCTGAAAAATGTTGGAAGGGCTATGGTGAATGTGGTACCTATTTTCACCTTTGGTGGACTTGCACTCTGATTACAAAGTACTGGCTCGCAGTCTCTGAATGGTTGGGTACGATTCTTTATAAGGAGATTATTCTAACTCCCAAATCAAATCTGCCCTACTAAATGAATCCTTTGCTCTAGTAAACCATTATCAGCAAAAACTAATTGCCTCTGCTGCTAGATGTGAATTGGCCCGAGTGTAGAGGGATTGGATAGTCCCTACCATTGCCTCAGTACAGTCTCGAACAGAAGAACTTTATCAACTAAAGATAACAGCACATAAGCATAAACGAGTAGGAGCATTTCAAAAAATTTGGTCCCCTTATCTGACTTGGAGATCAGCACAATCCTAATATGTCTATTGAGGTCTTCCTCTAGGATAGGATGTGTATATATTTATCATATACACTAACAAGTGTCATGGTTTCTTTCATTATAAAGAATGTTGAGGAGGGGGAGGTTGTGGGGAAGGTAAGGAGGGATTAATAATAAAAGGAGAAACTAATCAGTGTTATGCGTGGAATATTAAGACCAACAATAGTATGGTTGATACTTATACAAAGAGTTTGATATAGTTTTTAATTAAACAGAAATATTTTCAGGTTGGATAGAACGATAATGTTATCTGTAACACTCCACATCCAGGTGGAACAGGAAATGAGTCCAACAGTTAATTTACTAATTACATATGCATAATACAATTGCTGCTGTTGAATACTGGAATATAACTGAATGCATACTTGAAGTCTCTAATAAAATTTGTTACATAAGAACATAAGAAAATGCCATTCTGGGTCAGACCAAGGGTCCATCAAGCCCAGCATCCTGTTTCCAACAGTGGCCAATCCAGGCCAAAAAACACAACACCTGTATTTTCCTTCTGTGCCCCATTTTTCCACTGCTTGGTAAACTGCTACAGCCTGATCTTCTCCTGTAGATGTTGGAATTTCAGGTATACCTAATAATTGTTCTTTGCCATGAAAAGTAACAATTATGGTTAATCTATCAACCTTTTCCACGCCAGATAAAGCATGGAAGCAGCTTGCTATCCCAGTGTAACACCAAAGCTTTGCAATTTGCTAGATTAAATTTTCTTTCAATTTCTGCTTCTCTCTATTCCCTGAATTCTTTCCATCGACATTGAAACGAAGTACGATTAATTGTTTTCAGTGTTACCTTTGAAAGCTGCTGCTGCACTGCATTTTGGTTGGAGATTTTTCATCTGTCTAGTTCTTCAGACAGATGTGGAGTGAAAAAAATCTAGTGTACCTCTCATACCCGAAGTACTCGGTTCGCTCACTGTCATGGTATCACTTGAGTCTGGTTGTGTATCTTGAGCAGGATCATTAGAATGTTGGCTGTCTTCTTCATCTTCACTATCACTGCTTGACAATAATGGTAGTTGAACCATGATGTTTCATTCCATTTCCTCGTAAATTCTCTTTCTTCTGTTTTTCCTTATCTTATGCGTTCCTTTTTTTTTCTTCCCTAGCTTTAAATTTGTCCTTTCTTGCATTGCAGTAATAAAAACTGCTTATCCTCTTTGTTCTTAATGATGATTAATACATTCTCATGTGCAACATCGAATAAATTATCTAATTTATCCAGGAATTTTGTTTGTTTTTTTGCTTCCATATCTGAGTCTCTACTCAACTGTTTCTGTAAATCCTGCCATTCTTTATGTAGTGATATAAATTTTTCAATGCAATGATCAGTTCATTTTGGGGGAATTCATCCCTTTTCCCAAAAAATAACTTTTTACAACTAAAGTCACATATTCTTTGATTAATAATTTAGCACACAAATTGAAGAAAAGAACACTCAGTACTTGCAAATTTGAAGGTAGTTTCGCTCCTACAATTTGGTTTGTTTTCAATGGGACTACATTCGTAATCTTTTGTAAGCAGTATCTTGAAGTGGACTTTGATGATGCCATTATATCACATAAATGAACTATACTTCACAAAGCACAAACTAATACGAGAACGTACTAAAATCTTAAGGGCAGATTTTCAGAAGGCCACGCACGTAAAATCCAGCCTAGCATGCGCCGAGCCTATTTTCAAAAAGGTCCGGCCACGTGCATAAAGGCCGGTACTCGCATAAGCAGGGCCTTCCTGAAAGAGGCAGGCTGGGGGGCGTTTTCTGGGCGGTGCAGTCCGGGGGTGGGGCTAGATGTGCCCGGTACAGTGTCCATTTGCTGCTGGGCCGGGGGATCGCTCGCTGGCACTCAACTTGTCCTGCTCCTTGGCAGGAGCAAAAGGTAAAATAAAACAATTTGGGATGGTAGGGGGAGGGGGAGTGCAGGAAAGGGGAAGGGAGGTTAGGGTAGGGGGTTGGGAAGCTCCCTCCCAGTCTGCTCCTTAATTGGAGCAGATTGGGAGAGAACTGGGGAAGGCCCCGATGCATCGCCACGCGTATTTGCAAAATTAGACACACATCCCCCCCTTGTGTGCGCCAACCTGGAATTTTATAACATGCACGCATCAGCGCACGCATGTTATAAAATCACATTCAAGTATGTGCACCGGATAGCGCGCGCACATGGACACGCACACGTACTTTTTGAAAATCTACCCCTTAACTAATAGAACTGTAACTTGAAATCTATATCTGAACTTAGAAAACTGCCTTTCTGGCTGTAAGACTTGAATTAAACTGACTGAGAATCGTTGAGTGATGCCATCTATATATAGGCCTCAGAACTTTCTTGACGGTTGTAGAACCTTCCACAACCTTCTATAAGCTTCCAGAAACACTTTTTTATTGCAAATTAAATTCTCGTTTAATCATATTCTCTACTTTTGAAAAAAGTATGATAAAGATAAAAACAGTTTAATATAAAAAATATTGATTTTGTTAGTCTGAAACTTCAGGGCTTTTGGGGCCCATTTTATTAATATCTGAGTGAGCTGAAATTTTACAGAGACTACTTTTACACAGATTGGAACAATTTCGGGGATTGGGAGATGAAAAATATTTCCGTTCACAAAATCATGTACAACTAAGGGCCACCCTAATTTGGCTAGATGGATTCAGGACCAATGGGTTATACACTTCCACCAGCAGAATGAGACTGAGCAAACTGACATCACAGTATATATAGTCCTGCAGTGACAGCCTGCCAGTATTCTCAGTCTCCAGCAGATGGTAGATGTGCATCTCCCTACTGGGGATCACTTCAGATTTTGGAGGCCCATTTCTTGAGGGGAGTGAAACTGCTTCGCCCTCCTTTGTGGTTACAGGTTCCTTTGTGGAGCCTTAACCTGGTGTTTGATTTCTTGGCAGACCCTACCGCTGTGTAGCTTGCCTACAGTGGTCTCATTTTCACTTGAATCAGTCCATTTCCTTGCCATGCTTGGATAAGGAAAGATGCAAAAGAATATCTTGTGCTGTGTCCCTGGGATGTCAAGAGACATGATTTGAGGTAGCCGGAGGTTTCTAAATCTTTCTGAAAGACAGATTGCCTGTTTGTACTTCATGGTGGAGGAAAACAGGGTGAACCAGCTTCGTGACCTACACTAGCTCAATTGATTAAGGAGGTGGTCACTGCCACATAGTGGCTGCTGAAAAGCTGTTGCCTACTCAGGGCTCATTCCAGTAGGGCTCAGGCAGTGTCATGGGTGAAGGTTAGATTGTTGTCTTCCATCAACATTTGCCAAGTTGTGACATGGTCCTCCTTACACACTTTTCCAGGTATTATCATCTGGATGTGCAGAGCCAGGAGGACACAGCCTTTGCATGTGCGGTGTTGACTGGACTGCGGGCAGCCTCCCACCCTATTTAAGATCAGCTTGGGTACATCCCATTACACCTCCTTAAGAAGAGAAACCTACGAGCGTCAGCCACCATTTTCCTAAACAGCACAAAGCCAGGGGTTCAAGAAATGGATGCTTGTTAACTGAGTGTGTTTCCTGAACCCAACTGCCGGCACAAAGTTTTTTTTTAAAGATTTTTTTCTTCCTTCTTAATATTGCAACAATATTGAGGATGTACAGAAAAGTTGTTTTTCTGTACAATGGCTGGAAGCACTCAGCAATTAATGCCTGCTCCACGCAAGCATTATTTGAGTGCAAAAATGTGCGTCTTGGATGCACACTATTTTGTTTTTGCACTCGGCGTGAATAGCTAATAGCCTTGTTCACATGCAGTTGCATGTGCTGAGCGCTTTTAGTTTTGCTCAGTGTTGGACACGTGTTATGGAGGTGCTAGCACCTATACAACCTGTGTCCAACTGCCGGTTAAACAGTGTGCTTGGCTGAGTGCACTGTATTGCATCTGCTCCTGGGTAAGTGAAACTGGGTATGCTAGAGAGAGAAAGTTCCTGGATGGAATAAAAGACAGTTATATGGAGCAATTGGTTCAGGAACTGACACAAGAGGGAGCAATTTTAGATCTAATTCTCAGTGGAGCACAGGATTTGGTGAGGTAACTGTGGTGGGGCTACTTGGCAATAGTGATCATAATATGATCAAATTTGAATTAAGGACTGGAAGAAGGACAGTATGTCAATACATGGCTCTAGTGCTAAACATTCAAAAGGGAAACTTTGATAAAATGAGAAAAATAGAAAAAAATCTGAAAGATGTAGGTACAAAGTGTGTGCAACAGGTGTGGACACTGTTTAAATAAAAAAAAAATCCTAAAAGCACAGACTAGATGTATTCCATGTGTTAAGAAAGGTGGAAGGAAGACAAAACGATTACCAGCATGGTTAAAAGGTAAAAGAGGCTATTTTAGCCAAAATATCTCTCGGATCCATCAGAAGAAAATAGGACAAAGCATAAGCATTGGCAAGTTAAATGTAAGACATTGATAAGACAGGCTAAGAGAAAATTTGAAAAGTTGGCCTTAGAGGCAAAACCTCACAATAAATTTTTTTTAAATGTCTGAAGCAGAAAGCCTGCAGCGGAGTCAGTTGATCGTTGGATGATCAAGGGGTTAAAGGAGCACTTACAGTAGATAAGGCCATTGCAGAAAGATTAAATGATTTCTTTGCTTCAGTGTTTACTGAAGAGTATATTGGGGAGATACCTGTTCTTGAGAAGGTTTTCATGGGTGATTATTCAGATCAGCTGAATCAAATTACGGTGTACCTGGAAGATGTGGTAGGCCTGATTGACAAACTGAAGAGTAGTAAATCACCTGGACCAGATGGTATACATACCAGGGTTCTGAAAGAACTAAAAAATGAAATTTCAGACCTATTAGTGAAAATTTGTAACCTATCATTAAAATCATCTGATGTACCTGAACATTGGAAGATGGCCAATCTAACCCTTATATTTAAAAATGGATCCAGGAGTGATCCGGGAAACTATAGACCAGTGAGCCTGACTTCAGTGCTGGGAAAAATTGTGGAAACTGTTATAAAGAATAAAATTACAAAACATTTAGATTGACATGGTTTGATGGGACATAGCCAACATGGATTTACCCAAGGGAAGTCTTGCCTCACAAATCTGCATTTTTTTGAAGTGGTGAATAAACATGTGGACAAAGGTCAACCGGTAGATGTGTTGTATTTGGATTTTCAGAAGGTGTTCGACAAAGTCCTGCATGAGAGGCTTCTAAGAAAACTAAAAAGTCTTGAGACAGGAGGTGATGTCATTTTGTGGATTGCAAGTTGGTTAAAAGACAGGAATCAGAGAGTAGGATTAAATGGTCTGTTTTCACAGTGAAAAAAGGTGAGCAGTGGCGTGCCTCAGCAATCTGTCCTTGGATAGGTGCTTTTTTTTTTTTAATATTTTTATTGCATTTTTCATTAAACAGTGGAAGAGCTCAACAGTGATAAGGTTCCAAAACAGTCACAAATCTTAAACATTACTTAAACATATCCATACAGTTTGCATTTGTACTTTGGTACTGTCATTTCATTTCACTTTTCCTACGCCCCTATCCTCCCTTCCCTATCCCTTCATTTATACTTTTATACTTTACCCTTCCCCCCCTTCTCCCTCCCTCCCCTTCCCCCTATGGAATCATCAAACTCCCACAAGTAAAAGTTCTCGAAAGGCTTTCTCATTGTCTAGGTGTATAAGACATTGTAATACAGTCCTGCATACTAGGAGAGAGCGTGTTCCAATACTTCCTCCAGATTGCGTGACACTTAATTAAAGCTCCCTTTGATTTGTGTTGCGCCGTCATATGATCAAATCTCAGAATCTTATACAGTCTGTTCTTCCACAGGTTGACACTGGGTGAGTCTACTGCTATCCAAACCTTCAAGAGTGCTTGCAATGCAACCAGTAGCGCTTTTTTCAGAAATATTTGGTCACAGTCAGGCATTTGTTCCATAGATCCTGTAATCAGCCGCAATAGGCAAAGTTCTGGTGATTTAATAATGTTTTTCTGCAGAATATTCCCTAATTCTATGACACTGTCCCAGTATTTGGCCACTTTAATACAGCTCCAAAAGGAGTGAAACAAAGTACCTCTTTCCACCGTACATTTCTGACATTTATCTGTCTCACAAAGCTTAGCGATAAACATTCGTGTTCTAGACATGTACATGTTGCGGAGTACCTTATATCCCGTTTCTCTCAAGGTAATATTTTCAGTCGCCACTACTATGTCGCTTAAGATCTGGGAAATGTCTTTTATAGTTAGACTTATCCCTGCTTGTAAGGACCAGGAATGTTGTATGTCTGTCATAATCCCCTCCGATTGTATGTCTTTAAGAGCTCTGGAGAAGATAGAGCATGAATTCTGCTTTTTCCCCACTGGGGTAAAGAACAATCGAAGCTTTGAAAACTGAGGACCCCAAGGTTCTTTCACATTTTTAAGTAAGGTGTCAAAGTAGTGTCTGACCTGCAAATATGCATAAAAATCTTTAGCATCTAATGCATATTGTTCTTGGAGGTCCATAAAACTCTTCTCCTGATTTTGGTCGCATCCATAGATGCGCAATTCTATATAGTCCCACCAAGTACCATTATATGAAAAATCTTGTTTGAATTCCCTGCCGGGAACTGAGGATTTCCTGAAAAAGTCAAGTAAGGGGACATATTCCCGGTGACCTGTAATTTAATTCTACACAAGTGATCCCATGCTCTTCTACTTGATTTTATTAACAGACATTTTTTAAATGAAGGGGGGACTTCAACCATACGTAAATGTAACAAGTTTGCTGGATTATACGGTTTCATCCAATCCAGTAAAAAATCATATGGTGAGTATAAGCTAGTTCCTGATACCCAATCTTGGATATGTCTCAACAAACAGGCTAGGTTGTAATCCCTCCAACTTGGGCATGATAACCCCCCCTGATCATACGGCATCATCAAAGATCTAAGGGATACCCTTGCCCTCTTCCCCCCCCCCCCCCCATATATATCTGCGGATATGTTTATTAATTTGCTGGATGTCTAGTTTAGTCAACCAAAAAGGGATTTGTTGTAACACATAGAGCCAACGCAGCAATTCCATCATACGTAAGAGATTTATCTTTCCCATCAACGACAGTGGCAGTTTAGCCCATACCCCTAACCGCCTTTCCATTTGTTTGAGAAGTAGTCCTATGTTGGCCCCTTTTAATTGTTCCACCTTCCTCGTCAAATGTAGGCCCAGGTATTTCATAGACTGCCCTACCCACCGCAGCGGAAATACCCCGTCCCACTGTGTTTTCACCTCCGTGCCGAGGTCCATGGCCTCTGATTTTTCCACATTTATTTTTAGGCCTGCAAACCTCCCGAATAGTGTTTGATGTAACAGGACCCTGTGTAGTGATTGTTGCGGGGATGTGAGGAAAACCAGCACGTCGTCTGCGAAGGCCGGCACTTTAAAGGCAACCGACCACCCTGTGAAACCAGATATCAATGGATCTTGTTCTATTTTTCTAAGGAGGGGGTCGATAGTTAGGATGTATAACAATGGTTACATCGGACACCCCTGCCGGGTCCCCCTATGCAATTGGAAATCTGCCGAAATGTGGCCATTCGCAACTATAGCTGATTTAGGAGCCTTATACAGCAGTTCAATATTCTGTAGAATAGCTCCTGTGAACCCATATCTCCTCAGGACTGAGTACATGTATGGCCATGACACCCTGTCAAACGCCTTTTCAGAGTCGAATCCGACAATCAGAGCTGAAGTGTTCCGTACGCCACACTCCTCTAGGGCTATTATTAGTTTGGTCATGTTAGAGCTGACCGACCGTCCTTTTACAAAGCCTACTTGTGTATGCGAGATTATGGACGAAAACACCTGCCCCATCCTGTCAGCCATTATTTTGGCGAATACCTTGGTTTCAAAATTTAACAAGGAAATCGGTCTATATGCAGCCGGGGATGACAGGTCTTTCCCGGGCTTCTCAAGTACTGTAATATGAGCTTTAGTGAAGCCCTCTGGAAATGCTCCCTGGTTTTGTGCCTTGTCATAAAATTTCAACATATCTGGCGCTATTTGGTATAGCAAACTTTTATAGTATTCTGCACTAAAACCGTCTGGACCCGGTGCTTTTCCCTGTTTACTTGTTTTGATAATACTAACAATTTCCACTAATTGTATAGGTTTGTTTAGCTGAGCTAGCTGCTCCTGGGTTATTTGTGGAATTGGCAGGTCTTTAAAAAATTCAGCTTCCTGTTCCTCCCCTCCTGTTCGGTCGTCCGTATATAACTGCTTGTAGAATTTCCTAAAAGCCGCACACACCTCCTCTGCTGTTTGGATAGGATTTCCTTTGGCATCCCTCAATTTGGTAATATATGATTTGCCCCTGGCTACCCTAGTTAGATTAGCCAAAAGGCGACCCGCCTTATTCCCATACCTAACAAATGTATGTTCCCCATAAAGTAGTGATTGTTGCGCTTTCCTATGCAGTAATTCATTTAAAGTTTGAAGTACTGCGTAGTATTCCTCACGTGTAGTTTTGCTGTTACATGCTATCATCTGTGTTTTGGCCTTCTGAAGCTGCCGCTCTAAGAGCCTAATTTGCTTATGCATGTTTTTCGAGCGCGCTATCATATAGGCCAGAATTTCGCCGCGCATTACCGCTTTCCCCGCTTCCCAGTATAGAATTGGATCCACCCTATGTTGTTGATTGTGCCTTTCATATTCTCTCCACTTATCTTTTAGGAAATCTTGAAATTTGGTGTCGTCTGCTAAGTAACCCGGGAATTTCCACATTTTGGATCCCATGTGCTCCTCATGTACCTTTAAATCTATCCAGATGATAGCATGATCCGAAATCTCAATCGGTCCAATGACCGCCTGCTCAATCCTTGGGAACATAGAGTCGCTTACCAGGATATAGTCGATCCTAGATAGCGTGGCATGGGCCCTAGAGACATGTGTATAATCACGCTTCGTGGGATGAAGGGTCCGCCATATGTCTAGTAAATTCAATTCCTTCAGTAAATAAGCAATACCTTTGCCCTTTCCCCCATCCCTTCTGACACCACCGCTCGAGGAGTCCAGGGAAGTATCATTGACACAGTTAAAATCCCCCATTAAGATTATCTGCCCAGTCGCTACAGCTAAAATTTTTGCCGCCAACTTCTGGAAGAAAGAGTGCGTATATGAGTTGGGACCATATGCCGTGCATATGGTGTAGTCTTTCCCCCATATCTTCCCCACTACTATAAGAAACCGGCCCTCCTCATCTTTTATTTGATGGTGTACCTCTAACAGAGTATTTTTATGAATTAATAGCGCAACACCCGCCTTTCTTTGGACCGCTGCTGAATATAAACATTGCCCCACCCAACTACGTTTCAATTTTTCATTTTCAGTGTCCTTTAAATGGGTTTCCTGGAGGCTGACTATGTCCATTTTCTTCCTTTGTAAAGCACTTAAGATTTTTTTTCTCTTAATCGGTGACCCTATCCCACCTACATTCCACGTTCCACATTTTAAAGTCGTCATCGGAACACGTCCCCCCTTTCCTTCACAAGATACTTTTTGAACCCTAACAAACCTTGGGGTTTCCCAGCCTGAACCCCCAGGTCTCTTCTATATTGCCTTCCTGTGTACTCGAGATAGTATATAGTGATCCGCATATAACCCCATTGTCCTTGAACCCCCTCCCTCCTCCCCCTTCCTTTCCCCCTTTATCACTGTTCCCATTTCCTTACTCCCAACCCTTCCCCCTTCCCCCCACCGGGACCCTATATCCCTCTTACTCCAAAAACTCCCCATTAAGTTGGGGTTAAGGTCCGTTACACGTGCGTTCGTGTGCTCCCCCCTATATCGTATTAATACACCCCTCTGCGGTCCAGTACCCTTCCCTTTTATTTAAATTCCTTTCCACTCCCTTTCATTGTACGCTATGAGACGCCGGTTTGCTTCTCAACCTCCTCCCGGCTCCTGTTTCTGATTTATTTATTTTTTTAATTTTACCGGGCCTCATCGCCCCTTTTACCAGCCCCGAAGTGGAAGCCTCCCCTGTTTTAGATGTGAAGTAGAATCTTCTGGGCCCCTTCACACCCATTACTCCCAGAAGGGTGAACTAGTCCCTTGCTTAGTCGTATTACAGAATTATAATTTCTAGTTAGTCTAAAGCATAATTGAACACAACACTAAACATAGATTTCAACAAAACTGCTTACATAGCAACTTAGCCTCTGTACAGCTTTTCCCATAAGACAGTATGGTCTAGAAACACGGGCATTTGTCCATCTAACCATGGAAGTCTGATATGCCCCCTCTCTTCAGGTGTTCCCTCTCGTCGCTTGTAACCAGGCCTCTGCGGAGCTTGGGGTGTCAAATGGTGTGAATTCTGCCTTCATTCCATACCTTTAGGGTCGCCGGGTACTGCAGTGCGAATCTGGTGTTGTGGTTGGATAGGTCCTGGCATGTTTTTGAAAAAGCTTCCTCTTTGCCGCTACTGCTGCAGAATAATCTTGAAAAATAACAATATTTTGCTCTTGGAACTTAAGGTTTTTCATCTTCCGGAAGGCTGTAAGGATCGTAGCTCGCTGTCCCCAGTCCAGAAATCGGGCGATCACCAATCTGGGCCTTCTTTCAGCATCCCTTTTTGGGCCCAGGTGATGTGCTCTTTCTATGACAAGTTTGCCAGCTAGTTCCGGTACCTGTAGTGCTGTGGGTAGCCAGTCTTCCAGTTTTGCCCTTAGGTCTCCGTCCAGCACAGTTCCGGGATACCTAGAAATTTCAAGTTATTTTCTTCTGGAACGGTTTTCCAGGTCCTCCAGCTTTTCGTCCGCCACTTTGCACGCTGCCTCTAACGCTGTGATTTTATTTGCAAGCGCTACATTGTCCTCCATCACTAGCGCAATCCGGCCCTCTGCAATGTCGATCCGTTTCCAATGTCTCCCATGGCCTCCTTCACTGCCGCAATATTTTCATTAAGTCCATCGAATTTGTGGTCTAAAGCCCGCCACTACTGCGGATGTTAGTTTTTCTATTCCTCTATCATCCAACGCCTGCGCTTCCGCGGCACTGTGGCATCCGCCATTTTTGTCCTCACCAGCTCCCGCCTTTAGCTTGTCTTTCCTCAGGGCTTTAGATGTCATACTGTGCCGCAAAAAGTCCGATTTTTCCACACTCCTGCAGTGCCTGAGATCTCCCCTGACTGATACTCCCTGTTTTCGCCGGTATTCCAGGCTATATCGCTCAGTTTGTTTGGCTTTTCCAGGGGGGAAGCACACGGAGCGCAGGCAAGTGCTTCTCGCCCCGCTCACCGCATCACGTGACCTCCGGACAGGTGCTTTTTAATATATTTATAAATAATCTGGAAAGGGGTACAACGAGTGAGGTGATTAAATTTGTGGATGACACAAAATTATGCAGAGTAGTTAAATCTCAAGTGGAATATGATGAATTGCAGGAGAACCTTGTGAGACTGGAAGATTGGGTTTCCAAATGGCAGATGAAATTTAATGTGGACAAGTGCAAGGTGATGCATATAGGGAAAAATAACTTTTGCTGTAGTTGCACAATGTTAGGTTCTATCTTAGGTATTACCTCCCAGGAAAGAGATCTAGGCATCATAGTGGATAATACATTTGAACTAGTCAGCCCGGTGTGCTGGGGCGATCAAAAAGCAAATAGAATGTTAGGAATTAAGAAAATGGAAAATTAAACTGAGGATGTCATAATGCCTCTCTTGCTCTAGGTGAGACTGCACCTTGAACGCTGTGTGTAATTCTGGTCACCGCACCTCAAAAAGGATATAGCTGCACTGGAGAAAATTGCAGAGAAGGGTGACTAAAATAAGGGGTCTGGAAAGGCTAAAGACGTAGGGCTGTTCAGTTTGGAGAAGAGTGGGTGGGGGGGGGGATACGATAGAAGTCTACCAAATCCTGAAAGGCTTGAACAAGTTAATATAAATCGGTTATTTACTCTCAGATAATGGAAGGACCAGGGGGCACTCCATGAAGGTAACAAGTAGCTCATTTAAAACAAATCGAAGAATATTCTTTTTCATTCAGTGCATAGTTAAGCTCTGGAATTCATTGCCAGAGGATGAGATTACAGCAGTTAGTGTAACTGGGTTTAAAAGATTTTGGATAAGTTCCTAGAGGTTAAATCCATAAACTGCTATGACTATAATTAATAAGCAATAGTAGCTTGTGATCTATCTAATATTTGGGTACTTGCCAGGTACTTGTGACTTGGCTTGGCCACTGTTGTAAACAGGATGCTGGGCTTGATGGACCCTCTGTCTGATCCAGACTGGCACATCTTGTGTTCTATGTTATGTTCTTATGTTAGTAATTCAGCACCCCACGTCTCCAAAACACTCCAAACAAAAATAGTACAAAAGGTACAATTTGAATAATAAGAATCCAACCTCCTCCCCCCCCCCCCCCCCCAAAAAAAAATTTACTCTGTTAAGAGGGTCTACAATAGAGCAGGATTATAAACCATTCTTTTAACAGATTTAGAGCAATGGGGAGGAGAAGGAAAACATCAGGAGTCTCTCATCCACTCCCCGGTTGCCAAGCCCTATCTCACTTATCACTCTACATGCAATTAAATGTACGCATTTATTATACATGTTACATGAAAAAGGATATTCAAAGAATCTTCTGAGGGTAAATAATTGGCCTATTCGTCTTTTTTTAATACATAAAAATCAGTTACGTTATTTATTAAGTATATTGTATTTATATGCATTGCTGTAGTGTCATCAAGAAAAACCCTGCAAAAGCAACTAAGGCCCTTGGCACCATATGGTATTAGTCCTACTGTAATAGCCAATAGAAGGTGAAGATGACGAGCGGTATATGCTAGTGGTGACTAACCATAGGTCGAACTGGTATAGCGCTAGAGAATCCTGGATCCTTGTAGTGAGTTAATCAAAAAATAAGGACTTAAAGCAAGCATTTCCCCCCTTTTATTCAGAAACATAGAAATGACGGCAGAAGAAGACCAAACGGTCCATCCAATCTGCCCAGCAAGTTTCGCACTTTTTTTTTTTCTCATACTTGTGTTACTCCTGCCTCTTAGTAACCTTTGGTTCTAT
Organism: Rhinatrema bivittatum; assembly: GCF_901001135.1. NCBI lineage: Eukaryota > Metazoa > Chordata > Amphibia > Gymnophiona > Rhinatrematidae > Rhinatrema > Rhinatrema bivittatum. The sequence goes on from NC_042617.1 coordinate 530,570,922, forward strand.
TTCCCTTAGAGTGAGGTTTTGGTCCCCAACATGGACTGTTTCATCACATGGGCTGCGTCAGGAGGGATAGAGGCCTGGAAAATCACTGATGTTAATAGAAAATGATGTGTGAAAACAAGCTTTAGTCCAGTAAGTTGGTGAGAGGAACACCAGAGACGGAGCACGGGCACCTTGCGGAGGGTTGTTCAGAAAAATACTTCTGAGTGGCCACAGTCAGTGACTCGCAGAGAAAAGCTCTCAATCCTAGCTAAACAAGTGGTTTTCTAACCTTGAGCTATGCAGTGAACGCGTCTTCTACTGTAACAGGGCGCTCAAGCCTCCTTTCTGAGGAGGCTTGGTCCTCAGAAAGCCAAGAGGAAAACAGAAATTATAATACAATCAACTTTCTATATCAAAACAGCACTAACTGCCAGCACTCTAAAAGTAGCAACCCAATTTATGAAAAGGCAATACTGCAAGTATTACAACAGGCCATAAAACACTAATACAACACCCCCTATAAGAAAAACAGAACAAGCCAAACTGATTTAGATCCCTACACAGAAACTACATGCTAGCAGAATACCTCACAGTCACACATGTGGAACACAGACATTCTTTCAAATACAGAAGAGACCATAAAATATAAATAGAAATGTACAGTCAAAAACAACTGGAAACTGCACTAAGCCAAATTCCTTATGCAGTGCAATCATGGAAAAAGGACACATTACCATGCTTCATAAAATGATAAAATCAAGAAATATAAATACAGTAATAGTAAAACCACACCAATAAAAGAATAATTAAAAAAGCTAACAAATAGAATAATGTCCAATAATTAAAAACTCCTATAAACATTTTCTGAATACCAATAAAATATTCAAAACAACATCAAATGACAGCCAATAAAACTAATAAGGATTTTTTTTTTTTTAAATCCCCCACTTTCCATACTTGGAAATTTTTTATTTCCAGATCTCCTGAGATAGTCATGGATTAGCAGGCAGAGAGGGAAGGGAGGTTGTTACGCCCAAACTTTCTCCTTTCACGCACATATGCACACCTGCTCGCGCTCACACATACATATCCTCTCTCACTTTTCCCCCTCTTGAAATAGCTGCAGTCTCCTTAAGCCCTTCCTGTAAAGCAAGCCTTGGTGCTCCTCCTCTCTCTTAAGACCCTGCTGACAATTCCAGCAGGGCCACAGTGCTCTTTCTCTCTCTCCTCTGGCCCCAAGGGCGATTTCAGCAGGCGCTGCTGGTACTCTTAAGGCCCCACCGACCATGGTGCAGATTCCAGGGGGACCGTGCTGCTCCCGATGAGACCTTAGGCAACATCCAAGCATCTACTGATAAATGCCCCGGGCAGTTGCCCAGTTTGCCTGCCCCTTAATCCAGCCCTGTCTGAAGGTTAAATAAAATGCAACCTATTATTCAAAAAGCTTTGTACAATGCCCACTGCTCTTCATGTATGTCTTTCCTGTTTATAAGTAAAATATTTTAAAAAGAAAAAGGAAGCCTGCCAGGACTACTATAGTGGTCCTGATGTACAAATCGGATGGCAGGTCTGGGGTATAGGGGTGAAAGACTAATTATACCATTTAATGGCTAAAACATGGCAATCTTTTCTGTCCCTAGGCAGGGTCAATCTAGAGAAAATTTCTGGAGGAGGTCTGTAGTTGTCTTGAAATTAACAAATTTCCTAGTAGAAAACAGAACAAACCAAGTTTCTATAGATCCCTACATAGAAATGACACATTAGCAGAATACTTAACCTCAATCACAATGCAGAACACACACAAAACCCTTGCCAAATATAGAACAAAGTGACCATAAAGTATAAATGGAAAAGTTCAGACATAAACTGAACTGGAAACCACAAGAAGTCCGACCCAATATGTAGTGCACATATGGGAAAAAACTAAAGCATCATCCTTCCTCATAAAACATCAAACAAAATCAAGAAATATAAAGTATCAATCATAATAGTGAAACCATACTAACAAAAAAATTATATTTCAAAACAGCAGATGACCAGAATAACATCCAATAATTAAAAACTCATAATTTTTATAAGTTTCTCAAACACCAAACAAATATTTCAAAACTGCACACACATCAAACAACACCTGATAAATTAAAATCAATAAGAATTTTAAAAAAATCAACTCACTCTCCATACCTGGGAACTTCTGGTCAAACTCAGATTATTGGAGTAGTGGGAGGGAAAGGGAGATGCACAAACTTTTTCCTACCTCATATACACACATTCATCCTCATACTCGCACTGACACACACAAATACTCTTTCAAAACTCACACAAGCACAGAGACACAAAAGCAGGCTGGACTCACACAACACTGGCTCAGTCTTAGGCACACACACCACACGCTGGTTCTATCCCTCTCCTACACAACTCCACTCACTCACTCACTCTCTTCCAAACCCACAGACTGGCTCCACGCCCTCTCCTTTACACATGCACACACACACACTGGCTCCACGCCCTCAACTTCAGTTAGGCCGTGGGCTGCCGCCTCTTCTGCCGCCAGGGGATGGACACTCCTCCCCCCCCCCCCCCCCCCCCCCCCCCCAGCGGCTGCAAGTCGTCTCCACCTCTGCTACCATAGAGCCTTTTCTATTTGCACTGGATGGGATCTCCTGCCCCCATAGCACCCCCCGACAGCTTTGTGCCTGGGGACCTTGGCCCCCTGCCCTCCCCCCCCCTCGCTATGCTACTGGCTGATGCTGATTCTTGTAGTGGAAGAGGGGGCCTCAGCTTTCCAGTCTTCCCTGAAAGCAACAAGAAGTTATCTGGCTAAATGAATATTTGGGCAGTTACCAGCTTAAATAATAGCTGGATAACTTATCCAACCCAATTTTTACCAGATAATAAGTTACAGGCACTCTTAGGCCATAACTGTGACTAGCTGAGTTAGCTAGATAAGTTACGTGGCTACCTGTGGATTCAGCTTAAAGTTAGCTGAATCCACTTATTTGACTAACTTTAACAGAGCTGAAAGACTTAGATGGCTGTGCCATTAAGTATAATCTGGCCATCTTGCTGAACCATGCAGTAGCTGAATATGGACCTCTTTATTAGGTCAGGCCTGAAAAACATGGGAAGAAAAAGTTACATTAAAGTCTAGTTTAATTCCATACTGTTCATTAGAAGGTTGTTTGGGAATGCAGTCTAAATTGTGTGGTTTACTTCATGCAAGGCTAAATAATGGACAGAGCCCCAATAGTCAGTACCAGAAGGGTAGTTCTATTTTTGTGCCTGTACTCTAAGGGTCTTAGTACTGGCACTATTTTTTCCCTTCTGCATCAGCCCCTGGAATTATGTATCTTGTTTATTTTCCTTTGAACTATTTTTTTATGACTTTTATTATTTTGGCAACACCTAAACTAATTTTGTCATGACAAAGATTTCTGAATCTGAGAAAAGCACTAATGGGGTAGGGAGAGGAAAGAGAAAAGTACCAGTGGAGGAAGGAGGCGAGAGAGAAAAAAACACAAGCGCTGCCTTTCTCTCTTTTACCCTCCATCCCCCACTGCTGTTTTTTTCTGTACCATGACAGTGCTAGAGCCGCTACTAACCCCTAAAAGTTCTGCTCGTTAGACCTTCGGGTGCCAGGAGCGGAAAAGGGAAGCAATTGCTATGACTGTACCTTTCAGCCGGTTGTAGGGAGTGCCTGAGTGGTTGACCAAATTTCCCTAAGGCTAGCCTTGTATTAAGTACCATCATCTTTCTAGAAAAAAAGCATTGCATAAGGCAATTTTAAAATAACTTTGACAACAGCAGTGGCAGAGGCAAGAACAGCCCGAGGCACAAAGCACCAGGAATGCTGATGTCAGCACCCACCGACACTGCAGTGCAATGCAGCAGGAAGAGTGGCATCCATGCCCTAAGCCATAGACTGCAGAGAAAAGCAGCAAGTACCCTAACATGAACACCCCAAGGGACTGTGAGAAGTGCAGCAAGGGCATAAAGCAGCAGGCCTAGCATAGCACAGTACTGGTATCAGCATGATTATCATTGACTTAACCAACCAAAACAGTAAAGGAAAGTATCCAAAGGTTTGATTTGTATGACTTTATTTAGATACACCTATATACCAATGAGGACCACTACTGTCAGCAAGTACCATAACTAAATTTGAAAAGGAATGTTGAAGAAAGTCAAAGAAATCATGAAACCATTAGAGGTAAATGGGTAATGTCTGGGCAGTATGCCTGGAGCATTCAATCTTATGGTACCAGTTGATTGATTTGGGATGAAGGATCACCTGTTTTATGTGTGATCAATCTTAAACCTAAGCTATCACGTAAAAGCCATAGCTGTAGAGGCAAAAAACAGTGCAAGGCCCCCAGCTAAGGACAAAAGCAGCAGGCACTGCATTAAAACCCCCAAAGCAAGGCCGCAGGAAGAGTGGCATAACATCGAAGACATGGAATGAGGGTGGTAAGGAAGGAAGCACAGTAGCATCCACCAGTCCAAGGCACAGAGTGCAGCAGCAAGCACAGTCACAGAGTTTCCTTCTACTGCAGCTGGTAGTGGAAGCAGTAGCACAGCTGGGCTTGACCAGTATTATCTACTGAACTACTGACTAGCAGCACCCTTTAATCTTTTTCTAAAGTTTTAATAGGATGCTGAACACTAAAGATAAGAGCTTCACAACCTGCGTCTGCCAAGCCAAAGCTAATACAGGAAGACTGTGAAAATGCTAATGTGTTTAAGTTTAAATTTTGCTTTGCTTTCAGTGGGGAATAAAAGGAGACTACTTGAAGTCATACCTGATATAGACTGTATGGGAAAACTGCTTCACCCTGTCTGGCTTGAAATTAAAAAATGCATTGTTTTCCTCCTCCCCCCCCCCCCCCCCCCCCAAAGATTTTAATGGAAAAAATGGTGGGTATTTTTGGGTTACCTCATTATTTTGGTTTGGTTATAATCCACTCTTCAGGCTTACTCCAGGTCCATTCAATCTCTAAACACTGTTATATTACTCACAGTTATTCAGATCAGCTCCAGGAAGAGTTGTCTCTTATCCTTTCAGAAACATAATCCTCAACTGCATAGCAAGTCTAGGCACAGATTGGCTCTTGGCTGGCCGGTTTCCACTAAAATTAGCAGATTTTTGTCTTCTTAAACTTATCTCACACACACACACACACTACACACACACACACCACACTCTCTCTCTCCCCTCACGTTTCCTGAGACATTTAAAAAGAAATACCTATGGACTTGTACTTCAGTCCTGCTGTAGTTCCTGGCGTGAGTAGTACCAGCTACATAGGAATGAAATTGACTGCTGACTTGGTGGTGCACCAGAACATTTGCTGCTGCCGCCATGTGACTGAAAAATAAGAATTTGAGATTCTCCAACAGAATTATATCTGACTCTCTTGCACATGATCCATCTCCCAAAGAGCATCCATACCCTAAGGAGCCTCCCCAGGCACTGATGGAGATCCCTGAGTCCCCAAAATATATCATCCATCCCCCAGAGAACCTCCTAGACTCCACAGTACACTTTCTTTACTCTGAGCCCCTCCAAAACATGATCCATGAGCTCCCAACAGGTTCTCTGGAGGATGGATCACATGTTTTGGGGGGGGGGGGGGGGTGTTCAAGGTCAGGGATGCGTATAGAGGGAGCTGGGGAGGCTCTCTTAGACATGCATTGCATGTTTGGGAGCTCAGAGATGACTGAGTCTCCCCAAACATGTGATCCATCCCTTAAAAGAACCTCCCCAGATTCCTCCCCCATAAGTATCCCTGATCCTCAGCCCCCAAAGTGATCTATCCCCCAGAGAGAGCTTCCTCAGATCCTCCATATACATTGCAGACCCTGAGCCCCCCTTAACCACAGGCATAGCAAAGGCAGCAGCACTGACTGTACATTCATGTGTGTATGTGCACGTGCATGTCCACACACCTCTCCTCTTCATTGTAGCAACGGCACAGGACTTTGACAATCGCATGGTGACGACAGCAGCAGCTTCTTGCATGAAAAAGGAAGTCTGCCCCCTGTTCGCCATGCAGCTATGTAAGTACATAGTAATGATAGCAGAAAAACCCAAAATGGTCCATCCAGTCTGCCCAGCAAGTTTCTAACAGTAATAACTGCTAATCTTTGCAAATGACCCCCATGATTCTGTTAAGAGTAGTAACTGCTGCTCTGTGCAGGTTACTTCAAGCCTTATGTTAGGGTAGCAATATTTACAATCAATGGGTACCAGGAATGATGAATCAGACTGTCGCTGCACTGAATAAAATAGGCATTGGGGAGAAAGCAAATCCTTCTGGAAGGGGGAGAGCCAGAGTAAGAAGCCAATATGTCCAAATTTGGTGGTGCATGACACAGCTCTTTTAAAGTTGGTGGTGCCAGTGTACCCCTCTGTGCAGTATGGATGCTATGCCCATGCAGCTTATATCCTCCTTGTTCTGGAGAAGCTCCAGTCCCAAGTGTAAACAGGGCTTTTATATCCTACTATAAACCATACCCAAAGCAGGTGTGCCAGGCTTTCATTCTCTTAGTTGCCTGTCACCCCCTCAGCCTTCAGAATGAACCTCTCTCATTGGAACCTTTCTCCACAACCATAATGCACAACCTTACAGGACTTCCCTTAGGAGAAAATCCCAACTTTAATGTAACATGCTCTCTTTGACGTAAACCTTGTACAACTCTGTGGCACACAGGAGCCACACAAGCTTATCCACAACAATGGGAGGCAAAAGAAGCAGCAGCATGGGAGAGGAGTGCTTCCTCTAGACCAGAGCTGTTTTAAAACCCCAGTGCCTGGAGGAGGGATAAGAATGGGAACACATTTTGGGAGGCTTCTCTTTTCTCCCTCACTCCCATTCCATGCCTGTGCCAGACAAATGCAGAAGATACAGCAGCAGAGAGGCTTATGGAGCAATAGCAGCAGAACAAGGAACAGCCATGGGATCCTCGGTGGCCTCAAATACAGTATACATATATGGGTAGTTTATACACATATGTGACAGCAATCACATGGACATTATTATGACATTGATGATTAGACATATTGACAGTCTTAGTATGGTAAGCAATCAATCAATATTTATTTAAAACATTTTTGGAGGGATTAATTGTCAAATTTCACGTCTAAAATTTTCCACGCAGTCTGACTCGTCTAGCATTTCTTTTTTTAGTGATGATGATGTCCTTGACAAATCAAGACAATGAAACCTTATGGACCCTAATGCTCTCTTATATTTCAACACTTTTCATCCTAGGTCTCTGTAGATGACTGTTTTTGTTGGACAATACTTCAGGCTTGGAAGAATTTGCTCCATGAGAAATTACTTTAAATGCAAGCAAAAAATATAAGCAAAGGTTTAGTGATAGTGGTTATGCAAGCCTATACATGTACTTTGCATGGAGATGAATACAATAAGGTCCAAAACTGAATTTGTGGTTTGCAGTCTCAGATATCCAGCAAACTAAATTGTAATTTGCTTACTATGCAAGAGAAAGCACTCATATCCTTTTTTCCTTTTTGAGACTGATAAATCTGAAGGGCTTTTTTTTTTTTTTTTTTTTACTGTTCCCTCTGACACCATCAGCATTAACTGGTTAGAAATGTTCCCTGTGGTCTATTTACCGCATATCCAAAAATGATGAAGATGAATGAATTTCAACATCTCTTACATGGAAGATCTCTAAAATGGGATATTTTTTGGCAATTGCAAATTCCAAAGGTTTCATTAATGTGATTTCCTTTGCCCTATTTGGTTAATGTATGAAGGGAGGACAAAGAGTTAGAAGCATAGAAATGCGAGGGCAGAAAAAGACCATATGGCCTATCTAGTTTGCTCATCCCTCAGACATCCCTTGTGATTATCCCATACTTTCTTTAATTGAGATACTGTTTTTGTCTATACCATCTCCACTGAGAGGCTGTTCCATACATCTACTACCCTCTCTGTAAAAAAAATATTTCCTGGATTACTCCTGTTTTCCTTCTTTCACTCTCATCTGTGCCCCCTCTTTCTAGAGCCTCCTTGGAAATATTTAAATGTCTTGATCATATCTCCTCTATCTCTCCTTTCTTCTAGGCTATACATGTTTAGATCTTTGTCTGTCTCCATATGCTCTAGAACAAAAAACACTACCCATTTTAGTAGCCACCCTTTGGACTGACTTCAACCCGTTTATATCCTTTTGAAGGTGTGGTCTCTGGAATTGTTCACAATATTCCAAATAAGGTCTCACCAGGGACCTATACAGAGGCAATATCACCTCCCCTTTTCTGCTGACCATTCCTCTCCCTATGCAGCCAAGCATCTTTCTGGCTTTTGCTGTCACTTTATCCACCTGTTTGGTCACCTTAAAATCATCAGATACAATCATCCCCAGATCCTGCTCTTCTTTCATGCTTAGAATAATTTTATTCTCAGTACTGTACCTCTCACTTAGGGTTTTGTAGTCTAAATGTATAACTCTGCCAGTTGTGAAGACATGAATGACAGCATAGATGTTGCATGTGTAATAGGTTGCAGCCCAAAACTCTGGTATTGGATTTTCAATAGAAGGCAGATAGACCACAAGACTTAAAGTTAATGGTTCATGAGTGCTAACTGAAATTAGAAAGGCAAAGAATTTAGCAACACAACACTAATAGAAAATTTCACTTGATTGGGTCAATATTTTATTGGCACATTCTACACAGGTTTAAGTTTTTAGATGCCATGACTGACTGCTTATGGAGCAGCTGGTCCAAGAACCAATGAGAGAGGCAGCTACTTTAGATCTAGTCCTCAGTGAACATACAACCTAGTCCAAGGGTGGCCAACTCTGGTCCATGAGAGCCACAAACATGCCAGGTTTTTAGGATATCTACAATAAATAAGATAGATTTGCATGCACTACCCCCATTTGCAAATTTATGGTGAATTTCTGTATTTCAAGCTTGAAATCCCAGTTAGGTTATGCTAACTGCAGTCACAAGAATTGAGACTGTGCTTGTTAGAACTAACTAGTAACAGCTAAAAGGCAAAAGTACTGAAAATGACATAGCTACAGCATGCTAAGAATTATACATTTACATAATCTTTAATAGCAAAAGCCTAAACATATATGAAGGCTGTTAATGTTTACTCCAAAAAGTTAATTGTAATTTCTTAGGAAAAATGTAAGTATGCATAAGTGATAGTTAAATTGTATTGAGTATAAGATTCTTGGGAATTAATTAATTTTGATGCATTTTTATGTAGAGCAGGATACACATCCATTGATTTGTTCCAATGTTTATCATCAGTGCCTTAAGATGATTTATAAGGTGTGTATTGTTTCTGCGTCACTCAGTACTCTCATATCTTGGGTCGCAACTGTTCCCCTGTATTGTCTGTATGTGCACAATCATAATAAAATAAAGTAAGCTAATTGCCTTCTGTTTCTTTAGAGGTACAAATATTTCTTTAAAGTTTCTAAATTGGTATAGACAGAGATATACAAAGCCAGGCCAAGGGGCCTCTCGGGTAAGTCTCTCTAAGGGATTTTCCACAAAATCTGTCATATTCATTGTGGATTTCCTGAAAGCCTGACCTGTTTGTGGCTCTCAATGAATGGAATAGGCTATCTCTAATTTAGTGCAATGGATTACTGGGCTGGGGCTGCTAAGCAATAGCAATCATGATACAATCAACTTTGACATAACCACTGGAGGAAGGGCATTAAGTAAAGCTACTGCAGTAGGATATAACTTTAAATAAAAGGGGAGACCAAAATAGAATGAGGAAATTAGAAAAAAAACTAAAAGGAACAGTTGCAAAGGTTGAAAGTTTGCATGAGACAGACATTATTTAAAAATACTATCTTGGAAGTCAAGATAAAATGTATTCCATGCATTAAAAACTTAAAAAGAAGATCTAACAACTGCCAGCATGGTTCAATGGGGAGGTGAAAGAAGTAGTCACAAGAGCATCATTCAAAAAATGAAAAGCAGACTGAAATGAAGAAAACATGCATGAGCATAAACACTGGCAAGTTAGATGTAAAACAGTGGTAAGACAGGGCAAGAGAGAAATTGAGAAGCTTGCCAGAAAGGGAAAAAATAACTTTTTCAAAAACATATGAAGCAAAATGTGTGGAGCAGCTTTGCTGGGTGGAGGAGTAGCTTAGTGATTAACAGCAGGCTGAAAACCTGCAAAGTCATGGTTCAAACCCCACTGCTGTTCCTTGTATACTTGGGAAAGTCACTTAATCCATTGCCTCAACTACAAATTTAAACTATAAGATCTCCAGGGATAGGAAAATAGTGACGGTACCTGAATGTAGTTATTTTGGAAGTGGAATATAAAAAGAAAAGCCTGTGAAGGAGTCGCAGGGCTGCTAGAAGACTAAGGGGTAAAAAGTGTGCTCAGGGTTGACAAAGAAAAACTGAATGAATTCTTCATCTCAATCTTTACTAAGGAAGATGGTGGAAACATACCCACATTGGAAACATTCTTTGACAAGGATGATTCTGAGCAACTAAAACAAATCTCTGTGATAATGGAAAATGTAATAGCTCAAACTGACAAACTAAAGAGTAACAAATCACCAGGACCAGATAGCATCCACCACAGATTCCTAAAAGAACTCAAAGATGAAATAGCAAACATATTACTAGTAATCTGTAACCTATAATTTAAATTACCACACTATCTGAGGACTGGAGGACGGACAATGTAACACTGATTTTTAAAAAGGGTTCCAGGGATAATCTGGGAAACGATAGATCAGTAAGCCTGACAAAATGCCAGGCAAAATGGTAGAATTCATAAATTCATAAAAACAAAATCACTGGCTAATAGATAAGTGGTGATAAAACATTTTTTTAAACTGGGCTACATTTGTGGCTCTCTAATGCACCAGGGGCCAGGCTGGGGTGGTGCTTCCTTGGAGCTCCAGTCAGGGAGTAGGAGTCTATTCCTGTCTCTTCTTTAATTTTCAACCCACCCACAGAAAAAAAATACAAATTTAAATATTAATAGTATTATTTATATAATACAAAATTCCTAACTATACAATTAAAAACTATCCAACACACTCATACCATCTCATCCATTCATACAATAAAAATACATATCCTATCAAATACAAATATTATTCTCCTTTAAGATTTTGCACACTTATTACATAAATTCAAAATTCTCTAACATATATATGGCAATCCTCATTAAATATATATCCTTTAATTAAAGACTAAGGGCCAGGTTTTAAACTTATGCGTGGGCGTAGATTTGTTCGCAGCAACCTGGCGCGAACAAATCTAACGCCCGATTTTATATTGTACGCGCGTAGCCGCATGCATGTTATAAAATCCGGGGTCGGCGCGCACAAGGGGGTGCACACTTGTCTACCTTGTGCGCGCCGAGCCCAAGGGGAGCCCCGATGGCTTTCCCCGTTCCCTCCAAGGCCGCTCCAAAATTGGAGCGGCCTTGGAAGGAACTTTTTTTGCGATGCCCACCCCCCAGCCCTAACTAAATCCCCCCCCCACCTTTTATTTCCGAAGTTCCGCCTGCCCAAGGCAGGCGTAACTTGTGCGCGCCGGCTCGCCATCCCCTGGCACAGGCCACTGTGCCGGAGGATTCGGGACCGCCCCCAAACCTCTGCCATGCCCCTGGACTGCCCCCGGACAGTCACCACGCCCCTGGACCCGCCCCCTTCCCGCGCCTTTTTCGAAGCCCCAGGACATACGTTCAGCCCGGGGCTTGCGTGCGCCGCCAAGTCTCTGCAAGATAGGCTCGGCGCATGCAGGGGCAGCTTTTCGGGGGTTTATGCGTGTATCCCTTTTGAAAATCTGCCCCTAAGTATTAGTATAATCCTCCCCTCATACATGTGTGTAGTAATGTTCCCATGATATAATATCCTTTAATCTGCATAATACTCCTTCCACTCATTGTCCTCATATAATATCATGACCTTTTAATCACTCAATATCCACATTGTCCTCCCGTCACTCATTGTCCTTGTCCAACAAATAAATCTCTGTTTCACCCTCACAACCAAGGGCTTCCTCAGGGACCAATGCTCAATGTTATACTAATACTTCTCCACTGCTGTGAATCTTTTCAGGACACATTCTATAACTATTACAAAACACACATATGTCCAATCATCAACTATTCCTAACAAATTTCTTCATAAACTAAATAAATCTATTCCACTAAACAACTCACCATATTATTTGTAACCACCACTAATCTTTACATCTCTCAATATAAAAATGCCGGTGCCTTATCTCAAACTCTTCAATCTCAGATATTCTTCATCTTTTATTAATTTTCAAAACGTGCAGCCATCTACAAACAAAAAAATCACATTTTAATTAAACTTAAACACTCACCTAAACGCACACGCAACATCAAACTGCCATGTTGTACACTATCATGTAAATCCTGGAAATGACGTACGCCAAACCATTTCCTACACGATGTATCGAGCCCTTCTACTAACCGCTTATATACCCTTAAGTTAATAAGATAATGCTCCTATTTATTTCAGCATAATACTATCATGAAATTGACTCTCCAAATTACTTTTCACAAAAGAATCATATTCCGCATATCACTATACTCCACCAACTATAAGTGAATAAATTCAGAAACTAGACATTGAGATTAACAGAATGCCTGAAATAACTTATCCAAAATACACCCAATTATATTTATAGAAAAGCAGACCATTCAATGGGGCCATTGAGACCTCGCTTGGCAGACGTATGCCAATTAAAAATAAACCATTGTTCAATGCGTCTCAACATAAGTGGCAAATCTCCACCATTTTTCAATCGGACCTTTTGTATTACAAAACATTTAACATATTCTAATTTATGTTGTTGTTCCACCCAATGTTCCACTAAAGGTGCATGTTCCCTCAGGGACCTAATGCGGCTTTTATGCTCAATAATTCTCAATTTAACAGACCGAACAGTTTGCCCAATATATATCAAGCTGCACGGACATATTATAGCATAAATGATCCCGTAAGAATTGCATGTAAATAATTCAGGTAGCACATAGTCTTGTTTCAAATTCGGATAATGGAACTTCTTCAAAATAAATACGTGTGGACATACAGAACACTCCCCGCAAGGAGTCTGGCCATAGTCCTGATTTACACTATCTACAGAATCCTTTTGTTGTCTCAAGTTTATCCTATAAACTGCGACGTTTCTTGATTGCAAATATGGGAGGTTCCACAAAATTCTTTAAAGGGGCAACACATGCCAATATTTGAGCACTAAATCCTTAATCCAAGATGCTTTAAAAAAATAAGGAATTGTACAGATAGTCCTGGTAGGTACTTCCCTTTCTGTTTTAATCAGAAGGTTCTCTCTATTGGCATACAGGGCTCATTTATAAGCCTTCTTAATAATAGATCTAGTATACCCACGTGCCATGAACCTATCAAATAAAACCTGTGCTTGAATTTTAAATTCTTCAGTAGTAGAGCACAGGCACCTGTATCTTAAAAATTGGCCAACAGGTATATTATTCCTCAATTGTCGGGGATGGAAACTCTGATAATGTAACAATGTATTTTTGTCAGTGAGTTTCCTATATACTGTAGTTGCCAATCTAGTACCATGTATATAGACGCGAATGTCCAATAAAGATACTGTCACTGTGTCTGCCGTCATGGTAAACATGAGATTTGAGTCACTAGAGTTAATCTCCTTCATAAACAACTTCAATTCTTCACTCTCACCTTGCCAAATCCAAAACACATCGTCAATGTACCTCCTCCAACTAATCACTTTCCTAAACCAAATGGAATTGTACACAAATCTTTCCTCAAATTGTGCGACATACAAACATGCTATTGTAGGTGCCATAGGGGATCCCATAGGGATACCCTTAGTCTGTAAAAAGAATTGAGATTTATAAGTGAAAAAATTACATGTCAAAGTAATCTCTGCAATAGTCATCAAAAAATCACATCTCTTCTGAGAAAAAATCCATATTACTGATCTCATTCCTAATAATCTCTAATGCATCTTGCTACGGATATTAGTGTACAGGGATGCTATATCCGCTGTCACTAAAATCCAGTTCTTTTCTGTAGCTGGCCAAAATGCCAAGCTGATTGATAAATCCATGGAATCTCTCACATATGATGGAATTACTAACATTCTAGGCTGTAACATGTGATCGATGGAATTTGGCCAATGGTTCCAACACAGACCCAATCCTGATACTATTGATCTTCTAGTGGATTGACTTATGGATTTTGGGCATGATACAAAAATATGGTATAGTCGGATAGGAAACCTGTAAAAAATGAATTTCTTTACTAGAAATCACTTTTATCCTTTACTGCTTCTTCAAGATCTTATTAATTTTTTGATGTAACTCAGGAATAGGGTTAATTCCTACTTCCTCATAAAACCGAACAACATGCAGTTGTCTACAAACTTCCTTATCATAATCAACCTCATCCATGATCACAATCTCTCTCACCTTTATCAGCAGAAACTATTTTAATGGATACATCTTTCGCAATTCTTTCACAGCCTCCAACTGTTCTTTTAGACAAGTTGTAATGTAAATAGTCTGTCCATCTATTTTCTCTAAATCCACTTAGAATTAATGTCTGAAAAGCTGATATCAAAGGGCTAGGAGTGTAAGAGGTATCCATCTAGATGGTTTTAATAACCCTGATTAATTAGGTATCTGTAATTCAGAAGAGAAATAATCTCTAATATGTAATCTTCGAAAAAAAGTTTGCAATTCATACATGTTAAAAAAGGATCATATCTACATGCAGGTACAATTCAATACTGTTATCATTGTATTAGATATGTTTTGGATAATAAATTAAACAACAGCTTGCTGTTATATAATTGACAGACATTATCAGAACTATCTCTAGATATACCCTGGGAATATGCTAACGACGTAGATTGTAGTTCGTACTTATACTCTTGCCTTTCTGGACACAGAGTTCCTTGTTGTCTCGAGGACGATGACCTAAAAAGTAGAGTGTTGATCAATCACATATATATTCGCCTCACTGGGGAATCATGAAATGTAACATGTCTGGTATCCTTCCTTATTTTTAGCTTGAATTGGCCCTGTCTCATCTGCAGAGTCATCAGACGAAGAAAAATCCCCCTTCTTTCTACTACTTTGTTTTCTATCACTTGCATCCATGGGTAAACATATCCTCCATTATAATCTTTTTCATCTTGGTGAAATTTATTTACTTTGATCTTTTTAGTTTCCTTTCTAAAATCATCTAGCTGCCTTTGAAACTCACTCATAAGGTTCTCCAATACTTCTTTTGGCAAATCTTCTTGAACCTTCATTAATTCCACCTCAATCTCTTTCTGAATACATTCGATTTTACTTTTCGTGGATTCTACAATTAACACTAAATCGTAAAAACATTTATTCAAGATAGCATTCAATTTTTGTACAAAGGACTCATCATCTGTAAATAATGATGGTTCTTTATTTAGTCTTAACCCTCTTGGTATGCGTTTTACATAGAAATATTCTACTAAAGTAGCAGCATGTAGTTCCAATTCGAATCTTCTTCCTACAATTTTTAACATAATTGTCCAATTCTCTCCCTTGATCTCTGCGGAAGGAGAGTCAATAAATGAAATCCTTCTAAAATAGCATTGCCAGCTTGGTTCAGTGTAAGTATGGCACATTATCCATACTCTTCCCTTCAAACTAACGGGCCGGTACAGTAAGGACGCGTAAAGAAAGAGTGCAGCAGTGCTGGGCGCACCCTCGTTTGCCGCACACATATTTTGGTTCACATACCGCTCGATTCAGTATTCAAATTAACGCAATCCAAGTGGTGTTCAAAGCGCCGTCAATGAAGCAGTTGGTGTGCACAATCCATCTTACTGTATCAGCGTATACAGCGCCTATACAGTATCCAGGGTGTGCTGGTACCTGTCCTTTCAAATGTCATTTTAAATGTCATTTCAAATGTCATTCCACCAGGTAGTGGAAGGTTCTTTCCTACAGACCCTGCTGCCTTGAGCGGCCGGCTGGACGTCCAAGCCTGACATCCGAGGTCGCGTCGTGGACGTCCAGCCGGGCGCTGAAGGCAGCGGGAAGGTCCATGAACGGACGCCGTGACCTGATCGCCCGGCTGGACGTCCAAGCCGCGACCATCGGATGTCCGGCTTGGACGTCCAGCCGGGCGCTCAGGTCATGGCGTCCGTTCATGGACCTTCCCACTCTGCCTTGAGCGCCCGGCTGGAAGTCCAGCCGGAAACCCGAGGTCACAGCTTGGATGTCCAGCCGGGTGCTCAGGTCACGGCGTCCGTTCATGAGCCTTCCCGCTGCCTTGAGCGCCCGGCTGGACGTCCAAGCCGTACGTCCAATGTCACGGCTTGGACATCCAGCCGGGCGCTCAAGGCAGCGGTAAGGTCCATGAACGTCTTGAGTGGGTCCACTCTCCCCTGCACGGAGTCACCTGGTAGGGGAGCTGGAACTTGTGCAGCGCGTCCGAATCCTCAGTCGGGAATGGGGGGCGGTCGGGCGGCAAGTGGCTTGCTCAGCCGGGGTGGCAACTTGTGCCGGCCGCATCCCCGAAGTTGGGGCGGATTGGCATCCGCCGGCACCCGGAGCCAGCCAGGGAGGCGCAGGAATAGGACAAGCAGCGCATCTGGGTATAACACGCTCAGGGGAGCCCCCTGGAGCTGTCGGGAGCTGTGGCTGGAGATGCTGCTGGAGCACAGGCTCAGCACGCATTGGGGTTGCCTGGACAATCCGAGGGCATGGGCTTGGACGTACAGCTGGGCGCTCAAGAGGCAGAAAAAGCGGGAAAGATGACTGAACACCACACTAACGCCAGAGTCAAGGTAGGCAGTAAATATGCAGGTTACAGTCGACGGCAAATAGAGGCTGGTTGACAAAGGTGCATAATCTGGGGCGCAACATTAACTGTAATAGGAGGGAGTAGCTAAATCGATCATTAACATAACATATATACATGCCGGCGGGCGGAGACAGATACGCGTCCATTTCAGCAAGCGGTAAGGACGTGTAAAACTGGATACTGAATCGCGGGTTCGCTTTACGCTTCCAAATTGTGCGTCCAAAGCGGGTTAGAAACAGGGTAACCGCAGCCGTGCTTTACTGTATTGGCCTTTAAGTAACTACCAAGGTATCAACAATACTGAAGGTAATCCTCTTCAAATTTTTCTCTAAAAACTATGTCAACCCACCCACAGAGAAAATACAAATTTAAATATTAATAGTATTTATTTATGCAATACAAAATTCCTATCTATACAATTAAAAACGATCTAACACACTCATACCATCTAATCCATTCATACAATAAAATACATATCCTATCAAATACAAATATTAATCTCCTATAGTTTGCACATTTATTACATAAATTCAAAATTCTCTAACCAACATAAATAAATATATATATATATATATATATATGGCAATCCTCATTAAATATATATCCTTTAATTAAAGACTAAGGGGGTCATTCTCTAAGACTATCGCACGTGAAAGGGACGTTTTGCATGCGAAAAAAAGTCCCTTTCACGTGCAATAGCTAGCTTGGGGTGGAGTCGGGGCGGAGTTGGCCCCAGAAGAGGAGGAGTCGGGGCGGCACCGGGGCCGACGCTGAGGACACATCACTGGTGGTGAAAGGTAAGAATCTGGCGGTAACAGGGGGCAAAGCGGGGGTGGTCCTGCAATATCCGACAGCGATTACACCTCTGCGGTGCGATCGCTGCCAGCTTTCGCGCCGAATAACTACACCATAAAATGTGTAGTTATTTGGCACAAAACTAGCAGCGATAAGGAATTTTACCTTTCGCTGCCAGCGATGTGGCCGCAGCTTCGGCCCCGGTGCTGCCCCGACTCCACCTCTTCTGGGGCCGACTCCGCCCCAAGCTAGCTATCGCATGCGAAAAGCGACTTTTCGCATGAGAAATGTCCCTTTTCGAGTGCATTAGCGTTAGAGAATGACCCCCTTAGAGAATCCAGGCCTAACTGTTAGTATAATCCTCCCCTCATACATGTGTGTAGTAACATTCCTATGATGTTAATATCCTTTAATCTATATTACACTCCTTCCACTCATTGTCCTCAAATAATATTATGCCCTTTTAATCACTCAATGTCCGCGTCAATATCTTCTTTAAATTTGTCACTTTAAGCAGTGAACAGCAGCTAAGCAAATAAACTGGCCAAAACAATTATTGGTCTTTCTATGCAGCAGTTTTGAAATTTCTTCTCCCCATCCCCTTTGGCACAATTTGTCAGAGTGCTGTGCGCAGGCCACACACAGATGTAGCCGACAGCTGACCCAAGCTGCTGACAGATTCGGCACATTTCCTAATGTCAGTTCCAGTGCCTGTGGTAATTGCGCACCAATGAGCTAGATGTTTGTGTTCTTGGTGGCCGTACCCACACACGACTGCACTGCACCCTTTCCCAGGTGACCTGTTCTCCCACCAGCAGCAGTGAAGGGAGCCAGTGGGAGGAGAGACAAGTGGAGCTTTGTGACAGCCTGAGAGAGAGAGGGTATCCAGTAGATTGGAGCTTCCATGAGCCAGATGCTATGAATATTGCTGCAAGTTAGGAAAACTACAAAAATGGGGGAGATGGATTGGTTTTGGCCCACAAGCCATAGTTTGCCTATCCCTGATGTAGAACGTGGCTCAATGGAAAAGAGTCAACATGGTTTTAGTGAAGGGAAGTCTTGCCTTACCAATCTTTTAGATATTTTTGAAGGTAGCAGAACTAGAAAAGGTGCAGAGGATGGCAACAAAAATGATAAAGGGGATGAAACAACTTCCCTATAATGAGAGGCTGTCCAGGTTAAGACTCTTCAGCTCGGAAACGAGAAGAGTGAAAGAAGACACGACAAAAGTTTATAAAATTATGCAGAGACATGTTAGGTACTTAAAGGACCTCTGTGCATAGGCCCACGTAATTTAGGCCTATACAGCCCTCCCACCTGAGGTTTTGATAATTAAATATAATAATCATGATCAGATTCCCTATCTCCCAAAAATGGTCCTATAAAAACATGGGACACTAGTGTTACTGAACTCCTACTAGCCTTATAGGGCCAATTAAAAAAAAAAAATCAGCACCAACCACGCTGGAATAGCCAAGAGTATAGACGGCACTGACTGATTCTTACGTGATAAGTGATATGCTACCAGTTTCTCACCTCCATCACACCTTGGGGCCGATGCAATAATTGTGTGCAGAAAATGAGCGCTCAATGTTAAGTGCCCGTTTTTCTAATGTGCGCCCAGTCACCTCTCCTAGAAGCGTAATTCGATATTTAAATGAAGAGTTGCACTAAAAAGGAGGTGCTAGGGAAAATGTGTTCGTCCCTAGTGCCTCCTCAGCATCAGGCACACAGGAGAGGTGGCTGTCGAGCAGGTTGGGAAAACAGACAATTAATCTACGAGTGTCCGTTTTCTCTCGCTACCGGCATAGACAAAGGCCTGGATCGTGTATCTTATGTGTGCATTGGGCATCCAGAATGTTTTTTTTCCCCAAAAAATGTTTTTTAACTAAATACTGTTTTATTTGGTTCCTCCTACTTAGTATCGCGACGATACTATGAGGAGGAATCACAGAGAGGATTTTTCTTTTTTTTTCAATGCGCCTATGAGCGAGGATATTTTTATGCCAGCCCTGAGCTGGTGTAAAATTTGCTGCGTTGCAAGGGTACATTGGCCGTGCAGAAAATCTATTGGATCACGTGCTGCAAGAGTCCATATTGCTCATCCATGTAGTGCAAAGCCTGGCCAGCTATGCAATACTGGGCAGTGAAGGGACTGAGCATTGAAATGAAAATAAAACAACATATAGGAATCCAAGGTCATTTCGAGGACATAAGTGCACTGGGATAACAGCCTGAATAAATGACTAAATGAGTGTCTGAGGCTTGAGCCTCATGATAGTAAGAAAGTAAAGTTAAAGCCTCTGGTATTTTCCAGAAACTGAAAACTCTGGCATTTTCCAGAAAACTGAAAAGTTAACAGCAAGCGAAAGTGTTGTTGTAACCGTATCCAAAAGTCAGTAAGGAGGCCCAGACAACTGATCCGCAAAGATAGACTTTTATTGCCAGCAAGATGCAGCTAAGACAAGGGCTTCGTACAACTGCATGCCACGCCCCCTTAGGAGCAAACTTTTATACACTTTACAGTTCTTATCTTTCACACATGCGTTCTACTAACTGCTGAACAAACAATTTACAAACTGCTGAACAAGCATTTGCTAGCGTGGTCCTCTAGTAGGTGTAGCTTATGATCAGACTATGTTTCGTTATTTAATTGACGTGTTAGACATTTATAGCGGCGATCGTATTAATACAATACAAATTATTATTCCAAAATGGAGTCACGTTCCACTAAATGTTAGTACGTAACTGCGTCACTACGTATTACATGCTGTTTGCGTTTCAAATGTTAATACATTCAAGATGGCTGTGCGTTTCACTGCTGGCATGGTTAGTTGAAAGGTTTTCAGTCATCTCATTCTTCAGACGTTCACAAAATCGAACTCCTTCATTGTGGACTATAGATAAGGGAGCTGGAAGAGACTAGTTCACGCTGGGTAGGAGAGAATGTAGCGAAAAGCTACATTGAGAGATTTGTGTGTTGGAAATCACATATGCCTGTTTACTTCAGAGTATAAAGGCTTGATGTAAAATTAGGATTGCTGTGTATCTTATCAAAATGTTAAGTATTGCTGTTTTCAACCCTCACAATTAACTAAATTCATAACAGATAGAATTAAGGCTGAAATTTCTGGTCTAGCAACCCCGTAGAGATTTATGGATGTTCTCATAAAATTAGTAATTCAAACTCCCCAAGTAGGATTGCGTAGTAATTTCTTTGATATACCTTAAAATTATATAACCTTCAATATGTATATGATCTACTCCTTCTATTGTGGACTTTGGAAACTATGGTTAAGTATAATTTTCTTGTTTTTTCTTATTTCTTCTCTATATCCAATTTTGTTTAAACCACATGATGTAACGATATCAAGAACTTCTTGATTATGTAATTTGAAAAGTTGATAAAAAAAAAAAAAAAAAATTAGGATTGCAATACTGCCTTTGGCCCCTCCGCAGAGAGCTGAAGGTTAGAGCAGTATCTCCAGGGAGAAAGAGACGGGCTTGCTGTAAACTATTTTTTTTTCCTATACTTTTCTATACTGCTTACTGACTGGAACTTATTTGCTTGCCGTCTAAGAAATACATTTATCTAAATTACTTGAATTGGCTCTGAGTAGATCTCTTCCTGTACAATACATTCAGGTAAGTATATTATCAAAAGTTTAGTATTTCCAGGGACAAGCACCACAAATGTTCAGCCCGGAGCAGCCTCTTTGGTAAATATATGAGCAGGGGGCTAAACACCAGCTACGTCTTCGGGATGCGTGATTCAATATTTAAAGGAAGAGTTGGGCTAAAAAGGAGGCGCTAGGGGAAAATCTGTGCATCCCTAGTGCCTCCTTGGCAGCGGGTGCACAGGAGAGGTGGCTGTCAAGCAGGTTGGAAAAAGGGACGCTCAATCTCCGAGCAGTGCTGGCATAGACAAGGTACAAGATACGTGACCTGGGCCATGCATCTTATGTGTGTATTGGGCATCCAGATTTTTTTTTTTAAACTAAATACTGCTTTATTTGATTCCTCCTACTTAGTATCGCAACAATACTATTAGGAGGGAATGACAGGATTTTTCTTTTTTTTCAATGTGCCCATACCTTTACGTCAGCCCTGAGCTGGCGTAAAATTTGCTGCTTTGCAAGGGAGCGCTGGCCACGTGGAAGATTTATTGGATCACTGGGATTAGCTAATGGCCTCATCTGCATGAAGTTACATGTGATGAGCGCTATCAGCTACTTGGTGATTTGGACGGGTGTTTTGGACCCGCTAAGCCCCCCCGTATTGGATCTCAGGGGGTTATGGATGCGTGTCAAGTCCTGCGCCGTGGCTAGCGCGTGGCATTGCATCGGCCTCCTTGTCTGTCTCTCACGCACATTCTTCTAGCTCTCTCTCCCACCCCATCATGTATTTATTTATTTATTTGTTTGTTTGAAGTTTTTATATACCGACATTCATCTGGGATATCACATTGGTTTACATTAAACGTTAAAAACTGCACATGAAATGCGCTTGACATATAACAAGAGAACAGGTATATATAGAACAAATGATCACCAGCTCTTTTGCACCCCCTTCCCATGTATTGTGCTCCCACACTCTCCCACGCATGTCCTCTCCTCCCACATGATTCTCATCCCCCCCCCCCCCCCCCCCCATACCCAGGACCTCTTTCCGCATCTCAGAAAACCCAAGTTTGCATTGCTGACTTCAGGGAGATGGGGAGGTAAATACATTCATCGCCTCGTCTCCTTCTTCTCACCTCCCCATCATTCAACCCCCTTTTGTGTCGCTCCTTACTTCCCCCAGCATTCATCCCCTCATCACCTCCACCAGCATTTATCCTCTCTCACCCCACCCCTCTTTTTGCACCACAAGCATTCATTCCCTCTTCACCTCAGCCCCTTTCAGCATTTACCCGCTCTCCTTCCTCATCAATCATTTACAGTTCAAGAGCGTGCGCTAGGATGCCTCCTTCCTTCTCCCCAGTTCTGCCCTCAGCTGCGTCCTGAGATCACAGGTTATGGGTGTGCCCATGTCTATATCTGGGTTGATAAAACATGGAGGTAGGCAATCTAAAAAAAAAGCCGTGGGGGCAACACAAATGATAGAGGCCAAGGAATGTCCGTTAACATTCTTTATTTGGAGACTTAACGGACATTCCTTGGCATCTATCGTTTGTGTTGCCCCCGTGTCTATATCTGGTACAGGCTGCCAGGACCAGTGCAAGGGTATTGGGCTCCCTAGGCAAACCTTACAGCCTGGCAGTCCCCTCCCCCCACCTCCCCATACACAATTTTACATGAAAAATGACATTTGGAGGTAAAAAATAATATACACGTTGTTGTGATAGTTATATGCACTGTTGTGATGCCAACAAGAAAACTTTGCAACTTGGAATTCATATGGCATTACACCTATTGTTACATGTTTCGTGTCGGCATGGTCCTCTCCTATCAACACAGTACTATCTGCCAACACTCAAACAGCTGCAACCCCACCTATGAAAAGGAATACCACAAATATTACACCAGAATCTCAAATATCAATACACCTCCTATCAGGAAAACAGAACAGGCCAAGCTATTACATATTCCTACAGAGAAACCACATGCTAGAAGAATGCTTCACCTCAGATTTGCATGCAGGACACAAACTCTCACCAAATACAGAATAAAGCCACATAAAGTATAAATAGAAATGTGCAGACAAAAACTGAATTGCAAAATGCAACACGCCAGACTCTATACAGTGCAACAATGGAAAAACAAACATTCCTCATGAAACAAACAATAAAATCAAGAGATATAAATCATTAATCATAATAGTAAAATCATACTAATAAAATAATTTCAAAACAGCTGATGAATAGAATATCAAATAAATAAAGACATGCAAATTGAAAGTTTTCCCAAACACAAATAAAATATTTCAAAACAACAAACACATAAACAAGACACTTTGATATAAACTGAGTCCGCTTGACAAGGGGAGGGGAGGGGGGGTAGTTGGGTCTAGTTTGGTTGAGTGGAACATGTACTGAGCACGATATTGGTTCAGTGAAAGGTATGATCTGTCAAAACAATGTTCAAAGTTTTATTCATACTGTGTTTGAAACATTAAAATTCAATAAAGAAATATATAAAAAAAAATAAATAAATAAGGATAAAAAAATCTCCCACGCTCATACCTGGAAACATTTGATGTTCAGTCTGAGCTTGTTATGGATTAATGGGAGGAAGCAGTGGCTGTGATACAAAGACTTTCTCCTCTCTCTCACATACACACGCTCTAACACAAGCATATTCCCTTACTCACACATATTCATACACATACTCACTCTCCCCCACATGCTTTCACATTCACATACACTTGCTCTCTCTCCTCCATATGCTCTCATATACACATACACTTGCTCTCTCTCTCCTACATGCACACACACACACACATATTCTCCCCCCCCATGCTTTCTCACACACACATGCTCTCTCTCCCCCACACACTCACTCTTCCTCATATGCTCTCTCTCAAAAACACATACTCTTTTTCCCCCCCATGCTCTCTCCCCCCCCCCCCATATGCTCTCATATACACATGCACTCACACATGCTCACACACATGTACTCTTTTCTTTTACTCTCCCTCCTATGTATAGGCAGCAGCAGCTTTCTTCTTGGACTTCCACAGCATCAGGAGGCCTCCACTGTTTTCCTCGTTCAGCAGATATGCTGCCTCTCTTCTGCAGTGCATTCAGCTGATCCTGCCTCTCTCCAACCACGTGGCCCGGCCGATCACCGCCTCTCTCCTGCCGCACGGCCCGGGTGATGCTGCAATTGACCCTCTCAGTCTTTTCTTCTGGATGCTCCTTCCAGCTACGATGATTGGGCATTCTTCTTCCTGCCCACGCGGGCCCACAACACATTTTCTCTTCCAGTTCTCGAAGGCTGGAAGAAGGAGGTCCTGCAGCTGCCACCAATGTCGGGAATTGGGACAAAGTTTTTTCACAATTCTCAGCAGGTCCGATGGAAGCAGTAGGTGGCTGTGGGGTCGCCGCCAACCCTGTGGCACCCTAGGCAATTGCCTAGTTTGCCTAGTGCTTCCACCAGCCCTGGGTACAGCCCTTCCCCTCCTGTTGAAACAAGGGGATTGGGTAGAAAGGAATGAGACTAGAGCCCAGGACCCAGCAGAACAGAAAACAAATTGCTCTGCTCCCTTGTCCAGCCCCTCTGCTCATGTTTTTCCCCACGTGCTGCCAGCGGTTTTTGCTCCAGCCTTGCCTCCTTCCCCACAGGACAGGAAGGAAGAGAGACTGGAGCAGACACTACAGAGAAGAAAGTTACTGCTTTTCCAGTCCCTCCCTTCCTGTTCTTTGGAGGAGAAGGGCTGTAAAAGTAAACAAAACAGCTGTTTGAGATTTAGGCCACAGGCCAATATATGTGCCCATGACTAGCAATGCCCCTGAAATTGATAGTGAGGTGGGACAGGTAAATAAAGGGTGGTTATTTACCCTAACAAATAACAGTAAAATAAGGAGACACACTATGAAATTAATAAACAGATTTAAAACAAATCCCAGACAGTACCTTTTCTCTCAATGCACAACAAAGCCGTGAAACCTGTTGCCAGAGAACATGAGCTGATAATGAGTTCAAATATTTGGTGTCTTTTACCAAATTGGAGATCAAAAGACTGGTACTGAAATGCCTTCCTGGGTAAAGTGCAAATTGAAATGCAGAGGGATATATAAGGCAGTACATTTGCTTATGTCAGTTGGAGGAGCTGAAAGGAACAGAGAGCAAGTCATTCTTTTTCAGAGTCCCTGGGCCCGCGTCTTCCAGGTTTCTATGAACACTGGCTTATATACAAGGAGGGCGTATAAGGGAGGTGTTCTTTTTTTGTTCTTTGTTGTCCTTTGATTAATGTTCTGTCTTTATTTCTGTCTGTCTCCTATTTACCTGTATTGACTTATGTACAGCTTACTGTGATACTGTAGTCAAGGTTGCTATTATTTTGCTATTTATTATTCATATATTTATAACATTTAGTGAACTAAGTTTTTCTTTACAAGGCTGTGTGTAGAGTGTTCTATGACATAATATAAAATATATCCCCACACGGCCACTGTGCACAATAGCGCCTATGGCTGAGGCCACATCGGCCATAGGCTAGCTATGGCTTTGCTGCTAGGCTTCTTACTCTTCTTTGGCTGCTGGCAGAATGGGCTCCACAAGTAGTCTCTGTCCCCAGGTCTCTCACTATTCCATTGCTGGTGAGGTGGGCTCCACCTGCAGCTAGCACTGATGAGGTTTTGCCACCCTGAGGATCTGGTACTCTAGATAATTGTCTAATTTGTCTAGTGGCAGCACTGGCCCTGCTACCATTATCTTCACCTACTATATGTTAGATTTAGCAGAAATGTAAAGAGGTACTTCTTTTTTAAGAGTGTGGTGGATGCTTGGAATGGCATACCAGAAGAGGTGATACAAGCTGATGATACGGTAGAGTTTAGTCATACTTGGGACAAATCTAGAGGGTAATAGGGGTAGTAGTGTTGAAAGGTGAGGTAAAAGACATATGGGAGGGGAGCTGGTGTTGATTTAAGTATGAGAATTTATTTACTTATTTTTCTCAGTTGTAAAGAACCAGAGAATAAGATGACTGGATAAACCAATTGGTCTTTATCTGCCATCATCTACTATGTTACAATGTTTATTTACTTTATTTGTTTAGATTGAGCTGATTCCTTTTCATTGGTACGTCAAGGCAAGGTCTTGAGAACAACACAGTAGTTTGGGGCACTGCATGACTGAACTTGGTGCCAGAAAGAATCATCTGTTCTGCTTGCAGCAGTGACCACGGGAGCAAGGCGCAGGCCTGGGTTTAGGAATAGGCAACATAGGAAACTGCCTAGGGTGCCAAATTTTGAAGGTACTGTACCCGAGCCAAAAAGGAGCCTACTTCTTCTGGAAGCAGAGTTGTCCACTACTGCTCCTCCCCAATTCCTTTTCTCTGATGCTCTATTCTCACCTTGCTTGCCCTATAGTGCCCAGGAAAAGCCTTGTTTAAGCAATAGGCAGTGTGCCTTCAGTGGGAAGCATTCCACTGGTATGTAATTTAAAAAGTACCTTTAGCCCACACGATCCAATATACTTGGCAGGTTATCCTATATACATGCATAATAAAAATTATTTATCTTTGTCAAGCAACTCCTGCATAAATTATACCCAGGATTGCCACAAACGGTGAACAAGCAGCGTGACTGTCCTTGATGCAATGGCAGGGGTGGTACACTATGCTACTCTTAAGGGTCTTTATTAAGCTAATTACAATTTAAAGATAATTTAGACATCATGTCCCTTCCAACATTACCTTAACAAAGAACTGAAAGAAAGCATCTTTAAGCATCCATTAGCCTCATAACATATAATTTCTACTTCACTAATCAAGTGATCTTCTTTTAACTATATTTATTTTTCACTATTCCTATTTTCATTTAATGACCAAACCACTGTACATTCAAGAAAGTTGCTATCAAAGATCCCTTCGTTAGGCCTTCGATAGCTCAGCTGGTAGAGCGGAGGACTGTAGGTAACATTCCAGACATCCTTAGGTCGCTGGTTCGATTCCGGCTCGAAGGACTACCAATATTTTTTTTAAAAACTACTAAGATATTTTTAAAAAATATGGCTGAAAGACAAAAATATTATAGATTCATTATTGTTATGCATATATATATTTATTACTTCAATGTCTATCTTATACCAGTTGTTATGTTTAAGCGTCCATTACTCGCGAAGCATTTTTATTGAACTGTTTCAGGTGGCGGCCTGAATCTTTCGGCAGGACTAACTGCAAAATTATAACAAAGAAAACACATTTCCGTGTCGTCTGGGGCAACGCGCTGTAGACACGTGGTTTGTTATGCGCTAGGGAGAATCGGTTGGAGGTTTAGAACCGTGCGCAGGACAGCAGACAGGGCTCTACTATTTAAGTCGACCTGTTTCTTCGTCAGCCTGTGCGCCACTTTTTCCTAACAGGAGAGGCGCGCTGCAGCACACCATCTCCTGCCTGTCTCGTGCCCGGACTCGCTGGGAGATTGGCTCGTCGGTCCCCCGAGGAGGCCGGGCGAACAGCCTTGCTGCGGAGTGAATGGCAGTGAAAGGTCTGCACAGTTTCACTGCCTGAATAAGAAAGCTGTTAGGATAATTGTTGTAGCGGGCAGGTGGCGAATATGCTTATTAACACAATAAAACTGGATTACTTCACTCTCGTTCCCAATAAATGACTAGTAGTTAAATGGCAAACAGAGTAGTTATATCTATCTAACTTTCAAAGGTATTAATAAGGATGGGGGATTAGCTCAAATGGTAGAGCGCTCGCTTAGCATGCGAGAGGTAGCGGGATCGATGCCCGCATCCTCCAGATTATTTTACTTTAGAAAAGCAATTAAAAATTGTTCATACATTTTGCTATGTAAATTTTGATGGCTATGCAAATTTAGATGGATATTAAGAATATCAGGGAAGATTTAAGGCAGGTGTGAGCAAACTTTTACACTAAACCTAAACACTGCATATTAAAAAAAATACAAAATCTTTAGACATTTTTCCACTGGGTCCTATAAATTGGAGCTGGCTTCAAATTTTATAAAATTTTTTCCACCTCTCCTTTCTTTTCTCTCATTGTCTTCTCCCTTCGTCCCTTCTTCTCTCTAAGGACAGTAAAATCAAACTTTCACCTCCACCACATATGTTGCAGCAACACTTTTTCTTTAATTCTTTTTTTTACTTATTTTACATCTTTGATCTAAAAACATCAACAAAAAGTTTCTCTTTAAAAAGTGTCTTCTTCCTTAATTTGAGGTATTTTCATCTATACACAAAGTACATAATCTATAAAGCTCTAGATCAAAGCGGTTGTACAAGCATTTTTTTGCCAAGTTACGACTCCTCCACTACATGAAACCATTCTTTGATGCTCATGACTTTCGCACAGTCTTCCAAGCCACAATTCTTACAGGTTTAGATTATTGTAACTCCTTATAACTTGGTCTTCCAAAAAATATACTACGACCATTACAATTATTACAAAATGCCACTGGCCATCTTTTTTCTGGGACACTCAGTCGTAAACACATTTCACCAACTTTACAATCGCTTCCCATAGCTTGGTGAATTCCATATAAGATAGCCACATTGCTTCACTATGAATCACTGTACTCTTTTATTTCTATAGCCCTGCAAGGTCTCTCTATCCATCCTCCAAAAACCTATGGATGTCTCATCACACAGCTTTACTCTATTAGAGGAGGACCAGACCTGTGGAATTCAATTCCATTGTGTATCGGCAGCATTACTGACCAAACAGCTATTAAGAAATCTTTAAAAACACATTTATTTCAGCAGGCATTCAAAATGGTTCCTGAATAATTAGCCAATTACTTCCAACTTTTGTATTTCAATGCAGATATTGTCCACGGTACTACTGTTGTAATGTAATATTTTGTTATCTGTTACATGTTCTGCTTTTATGTCTTGATTAATGTTCAGCTTGGAGAAGAGATGGCTGAGGGGGGATATGATAGATGTCTTTAAAATCATGAGAAGTCTAGAACAGGTAAATGTGAATCGGGTATTTACTCTTTTGGATAATAGAAGGACTAGGGGGAACTCCATGAAGTTAGCAAGTAGCCCATTTAAAACTAATTAGAGAAAATTATTTTTCACTCAACACACAATTAAGCTCTAGAAATTGTTGCCAGAGGCTGTGGTTAGTGCTGTTAATGTAGCTGGGTTTAAAAAAGGTTTGGATACGTTCTTGGAGAAAAAGTCCATTAACTGCTATCAATCAAGTTGACTTAGGGAACAGCCACTGCTATTACTGGCATCAGTAGCATGGGATAGACTTAGTTTTTGGGTACTTGCCAGGTTCTTGTGGCCTGGATTGGCCACTTTTGGAAACAGGATGCTGGGCTTGATGGACCCTTGGTCCATAGCCAGACTGGATCAGACCAAGGGTCCATCAAGCCCAGCATCCTGTTTCCAACAGTGGCCAATCCAGGCCACAAGAACCTGGCAAGTACCCAAAAACTAAGTCTATCCCATGCTACTGATGCCAGTAATAGCAGTGGCTGTTCCCTAAGTCAACCTGATTGATTGCAGTTAATGGACTTCTTCTCCAAGAACGTATCCAAACCTTTTATAAACCCAGCTACATTAACAGCACTAACCACATCCCCAACTAAGTCTATCCCATGCTAATAATAGCAGTAGCTATTTTCTAAGTCAACTTAATTAATAGCAGGTAATGGACTTCTCCAAGAACTTATTATGTTCTTAATGTTTTCGATTTTGATGCATGCAAACTTGTACCTTGCCCTGAACTTTGGAGGGCACGGGATATAAACTATTTTAAAAAAGACATATATATTATGAGGTTGCTATTCAGCACTATTTAGCCAGATAAATTAGGACTTATCCAGCTAAGTAGCGGCAAATGAATATCTGTCTCCACTGAATGGCTGCCACTTAGTCATATACAGGCCGATACAGTACAGTGCGCTCCGGTGGAGCGCACTATTAACCCGCGATTGGACGCACGTTTTGAATGCGCTAGCTTTACCCCTTATTCAGTAAGGGGTAATAGCGCGTCCAAAACGCACATCCAACCCCCCCCCCCAACCTAATAGCGCCCGCAACATGCAAATGCATGTTGATGGCCCTATTTGGTATTCCCGCACGATACAGAAAGTAAAATGTGCAGCCAAGCTGCACATTTTACTTTCAGAAATTAGCGCCTACCCAAAGGTAGGCGCTAGTTTTTCCGAGCACCGTGAAAGTGCACAGAAAAGCAGTAAAAACTGCTTTTCTGTGCACTCCCGAAAGTTAAATAAAAAGTAAAAAAAATAGAAAAAAAAATTTGAAATAGGCCCGTGGCTTGTGGGTCGAAAACCGGTCGCTCAATTTTGCTGGCGTCCGGTTTCCGAACCCTTGGCTGTCTGCGGGCTCGAGAACCGATGCCGGCAAAATTGATCGTCGTCTGACAAACCTGCTGACAGCCGCTGCTCCTGTCAAAAGAAGTGCTAGGGACGCGCTAGTATCCCTAGCGCCTCTTTTTACCGCCAGCCCTAATTTTAATAAATTAAAATACTGTATCGCGCGCACAGGAGAGTGGCCTGTGAGCACGCCGGGAGAGTGGGCCCGCTCGCCCGCGATTTTACTGTATCAGCCCGATAACTAGCTATCCAGCTAAATAGTTAGCCAGCTAAGTGGCAGGCAAGGCATGGGAGTTCCAGGGGAGAGCTGATGTAGCCAGACTGCACTGCTGAATATATGGACTAAGTTAGCCAGATAGGTTTATCTGGCTAACTAGCTGAGCCACACCACGGTTGAATATGGACCTCTATCTGCCTTTCACCTTTCTTTCATCCATGCAGTCTTTCCCCCACCCCATAACAGGAGGATAGTGAGTCCACGTGAGGGGAGAGAGCAGATCCAGGCTACTGCAAGAAGCCGTCCCATTTTTGCAAACCCTCCCCCCCCCCCCCCCAGCAGCATTATTCAACATCAACAACACTCACTCAGCTTTCCATACCTTTAGAGCTGAGATGGGAGGGAGGAATTCAGCAGAAGGCTGAAGCAGGCTGGAGCTAGGGCTGCCCCTTTTATAAGTGCAGCAATTGCTGTAGTGGGTGGCATGAAGAGTCAGCTGCTGCTCCAGTTGGCTTCCAAAGGAAAAGGCGCCAATCACGTTTCCAGCCCAGACTGCCATGGCGAAGCTGATGTTGACTTTCCCGCCCATGTGTATGCCTGCCTGCATACCTATCATCAAAGGTCTGAACTGACCCAATTTTGCACATTTCAGTGCTTCATCAAAGGTGACATTTTGGGCTTTTGTGGATGACTTCAGGCACTCAGGCAAGCTGCATCTAATGCTATATAAAAATGTAGGTGGGCCAGAAGAAAGGTATTTATGGGTCAAATTTGGCCTGTGTGCCTTACTTTGCCCACCCTTGTCTTAAGGTATAATAGGAGGTACAGGTAACACACACACAACTAACTATCAAAACACAAACTGATGACACATTTGTGCCATTGATCTACACCTCAAGGAATGCCTTTTACCCTTTTGGTAGCCTTTCTTTATACCGTTGCCAAGCTGTTTATATCCTTCTAGAAGAACGGTCTCCAGAACTGGAAAAAGTATGCTACCTGAGGACTATATTTTAGTTCTGCTCTACACTCAATTCTTTCTTTGTCTAATGTTCTAGAATATTTAGTTTGCCAGGCCTCTAGCATTTCTGGCTTCTCATGTTATTCTCTTGGATGGCCAAGCACAATGAAACCTACAGAATTCATGGTGATGGCAGAGTTTGTCTTCCTCACCTTCTGAAGGTAAACACAGAATGCTTAAGAACATAAGAAAATGCCATACTGGGTCAGACCAAGGGTCCATCAAGCCCAGCATCCTGTTTCCATCAGTGGCCAATCCAGGCCATAAGAACCTGGCAAGTAACCAAAAACTAAGTCTATTCCATATTACCATTGCTAATGGCAGTGGCTATTCTCTAAGTGAACTTAATAGCAGGTAATGGACTTCTCCTCCAAGAACTTAAACACAGCTATACTAACTGCACTAACCACATCCTCTGGCAACAAATTCCAGAGTTTAATTGTGCATTGAGTAAAAAAGAACTTTCTCCGATTAGTTTTAAATGTGCCCCATGCTAACTTCATGGAATGCTCCCTAGTCTTTCTATTATCTGAAAGAGTAAATAACCGATTCACATCTACCCGTTCTAGACCTCTCATAATTTTAAACATCTCTATCATAACTCCGCTCAGCCGTCTCTTCTCCAAGATGAAAAGTCTTAACCTCTTTAATCTTTCCTCATAGGGGAGCTGTTCCATTCCCCTTATCATTTTGGTAGCCCTTCTCTGTACCTTCTCCATCGTAATTATATCTTTTTTGAGATGCGGCGACCAGAATTGTACACAGTATTCAAGGTACGGTCTCACCATGGAGCGATACAGAGGCATTATGACATTTTCCATTTTATTCACCATTCCCTTTCTAATAATTCTCAACATTCTGTTTGCTTTTTTGACTGCTGCAGCACACTGAACCGACGATTTCAATGTGTTATCCACTATGACGCCTAGATCTCTTTTTTGGGTTGTAGCACCTAATATGGAACCCAACATTGTGTAATTATAGCATGGGTTATTTTTCCCTATATGCATCACCTTGCACTTATCCACATTAAATTTCATCTGCCATTTGGATGCCCAATTTTCCAGTCTCACAAGGTCTTCCTGCAATTTATCACAATCTGCTTGTGATTTAACTACTCTGAACAATTTTGTATCATCTGCAAATTTGATTATTTCACTCATCGTATTTCTTTCCAGATCATTTATAAATATATTGAAAAGTAAGGGTCCCAATTCAGATCCCTGAGGCACTCCATTGTCCACTCCCTTCCACTGAGAAAATTGTCCATTTAATCCTACTCTCTGTTTCCTGTCTTTTAGCCAGTTTGCAATCCACGAAAGGACATCGCCACCTTTCCCATGACTTTTTACTTTTCCTAGAAGCCTCTCATGAGGAACTTTGTCAAACGCCTTCTGAAAATCCAAGTATACTACATCTACCGGTTCACCTTTATCCACATGTTTATTAACTCCTTCAAAAAAGTGAAGCAGATTTGTGAGGCAAGACTTGCCTTGGGTAAAGCCATGCTGACTTTGTTCCATTAAACCATGTCTTTCTAAATGTTCTGTGATTTTGATGTTTAGAACACTTTCCACTATTTTTCCTGACACTGAAGTCAGGCTAACCGGTCTGTAGTTTCCCGGATCGCCCCTGGAGCCCTTTTTAAATATTGGGGTTACAGTTGCTATCCTCCAGTCTTCAGGTACAATGGATGATTTTAATGATAGGCTACAAATTTTTACTAATAGGTCTGAAATTTCATTTTTTAGTTCTTTCAGAACTCTGGGGTGTACACCATCTGGTCCAGGTGATTTACTACTCTGTTTGTCAATCAGGCCTACCATGTCTTCTAGGTTCACCGTGATTTGATTCAGTCCATCTGAATCATTACCCATGAAAACCTTCTCCATTACAGGTACCTCCCCAACATCCTCTTCAGTAAACACCGAAGCAAAGAAATCATTTAATCTTTCCGCGATGGCCTTATCTTCTCTACTTGCCCCTTTAACCCCTCGATCATCTAACGGTCCAACTGACTCCCTCACAGGATTTCTGCTTCGGATATATTTTAAAAAGTTTTTACTGTGAGTTTTTGCCTCTACAGCCAACTTCTTTTCAATTCTCTCTTAGCCTGTCTTATCAATGTCTTACATTTAACTTGCCAACATTTATACTTTATCCTATTTTCTTCTGTTGGTTCCTTCTTCCAATTTTTGAATGAAGATCTTTTGGCTAAAATAGCTTCTTTCACC
This sequence comes from Rhinatrema bivittatum, assembly GCF_901001135.1. Classification (NCBI taxonomy): domain Eukaryota; kingdom Metazoa; phylum Chordata; class Amphibia; order Gymnophiona; family Rhinatrematidae; genus Rhinatrema; species Rhinatrema bivittatum. The sequence continues at coordinate 530,605,022 of NC_042617.1, forward strand.
TCCCCTTTTAACCATGCCGGTAATCGTTTTGCCTTCTTTCCACCTTTCTTAATGTGTGGAATACATCTAGACTGTGCTTCTAGAATGGTATTTTTTAACAATGACCACACCTCTTGGACATTTTTTACTTTTGTAGCTGCTCCTTTCAGTTTTTTTCTAACAATTTTTCTCATTTTATCAAAGTTTCCCTTTTGAAAGTTTAGCACGAGAGCCTTGGATTTGCACACGTTCCTCTTCCAGTCATTAAATCAAATTTGATCATATTATGATCACTATTGCCAAGCGGCCCCACCACAGTTACCTCTCTCACCAAGTCCTGTGCTCCACTGAGAATGCTCTGTCCTCATGTGGAGTAGGGGGATCACCTCAATCCTGCTCAGTCCCAAACTAAGCACAGAGTACTGGAGGAAGCAACTGGGACTCAATCGGGATTGAAGGTAATGATGTAGCCAACTCTGAAAGTGAATGAGAGGCTGAGGGAGGGTATGTGAATGAACTGATGGACAGATGAAGAGAGAAAAAGACAAGAGGTGCAGAGAGCACAGTGGGGAGCAAAATGGGCTGCTGCCCCGTGTGTCACATTGCAAGGGGCGTCATCAAGCCACTGTCTTCCCCCCCCATTGATGCAGGCAGTCCATGGATCCAAAACAAAAAGTTGTTTTCCCATGTCCCAATCCAGCCTGTATGGGGCCCTAGGAGGGAACAAGGTAAGAGCAAGAGATCACATGTTGTATTGGGGGGGTGGGGGGTCCACTGAAAGAAGAAAGCAAGAGAGTGTGTATGTGAGTGGGGTGAGGACATTGAGAAACAGGAGCAAGGGTGTATAGGGGCAGTGAGAAGAGAGTGAGCAGGGGGCAGTGACAGGAGAGATCAAGAGTGTGTATATAAAATCACCGAACATGTAAATAGACATGGTTTAATGGGACACAGCCAGCATGGTTTTACCAAGAGAAGTCTTGCCTCACAAATCTCCTACATTTTTATGAAGGGGTGAATAAACATATGGACAAAGGTGAACCAGTGGATGTAGTGTTTTTGGATTTTCAGAAGGCATTCGACATAGTCCCTCATGAGAGGTTTCTAAGAAAACTAAAAAGTCATGGGATAGGAGGCGATGTCTTTTCGTGGATTGCAAACTGGTTAAAAGACAGGAAACGGAGAGAAGGATTAAATGGTCTGTTTTCACAGTGGAAAAAGGTAAACAGTGGAGAGTACTAGGACCAGTGCTTTATAATATATTTATAAAAAATATGGAAAGGGGCACAACGAGTGAGGAGCTTAAATTATGCAGAGTAGTTAAATCTCAAGCGGATTGTGATAATTTGCAGGAGGATCTTGTGAAACTGGAAGATTGGATGTCCAAATGGCAGATGAAACTTAATGTGGACAAGTGCAAGGTGATGCATATAGGGAAACATAACCCTTGCTGTGGTTACATGATGTTAGGTTCCACATTAAGACACAGGAAAGAGATCTAGGCATCATAGTGGATAATACATTGAAATTGTCAGCTCAGTGTGCTGCAGCAGTCAAAAGAGGAAACAGAATGTTAGAAATTATTTGGAATAAAATGAAGAATGTTAAAATGTTTCTGTATCACTCCATGGGAAGACCGCATCTTGAATACTGTGTGTAATTCTGGTCACCACATCTCAAAAGACATATAGTTGCACTGGAGAAAGTACAGAGAAGGGCGAGCAAAATGAAAAAGGGGATGGAATGGCTCACCTATAAGGAAAGGCAAAAAAGGTTAGGGCTGTTCAGCTTGGAGAAGAGACGGTTGAGAGGGGATATAATAGAGGTCTACAAAATCATGAAAGAACTTGAACGGGTAAATAGGAATTATTTACTCTTTTGGACAATACAAGAACTAGGGGGGAAATATTTTGTTAATAAAAACAGTTCTTTATTCAGCCAGTGCCCAAGAGGACAAAGGAAGGCCAATACAGAATTTACTTTTCACGATGACATTTATAAAACTGGAAACAAACATTTTCAGGCAAGAAACAAAGAGAGAAAAACAGAAGTGGGAAAAATGCAATGAAAATGAAGACAAGAAACACATAAGAAATAAATCAGAGACAAACGAAACAAAGTTCATAAAGTAATTTTATTTTTAAACTGTTCCTGGTATTTCACAGTAATAGCAGAAATTATAGGTTGGGCATGTCACAAGAGTTAGATAATACATAACTCAATTTACCAAAAAAGGTTTAAGTGACAGGAAATTATGATATAATGACGCAAAAAGGGAATCTGTGCGCACGCATGTTATAAAATCGGGCGTAGATATTAAAATCCGGCCCAAAGTGTAGAAGATAAGGAATAGTGATAAATCAAGGAGCCCTAGAAATATCATCCAAAGGGAAAGTAATTAATTATATTTATGTAGCAACCTAAACCAGGGAGCTTTACAATTTACATTGCATACAGGTTGAGTCCCTGCCCTAGAGAGCTTACATTCTAAGTGGGTACCTAAGATCCAAGCACCTGATGTATAAGTAATATTGTAGTTTCAAACTGCCCTTTCTGGATACCTCCTCTTTGCCTCTTACCCAAGGGGTTTCCACATTGACCAGGATGTGTTAAATTATTGCATACCTGCTAGATAACTAAAAGTCCCCTTTAGGGTTTTGAGCCATAATAAGCATAATAACTGCCCTATCCCTGTTCAGGCTCTTGGGAGATTTGTAGACCTGCTGAATAAATGGAATTGGGACTGCATGCCAAATCTGTCCTAGAGGACCCACAGAATGTCAGATTTTCAGGATATCCAGAACGAATATGCATGAGAAATTTGCATATCATGGAGACTCAGTATATGAAAATTTATCTCATTGATTTTCATTATGGATATCCTGAAAACACGACTGGCTGGGGGTCACCCAGGACAGGTTTGAGAACCTCTGCCTTAGGGACCAGAGGCTCAGTCTCTATCTGGAGGAAGAGGTATCTCTCACAGAAAGATGACCATTGGACCATCTATGTCCTTTGTGTAGAAATGAATCATCATTCATTCCCATGGAGAAGGAGAGATCAGTGGAGGAACAGTGCCACTCGACAGATGCATCCACTATCATCTCATTGAGATAATCAGATAGGAGAGAGGAGTTGGAGGTAGCGCCCTGACACAACATAGAGAAGTGAGGAGAATACGGAACTAGACTAAAGGTAAGATTAATTGTGATTTTACACTAACACCTTTAAACAAGGACACTAAATTTTAAGGTCTGGGAAAACAAATAAGAATGGGGGTAACTTGCTGATGTGGTTGTTACTGCCCTTAACCAATAAGCCTGATACTTTTGAAGTTACCATAAGTTTGCTGGGCAGACTGGATGGACCATTTAGTCATTTTCTGCCATCATTTTTATTTTATGTTATATTAAAGATGTGCTATTTCCCCAATTTATTTAGATTTTATTTTTATATTCCGCTTTTCGGCACGTAAAAGTGTACATCAAAGTAGATTAGGTATCTGCCATCTTTTGGAAGGAAGCTTACCAACTATCCCAGATTTTGGCCTGGAGAAAAACCAAAAATGATTAATTGGAATTGACTTTAACAATTGGCTATAACTTCAGAATAAACTCATTGGAAATATGTCACAATATATTGAAGATCTAAGGCATAAAAACTGGACTTGCAAATTCAAAGAGCTGTAAAGAACCTTATAATAATTTTCCATCATTTATCAGTAAAAGTTAAGTTGGAAAACAGATCAACTTCAGAATGCTTATTTTATTTATTTATTTAAAACATTTTATATACCGATTTTCACGGAGGGCATCCGACCAAAACGGTTCACAACTTCAAATTATAAAGAGATAAAAATAATAATAATACTAAAGAAAATAAAAACATAATAAATAAATAAAAAATAGTAAAGATTGAAGAAAAATACATTGTTTATAACAATGTGATTATTAATGTTGTTTACTATATACTTTAATTCTTAAAAAAGATTTAAACAATGCTCAGGGCCTAGAAGAGAAATCTCTTCCCCCTAGACAGGGAATTCTGGACTTTCAGAATGTATGAACATCAGGAAAGACTTTATCAACTTAACCCTTATTTGAGTTGTGGTCTTTGGGGTCCTGCAGTGGGACTCTAGCCCAGGGGTTACAGATACATTTGAGAACTGCATGTATATCATCAACATTGCAATCTATCATGTAGTTATACCCTAGTTACAGAAGAATAAGAAATTCTGCAACAAGCCCAGCTTATGGCTTCATAAATTTCTAAATCATGGCAAACTGTTTATAATTTTAGGTGTCTCAATTTGACCATAGCATAAAATGTATATACCTGGGAACTTTTCAGTGGTGGTCACCCTGAGATTGCTGTTGATAAGCAGAGGGTGAGGAAGGAATTAAATAATTTGAATCAGTTTTCTCTCTTCTACCCTACCTCCAATCAACATTTTCTCTATCATCTGTCCCTCTGACATCCAGAGATGACCCCCCCGCCCCCGCATACTTCCCCTTCCTGACCCCAGCGCTCTCTTTGCTCCCACCCCCTATAAGTCACAGCTCCATGACTTATGCATCCTCAATCTACCCTTAGCTGAAGGAATGCCCAAGTCCTGGAATCACTGCTGCAGACTGTTTTGGGTGTATTCCAGCCCCTTTCCAATTTCTCAACCACATGCTACTTGCAGTGGCTGCTCCAGTCTCACCCTACTTCTGTTCGCTGCAGGCTTACTGAGGAAGGGGGGTGGCTGAGTTGTATAGAAAGGACTTGAGATTTCTAGCGTTTCGCTTGAGACCTTGCAACTGATGCAAATTCCGAGTCTCAGGGTGAAGTCCTGAGCGGGCCCAAGTATGAAGATGTACATCCAAGCGTTCAGTTACAACAAACAGCAGACCCCTCAGAATTCAAGCACATAGTTTTTTGTAAGTGAACAAACAAAATAAAAGTTATTTAAGTTGTCTCCTCCTGCTTGTCGTCCTAGTCAAAAACATGGGAAGGAGCACTCAATCTGTCCTGGCTGTAACGGTCTCACTGACCAGGATTTCGGACAAGATTTTATCTGAACACTATAGGAAATATTCGGATACTTTTAAACATCAAAATAAAAACAATCTCGTCAGTCATTTCTTTCCAAGCTGCAGGCAGCTAGTCTTTGGTTAATGTTTTTCCAGTATTCTGGCTTTACCTTCTGGTTTGCAGGGTCTCTAGTGTAAGCCATGCAACACCTAAGAGTCAATTTAACAAATCCAAGTCTGCTGGTAGATTTAGCACAGTTATCGTTAAAGTCTTTGCAAAACTCTCAGCATTGAGATATGTATGAAAAAACTGCAAAAAAGCGAAATTAGAAACCAAACCGCCACAACGAACACCCTTCCACTGTACACCCATCACAGTCCTTGACTCAGAGAGAGGCTTGAAACGCAGATATTCCACATAGCCTGAGATTCAATGAAAGAACCAATCCCAAAGCAGTTTGCTTTGTGGCTAGTGGTAAAACCGCATGGACCAATCATAGCTCGTGTTGTTGTTGTCTGGCAGAGACGGGAAGCTTGGTGGGTTTGTTTGGGTTCGTGAGGCAGTGGTGGTGGCAGGGAAGCGGCGCTCCGTGCTCCGGCCTCCACACCTTCCTACCAGCCCTGCCCCGTCTTTTTTTCCTCCCTAACCGGGCACGCAGCGCCGGAACTCAGGTAAAGAGAGGGAGGTTGGTAGACAGCCGTAGGTCCGAAGGTCCGAAGGAAGAAAATAACAGCACCAAGAACCTCCGCCCCCTCTCCTCCGCCAGAGTCATCAACCGCTGGGATAACGGTCTGCTGTCCAGCGTGGGGCTGTACGTATACCTGTAAATCGACATAAGTAATATCTGCGGCTTTCATGCATACTCCGTGCAGTTTCTGGTTGGTCCGTGGTGTGTAAAATTCTAAAACGAAACGTAGACGATGTCGGCCGAACAGGACCGCTCGATTCACCAGTTTGTCCGCTGTGCTTTTACAACTCTTTCTTGACCTGTGGTCTTCTCCATTCCTATGTCACTAAGATCCTTTTTGTGTTTATCCCATGTGTGCTTCGATTCTGTCAACGTTTTTGCTGCATATATTTTTTTCCATTGCTGGTTAGCCAAAAAGCTGGTTTATTTTAATAAGGTCACGTTTAAGGTGTTCCGAGCTGAGGCCCCGATGTAATAAGATGTGCTGGGCTGTGCCCACAGGTTTACTTTTGAATGTGCCCCTCTTTTTGTGTGTGCGTGTGCAGACTTTACTCCCAATGCAGCAAGGAATTTTGCCACAAAAATTGCATACAGATTAGTACTCCTCCATTTAAATCCCAGTGAAGGCATTAGCTATTACTCCCTGATATAGAGGAACATAGGCTTAATAGATGTTTTGTTTAATACTGAAATTTTACTCCTGCTAAGAGTTGGAGAAAAGTTACCACAACTAATGTTAGTCTATGGGACTGAACCAAACGTGTAGTATGACGTTCCTGTACTTGTAATTTATGTGCATAAAACCCAATTTTGGGGTTTTATGCAATTGTACATTCCTTGCCCTTTTATACTTACTTATTGATTTATAGTGTGTCCATTTATGTTATTTTATTTATGCATATTAACAGTTGTAAACTGTTTTGACCAATGTGTGTTGTAAAGGCGGTATATAAACACTGTTAAATACATAAATAAATCTTGTGGCTAAAAAGTTAGAAAAGCCATCAGCAGAAGCCAGAAGGATGTTTGGTGCATAAGGACAGGAATAACCATCAGGAAACAGGAGATGAGAATGTCTCTGAATATTCTATGATGAGACCTCATTTGGAGTACTGTATATAGTTCTGGAGACTGTACCTTTAAAAGGATGTAAACTGAATATAGTCAGTCCAGAGAGCAGCTACTAAAATAGTCAATGGTCTTCATTAGAAAGAATATGGGGACAGGCTTAAATATATACACCGTGAAGGAAAGAAGGAAAAAGAGAGATATGATAGAAACTTTGAAATATCTCCAAGGAATAAATGCACAGGCCTTTTTCAATGGAAAGGAGACCCTGAAATGAGGGGGGTCACAGGCTGAGTGAAAGGGGTAGACTCAGGAGTAATCTAAGCAAATATTTCTTTGTAGAAAGTGTGGTGGAGACAAGGACCATATTAGAATTCAAGAAAACACGGGACAAGCACAGATGATCTCTGAGGAATAGGAAGGGATGTAAAGTGGAGCAGGAGATATGGATGTGTAGACTGGATTGGCCATATGGTTTTTATTTTAAATACAATTTATTCAAAGAAAAGATTTTATGTTTTATCTGCATTAAGCATGTCTTCTGTGCATGCTTTCAGTTTAGCATGCTTTAAAAAAAAGTTTTGATGCATTAGCATATGATTAACTTACTGCATCAGAAGTTATCTCAGCTTTTACTGTATGAGTGAAGAAATTGAGATCTAAAATTAAGCTCACACTTTTTACCCACATTTTATTACATTGGCCTGTAAAATGATCTTTTGACATTATTGCTATATAAGGGGAGAGGGAAGAGTCTGCTGCTCGATTCCACTGGATACCTCAAACTATATGGATCCTGTCCAAAGCAGGAAGATTAAACTGTCCCAAAAAGAACTCAATGTGTGGTGCAAACCTCTGTGTATGTTGTGTTTATGAGAAGTTGTGAGTAGTGAAAGAGGATGCGAGATCTGTGATTGAAAATGTAATATTGGGTATAGTTGCCTGGATCTGATATTTTCAGAAATGAACTTGATAAGTCTAGTGATTGCCATTTACATTCTTATGATTTGTTTGTCCTTTTTGCTTGTAGGTTGTTCTTTCTACAAAAATGTTTTTTATTCAGAAAAACATGTTTGAGCAAAATGGATATAATTACTATGGTAAGTTGAAAAGTAGTTTGTTCTTAAACTTTGCTACACTGGACCTGTTACACTATTTGTTTATTGATAAGCATAAGTGGATGTTAGGGAACTGTCTGTAAAATATTGCTAGTAGTCTGGTAAATAAGTAATTGATGCTTATTTTCACTAATTTGAGAGCCACTACTTTCCTCTTTGTTTTGTGGAGATTTTCCTGTAGTATTGGTAGCAGAAGGGTGCAAACAAGTGTGGCCTTAGCTCTGTGAAAGTGAGAGGATTAATAATTAGGTTTTCTGGTAATTAATGTTCATTTTTAGACTTTTTTCCATTATATGAGATATGTTAAAGTTAGTGGTTTTTACCTTTTAATTTTAAGTTAAAATTTTAAAAAATGAAATCCTCTCAAAATATTGATTTTTATGTCTCCTCCACCCCTTCTTTTTCTGAGCACCTGTTCAATGTGCTTTCTCATTCAATTTGTTTTCTCATGCCTGCTGCCCTCAGTATATCTCTCCTTTGAGATTAAACTTCCTGCCATTTCTTCTCATCAATGGGATCTGATTGATGTTATTGTCTGACTTCTCTACCAGTCAACTCTGCTGCTGTGTCCTCAATATGAGGCTTGGCCGAATGAGTGCTCAGCAATAGTGGAGAATCTAGACAGTGGTGTCAGTGAGGCCCCAGACAAAGGAGAGTGTTTTTTAGTGTTAATGGGTAAACACTCATTTCCTCCCCCCCCCCCCCCCCCCCTCAGGATGTTTTATCTGTTAAAACAACAATAAAAATAACAGTTTATAATCTGTTTAGTGGACAAGAGTATAGGATGAAGAAGACCAGCAGTCTTCATATATATATATTACTGATCTATGTTGCTCCACATGGTCAGTTTAAGAGTATAGGAAGCAAGGACAAGACAAGCATCACCTTTGATAATTCAGATATCTCATGTAGGGAACAAACCAAAATACAGTGAAACAAGTAAGATGATCTTCAAATTTTTATTAACGAAAGATGTAAAATTGGGTCACTGGAACATACTGAGGGTAATTTTCATAGTGACTTCTGCAGGAAAAATCAGTATTTTATGTGCAGAAATAAATTGATGTTTGTCAGTCTGGATAACATGCTCAGTGGCAAGTAGAAAAAAGTGTGATAAAAATATCTGAAAACATAACAGGGGTAATTGTCAAACACTTGAGACCACTTTGAAAATTATCCCATCTACCCACCCAGTCTACCCGCACAAGTTACCTGCTAAAACAGCACACATTTTAACTGAAAATTGATGTGGCATATTTTATAATACAAAAATATGCACGTAAGTCAGCACCTCTCCTCAACTCTGCCCTCAAGAATGTCTCCAGTCAGTTTGGATAAACTTACACGTGATATATGCGTTTTCCCGTCAATAGCAGGGCTAAATTAGCCATGTTGTCATAGGGAACTGTCATTCAGGGCCTGGGAGGCGGAGTTTTATCAAGCAGAGGATAGAGTTTTTGCTCTCTGTGGCTGCGCCAAAGAAGACACCACCAGCGTCGAAGATGGAGCGTCTAAAGTCCAAGTCGATGCAAACGGCGCAGGAGCCGAGGCATAAGCACCAGGAGAACATCACAAGGCGCCGCAGACGACGCACAAGGTGCAGAAGTCGGCGCATATGGTGCAGAAGCTGGCACATACAGCGCATGGGCCATCCTATCGGGTGCCACATCTGTCTCAGATAATTCAATCACCATTAAAACGGAGACATGAATCTCCAAGTGCCTCTCATATCTGTCAGGACATATGGAAGACAAGAGGTCACATACGTTGCCTAAAAAGAGAAAACAGGAGGAAGCTGTCCCATATAAAGCACCAAAGTTAATCCCTTCTGACCCTGGCACACGGAATAAGTTGCCACCACCTTTGCAACCAGGTTGTCCACCAATGCCGCCTTAGTCAAGGGAAGTGTTTTTCAATCTGTCCCAATCATTGTCAGGATTTTTTTTTTGAAGTTTTACAGTCGTCCTTCAAAATGCCTACAGAATCTTTCGTAGATTCTCCGGAAACAGTACAAACTTCCAGGGAACCATCAGTGGAGCCTCCGTCATCCCCAACAGAGATTCTCCCGGCTTCACCAGTTCAAAACCCGGAAACTCCAATTGACTCCGTTTCCCTGCACACTTCACCATCTTCTTCTACTGGGTACCCATCCGAACCACCAGATCAACCACAGGAGCCATATTCCCCACCTGAAGTCCTAACTTACCTGAAATTTTTAGAAAAATTGGGTATAATATTGCACTTGGAGGTCCAAAAGATTCCTGATCCCAGAGCAGAAACTACAGGTCTCCTAAAGATCTTTGATGCTCCAGGAGAGCCGACATCTCTTACACCACAGGAAATCTTAGACAGCGTTTTACAAAAATCTTGGGAAATGCCGTTTTCTCTCTCGGCTATATCAAGGAAAACTGATCTAAAGTTCCGAATGCGGAAAACATTTCACTACACTGTGCCCCAATTGCCACATGCATCAATTATGGTCGAATCCGCGATGCAAAGATCTAAGAAATCGAAAACACACACTGCCTACCCTCCGGGACAGGATAACCGGTGTTTAGATGAGTTGGCAAGACAGATTTACGAGAACACAATGTTAAATGCTCGCATACAACACCATCAATTCTATATGGTACAATATATGTATGAGTGCATCCAAGCGACCAAAGGTATGCTTACATCTACCGGAGAACAGATAGCACCTCCTCTCCTTGATATGAAAGAGTGTTCTAGGCACCTTTTACGAGCAGTGTGCGAAGGGTTTGAGACATCTTCCAGGGCGTCTGCTACAGTCATTGCAGCCCGCAGAATGGCATGGCTTCGGGAGAGTGCCATTAGGGAAGATCTTCATGAAAAACTCGCCAACCTCCCATGTACAGGAGACAATTTGTTTGGAGAACATTTCCAAGATACAGTTAGTAAACTTAAGGATGAAGCTATTGCGGTTCAATCCCTAACGGCTCCATCCCAATTTTCTTCTTTTCGCCGTTATTTCGACACTGCTCATAGACAATTCGCCCGCAGACTGTATAGATCTTACCAACAATACAGGACGCCTTCTTATCAATCATATCAGCGTCCACAACCGCAACAACAAAATCCACATCAGTGAAGGGGCAAGCCTCGAAACCAGAGGCAGCCAGCCCAACAACCTGCAGCCCCTGTAAAATCAATACAATCTTTTTAGGACCACAGCCGTCACCACAGTACCAAGCACCCCCAGGCAGAATCCACTCTCGCCTATCAGCCTTGGAAAATATAACATCAGATCAATGGGTTTTAGAGATTGTACGACATGGCTACCAACTCCAGTTTACAAAGAAACCCACATTGCCCCATCTCACAATTCAGATACCTCAGAGATCTCATTCCCAGCTCGGGGAGGAGATTGCCTTGCTTCACAAACAACAAGCAATACAACTAGTTTCTCCGACAGCCCGAAACTCAGGCTTTTATTCCCCATATTTCCTCATTCCCAAGAAATCTGGGGGCCTTCGCCCAATACTGGATCTTCGGGAGTTGAACAAATTCATGGTCAAAGAAAAACTCAAAATGATGTCATTGAAATCCATTCTACCCCTAATTCAACCCAATGATTGGATGTGTTCAATAGATCTGAAGGATGCCTACACACTCATTCCGATCCATCCTCTTGGCAATACCTATGCTTTCGATACAAGCATCAACACTACCAATACAAGGTTCTTCCCTTTGGCCTATCGGCTGCACCCAGAGTATTCACCAATTGCATGGTGGTGGTGGTGGCTCATCTCCAACAACAAGGTATGACAATATTTCCATATCTGGACTCCGGAAATCTTGATCGACCACCTCCGACGGGTAATAAATTGCTTACAGGAGTTGGGACTGGTGATCAATTTTCAGAAATCACATCTGCAACCAACTCAAACTCAACAATTCATCGGAGCTTGTCTGGACACCAGATGAAACAGGGCGTTCCTGCCAGAAGATAGGAAACAACTGATTGTCAACTCCTACATTCTCTGAACTTAACACTCAGACCTTTGGCAAGACAAGTTTTAATTGTATTGGGCCATATGATAGCAGCTATTTTCACGGTTCCAAACACCAGGCTACATATGAGATGCCTGCAATGGGGTTTAAAACGTCAATGGAAACAACACTCACAACCATTGACAAAACGTCTATCATTAACATCCGAGATGAGGAAGGACATAACGTGGTGGCTCCTTGGCTCCACCCTTTCCAAAGGAGCATTGTTCAGCCCCCCTCCTCACAACGCAGTATTGACCACCGATGCATCCCGCAAGGGCTGGGGAGTTCATTTCGAAGTTTACGAAACACAGGGTCTATGGACAATATCAGAACAGACCGTGCAGATAAATTTATTAGAACTCAGAGCGATTCGAAATGCATTCCAAGTCTTTCAAATCCACCTGAAAGGCCGCAGAGTCATGATCTACACGGACAGTCAGGTGGCGATGTTTTATATAAACAAGCAAGGAGGATCCGGTTCATGGTCCCTGTGCAAAGAAACCCTGATAATCTTCGAGCACGCTCATCGACATTCCATACATTTAAGGGCAACTTACCTGTAGCCAATACAAGAGCGGACAAACTAAGTCGCATATTTCATCCTCACAAATGGTCCCTCAATCCACACGTAGCCCAAAGAATATTCGTACAATGGGAGACACCATCGATAGATCTTTTTGCCACGGAGATAAACACTCAAGTATCCCGCTTCTGCTCAATAAGACCCAACCAGCTCAGAATCACTCATTTTGTGGACAAAAGGCCTCCTGTATGCCTTTCCTCCCATTCCACTCATTACCAGGACAATTCAAAAGTGCATAGCAGACAGGACTCAACTGATCCTCATAGCCCCATCCTGGCCCAGGCAGCCGTGATACAGCTACCTCCTACGTCTGTCGATCATGGACCCAGTTCGACTACCGAATCAACCAGATGTGCTGGTCCAAGAACAAGGGACACTCCTGCATCCGCGACACTCGTGTCTCGATTTGACAGCATGGAGATTGAACGGCTCCTCCTAACGGAGCAAGGAGTTTCCACTTCAACCCAGTTTATATTGTTGGAGTCCAGGAAACTATCAACTAGAAGGAATTATAGTTATAAATGGAAATGCTACTCTACCTGGTGTATTTCCAAGGGCATTGCACCATTGGACTGTTCACCCGAACTACTCATGGATTACTTACATACCCTGTACACATCTGGTCTAGCAACATCATCTATAAAAGTTCATCTCTGCCATTGGTGCATATCATAGGCCAGTTAACAATCACCCTACCTCCAACCACCCCTTGTTTTCTCGTTTCGTTAAAGGGCTAACTCACCTTCGCCTGCCAATATCTAAACCTCCAGTTCCATGGAACCTCAACCTAGTTTGGAACAGCTAATGTTTTTTCTGTTTGACCTATGGACTCTGCACACATGAAATACCTTACATGGAAAGTAGTATTCCTGGTAGCGGTAACGTCTACACGCCGAGTCAGTGAATTACAAGCATTAGTTCACTATGCTCCATATTTACAGTTTTATCATCACAAAGTGGTTCTCAGGACTCACCCATCCTTCCTTCCAAAGGTGGTTTCTCAGTTTCATCTGAATCAAGCCATAGAACTACCAATCTTTTTCCCTAAGCCTCATGATAATGATAGAGAAAAATTACTACATATGCTGGACTGCAAAAGAGCATTAGTATACTATAAAGACAGAACATACTCCAACTCCCGTGTGTCTCAATTATTCATTTCTTTCGACCTGAAAGCACCTGGCCTACCGGTGGCTAAACGCACCATCTCCAGTTGGATAGCACAATGCATCAAATTCTGCTACGAGAAACAGAAGCTACCTCTACATTCTGTTCCAAAGGCTCACCAAGGTAGGGCAGTGGCTGCGTCATTCGCGCATCTCAAGAATGTACAACCTGTAGACATTTGTAAGGCAGCTACATAGTCATCACTTCATACCTTCATGTCTCACTACTGCCTTGACCAACAAGTGGCCACTGATGCAAAGATATGGCAAGCAGTCTTGCAGTCTCTATCCTCCTGTCCACGGTGACTGCCACGTTACACAGATCACGCGACCATATAGCCATCACAAACAGCATGATCGGGAGCTTGGGACTCCCATGACAGCATGGCTAATTCAGCCCTGCTATCGATGGGGAAAAAGCAAGTTTGCTTACCGTAAACGGTGTTTCCGTAGGTAGCAGGATGAATTAGCCATGCTGACCCTCCCTCCTCCCTGGCAGTCGACCGTCTACTCGACTACATTAAAGCTTAATTACAGACTGAGGAGAATCTGTTACTTTCCTGTGAGGGAACACACGTGCAGCCGCAGAGAGCAAAAACTCTATCCTCTGCTTGATAAAACTCCGCCTCCCGGGCCCTGAAAGACAGTTCCCTATGACAGCATGGCTAATTCATCCTGCTATCTACGGAAACACCATTTATGGTAAGCAAACTTGCTTTTACCTGTGTATCAGGTGGGAAATTTGGTAAAAGGCCTTTGTTTTTTTTCCATTTGCTATCAATTATTGTCATTGCAGCAGATTAATTTTTTTTTAAATTCTTTCTTTATTAATTCTTTATTAAAGTTTTTACAATAAAGCAACATCGTAACAGTATCAATACTAACCCCCTGAAAAACTGTCCCCTCCCCACCCTTTTCCCCCCTTAACACATACACCATAAGCATATCATAATTGCCATATAACAACACTTCTGATACTGTGAAAAATCAGAGTGCCATAGATTAATGTTGTAAGTTCTTTTCTGTCAGCAATATCTGACATTCCCAAAGGCTTCTGTTCATATGTATGTGGAATATTTTCTGTATTATATTTCAGTAGTTTTAATTTGTAATTGTCTTTGTTCTTTGCTAATCAAGCTCGTTCTCTTTTTTTTTTTTTTTTTTTTAAATCTATTATCACACTTTATCATTTCTCATCAGATATGTAGACTGATGTTTTCTGTATTGGAGGGAGGGGAACAGAGGCACTGAGGCGCAGTGGAGAATGCAACAGCTGCTGTTGGGGAGTATCACTGATATTGGCAGAAAAGGCCCCTTTAGCCATCAAGTACCAGTAGTGGGGTGGATATATTTACTAGAGTGTCTTTTTTTTTTTTTTATTTAATCAAATCATAGAAGGAAATGTCAGGGCAAGCATGTTTTTTTTAAAAACTATTTACCCGTTTACCTATTTGATTTCCATATTCAAAATACAATATATTCATAACAGAAAACAAAGAGATACAATAGAAAGACACAACTACCTCATACTTGAAACAAGGAAAACCAAAACCACATATAGTAAATATCTCTGTATAGACTACCACTGGGGGAGCTGAAAAAACCCCCCAGAGAAAACCCCTCAGAATACAATTATTAAAGGCCTGTAAATTTCTATGAATGAGACTATTTATTCTGAAGTAGTCTTTCAAGTTGATCAGGATCAAAAAATATAAATTTAACATTAGTCAATTTTACATGACACTTACATGGAAATTTCAATTGAAAACTACCCCCAAGTGTCAGAACATTAGATCTGTTCTGAAGAAAGAGTTTGTACCTGAATTGAGTGGATTTAGTTACATATGAAAATATCTCTAAACATTTCCCCAAAAAGGACCTCTCTTTTAACCTAAAGAAAAGTTTCAGAGACTGATCTTGCTCAGACTCCAAAACAAATACAACTAACAATGTAGCACTAAGAAGGACTTCAACCTAGGGACAAATGGAATTAGGGCAACTGGAATAAAACCAACAGCTAAAGTATCAGAAATAGCATCAACAGAACTTTTCCTTCAAATATAGAAAACTTTAGCAATATTAGGAATTTCATCAAGGAACATTTTTAACAATTCAAGGTAAAAATCTATCCAACATTGCCCTAGGAAACACTTGAGTTGAAAAAGGAAAAAGGTAATAATTTTCCCTATTTTCAATTTTATTATGAAGAATTTCATTGTCTTTAATTAATGCAAGGGATGAGTTCTGAAGAGTCACAATTTGTTCTTCCATGACCCCATTCTCTTTTGCTATTACTTGCAATGCCAAGAAATGATTATCCACTTGAAAGATTTAATTTCTCAAAGGAAACCATGGCTTTATCTATTCTAGAAGAAAGTGACTTCTCCAGGTTAGTTACCACCATCCATAGAGTCCCTAAAGGAACAGAGGATGACTGGACCAAAGAGGAAATAATTGCTGAAATTTTAGAAGAAACAGAATTCAACCCAGAAACTCCTGGAGCAGTAACTAAACTATTCCCATCAGTAGAACTGAACTCAGCCTGAGAAATAGGGCTTTTTATCCATTCCAAGGATAAGGTCCTTCTTAGCCAGAACTGCTAATTTGTCCTGTTCCAAGGAGGACAGTGGCCTGGAATCAGGGCTGAGGGAGATATAAAACTCAGGGGGAACAGAAGCACAACACCAGGGTTGCTGCTTCCTGATTCCGAAGAAATACTGGGAAAGAAAGTCTCTAATCTTGTCTGGAAGAGAAGCCTTTGTTTTCTTTCCCATAAGGCAAAGAAATTGAACCTGACAACCAGAGTGTAGGGGTGCGTCCCTTTGGTGTGTGGCTTTGGTGAGCTGGTGGTGGTGCACCACTTTTAGATGGTCCAAGAGGCGCCCGAAGATGATGTCAACTACAGCTCCGGAGTCAAGCAATCAGGCAGGAAAACTCAGCGTGTCACCACGGGTAGGGCTCCTTTCTTATTTACTAGAGTTTGTTCTCTTCCACCCTTTCCCTTAATAATTGAACCTCATTTTATCTCTTGGTCCAAGTCATGGCAGTTCAAGGTGTCACTTTTGGAAAATTAAGCTTTTCGTTTTGTTTGTGCATGATAAAGAAAGTACGACTGCAATGGTGACTTACAGAGCTCTTTGACTCTAGAAGGGGGTCTGAAAATCTTGGGAGCTCCTAACAGTTTTAACTGATATTTTTACATAGGAAAATTAGAATACTCTTTTTTTCCGAAGATGAGCAGGGCTGAATTAGCCATGCTTTCTGGGAGTGCCCCCTTGCAGCTCTTGGCAGGAACTTCTAGCAGCAAATTTTTGCTGCTGCACACCTGTGCCGTGCTGTTTCCGCGCGGCTAACGTCCTCCTGTCAGTTCTTTCTATCCCTGCGTGCAATTCGGACACAACTTCTTCTTCTCCTGTCTTCTTCTCTGTCTCCTCTCAACCGAAAGCCCCAAACAGCACTTTTCAGTGCTCACTATGGCCCCAAAGACCCTGGATTTCAATTTTGCCGTTGTGGTAAAATTAGTCCGCGACCGATGGACATAAACTTTGTTATCTCAGCCTCGGGCCCGACCATGATATGGCGGCCTGCCATGATTGTGGGAAAATGTCTTCCAGGGCCCAGAAACAACGGGCCTTGAAAATAACCCACCTGAGGGAGAGTGTCTGGGATACATTGGGGTCCTATGCCCTGCAATGTTCAATTCAGTCTTCCCCAACCAGGGAAACAAACAGACTGAAGGACACCAAAACAGCCTCCTCTCTTCAAACCTCCTCTACACATAGAGACCGAAAGGTGAAGGTAAGGTCGGGCAGTCCCCCTTCCAAGAGGCCTCATAAAGACCCGACTTCCAGCTCTTCCCGGAACCTAGGTGTGTCTGTGTTGGTACGACCTATGTCAGCGCAGGGAGATGCATCGAGCTGAAACAAAGATCCAGTGCATCGGACTTCGACTGACGCATGGCTCCATCCGCCTCTCTGGACGCAGAGGCCCCAACGCATCCACCGACACACCCGGCGCCACGAGGTGCATCGGGCGATCCACAGACGCACCCAACACACCCATTGAAAAACATGGCAAGGCAAAGAAAAAGACCCACTATGTTGAATATAGTGCATCAGTCCCCAAAAGACACAGAGCCCCCTCAGTCCGGAGCGAATAGCCTCCTCACCACTACCAATACTACTGTCAGACCTCGACTATTCAGGTGATTCAGAAGGGGACACCCAACACTCTTCTGCCTCTGCCACACATGGTGACCAGGCACATTGCTCAAGGAAAAAGTCTTCCATCTCCAGACACTCTTCTCAGAGTTGCCTTACTCCCTCCGAAAAGAGTTGCCTCTCCCCCTCCGAAAAGGAGAAGGACAATTAGGGTTTTAAAGAACTCAAAGGGATAGTCTCGCAAACTTTGTCCCAGATCACTGGGCTTTTCCAGACCTTCTTTGACTCGGTGGTCCATGCCAAACAGCCTAGGACCCCCTCAAGTATTTTTGTGGTAGAGTCTGATCGCTCGACACCTCCTCCTCCGTGCTCGGACCCAAATATCGTTTTTAAGGGCTTGAGTCCCCATGGAAGCCCATGTGTCAAGAAACCGGAAGCCCCTTCTCGGCCATCTCCCTGCTCCTCCCTGGGGATACCTTTTGACGCTCCTGGTGGTTCGCTAATGCCAGCATCCCCTCCTGAAGACCTCAATTACTCCATATTTGCAGAGAAACTGGGCTCTGTTTTAAACCTTGAAACCAGAAAGGTTCTTGACCCACTGTCTGAAGTGCATGACCTTCTTAAGATATTTGACATTCCAGCGGAGCCTACAGCGCTTCCATCTCACTCAGTGCTCGACACTCAGCAACAAAGCCTGGGAGACACCTTTCTCCATGTCCACCACGTCCAGGAAAATGGAGCTGAAATTTCGACTGTGAAAATCTCAGCACTTTGCCATAGTACAGCTTCCGCTCGCCTCCATCGTTGTGGAGTCTGCTGTGAAAAAAGCCAGAAAGACACGGTTGTACTCAATTACTCCGCCAGGCAGAGACAATCATTACCTAATTGACTTTAGGTGAAAGGTATTCCAGGGATCCATGCTAAATGCCAAGGGGCAGCAGCACCAGCTTTATATTACTCAGTATCTCTATGAGTGCCTCCAATGTCTAAAATCTGAGGAAGACCAACCGTCAATGTCAGACCTGGTAAGCATTTGGTGGCTGATTTAGAAGAAGACCGATGTCACCTTTTATGCACTGTCTATGAAGCCTTTGATATATTGGCCCAGACATCTGCAGTCGCTATTGCAGCATGATGCATAGCAAAGTTGAGGGCAAGTGCGATCCGTGAAGATGTTCATGACAAATTTGCCGATTTCCCCTGCAAGGGAGATAACTTATTTGGTGATAAGCTTCGCGAGACGATGTCTCAACTTAAAGAACAGAGTGTGGCAGTATCCTCTCTTACCTCCTTCCAAGATTAGTCTACCTCAAGATGCTATTATCCCTCCTACAGAAGGCCTTTCTATCCCCAGCGCTTTTACAAGCCATACCCACCATACTGTCTTCCATACTACGTCTCCCAGAGGTCTCAACCACCAGACATAACCTCAATGGGGCAGATCCCACATGCAGCGCATGCCCAAACCACCCCCAGCCACTGCTCCCAAGTCTCAACTGTCTTTTTGATCCATCTGCAACCACAGCTACCACAAGCTGTAGGCGGCCGACTTACTTCTTTTGCATCAGCATGGGAACAGATTACATCAGATCGTTGGGTCCTCATCATCATCCAGAACAATTACTGCCTGAATTTCAAAATGCTTCCCCCATTACTACATTTGATTTTTCCTTCCCGAGAGACTGATGATTCCCTCCTTTTGTGGGAGATCGAGCTCTTCCTGAGCCAAAGGGCAATATGGAAGGTTCCCTGTTCTCAACAGTCCCTGGGATTTTATTCGCAATACTTCCTCATTCCCAAGAAAACTGGGGGACTATGACCCATCCTGGACCTCAGAGGGTTGAACAGTTTCCTCATCAAAGAGAAATTCAAGATGACCTCTCTCAAGAACATCTTACCCTATCTACAACTCGCGGACTGGATGTGCTCGCTGGACCTCAAAGATGCTTATGTCCACAAACCCCCTCTTCATGGCACTACCTGTGCTTCCAAACTCACAAACAGCACTATCAATATTAAGTGCTTCCTTTCGGCCTCTCATTAGCACCGAGAGCTTTCACCAAATGTCTTATTTATTTTATTTATTTAGGGTTTTTTAATACTGTCATTGGTAGGTACATCATGTCTGTTTACATGGAACTGAATTAACAGGAAAAGAGAGGTACATGAAACTGTAACATTGATAACAAAAACAGGGTTAAGGAATTTCAAGAGAGAGGATAGTAACAATGAGGGAGGATGTCTTGTGGTAGCTGTGGCCCACCTTCGAAAGGAGGGCATAAAACTCTTCCCCTATGTCGATGATAGGCTCCTAGTCAGGACCTGATTCGCACCCAGCAAATTCGAGTCCTGTCCTGCTTGCATAATCTAGGCTTCTTGGTCAACTACGAGAAATCTCACCTGGAACCTTCTCAAACAATACAATTTATAGAGGTGCTCATCATCACACAACTTTGCAAAGCCTTTCTCCTGGAAGACAGAATCACATTTCAAACCCTAGCCAGATTAATGAGGGATCTACAATAACCCACTGCACAACAAGTGCTGATGCTCTTGGGTCACATGGCAGCAGCAACTAATGTGATATCTCATGCTAATCTACACATGTGATGCTTCCAGTGGGGCTTGAAATCCCAGTGGTCCCAATGTTTTCATCACATGTCCCAAAAAATAATCTTAACCCATTCCATGATCAAAGATATCGACTGGTGGTTGTTCTCAAATACTCTACACTCCAGTGCGTCCTTTCGGCATCCACCCCATCAGATCATGCTGACTACAGATGCCTCCATGACAGGATGGAGAGCCCATGGTTTGCATCTAAAGACTCAAGGTCTATGGTTGACAAAAGAGGGAAACTGCCAAATCAATCTATTAGAATTTCGTGCCATTCGCTATGCCGTCTACACCTTCTCACGGATTCTTCAACACACATCGGGCATGATTTGCACAGACAACCAAGTGGCCATGTACTACGTAAACAAGGAAGGAGGGTCAGGTTCCAGGACTCTATGCAAAGAATCCATACTACTACTGGAGTGGGCACTAGCGCACTCAATTCAACTTCAAGCAACTTATCTTCCCGGTGAGGAACTTTGAAGCGGACAGACTCAGCCATCTCTTCCACCCCCACAAATGGGAACTCAACAACGAGGTGATGGCCTATATCTTCAGATGTTGGGACACACCTCTAGTAGACCTGTTTGCCACAGAATGCAACGCAAAGGTGCAACAGTTCTGCACCCTATGACAAAGCAATCATAGAATAGCCCAAGATGCCTTCCTTCTGCAGTGGTCGAACTGCTTTTTCTACACGTTCCCTCCAATCCCATTAATAGGATGGTACTACAAAAATGCATCTCGGACAATTTGAACCTCATCCTCATTGCCCCGGTGTGGCCCTGGCAGCCATGATATGCTTACCTAGTCCATCTCTCTATACAAGTGCCCATTCTTTTCAAGAACAAACCAAGCCTTCTATCACAAGAACAGGGGACATTGCTACATCCAATGCAGGATTCTCTCCACCTGACAGCGTGGAGATTGAAAGGAAAGCACTGAATCGCCTCACCATCACTTAGGGCATCCAAGATATTCTGATCGCAGTGAGCAAGCCTTCCATGAGGAAGAATTATGATGGAAAATGGTCACGATACCAATGTTGGTGCATAACAGAATCCTTGGACCCTTTCCGCTCCTCACTGGAACAACTACTTAAATACTTTCATCTACTTTTTAGTTTTGATCTTGCGATATCCTCCATCAGAGTGCATCTCAGTGCCATCGCAGCATGCCATTCCTCCAGTGAGGACCGCTCCATCTCTATGCATCCTCTAATATCCCGCTTCATGAGGGGCACCTTACGCCTCAGACCCCCTCTGATGCCTCCCGCTGTCCCATGGGACCTCAGTGTTGTCCTAGAGACTCTGATGTTTCTACCCTTCAAACCACTGGGAAGGTGGAATTAAAATATTTAACCTGGAAAGTGCTATTTCTCGTTGCAGTCATTTCGACCCGACAAGTTGGAGAACTGCAAGCACTTGTGCATTATCCTCCCTTTCTCCAGTTTTATCATGACAAAGTCACCCAACGAACTCATCCTTCCTTTATTGCCAAGTTGGTCTCTGCCTTCCACCTCAACCAAACAATTACTCTACTAATCTTCTTTCCAAAACCTCATGCCTCAGAAAGGGAGTCACTGTTACATAAACTTGATTGCAAAAGGGCCTTGGCTTACTATAAACAGAGGACCAATTACCCTCACAGACTATCACAACTGTTTCTTTCCTACAGTCTAAACACTCTCGGACTGCTGGTGTCCAAGTGAACCTTGGCCAGCTGGTTAACACAAAGCATCAACTTCTGTTATCACAATCGACCAGTCTCTTTATCATCAAAGGCCAAAGCCCATCAACTAAGGGCGGTAGCAACTTCCATTGCCCATTTACGACAAGTTCCTCTTCAGGATATTTGCAAAGCAGCAACATGGTTGTCCCTACACACTTTCACCTCCCACTACTACCTTCAGCAGCATGCCAAATCAGATGCCCTAATGGACCACAAGATCTTAAGTCATGGCATTAATCGATAGAGATGTCCACGAGAATAACAGGCTTCTCCACAAAAAAAAAAAAAAAAAAGAAAATCAACAGGCAGATGGTTATAATCACCTACATTCGATAATTCATTTCTCTCAAGCTACCCACTGCCTGTGCTGCGAAGCCTTGAGCTGCGGATTCCCAGAAACCATGGCTAATTCAGCCCTGCTTATCTGCAGAGAAAAGCAAGTTTGCTTACTGTAAATGGTATTTTCTGTAGATAGCAGGATGAATTAGCCATGCATCCCCGCCCTCCTCCCTGGACACTGATTTTCTCTTACTCTGTCTCCTACTCCTTTATGTTTTCCTTTCTGTGCTTTGAAGTCAACTGACAGGAGACCGTTAACTGCGTGGGAAGAGCACCGCGTAGGCGTGCAGCAGCAAAAATTTGCTGCTAGATGTTCCGCTGAGGGCCACCAGGGGGTGCTCCCAGAAAGCATGGCTAAATTAATCCTGCTATCTACGGAAACACCGTTTATGATAAGTAAACTTTTATTTGATTTTTTTTTTATAGTAGGTCTTTATTTTTTGAGTGATGAAAGTTGTGCTTCAAATATCACCTTCTATTCCACTGCATAGACTAACAGGTCAGTTTTAAAATGAGCACATGCGTTCATACACATGCTTATCAGTGCACAAGTGAAGATATGCTAGAATTTTTAATCGTGCGCACACTTACGGGCTTATGTTTTAAAATGCACCAACCATGCGTAAGTATGCTCCTAATTTTCTAATTTATTTTATTTTATTTTTATTTAATTTTTTATTTCATTATTTATTTATTTATTAAATTTTTATTTGTTTTATTATTTATTCAGTATTGATTTATTATGTATTTATTATTCATTCATTTATTTATTTTTTATTTATTTTATTTTAATTTTAATTTATTTAATAATTTATTTTATTTTATTTATTTTATTATTAGGAAATTTTTAATTTCCTAATAATCCTCAGACACACATTAGACGACCGAATACCCTTTTTGAACTATGGATCTCCACACTAACCTCATGTTCTGAATAAGAGCCTACTCTGTCGCTTTAACTGTTGTTATTATCCTAATCACTATGTTCCTTAGACCTTTCTTTCTAGCAGCATTTGCTTCCAAGTTTACTACCCTTGTTGAATGTAACTTTGTCCTTCCTGTTGTAACTATGGTTTTTGTTATAGTTTCCCCTTTTCGATGTAAACCGATCTGATATGGTTTCTACCATGAAGATCGGTATAGAAAAGTGTTAAATAAATAAATAAATAAATAAATTTAAGAGCTAACGTGTGTATGTTTTCAATAGGACCATTTCTGCTTTTACGTGTGTATGTCAGCGAATTTGAAAACATATGGGGTAGATTTTAAAAAAAGAGCGCGATCGCGTACTTTTGTTCGCGCAGCAGGCGCAAACAAAAGTACCCTGGATTTTATAAGAAACGCGCATAGCCGCGCGTATCTTTTAAAATCCTGGATTGGCGCGCGCAAGGCTGCCGATTTTGGGCAGCCTGCGCGCGCCGAGCCGCGCAGCCTGCCTCCGTTCCCTCCGAGGCCGCTCCGAAATCGGAACGGCCTCGGAGGGAACTTTCTTTCGCCCTCCCCTCACCTTCCCCTACCTAACCCACCCCCCCGGCCCTATCTAAATCCCCCCCTTACCTTTGTCCCTCGATTTACGCCTGCTAGAAGCAGACGTAAATCTACGCGCGCCAGCGGACTGCTGGCACGCCGTCATCCGACCCGGGGGCTGGTCCAGAGGCCTCAACCACGCTCCCGGGCCGGCGCCACGCCCCCGGTCCCGCCCCCGAAATGCTGCGTCATTCGGCCCCGCCCCGACACGACCCCTTAAAAAAACCCCAGGCGGATTTACGCGAGCAGGGCATTTAAAATCTGCCCATATTTGCGCGAGGCACATTCCCAGTTTTTCAGTTAGTCTACCGGTTTGTCCAGTTAGTAGCAAGGTCGTTCAGACCCATCTAGTTCTTCATCCTGCATGCTGCCCAGGTGACCGTGACCCCTCACTGTTTCCTATAAGACCTAAATCTTGATCTATAGATTCGCTCCTCATCAGAAGCAGCAATAAGGTATGTGGCATCTAGTGTAGGTGTGCTGTAGGTTTCGTTTTTAAAATTCAGAGTTACGCATGTAAGTCTTAGCCCCTCCTCAGAATTACTCACCCCTTCCCCTTATTCCTCACATGTACAGGGGTACATAATGTGCATATATTGGGGCTTTTAAAATCCTCGTTGCTTGTGCATGGCCCACATACGCAAATGATTGTGGGCATTTTTGCGTGAGTAACTTTTTAAAAATCGACTTGTTGGGGGCAAGTTTCACATATCTCACTATCTACATAGGTGTTTTTAACATGTATATGTTACGCAGACTTTCAAAGAGAAACCACCTAAAGTATGCCCATTTGAAAGTCAGAAGCTGCAAAGCATGCTTTATAAAGGATCTACGTACTTTGTTCTTGCTTTTTGTGCAAGTTGCTGAGCAGGGGCAAAATAGTGCACATACAGCTGAAAATGATTTGTTTGCATGCACTTTTTACTCCTCTAACCTAAATATACCCACAGAAATTTCTCTTTCTAATGCAGCTAAAAGTACATTCCTTTTGAAGATGTATCTACATTTAGCCTCATTTGAGAAGGCTCTTTAAATTTGCATCTCCTAGATAGGTATTCCTCAGCAAAGCTCTTACCAGCTGGTGGTAAGATGGGAGTATATATGACAAGACCAAACCAGGTGCTTGTTACCTGGATTGACCACTGTTGGAAACAGGATACTGGGCTTGATGTCGGTTTTTATATTCTTAGTGAAATAACCAGTTGAGTAAGAGCAATCAAAGGCTTTGCCAGTAGGTTTGCCAAGAGATAAGCTTTCTTTTAGTTTCATAATTTGTTTCATGGGATCCCAATTCGTTTCTTTAGTTTTAAAACAAAAGAAAATTTTGATTTTTCATTTGATTTATTTTTTGTTCGCCATTAAAGTCAGTGGAGGAAGCTTTACAGCCTATATTGGGCTCCTGATTTAGGGTTTTCTAATCAATTTTCTTAGAACTTGTGGGAAGAAATCATCAGAAGGGGGAATGAACTCCAAGGTACCTAGAAAGACTTTGGAAAGTGGCACTAAATGTGGCATGAATAATCTAAGGCTCTGTAAAGGGGAAAAGGGGTACCAGTACTGGTAAAAGTTCTCCAAATCACTGTGAAAGGAGCAAAAAAGCAGCAAAAGTGGGAAGAACACCCCAAGGCTCCAAAAGAGCATAGCAACAACAGTGCCATGAACCTTTGGCATCTTGAGTGGCAACCTGGCACCAAAAGTGCATCAGCATTCTAAAGCAGCATGGAGGGAGAACAAAGAAGAAAAGGTGGCAGAAAAAACCCCAAGACATGCACTGATAAAGGGGCCAAGCAGTACAAAGAGTGGCTTCAAGACACCAAAGCAACATAAGAGGTGCAAAGCAGCCCCTCAGACTGGCAGGAACAACTCAAGGTGTAAGGTCTGGGGTATAACACCTAGGCACTGTGGCAAAGAGAACTGCAAGGTTTAAGTTATGGGCATGGAAGCAAGGTTGAGTGGCACAAAGACCCCCAACGTGCTGGATGGAATTTTGATTTTCTTGTGAAATGGGCTTGCTGAAGGAGGTGACTATCACATACAGGACATCTAAATGGTTTCTCTAATCAATATGGTATGTTTTTCCTGGAAAGTGATAAGAATTACTATACTTAAAACGTTTTCACATATTCTTTAGCTGACCTCAGGCTGTTCCATTTCCTGATTTTCAGGTTTTGTATGAAATCTCAGTATTCTGTTAGCACATTCAGGACATCGAAATTGTTAATGTTGAGCAACCTTTCTGTTGTGCCTGTATTTTTTTTTCCTTCTGATTGAGAGTTTTTTTTTTTTGGACAAACCACCTCAGTATTATTAACCATGAAACAGGTGGGAGAACCAGGCTGAGATTGTGGCGGGACTGGAGAAAAGGTAGAAATAGAGAACAGGTGCCGTGCTTTGGTAATGAAACCTGTGTCTTTTTTAGACTTTTTTCAGATTTTTTGCTGGGGATAAAACACTCCGGTATGCATTGGAAGAACATCCCAAGGCTCTAAAAGAGGGTACCACCAACATTATGACAGGTTGGCATGTGGCAACAAGTCCCCTAGGGTGGTATGGCAGCTGGGCGGGTGTTTTTTTTTGTCTTTCTTTTTTCATTTTTGTTCTGTGGACAGAACACCCTAGTGGAACCAGCAAACAAACATGGTGAGAGAACCGGGCTGGGATCATTGTACAGAGGTTAGAACAAATCAAATAACCACAGAATAGGTGGTGAGGGAGGAGAAATTTAAAAAAAAAAAAAAAAAGTTACCTTTTTTTCTGGAGAAAATCAAACACTCTATGTGCAAACAGGAAACAAAATGGAAGATCCAAAACTCGAATGAACATAATTAGGCAATGGAATAGCAGGTAGACGCAGCAATAGTAATGTTATTTAATTGATTTATATTCTGCCTTTTCAGGTACTTCAAAGTGGATTACATTCAGGTACTGCAGGTATTTCCCTATTCCCAGAGGGCTTACAATCTAAGGCCTAGATTCATCAAAAAGCTATAAATACAGCAGAAATCTGGCATGGTATCATCTGCATAGAAAAAAAAGGGTGTGGTTAGGGAAATTTAAGATCTACCACATCGCGTAGGTAATTAGCATAACTCGCGAAAACGTATCATGTCTCATGAAGCATTGGCACGTTGCACGTCATTTTACTTGACATGCGTTGATTTATATCTGGCTTGTTTTTATGATTTATATATACTATCTTCCTTCAGCTGCCTCTTTGAGGGTGTGTCAGGCGTTGGAGAGAGGAGAGGAGAGAGTTGGTGAGTTTAGTGGGTTTAGGAGCTTTTTTTCATTTGATTACCTGAGTGCGTTGTCTTGTCTTCTATTGTCATCTGTTTTCCTTTACCTTGGTCTATTATTTATATTTGTGTGTGAAAGTTTTTGTACGTTTGTCCAATTTGTCTGTCAGTCTTTTTGTGTGGTGGTGTGGAGGAGAAGTGAGGCGTGAAGATCTGGAGAGGATGGAGCGTGAGAGGTGTGGGGAGAGAGGAGGGAGGAGAGGAGGAGAGGAGAATTGAGGACAAGGGCAAGAGTGGTAGGAGGAGGAGTAGGGACAGGAACAGGAGTACAGATAGACAGAAGGGAAGAGGCAGGAGGGGAAAGGGAATAGGCAGGTGAGTACATTGAGAGGAGAACAGCAGGGTAGGGATAGATAAAGATGGCAGGGGGGAGTTGGACAGGTGCAGGAGGGGGGGGGAGGAAGGGAGGGACGAGGGGAGTGGGAGTGGGAGCAAGGAAGGTGACATCACTCTGGAAGTGGAAGTGGCACCCTGTTCATCTGGCAGCCAGGCAGCAGGGTGTAGTCATTTTCGGGCTTTAAAGTTCAGTGTTGAGGATGAGGACGTGATCATCGCTGGGGTCCTTGAGAACTATGCCATTCTGTTTGGCAACTATGTGGCCAGGACCTCCAGGGCAGCCAAGGGCCAGATCTGGCACACTATTGCCCAGTAGGTGAATAAAGGTGAGATGACATCTGATTTAACATACATGCGTTAAGGTTATGTGAAATGCCTTAAACCACAAAGTCATTCTCATAGTGAACTTTATTCCATCAGAGTATCATTCCAATATGGTAAATTATGAGGACAAGTAATTTTGCAATCAAGTGTATTGCCCAGGCCATATCCCCATTAAAAAATAAGATGGTGAGCTACAGTAAATATATATGGCAGTCCATAGGAGGACCCCTTTGCCCTATCGTCATGACACCAATGGAGGAGTGCCTCATTGAATGGTTGGGGCTGGATGTCTTTAAGGTGATGGATGAGTCGCTGGACACCACATGAGCTGGAGCCGGTAAGTTCACTTCGCCTGTAAATGTCAAGGCTGCTACAGATGACCACATATTTTGGCATAAGATGCTCACATTGATTGATGAAAATGCTCATCTTATGCCAAAAGTACATGTGTACTTCTTAGCATTCATACTTATGTCTTCTTTGTTTCCATAGCTCTCGCCCAGGAAGCCCCCGGTCTCCGTCGTTAAGCTCCAGGTACCAGCAGTGCAGCTTTAACATTGTATGCTGAAACAATGAAGAGGAGAAGCAGCAGCAGCCTCAGGAATACTTGCAGATGCTGGCATCCCTCGGCTCAGCAAACCCTCTGAACTTAAGCCTCATCGTCTTAGGCTTCATGGAAGACCCAACTCTGCAGTGGGAGGCAGGAGAACCATCACAACCTACCTCCAGCACATCACGTTGCCAGCATGAGGCAGCAGGCACCAAGCAGGAGCAGCCCACTAGCCCCATCATGCCACATTTGGAGGCCTAAACAGCATCTCCAACTACACCGAGCACAGCACTAGCACGGAGCGCTTTATGCATGAGCAGCTGGATCGCCTGGAAAGGAGGCATGGCTTTCACATCCACCACATGCAGGCAGAGCTAGTGCACTTGAGGAAAGCTCACCATACTCATACCCAGGCCCTGCACGATCAGACAGCAGCCCACATGCATGCCCTAACCACAGTTGCTACCTCTATAAATAATCTCATCAGTGTTTTCTCACAAATACTGCAACAAATGCCCGAGCTTCCACCTGTGCCCTCCCTAGCTTCCCAGGACTCCATGCCATGCAGCAGTCCATGACCAGAGAGACAACCCAGGGGTAGGCCCCCCCAAAGAGATGCCACTGCCAATTGGAAAGGCATGCCAAGGAAAAGGGCCATGAGGCTGCAGTACTGGTGCCATATCTACACAGCTTACAAGACTTGTGGAAACAAACCTGGCTGGTCCTCTGTACAGAGTTCCTGTGCCAGCTAGGTGGAAGAAGCCTCCTGACTACAGATTTCCTGTGCTAGCTTGCTGATGATGATGGTCTACTGTCTGCCTTTGTTGTCCTGCTGCCTACTTATAACGCCCTCCTCTAAGCTCTGCCTGCATTCCAGCCTCCTTGATGCAGTCTCCGGTCACAGTCCAGCTGCTATCTTTTCTCATGTCATCCTGCTGGTGCCTCATCTCATCTCGTGTCATCCTGCTGCTGCCTCCCTGCTGGTGCCTCATCTCATCTCGCGTCATCCTGCTGCTGCCTCCCTGCTGCTTTGTCATCTCCTGGGGTTCATGCATCGATGCTGCTGTGTCATCTCCTTAGGCTCCTGCCTCCATGCTGCTGTGTCATCTCCTTAGGCTCCTGCCTCCATGCTGTGATTTTCTGTTTTGGTCCCGCTGCCTTCTACTTGAGCTCTTCTGCTTTGGCTGTCCCCTTTGAGTGTACTCTTTCAACATGGACTATCTGGGCCTTCTACTTGAACTCTGCTGCCTTGGCCGTTAGACTGTCCCCTATGAGTGCACTCTTTCCACATTTCCGCTTTCTATATTCTTTGCTGAAATCATGATTTTGCAAAAGGATAAGATGCTAATACTCTATATGTCATGTTCTACACTAAATTGGTGCTGTCCATTTCAGGTACAATGTCATGCTATTTGATCTCTTGTCCTTGCAGAATGTGATTACCAAAGATGGTGACTAGGTTTTGAATCTATTTTGTTGGCTACAACTGTTGTGTAATAAACTGATCACAGGTTTTTAAACTTCATTTTCTGGTTGTGTCTTTTCATTGTGTTTTTTTTTTCTTAAAAATTCACAAGGTAAAAGGTTTGAAAACCATATGACCTTGCAAGCTAGAGTGACATTGACCATTCCAACTAGGCACATTGCTTACATGCAAGACCATATGGCCTAGGCCATACCACTGACAAGTCATTGTATGCTCCCAAGGAAGACTACAAGAGCAAAACAGGAAACTTTACTGTGGAGCTTCCCAAATGACTCCTGTTGCCTTCACCAGAGAGCATACTCTTAGCTAACTTTTGGGAACATGGGCATGTATGTGAGATGGCCACTAGCTAGCTAATGTTCACCTCTATGCACTATCTGGTGGAATAGATATAGAAAGGCTTGGCTAGAGGCGCTGTTGCTATGTCTTCATGTTGTTGATGACCACTAGGTTCTAGGGCTATGCATATTATCATAGTGCAGCTATAACAAACCTTTGGCCTCTTCCATTGTGAAGATAGCTTACCTCTGAACCAAACAATGGGCCTTCTCTCTGGCACTAGCACCAAACGTTGTCATCACATAAGTCTAGTCATTAGCCTACTTGCAACGTGCATAAAGTACTCTGTGTTTCTAGGGAGCAGAAATGTACAGCTGCAGGTTACACGGTCAACATATAACTCTTGTGTGGTGTTAGGTCAAATGACACTAAGCACCCCTCAAGATATTACTTAGGGCCCCTTACTTGTGCCCTCACTCCACTAAAAAGGCACTCAGTCCAAAAGCACTTTAACCAAGATGTCATCTACTTGTAAGGCCACTAGAACACCTTATCAGGTGCTGTGTGACACCTGAGGAGAAGCAAAGGAGGAGTGTAGGATCGAGATTCCCCACTGGCCAAGAGCAGACAGTGATGAGGCCTGCTGTTGCTTGGGACCAGTCCGACTTCAACAGAATGGCTCCCACCCCCGCACTGCCCTGGGATGTTGATCAGTACATACCCTTTGACACAGTGTTCTAACAGCCTGCAAGTACACAAAGGTGTACAATCCTTAAGTCTGGATAGTGGACAAGTAATGCATCGCCAGTGAACATCAAA
Organism: Rhinatrema bivittatum; assembly: GCF_901001135.1. Classification (NCBI taxonomy): domain Eukaryota; kingdom Metazoa; phylum Chordata; class Amphibia; order Gymnophiona; family Rhinatrematidae; genus Rhinatrema; species Rhinatrema bivittatum. The sequence goes on from NC_042617.1 coordinate 530,636,114, forward strand.
ACCTGTTCCCTATAATCAGCTGCAGAAATGTGCCACCTCTTCTATGCACCCAAAATGTGTGAAGCTAGATATGGCAGATTAGTTGTAGGCCTAACCTGGCAGCATTTACGTATACCAGAGTACATGTCAAATGATGTAGCTTTGTGTGGCAGGCTCTATGTCGACTTACCAGGATAGGTTCTACAAAAAAAAAAGCATTCATAAAATTCAAATAAAACAAACTTAGACAATAACATTAAATAAAGATAGTTTACTGAACAATCCTGTAATAGTGAGGAAGCTAAACCTAACTCCAGTCAGTAATAAGGTTTTTTAAACAGGAAGGTTTTTAACAAACTTCTAAATGTTTTTAAATAATTGCAGTGTTTTAGTTCCATAGGGAAAGAATTCTCTAGAACTGGACCTACAGTAGAGAATGCAGATTCTCTTGTAAGACATAGGCAAGCACGTTTTAAAGATGGAACATTGAGAAAGCCTCATTGAGACGCTCTTAACTAATGTGAGGATTGATATAATTTCAAGAGGGCATTGAGCAATGGACAAGATCCCAAATTAAGGAGTTTGTCGCAGAGATAGCCATTGTAACTGTATAAGAGTTGGCGTAACATGATCAAAGCATTTGTGACCAGAAATTAGACATGTGGCTGCGTTCAAAAGTAATGGAAGTGGCTGAATTGTAGAATCAGGGAGGCCCAAATAGAGCCCATTGCAACAGTCAACGAGAGGAAAAATAGAAGCCTGCACAACAGTGGGAAACCTCAAAGCATATAGCAGTTGTTTTAAGCCAGAAAGGACTCTAAGTTTGTAGAAGCCAGCCCTAACTAGCTTAATGTGATGACTTAATGTGTGTTCAAAATGTCAGATGTGGATTAAGCAAAACACCCAAGCTTTTGATACTTTGATAGTAAAGATAGAACCATCAAGAGTGATGGAAGAATAATCAAGCATGGAATGCGCTCTTTGAATAAGAAGGAATTCGGTTTTGTTTGTATTGAGTGCTAATTTGTACTGATGAAGCCACAGTTTATATGGTGCTAATGCAGATTTCAATATGTTCAATAATGTCATGCCAGGTGGGATGAAGATGTATAAAAAAACTGAATATCATCTGCATAGATCTTATAATCATCACACAAAGTAAATAAAAATTTACAGATGGGAGCAAGGTAGATGTTGGAAAGCATAGAGGATAAGGCAGAACCCTGAGGGACACCAGAATTGAGAGATGACCTTTGAGAAAATTGATTTCTAGTTTTGAATTGTTGAGACCGATCGTTCAAAAATGAAGAAAACCAGGCTAAGACAATCCCTTCTATACCGCATGCCTGAAGGTGGTGAAGGAGAATAGAGCAGTCGATAGTATTGAAGGCTGAGGTTCTATAGATAAGTGGGTAAGTAGGCCACTGTGTAGAAAAAGAAAACCTCTAATAAAGAGTGTTGGCAGGCCTCCTTCCCTCCCTCCTCCTCACTCCCAAGTATCATTAATTTGCTGGCATGGACCACTTCCCCAACCCATTTATCTGTAGAACCAGAAAGTAAATGGCATGAGGGTGCCATTGACACTCCCCCTTCCCTCCATCCCGGCATCCCCACAATCAGTGGGTAGCATCTAAATATCCCCCCCCACCAAAACACCACAGCCTCCCTGGCAGCTGAAGCTCTTTTAACCATTCACACTCCCAAATACCAGTACAAATAATCCCACTCTGTGTACTGGATGGGAGAGCCTCAGGTGCCGGGGGTGGGGAGGTGGACACTACAGGCAGATAACTCATCAAGCAAAGTAGCACAGCATATCTGAGCTAATACACTTTCAATTTTCATACCACCCCCCTTGAAGTAGTGAATAAACAGTGTCAGGCCATGGTGGAATGTTTGGTTACAAAGCGTTAGGACTTTTTCTCCCCATCCTATATATTAACAAATCTAGGCATCCATTGCAAAGAGTGGAAACAGAATTGTTTCTGTCAAAAGGCAGTATATGCTAAATGGGTGCACACACCTATGCATGTGCTGTTGTATGCATAGGTGTGCTAAGGGAGTCCTTTCATGGATTGCAAACTGGCTAAAAGACAGGAAACAGAGAGTAGGATTAAATGGACAATTTTCTCAGTGGAAGGGAGTGGACAGTGGAGTGCCTCAGGGATCTGTATTGGGACCCTTACTTTTCAATATATTTATAAATGATCTAGAAAGAAATACGAGTGAGATAATCAAATTTGCAGATGACACAAAATTGTTCAGAGTAGTTAAATCACAAGCAGATTGTGATAAATTGCAGGAAGACCTTGTGAGACTGGAAAATTGGGCATCCAAATGGCAGATGAAATTTAATGTGGATAAGTGCAAGGTGATGCATATAGGGAAAAATAACCCGTGCTATAATTACACAATGTTGGGTTCCATATTAGGTGCTACAACCCAAGAAAGAGATCTAGGTGTCATAGTGGATAACACATTGAGATCGTCAGTTCAGTGTGCTGCGGCAGTCAAAAAAGCAAACAGAATGTTGGGAATTATTAGAAATGGAATGGTGAATAAAACGGAAAATGTCATAATGCCTCTGTATCGCTCCATGGTGAGACCGCACCTTGAATACTGTGTACAATTCTGGTCGCCGCATCTCAAAAAAGATATAATTGCGATGGAGAAGGTACAGAGAAGGGCTACCAAAATGATAAGGGGAATGGAACAACTCCCCTATGAGGAAAGACTAAAGAGTGTTACGACTGGGCTCCGGTCAGGAGTCGTGAACACCACCCAGAAGGGTGGCTCCAGGTTGAGAGAGACAAGAATGGCTAGAACAGAGTCTGGGTCCAGGCTGGGTCAGGGCAGGCGGCAAGTAGCAGTGTCTGGGTCCAGGCTGGGTCAGGGCAGGCGGCAGTTAGCAGTGTCTGGGTCCAGGCTGGGTCAGGGCAGGCGGCAGATAGCAGTGTCTGGGTCCAGGCTGGGTCAGGGCAGGCGGCAAGTAGCAGTGTCTGGGTCCAGGCTGGGTCAGGGCAGGAGGCAGATAGCAGTGTCTAGGTTCAGGCTGGGTCAAGGCAGGAGGCAGATAGCAGTGTCTAGGTTCAGGCTGGGTCAGGGCACAGTAAGCAGGACAAGGCAGGTCAGAAGGCCCGTAGGCCACACACACACAGAAGACCCGTAGGCCACACACCGTAAGTAGGGCAAGGCAGGTCAGAAGGCCCGTAGGCCAGGTATGGAAAGCAAGGAAGAAGGCCCGAAGGCCGCGCAAGGCAAGGCAAGGAAGAAGGCCCGAAGGCCGCGCAAGGCAAGGCAAGGAAGAAGGCCCGAAGGCCGCGCAAGGCAAGGCAAGGCCCGAAGGCCGCGCAAGGCAAGGAAGGCTAGAGCAGGGAGCCCAGGTGAGCTCGATGCCGAAGCACCGAGGGAACTGTCAGGCAGGGTTATAAGGACAAACCCAGAACATAGAGTGGACAGAGGAGATGGACTGGGCCTGTCAGGAGAGCCAGCGCTAGAGGGACCCCTGGTGGTGAGGCGGTTGCACTGCAGCCAAAACTGTAACAAAGAGGTTAGGACTTTTCAGCTTGGAGAAGAGACGACTGAGGGGGGATATGATAGAGGTGTTTAAAATCATGAGAGGTCTAGAACGGGTAGATGTGAATCGGTTATTTACTCTTTCAGATAATAGAAAGACTAGGAGGCACTCTATGAAGTTAGCATGGGGCACATTTAAAACTAATCGGAGAAAGTTCTTTTTTACTCAACGCACAATTAAACTCTGGAATTTGTTGCCAGAGGATGTGGTTAGTGCAGTTAGTATAGCTGTGCTGAAAAAAGGATTGGATAAGTTCTTGGAGGAGAAGTCCATTACCTGCTATTAAGTTCACCTAGAGAATAGCCACTGCCATTAGCAATGGTAACATGGAATAGACTTAGTTTTTGGGTACTTGCCAGGTTCTTGTGGCCTGGATTGACCACTGTTGGAAGCAGGATGCTGGGCTTGATGGACCCTTGGTCTGACCCAGTATGGCATTTTCTTATGTTCTTATGTTCTTAAGGGAGGGAACAACGAGGCCTACCTCACCCCAGACACAGATATAGACAGAGGTTAACCCAGCACATCGCTCACCCAGACGCACACAGACCCAAATATCTGTTTGACCAGTGTTTGGTACAGATTACCTCCAGCACTTAGTTCACCTACACATGCTCAGTGTTGTGGTTCCTTCCCTGTTCGTCATCAGCCATCAGTGATGTCTCTGTCAAGCTTATCCCTACCTGCTAATGTCGGAGTCAGTCATGCTTCCTCACAGAAGATTTTTGACACCTGGTAGCATGACCTACATCTGTCAGAAGTATATATGCTAACAAAATTGTCAGAGTTAGACATGGGCCCCTCCAGCCCTCAGGTGGCCTTAAATGCTTGTTTTCCTAGCGTGTAGACAGATGGACTCAGGACCAGAGGTTTTTGCTTCCCTGCCAGCAGATGAAGATGGAGCAAGCTGACATCACAGTATATATAACCCTGCAGTGACCCCAGCCTGCCAGTATTCTCTGTCTCCAGCAGATGGTGGACGTGCATCTCCCTATGGGGATTGCTTTGAGCTTTTTAAAAGGAGAAATTTGAAATTCTAAATTCAGGAAAAGAAAGCCCCGCTCATCTTTGGTGATACCTAAAGTTCCCATCCCCAGTTGAGAATTCCTGAGGCGACTTCCATGGTCCCTCGGATGTGTGCCTTGGTCCAGTAGCTGGATTTCCCGGTGTGGACTTAGCTGCTAGTTCAGCTGAAAGGCAGCGGATGCAGAAGGCTGAGTGCGGCAGTGATGGCAGTTGCCCTCTCCCCCCACAACTGGAGACCGTCTCTGTACTCAAGTCGGTAAGCGCTGAGCTCGGGTAAGATGTAAGATAAAAAAAAAAAAGTTTTACCAGAATCGGAGACAGTTACAGGAGTTTCAGGATTTCCTCCGATCTCCGTTCTCGGCACGCCATGCTGATGTTGGTTCCCGCTCTCGTTGGGGGTTGAGTAATGAGCAGCCCCTGGTGGGTTAGGCCCCACACTTAGGCTTTTTTTTTTTTGCACGTCGCGAAGTAGGCCACAGCAGCCATTTTCGCGCACTCTTGTGCTCTCTATATGCCTTCAGTGTGCGCAGTGTATCGGCTCTGCGCACACGTATGCTTGGTTTTTGGGCGCGCTTTTTACATGCTTTACTTGGTGTATAGGTTGTGCTTGCGCCTTGCTGTGTTTTTCTTCTAGGTGCTTATTTTTGGGCACATTTGATTTTTGAGTGCGAGCCGTTCCAGGGCACCTTTACTGCATTGATGGTTGCGGTAAGCAAGAAGTCTAAGCGTCTTCCTGTTTGTGTTGCCTGTCATATTAGGGCTTCTGAGCCTGACCTGGCTTCTAACCTGCGTCAGCGCTGCTCAGACGCTCAGGGAGAGTTGTCTTCCTCAGATTTTGCTAAGTATGGCTCTTCCCATTTTGATGATGGGTTGGTCACGGCCTTGACTGGGGGGATGCCATTTCTTGGTTCTTCCTTGACTGGCTCCTCCGCTGGTGAGAGCAGTTATGTGGGACCAGCTCCAGTTCTTTCTGGGCTTGGTCTGGACCCGGCTGCTTTTTCTTGGGTGAAATTTTTTCAAGGCTTAGAAGCCTTTCTTCAGGCACAGTCCTCTGCTTCCCCCATTTCCGGCCAGTTGGACCTTCAGCTGGTGGCTCCCTCCTCTTCCAGGTTTATGCTTAAGTGTCAGGGCTCGCCTCAGCTCCCTGAGGGTGTTCCCGACAGGAATCCAGATGGCACTGATAATGAGGTTGATCCTGATTCCCTAGAAAATGAGGAAATTCCTTCAGGGCTGGAACCATATCTAACCATGTTGCGGTTCTTTCATGGAGATGAACTGCCAGCTCTGATTTCCCAGACCTTGCAACAGCTGGGAAGAATCCCATTTTGGTTTCCTTACGTAAAGCCTCTTGTATTTTCCCAGTGATGGATGCCATCTAGGAATTGATTGATCTGGCATGGGATGCTCCAGAGGCAAAATTTAAAGGGGGTTGGATATTGGAAGGCCTGTACCCCCTGGATCTGGCTGTGAGAAGCATTTGCGGTTTTCCCAAATCGGATGCTCTGAAATGTGCCATGTCTAAGCAGATGACTATCCTCGTAGAGGGAAGTGTGGCCTTGAAGGATATACATGATCGAAGGATTGAGGCTATTCGTAAGCAAGCCTTTGAGGCAGTGGCGATGAATTTAGAGATTACCTCCTGTTGCGCCCTAGTAGCGAGATCTTGTCTGCTTCTCTCTCAGGATGTTGATGAGTCTGGAGAGAATTCCAGAGTGATTATAAAGCCTGCTGCCCCCTTTTTAGGGGGCAGCAGGCTTTTTAGGGGGCAGCAGGTAGTTGCTGTGATTTGGTCCAGACCTCGGCCAGAGGAGTGGCTTCAGTGATGGCGGCCAGGTGTCAACTCTGGTTGCGAAATTGGTCAGTGGACATAGCTTCTAAAGCCAATCTTACCAAGATGCCATTTAAAGGCTTGCTTTTGTTTGGGAGCAAGTTGGAGAAACTGGCCAGTAAGTGGGGCAAGTCTCCAGTGCCTTGGTTGCTGGAGGATAAGAAACAGTTACTGCACCCCTTTAGTATGAGGCGTAATTTCCAGGGTTCCAGGTGTTTTCGTTCCTACAGAGGGATGACCTTTCAGCTACTGCGGAGGTGGACCCTTGACCCGAGGTGGAGTTGACGCTAACGTGGAGAAGACCCCACGGGTCCCCACCATTGGGAGGTGAAGCAGAATGGGAAGTGGAGGCTGACTGGAGCTTCGCCAATACCAGCCCTCGTTCCCCCCATGTTGAGCTCTTGGGTACCGGGACTGGCTGGTCTTAGGCGGGCCTCCGTGTGGTTGATACCGAAAAAGATGTTCAAAGCAGGGAGCCAGGAAGCAATGGAGACACAGGGTCCGAAGGAGCTGAGTTCAAGACAGGGCCTGGATCCAGAAGCCTGGACAAGCTGAGGCAGGCTAGTGAACAGGAACAGATTAAATCCGGGCTTGTAAGTAGGCAAGAGCCTAAGAAAGGCCAAGTCCAAGCAGTCAGCTGGATGCAAAGTCAGGTTCAGGCTGGAGTTAGGGCAGGCGGCTGGAGGCAAGATAAGGTGCAAGCTGAAGTCAGGGCAGGCAGCTGGAGACAAGGTCAGGTACAAGCTGAAGTCCAGGACGGTGGCTGGAGACAGGGTCAGGTGCAAGCTGAAGTCTGGGAAGGTGGCTGGAGACAAGGTCAGATGCGAGCAAGGGTCAGAGCCATAGAATCCTTCCAAGGCGAAGTCAGGAACAAGTGAGGGTCAAAGCCAGGAATCCGTCCAAAGCGTGGTCAGGAACAAGTGAGGGTCAAAGCCAGGAATCCGTCCAAAAGGTAATCAGGAACAAACAAAGATCAGGAACAGGAAACGGGAACTGGAACTCGGGGACTGGATCAGGAACGCAGGACTGGAACAAACAAGAACAGGAGCAGAAACAGGAACATGAAGGAGTAGCAACTAAGCACATGACAGGAAGCGTGGAGACCTGTTGCCAAGGCAAAGACTGGATGGTGGGGCCTTCCTTCAGTAGCAGGGCCCAGCGACGTCATCATCCGGGGCTGCGCCTAAGGCAAAGTAATAGGAACTACGTGGTAGCGGCGTCTCCCCTCCGCACATGTGGGGAGACCCGACTGGGACCGGAGGAAGCCGCAGAGCAACCGGAGGAACCTGAGGAAATGGTAGGAGCACGAGTGCGTAGGCGGCTGCCTACCACTGCCAAAGAGGAAGGACCAGGTCTGGGACCCGGGCGTCGGGAGTGAGTAGGGCCGGTTGTGGACCTGCTGTGGCCGGGACATGCAACATTAGCAGACTCTGCCTTTCAATAGGTCTCAGTCCTTTCATCTGCGGCAGCCCAAGAGAGGAGCCGGCTTGGGTGGTGGACCTTCTCTAGCTTCCCAGTGAAGGTTTGCTGACCCAGCTTCCAGAACAGGAAATAGGGGGACGTCTCTCTCTTTTTTATCAGAGGTAGGTCGAGATCACGTTGGACCAGTGGGTCCTGGAGGTGATACGTGAAGGGTATGCACTGAATTTTGCAGTATTCCTTGGGACGTGTTCATGGTGTCCCCTTGCCACTCTCCGCAGAAGAAGCAGGCAGTGGAGTTCATGCTTGAGAGGCTCTTCAGACTGTGGGCTGTGGTTCCGGTGCCAACATCTCAAGAAAGTATGGGGCAATGTGCCAATTAATTTGTTGTGCCCAAGAAGGAAGGCTCCTTTCGTCCCATTCTGGATCTCAAGAGGGTCAACCGTCACTTGAAGGTGGCTCATTTTTGAATGGAAACCTTAGGCTTGGTAATAATGGTGGTGCAGCCGGGGTAATTTCTGATCTCCTTGGATCTGTCAAGGCTTACCTTCATGTTCCCATCTGATTGGAACACCAATGCTTTTTACGTTTTGCGGTGTTGGGCGCCATTATCAGTTTTGGGTGCTTAAGAATATAAGAAGAGCTTCCTTTTGGTCTAGCCACCGCTCCCTGAACATTTTCCAAAATTATGGTGATGATAGCAGCGGCCTTGCAAAAAGAAGGAATCCTGGTGTACCCCTATTTGGATGACTGGCTGATTTAAGCCAAGTCTCAGGAAGAGAGCTGCCTGGCGACACACAAGGTGATTTCCTTATTGCAGGAGCTCGGTTGTGTGGTGAACCTGACCAAGAACAATCTTCAACTATCCCAGTCGTTGGGGTATCTGGGGGTCTGGTTCGACACGGGACAGGACAGAGTTTTCTACCAGAAGTTTGGATCCAGAGATTGATGTTTCAAGTATGTCAGCTGATGAACACCATACGCCCGACGGTGTGTCCTACCTACAGGTACTTGGCTTGATGGCAGCTACCCTGAAAGTGGTGATGAGGGCAAGGGTGCATATGCTCTTCAGTACTCTCTGCTATCTTGTTGGAACCCGCAGTCTCAGGATTATGTGGTTTGGCTCTAGTTGCCCGTGGAAATCTGCTCCCACATCCAGTGGTAGTTGCATGGGGATCATCTGAGAAAGGGAGTTCCCTTGTCCTCTCCGGCCTGGTTTGTACTCACGACAGATGCGAGTCTCCATGGTTGGGGGGGTTCACTGTCTGAAGTTAACGGCCCAGGGGCACTGGAATGCTGAAAAGTCCCGCTGGAACATCAATTGCCTGGAGGTCCGGGCAATATGGCTGGCATGCTTGCAGTTTAGCCACAGGCTGCAGAATCAAGCAGTTTGCATGATGTTGGACAACACTATGACGGCGACCTATATCAATCGCCAGGGAGGAACCAAGAACAGCAATGTTGTAGGAAATAGACCACCTGATGGAATGGCGGATGTTCATCTGCAGATGATCTCAGCCTCTCACATTGCAGGAAAAGACAATATAAGAACGGACTTTCTCAGCAGGGAGAGTCTGGATCCAGGAGAGTGGGTGTTGTCAGCTGAGGTGTTTCAGCTGATTGTGGATCACTGGGGCCTTCCATTTCTAGACTTGCTGGCGACTTCTCGAAACGCAAAGGTTCCTTGCTTCTACAGTTGCAGGAGAGATCCGTGGTCCCTAGGTATAGATGCTTTCGTACAGGTCTGGCCAGAAGACAGATTGTTTATTGCCTTTCTTCCTTGGCCCTTGCTGGGCAGGATAATTTGCAAGATCGAAGGCCACAGGGGACTAGTACTCCTGGTGGTGCCGGACTGGCCCAGATGTCCGTGATATGCGGATTTGCAGTGATTACTGGTGGAGGCCCCCCTTTGTCTTCTGCCACACATGGATCTGCTTCAGCAGGGACCGGTTCTTCTGGTCGCCGCATTCTTCTGGTCACCGGTTCTTCTGGTCACCGGTTCTTCTGGTCACCGGTTCTTCTGGTCGCCGCATCTCAAAAAAGATATAATTGTGATGGAGAAGGTACAGAGAAGGGCTACCAAAATGATAAGGGGAATGGAACAACTCCCCTATGAGGAAAGACTAAAGAGGGTTAGGACTTTTCAGCTTGGAGAAGAGACGACTGAGGGGGGATATGATAGAGGTGTTTAAAATCATGAGAGGTCTAAAACGGGTAGATGTGAATCGGTTATTTACTCTTTCAGATAGTAGAAAGACTAGGGGGCACTCCATGAAGTTAGCATGGGGCACATTTAAAACTAATCGGAGAAAGTTTTTTTTTACTCAACGCACAATTAAACTCTGGAATTTGTTGCCAGAGAATGTGGTTAGTGCAGTTAGTATAGCTGTGTTTAAAAAAGGATTGGATAAGTTCTTGGAGGAGAAGTCCACTACCTGCTATTAAGTTCACTTAGAGAATAGCCACTGCCATTAGTAATGGAATAGACTTAGTTTTTGGGTACTTGCCAGGTTCTTATGGCCTGGATTGGCCACTGTTGGAAACAGGATGCTGGGCTTGATGGACCCTTGGTCTGACCCAGTATGACATTTTCTTATGTTATGTTCACTAGGATCTGAATCGATTCTGTGATACAGTTTTGCCCTTGAGAGGGCTTGCCTGTTAAAGTGTAGTTTTTACACTGCGGTGATTGCCAGTTTACTTCACGCTTGCAAGTTCTCCACTTCTTTTGGCTTATGTGCGGGCTTGGAGAGCTTTTGAGGCCTGGTGTGAGGAGCGGGATGTTCTTCCTCGTTCAGTTAAGATCCCTCTCATTCTGGATATTTTGCAGGATGAATTGAATAAAGGCTTTGCTCTTAATTCCTTGAAGGTACAGGTTGTGGCTCTTGTCTGTTTCAGAGGCCTGGTGAATGGTGTTTCCTTGTTGTCTCCTCCTGATGTGGCCTGTTTTTTTTTGAAGGGAATGAAGCACCTTAGGCCTCCCTTGAGGTTACTGGTTCCATTGTGGAGTCTTAATTTGGTGCTGGACGTTTTGGCGGGCCCTATGTTCCGACCACTGCATAGCCTTTCCTTACGGTTGTAGACTTTGAAGACTGTGTTCTGGTGGCTATATATTCAGAGCATCAGATTTCTGAGCTGCAGGCCTTATCTTGCTGGGAGTCATTTGTTCGGGTGACTCCGGGGGCGTTACAGCTGCATACAGTTCCATCCTTCTCTCCCAGGGTAGTCTTGGACTTTCATTTGAATTGGTCCATCTGCTTGCCATCCCTGGATATGGTCAGGGATGCGGAAGAATTGTGCCTTTTGTGCTCCTTGGATGTTAAGTGTCTTGTTGTGCGGTATTTGGAGGTCTCTGAGTCTTTTCGAAAGACAGATCGCCTGTTTGTTCTCAATGGCGGGAGTAAGCAGGGCGCTCCGGCTTCGCGGGCTACCATAGCTCGTTGGATTAAGGAGGTGGTCACTGCTGAGTATGTGGATGCTGGAAAGCCGTTGCATACTCAGGTTAGGGCTCATTCCACTAGGGTTCAGGAAGTGTCATGGGTAGAAGTTAGTCTGTTGTCTTCCGTTGATTTCTGCTGAGCTGTGTGTGGTCCTCCTTATACACTTTTTCCAGGTTTTATCGTCTAGATGTGCAGGCCCGGGAGGATGCAGCCTTTGCAAGTGTGGTGTTAACTACACCTTGGGCAGCCTCCCACTCTGTTGGGGAATAGGTTTGGTACATCCCATTGGTCCTGAGTCGATCTGTCTGCATGCTAGGAAATGGAGAAATTACTTACCTGATAATTTTGTTTTCCTTAGTATAGACAGATGGTCTCAGCTTCCCACCCTCGGCTGCCGCATGAGTGTGTCAATAGTCCACCTGTGGGGCTCTGGGTCCCAAGGGATTACTGGTAAGTGTTCATCTAGTTCCTAGCTTGGGGTATCTAGAATCTTATGTGAGTTCATTGTTTATGGTTGGTTGAGTACAGTTCTGTTTTTAATCAAGATTTTTGCTAGTCTGTCCTCGGTTGCTTTTGAAGAGAATACTGGCAGGCTGGGGTCACTGCAGGGTTATATATACTGTGATGTCAGCTTGTTCTGTCTCCATCTGCTGGCAGGGGAGCATAATCCCACTGGTCCTGAGTTCATCTGTCTACACTAAGGAAAACGAAATTATATCAGGTAAGTAATTTCTCCACTTTCTACTTAATAATACTGAAAGTTCAGAAGCCATTATGGAAAACTGATTCCTCTGGGATCTGTTGACCTAAATATTTTGCACAGCGGCAGGCTTTAGATCAAGGCTGGTGTTTGGCTCCTGAGATCTTCAGCTGAGAACATTTTCTCTAGCCTTAATGCTATGCACATAGCTGATGATTGAGAGTTTATCAGCACACATGCCTTGCTCATAATATCCACAAACTCTAAAAGTCACGAAAACCACGAGTCATATCTTATAGGGCAGCAGCTCTTCAGTGTTGGCTACAAATCATGGCTGCCATGTGGACAAGTAAGGCCCTCACACTGTAAATTCGTGAAGGGTGGCGAATCACCTGGGAAGATGATCATTCTGCAAGCTTGTCTCCCCAGGAGTCCTCAGCCTATGTGCTTTAAGGATGGCCACAGATATGCTAAGGAGTATAACTGATAGTAGCAATCAGAATAGACAGACTACTCTGTATATTTTTATGAACCTAAGAACATACAAAATTGCCATGCTGGGTCAGACCACCTATAGATGTAGAAGACATCGAATACAAGGTAGACGCTATTCTCGATGTGAGAAAAAGAGGCAGAGTATGGGAATACCTCCTATCTTGGGAGGGTTATGGACCTGAAGAAACTCTTGGACTCCTTTGGCTAATATACTGGATAAAGAGATGCTACAAGACTTCCATAGATTGCATCCTCAGAAACCAAGACCTGGTAGGAAACAGCATGGACGCCCTTTGAAGGGGGGTACTGTTGCGTCTGGTGCTAGACGGCTTCGCCCTGTTTGCCTCACCTTATTCACGGCTCCTCCCGCATATCTTAAGAAAGATGGCTACCGCTGCGTCTGCAAGCTGAACTCTCCGGTGTCCCCGGAGCGGCTGTGATACAGCCTCCCGCCATGCTCCTCCCAGGTTCCTACTAGGGTGTGCACGCATGCGTCACCCACGTCTTTATTCCAACCTTGGCGTGAATCTCGGGGGCGTTCCCCCTTGCTGACGTCAAGCCATCTGTGTATATAGCCTACTCTAATTTGCTAGCTCATTGAGTTAGCAAGGACTTGAATCTGGACTTGTATCCGTTCCTGTCTACGCTACTCTGCTGCTTCCGTGCTGCCACTGGAAGCTCTCTCTCTGCCCTTCGGGGTAATGGCCTACCTGGGTACCCGCTCCTTGGAAGCCCTCTGCTTTATTTCAGGTGCCTTACAGGGAACAGGTACTCACTCCTCGAGGGCCTGCTCTCCCTGCCTCGGGGCCTGTACTTTCTTCTACAACCTGGTGGAATCACATACCTACAGCAAACACCTAGTGAGTACTCTAACTCTCTATCTCATCCACAGTACTTCCTTGCTGGGAGACCTGCTTTGGAACCTTCCAATACCAACAGGGTGAGAAGGGCTCCCTCTGCCGAGGTCCCTGAGACTGCAGCTACCAGATTGCCTCACTACTGCCATCTCTGGTGGTACTCTTCAAGCTGTATAATAAAGATCTAACTGTGTTTGTGCGTTCTGAGTCTAGTCTAGTATTGTGGCTCCTCACAGGGCTCCTCCCCGTGAGTGTGGTCATCTGCCACCGTACCCAAAGATCCACCCAAACACCACTCAACCATAACGAAGAGTTACAGAGGAAAGAGATTAGAACATCTGTGGTGAAAATAGTTGAAGTATATAACACATTGGAAGGAACAAGTAAAGATTAAGAAAACGAATATACCTAAAAAAGAGAGGAATTTGCTTCACCAATGGAAATTGTATTTTAGAAAAAATGTATAAAGTGTGTTTGTTTGATATTCCCTGAGGAAGCCTGACTAAGGTGAAACAATATAGGATTCTAATTGTTGGAATGTGAAATGGGGAAAGTGGAATGAATGTGTTGTAGGTATGAGTGTGTGTGACTGAAATGGGGTATATATTTTTAATGTATAGGAGTGTTTACATAAATTTTGTATGAATAAATAAAACAATTTGTATGTATTACATTGTGTCCTTATGTGATATGTAGTATTAATTTATTATCATTTCTTCTAACCATTAGATCCAAAAAAGCTATCTGAGTGGAATTATATTGAAAAGAAAATGGTAAATGTTGATTCTGGGTATTGAGTCTTTCCAAATAAAAAAGATGTCATCAATAAACTGAGTCCACAGAAGAATCTTAGACTAAAAAGGAGATGGAAAAACAAAAGTTTCTTCAAATTCTGAGACGTAAATACATGCCAGTGAGGGTGCCATGGTGGCACCCATGGCCATGTCCTTTATTTGCTGGTAAAATTGTTCATTAAAACAAAAAAAGTTTTCCTTAAAGGCAAAGATCTACGACAAAATCTGCAAAACTAACAGAAGAGCCATGGTGATGAATCAAAATCTTCCAATTTCCTAGCGTGTAGCAGATGGACTCAGGACCAATGGGGTATAGTGTACTCCTGATAGCAGTTGGAGACGGATCAGATTTAAATCTGACATCAGCCCTAGTACAAATACCCCTGCAGTATTTTCCATCTCCAAGCAGTTCGGAACTCTATGCACGCTAGCACAGCGTTAGAGTAATTTAGCAAAGAAAACCAAAACAAGAAGAAATTTTACCTCTACAGACGAGCCCCGCTCAACTGCGGTAATACCCCTTGGGTCCCTCCCCCAGTTGAGAATTTCCGAGGTGATTTCCGCGATCCCTCAGAGGTAAGCCTCGGCCTGGCAGCCGACCCTCGGCGGGGACCTAGCCCCCGACATCGGGTGAGGCTGAGAGGCAGCGGGTGCAACTTGGAGCGCGGCGGTGAAGGTATTTCCCTCTCTCCCCGCAGCCGGAGACCACCCGGAACAAGACCGGAAAGCGCTGAGACAAGGTAAGGTAGAAATCTATTTAAAAGTCGCCGGTTTCCGAAGCTTGAGGAGTCACACAGGTCGCCAGCGGGACCAGTGCCACTGGGTTCATCTGCCCTAGCAGGGCTAGACCCTGGTCAGATCCGAGGGACCTCCCATGTGGAGACCCTCTGAGGTGGTTGCCATATTGCCCGCATGGTCGCCATCACCATCTTGACCTGTTTGCCGCCCTGTCCGTCGCCCCGATCCATGCGCACAGAGGCGAGTCGTGCGCACAAATATCTTGTACGTACAACGTCACACGTCCAAGTACCGTGCGCACAAGCGACGCGCATAGCCACACGTTTACTGTGCCGGGCGCATAACTTCAATCTGCGCGCACATCTCCCTGAGCGCGTACCAATCCTATGCGCACAACTTCGACGAACTGGAGCGCATAACTAAGCCACCCGGGCCCTGTATTTTACATGCACAAGCCATGGTACCACCGGAGAAGAAGCTCAGGGTCTTTGCCCAGCATGCCACATTAGAGCTGCACAACATGAGGAGGCCACGGCCTTGTGTATACAGTGCGAGGAGGCCCTGGGGGATCCAGCCCATGGCCCTCCCCAGCTGGTACTGGGTTCCAGCTTCTCGAACAGTATGCTGGATCTAGCGTCCCCCAGCGGGACCCTCCCTCCCTCAAACGGGGTTCCCCAGGGACACAGCACCTCTTAATTTAGACCCAGCATCTATCTCCTGGGTGGAATTCTTCAAAGGCCTGCATACCTTTGTCCACATGCAACCGGGGCCTCCGATAATTCGGCCACAACGTCCGCCAGAGGACCTCAACATCCCGGGGACCTCTATGCCCAGGGAAGTGATTCCACCGCCCAGAAGCCCCACCTTCGGGGTCACGGAGGAAGAGGAACTCTCCCAGGGATGGAGCCCCACCGAACCATGAGGCGCTTTTTCACCAAGGACGAGCTTCCAGACCCAGTCACACACAGCTTGAAAGAGCTCGCTATCCCGGGCACAAGTGCCTCGGGGGAACGTAAGACGAACCCCCTCCTAGAGGGACTCCATCAGACCTCCCGTCATTTCCCACTATTACAAGTCGTCCAGCAGCTAATTGACCTGGAATGGGATGTCCCGGAGACTACGTTCAATGGGGGGCATGCCCTGGCAGCCATGTACCCTCTGGACCCAGCTGCCAACAATCTCCTGGCATGTCCGAAAGTGAATGCCATGGTCTGTGCAGTCTCGAAGCGCACTACTATCCCAGTTGAGGGAGGAGTAGCACTCAAGGATGCTCAAGACAGACGTCTGGAATCCATCCTCAAACAGTCTTTTGACGTCTCCGCTATGTCACTACAGATCACGGCCTGCTGTGCCATGGTGACATGCTCCTGCTTATCACAGACCAGGAACAACACTCCCGGGGAAGCCCTGGAAGTAGCAGTATCATTCCTCACGGATGCTGCTTCTGATCTGGTGCACACCGCAGCTAGAGGAGTGTCATCAGCCATGGCAGCCAGAAGACAACTCTGGCTCCGAAGCTGGTCGGCCGACGCATCTTCCAAAACGAGACTCACAAGGATGCCCTTCAAGGGAACCCTCCTGTTCAGAAGCGAACTAGAGAAGCTAGCCAACAAATGGGGCGAATCCCCACTGCCGCAGCTACCGGAGGATAGGAATAAGAGAAACCAGCGACCCTTCCCCGGAACTTCCAGGGGCAGAGGATCACAGTGCTTCAACCCATACAGAAGCACATATCCAGCGGCTCGCCCTGCAGGCAGGAGCCAGTCCTTTCGGAACAAGCACGACAAAAGGGGAGCCGGCTCGGGCCCTGGCCCCAGCCGCACCCCAGAATGAAAATCAGCCGACCCGTCCAAAGGAAGAAGCCATAGGGGGCAGACTTGCCCTATTCTACCAAAGGTGGGTCAAGATAACTGCGGACAAGTGGGTCCTAGCCATCATTCGAGAGGGATATTACCTGGATTTCCACCACCTCTCTCCGGACAAGTTTGAGGAATCCCCCTGCCACAACCCTTCCAAGAGAATGGCAGTGGAAGCTACACTGACCAGATTACTAGCCTTAGAGGCTATAACACCGGTACCACACAACAAATAAATACTGGACATTATTCCATCTATTTTATCGTTCCCAAGAAAGAAGGAACGTTCTGGCCCATCCTGGACCTCAAGTCGGTCAACCGCCACGTGAATTTCCTCGCTTCCGCATGGAAACCCTTCTCTCGGTAATAAGGGCGATACAAACCGGGAGAGTTCCTTACATCCCTGGATGTGTCGGAAGCCTACCTACACATTCCGGTCCACCAAGAGCATCAGCGTTTTCTACACTTCACGATCCTGGACTGCCACTACCAGTTCTGGGCACTACCATTCGGGTTAGCCACAGCACCTCGGATGTTCACCAAGATCGTGGTGGTAGTGGCAGCAACACTGAGGAACGAAGGAATCCTCGTACACCCTTATCTAGACGATTGGCTGATCAGGGCGAAATCCCAGGAGGAAAGTCACCAGGCGACCAACAGAGTCAGAACTCTACTGGAGAGCCTCGGGTGGGTGGTCAACACAAACAAGAGCTGTCTGCAGCCCTCCCAATCTCTAGATTACATGGGAGTTCAGTTCGACACCAAACAAGACAAGGTCATCCTAACACCGACAAGGAGATCAAAACTGATGACCCAGTTGCGAACCCTGTTGAGCGAGCTTCGTCCATCGGCATGGGACTACCTCCAAGTCCTCGGCCTCATGGCATCCACACTGGAAGTTGTGCCATGGGCAAGAGCTCACATGAGACCCCTCCAGCGCTCACTACTATCAAGATGGAATCCGCTGTCCCAGAACTACATCGTATGTCTTCAGCTCCCAGACAAAGTTCGGACCCAACTACGATGGCTACAAGAAGGCCATCTGAGCCGGGGAGTGAGGCTATCCTCACCAACCTGGATCCTGCTCACCACGGACACCAGCCTACGAGGATGGGGGAGCACACTGCCAGGAGCTAACCACCCAGGGGCAATGGAACAAAGAAGAGTCAGGATGGAACATCAATTGCCTAGAAGACCGGGCAGTCAGACTAGCCTGCCTACGGTTCGGTCACAGACTCCGAGTCAAATCAGTCAGAGTCATGTCGGACAACATCACAACAGTGGCCTACATCAACCGTCAGGGAGGAACCAGAAGCCAACAGGTGTCTCTGGATATAGACCACCTAATGTCATGGGCGGAAGCGAACCTTCAAGAGATCTTGGCCGTCCACATCACAGGGAAAGACCACGTCGCTGCGGATTACCTCAGCAGAGGAAGTCTAGACCCAGGAGAATGGAGGCTGTCAACCACAGCATTCCAGTTGATAGTAAACCGCTGGGGAACACCAACCATGGACCTCCTGGCAAACCGGTCCAATGCCCAAGTGCCCAGCTTCTTCAGCCGCAGGCGGGAACCTCAGTCCAAGGGAATCGATGCCCTGGTACAGACCTGGCCACAGGAAACTCTATTAAACGCCTTCCCACCGTGGCCCCTATTGGGTGCAATTATCCACAAGATAGAACATCACAAGGGACCAGTACGTCTAGTGGCCCCTGACTGGCCAAGAAGACCGTGGTATGCAGACATGCAAAGGCTGCTGACAGGGAGCCCTCTCCCGCTATCACCACACAGGGACCTGCTCCAACAAGGGCCGATCCTCCATGAGGATCCAGCTCGATTCTCTCTTACGGCCTGGCCATTGAGAGGACCCGCCTGAGGAAGAGCGGATACTCGGGGGCAGTAATTCTCCACATCCCTAACATATATAAGGATTTGGAGAGTATTCGAAGCCTGGTGTGAGGACCGCGACCTCATTCCACGCTCATTCAAAATTCCTGCGATTTTGGAGTTCCTACAAAACGGCCTACAGAAGGGATTGTCTCTCAACTCCGTCAAGGTACAGGTGGCCGCATTGTCATGCTACGGAACCAAGAGTGAGAGCGGCAGCATAGCCTCTCACCCGGATGTCTCCCGCTTTCTGAAAGGAGTCAAGCAGATCCAACCACCCCTAAAGTGGCCGGTGCCTTTGTGGAACTTCAACCTGGTCCTAGATTTCTTAGCAGGAGCCTCCTTCAGACCTCTTCACGGCCTGTCTCTCTGACTATTAACATTGAAGACAGCCTTCCTGGTGGCAGTCTGTTCAGCCCATCGTATCTCTGAGCTACAAGCACTGTCCTGCTGGGAGCCATTCCTCAGACTCACCCCGGGAACCATCCAGTTACTCACGGTCCCGTCCTTCCTCCCCAAAGTGGTCTCTCACTTCCATCTCAACCAAACCATCTCGCTACCATCGCCAGATGAGCATAAGAATTCGGAAGAGTCTCGCAGTCTATGCCACCTCAACGTCAGCAGACTCCTAGTCCGATACCTGGAAAGGTCGGAAGCCGTACAAAAGACGGACCATCTATTCGTCCTTCACAGCGGGAAGAAGCAAGGGGAAGCAGCCTCGCGAGCAACCATAGCCCGCTGGATCAAAGAAGTTAATCAAGGCGGCCTACGTAGAAGCAGGCAAGCCATCGCCTTTACAAGTCAAGGCCCATTCCACTAGAGCCCAGGCAGTGTCCTGGGCGGAAACCAAGATGCTGTCACCAGCCGAGATCTGTCGGGCGGCGACATGGTCCTCCATCCACACCTTCTCCAGGTTTTACCGCCTGAATGTTCAGGCTTGAGAGGACACATCATTTGCAAGGGCAGTACTAAGTGGGCCACTGGCAGACTCCCACCTGGTTCGGGAGTAGCTTTTATACATCGCATTGGTCCTGAGTCCATCTGCTACACGCTAGGAAATGGAGAAATGACTTACCTGATAATTTTGTTTTCCTTAGTGTAGACAGATGGACTCAGCATCCAACCCACAGCTGCCGTTATTCATGGAATTCTCGGGTGACATCCCTGAGAGCGAGTGATTCATGGGTAAGCCATGCTTTCCTTCAATTAGGACACCCATCCTACCAGGTGTCGATGTTTCTAGGTTGAGTGCACTAGCGGTCTCCAGCTATAACCAATTCAACCAGTTCAAATTAATCAAGTTAACCAAGTTATAAAGTTATTCAAGTTAATCAAGTTATTCAGTCATGCATGTATCCACAATTGCTTTTCGAGGAGAATACTGAAGAGCTGCACTTCCTGCAGGGGTATATGTACTAGGGCTGACGTCAGATTGAAATCTGATCCGTCTCCAACTGCTATCAGGAGTACACCAATACTCCATTGGTCCTGAGTCCATCTGTCTACACTAAGGAAAACGAAATTATCAGGTAAGTAATTTCTCCAATACTGTCCAATGATTGATCCTGAGGAATATTTGTATATAAGGAAGAAATATTGGCTGTAACTAGTAAACATGTATCATATCCAAGATCCAAAGTATTAATAATCTGAATAAAGTGTGTGGAATCCTGAATGTAAGATTGGGCAGAAGAAACAATAGGACGTAAAAAGTGTCAATGTATTGTGATAATGGCTCCAATAAAGATACTAGACCAGAAACTATAGGTCTCCCAGGTGGTGTTACCAGCAATCTATGAGTTTTAGGTAATAAATAAAAGACTGGTAACAGAGGATGTAGTTCTACGATCTGATGTTGTTAGTTATTGAGACAGCAAATATTTCGGCTGCTGGTAACACCTCCCGGGAGACCTATATTTTCTGGCCTAGGATCTTTATTTGGAGCCATTATCACAATACATTGACATTTTTTTACTTCCTACTGACCGGCATTAAAAAAAAAATATTTTTTTTTCTACAATTTATTCTTGGTTTATTATTGATGTATCTGATAATATTATGTTAGTATCTATATTGGGTTACTCTTTTGTCAGCTCATGTTTATGGTTTCCCCCTGATGAAGCCGTTCAGCGGCAAAACATTAAGGGGCGGATTTTCATACTCCGCGAATAGGCCTACTTTTGTTTGCACTCCAGGCGCAAACAAAAGTACGCTGGATTTTAGTAGATACGCGCGGAGCCGCGCGTATCTGCTAAAAACCTGGATCGGCGCGCGCAAGGCTATCGATTTTGTATAGCCGGCGCGCGCCGAGCCGCGCAGCCTACCCCCATTCCCTCCGAGGCCGCTCCGAAATCGGAGCGGCCTCGGAGGGAACTTCCTTTTGCCCTCCCCTCACCTTCCCCTCCCTTCCCCTACCTAACCCACCCACCCGGCCCTGTCTAAGCCCCCCCCTTACCTTTGTCGGGGGATTTACGCCTCCCGGAGGGAGGCGTAAATCTCCGCGCGTCAGCGGGCCTCCTGTGGGTCCGGAGGGCGCGGCCACGCCCCTGGGCCGCCCCGGGCTGTAGCCACGCCCCCGGGCCCGCCCCCGGAACGCTCCCGACACGCCCCGAAACGCTGCGCGGTTCGGGCACGCCCCCGACACGCCCCCTCCGAAAACACCGGGACTTACGCGAGTCCCGGGGCTCTGCACGCGCCGGTAGGCCTATGTAAAATAGGCTTACCGGCGAGCAGGGCTCTGAAAATCCGCCCCTAAGGCCTTTGTGTCGGGGTTACCGGTTATGGAATACAGCTACTTTATAACATCTTTCATCTCTGGGGCTTTATGAAAAACAGCTAGTTTTGTAACAATCTTTCATTTTTTTGGCGATTTGAGAAAATGCAACTTTGTGTCAACAATGCGGTTGTGAACTGAGTTCCTGAAGTTTGAAGGTGTTGAGTCTGTCATCTTCAAATTGTCTGCTTTAAATTATTGTGAATATTTAAATGATTTGATTGTCATCTGTGGAATGCATTACAGTTTTGTACGGTCACCTTTGTAAAATATTTTGCAGGAAGAATGTATGTGTTTTGATTGTTTTTTAACTATTTTTAAACAATAGATACTTGTATATCAGATATTGTGAATAAAAAATATTTTGGTTTTGCTAATGTTCCTTGTTTTTATTTTTGATACTTGTGTAATTTGCGGGAACTATTTTTGATTTGATTTACTGTCAGTAATCCTTTATTTTCAGATCTTAGTGTTTGCTGAGGATTGTAAGGTTGTAGTGTCACTCCTAACAAGTCGGTATTATTAGAATGCATGATGTTGAATATCAATGTTAATACTTTATAGTAGATTCTTGATTGTACTGGTAACCAATGCAATGATATTAGCCATGGTGTAATGTGATCATCCCTGAGGCACTCCACTGTTTACCTTTTTCCAGTGAGAAAACTGACCATTTAATCCTACTCTCTGTCTCCTGTCTTTTAACTAGTTTGCAGTCAATGATAGGATATCTCCTATCCCATGACTTTTTAGTTTTCTTAGAAGATTCTTGTGAGGGTCTTTGTCAAACACCTTCTGAAAATCCAAATACGCTGTATCTACCGGTTCACCTTTATCCACATAAAGGAGGAGTGTGTTAGAAGTGGGATTTGAACCCACTTCGCCATCAACATATCCAACACAGCAGCTGTACCTCTTCTCCTTGTATATAATTTAGTCTCTGCTAAACTATCTTTATTTCCTCTGATCCCAGTTCAATAGTCCTTGTTAATTGTAATTGCTTTCTTTGACACGTTATTTCTGTTTTTGATGTATTTATTGCACCCCTGTTTATTTGTAAACCATCATGATGTGATCATTTCATGAATGCCGGTATATAAAAACCTTAAATATAAATAAATAAAAATAAACCAGGAGACCAGAACACTCAGCACAATGAAGAAAGAGCACTTGAGTCTGGCACCTTAGACCACTCGGCCATTCTGCATGAGATGGATCTCCACTATATGCATATAATGGAGATCCAAGTAATGCAAATCTATTTCATGCATATTCATTGTGGCAATCCTGAAAACTTGCCTGGACAGTTGTGCCTCCAGGAGAGGGTTGGGGAAACACTAGCATAGTAGTTAGAGCAGTAGGCTGTGACCCAGGAGTCAAATCGCTCTGCTGCTTCTTGTGACCTTGGGAAAGTCACTTCACCCTGAAATTGTCTCAGCTACATTGTAAACCCTCTGGGAATAGGGAAATACCTATAATACCTGAATGTAATCTGATTTAAGTATAATGAAAGACAGAATATAATTTAAAGAATTTTCTTGTTTTTTAGCTCTTGTCGCCAAACTTTTGTGAAGTGACTCTTATTTATTTATTTATTTAGCATTTTTATATACCGAAATTCATGTAGCAGAGTTACAAATCAATTCGGTTTACATTTTAACATTAACATGCATGTAAGAATGCTATTACATAGAACAAGGAATATTTAACTTGGAACAACTAAAACTGGGAGACTGGTATCACCATAAACCATAAACAATAAATAGTGTGATATTTTTGTGTAACAGGCTAAACAATAGTTAGACATGTATCCATCTAAACAAAAGCTAAGTAAGGATCAGACTAGACCAACTGCGAGTTGATAAGCTGCAAGTAGGAATGCTAACTGGATTGACAATATTGGTATAGTCTGAAAGGAGTCATTGAAAATAAGAAAGGAAGTGAATAGTGGGAGATTATTGGCGTAGATTGAAAGCTTGCTCAAACAGCCAAGTTTTGAGTCTCTTTTTGAAGGTGATCGGGCATTGTTCCTGTCGGAGTTCAGGGGGTAAAGATGTAATGGGCATCTTTCACAAAATATATGAATCATTTTTATGTACAGTCCTAATAGTGTGAAATCACTAACTTCATTTTGTAGATTATAACAATGCTTCTACATGCACTTATAAATTTAAATCCATTTTAAGATAGATTCATCAAGTAAAATTGGACTAATGGTGGTTCTCTCTGCACTGCTCACTCTCTCAGGCCCCAGTGTAATACGATATTAGTAAAAGGTGTGCACTGAATTTTAGCACAGAATTTCTTTACTCATGCATTAAAAAGAGTTAACTCTTGATGCAGGAATCTAATGGTTTGCTACTGCAGTGGGAGTTTAAATAAAGTGCATTAATCTAAAAAAAATACACACACAAAGACATACTTAATGTGCATAAAACATTTTTCTGTGCATCAAATTAAAATAAAAAAAGATTTATGTGCAGAATCACATTTCATGCACAGAAAACATAATTTGTATACAATGGGGGCAGATTTTCAAAGGGTTACGCGCGTAACATACACGCGTAACCCCCGAAAAGCTGCCCCTGCGCACGCCGAGACATGCGTATGTCCTGGGGCTTTGAAAAAGGGGTGGTCCGGGGGCGTGGCCGTGGGCGGGACTGTGGTCTTGGGGTGGTCTGGGGCGGGGCTGAGTGCTCCGACACAGCGGCCTGTGCTGGAGCATGGCGCACCGGCAGCTGGCGGGTGCGCACAAGTTACGACTGCTTCGGGCAGGCGGAACTTTTGGAACAAAGGTAAAGGGGGGTTTTTAGGTAGGGCTGGGGGCGGGTTAGGGAGGGGAAGGTCAGGGGAGGTGGAAGGAAAGTTCCCTCCGAGGCCGCTACAATTTCGGAGCGGCCTCAGAGGGAACGGAGGAAGACTGTGCGGCTCGGCGCACGCAGGTTGCACAATTGTGCATCCCCTTGAGCGCGCCGACCCTGGATTTTATAACATGTGCGCGGCTGCGCGCGCATGTTATAAAATCAGGCATAGATTTGTTTGTGCCGGGTTGCGCGAATAAATCTACACCCGCGCACAGGTTTTAATATCTGCCCCTATGTCTTTTATGCATATAAATCCCAAGTACAGAACTCCTGGAACACAAACTCCAGGTTCAGCCTTCTAGACACTAGTCCCAGAAACTTTACTCCACCTCTGACCAGGAATTTAATTTCCAGCAATAAGAACACATGAGTTAATCCTATGCTCCTCTCTGCATTTATTTATTTATTTATTTATTTATTTATTTAGACATTTTATATACCATCATTCCATTTATAGATCACAACGGTTTACAAAGTGACATTCATAATTGTAACTCATATGAATAAACAATAGAGATTGGTTACAGGGTGGTATATAGAGGCAGGCATTTATCTTTCAAGTCAAAAATTCTAATCCATATTAACATTGATCTAGTCCTTCTTGTTTTGTGGTTCTGCATATTCTGATGTTTTTTTAAGTTAAATTGTAGGCGTTTTTGAATAGCCATGTTTTTAATTCACATTTAAATCTCTTTCTATCTGGTAAAATTGCATAATTGTCTCAGGGAGAGAATTCCAGAGTTTTGGACCCGCTATAGAATACACTTGATCTCTTATTTGAGTCAAATGTGTGCTCTGTATTGTGGGAATAGTCAGCAGTCCTTTATTTTGAGATCTTAGTGTTCGCTGAGGATTATAAGGTTGTAGTGTCACTCCTAACAAGCCGGTATTATTGGAATGCATGATGCTGAATATTAAGTTTAATACTTTATAGTAGAACCAATGCAGTGATATCAGCGATGGTGTAATATCCTAGTTAATAGTCTTGCTGCAGTATTTTGCAGTAGCTGTAGTGGTTTTAAATGACTTGCTGGTAGACCTATTAGGGAGTTGCAGTAGTCAAGGCTTCAGAAGATTTGCGTTTGCAGTACAATATGGAAGTCTGCAAGAGTTAATGGTTTTAATCAATGTAGAATATGCAACGTGGTGTAACCTGTCTTGATTATTTTTATGATATTTTCTTTAATCTTTTATATTTCAAATTTCTAATATGTCTGAATTTTATGAAGAAATGTTATTAATAATATGTATTTATTGTTTTATTATTATTTTTGAATTTTAAGTATTTTGTAAACCGTTATAATGGAATATTTTCTTAATTACGGTATATAAAACCTGATAAAAATTAATTAATTAATTTACCGATGTGCATTTTCATTGTGAGGTTTTCATCTGGCTGTATCCCTGCATTGGGGAGTAATAGCTAATGCCTTAATTAGCATGGGGTTTGCATGGTGGAACGTTAATTTGTTAAATTGGGAATAAAGTTGTACATACAAAACTATACACACAGCCACACATTAACGTGCTCACAGTCAAATGCTCCTGCTTATATTGGGGCCATATTGGTCTTTTATCAGCTGATTTAGTTCTCCTTTGCTCCACAGATCTTGGGGATATCCCAACAGTGTAAGTGTAGAGAGAAGAGAATGAAAACCCCACCTCTGGCCTCTCGCTGGGTGATTAAACATGGAGATTCGCTGTGGTGGCTTATTATTCAGTTCCAAGTTTGATTCTGGTAATCTGGCTCGTGTGGAGAAGGTGCAGCACCAGGATGGAGATGGTGATGCAGCTGGGAATGGCTCTTCGATGTCTGGGGGCTTGCTCCCCACTCTTGACTATGATTTCAATGTGTGGACCAAACCGGACTGTGCAGAAACAGAATACGAAAATGGGAACAGGTAAGAAAAAAGTAACCCACTTCCCATTTTCTTATTTATTTATTTGTATTTTTAGTTGCCTATTCAACTTCAGGCTCCAAGCAGTGTACAGACAATATAAATAACAATAATATTCCATAAGCAATTAAAACAATCAGTATTTACATTATTTTCAATATCCTTTAAAAGAAAAACATAGATTACCAAGCCTTTATCATTTTTCAACATTTTTTTAAACTAGGGTTCTTGTAGTCCAGCTTCATTTAGTTTTCTTAAAAGCTTCAGCAAAAAGCTAGGTTTTACAGCCTTTCATAAAGGCTAGATAGTCACCCATCATATTTACTTGTTTAGGAATAGCATTCCATAAAGCAGTACCGTGCATGAAAGGGCTCTCTTTCTTATCAATACATATTTTATATGCGAAGTAGAGGGATTGCAAAATGCAATGTCTTGAGAAGATTGTAGCTTTCTGTTTGGAACATGGCATATTAGTTGATCTTTCAAGTATTAGGGGCCTTCCATAAAAGTCAGTTTTAAAGATCTAACATTAGTACCTTAAAATTTACCCTAAAGACGTAGGAAAAGTGTATGGTCAGTGATGCATCTCCAGGCTACCTCATATTTCCATATGTAAACATACATTCTCCTCTCTGAACTCTGTCGTAATTCTACCATAGTAACAGGCCAATACTGTAAAATGCACTTGGCTGAGCGCACTGTTTAACATGCGATTGGACACGCGTTTTTGTCATGGGTCCACTACCCCTTATACTGTAAGGGGTTTAGAGCATTGAAAACGGGTGTTCAACCCCCCCCCCTTCGAAACTAATAGCACTCATCACATGCAAATGCATGTTGATAAGGTTATTAGTTATGCACCCGGGATACCGAGAAAAAAATGTTGGCCAAGCCGAACATTTTACGCCCAGGATTATAGCGCCTGGGAGAAACCGCATAATTAGTTTGTTGCCGCATATTTTACAATTTGCCAAGGAATCAACATTTCAACATTCCTGAAAGCTTTCACCCCTCTTAATTCAATCTTTTGAAGAAATCTGCAGTTTGCCTGCCTTTCTTTCAGCTCTGCTCCTGCTGCAGTCCTTCCCCTCTCAATTAGCTTGCAGAGAATCTTCTTCTGTTGTTCCCTTCACCCTCCTTCCTCCTGTTCTGAAGTGAAGAGAGGATAAATGAAGTTGGACTGGACAGACAAAGCAGTCTGAATGTTTAATCCCTAAAAGATTTCTTAAATTCTTATAAAAGATGATTTTGATATAATTTCTGAATGGAGTGATGGCCCTGTAGAAAAATTGTATCTTTATACAAAGGTTCTTTCACCTGCATATTTGG
Organism: Rhinatrema bivittatum; assembly: GCF_901001135.1. NCBI lineage: Eukaryota > Metazoa > Chordata > Amphibia > Gymnophiona > Rhinatrematidae > Rhinatrema > Rhinatrema bivittatum. The sequence continues at coordinate 530,663,575 of NC_042617.1, forward strand.
CCAGTCATACACCATTTACAAAGACTTGGATGTGTTTGGAAGTCGGCAGCTACTGGTGTTTCACAGCTGGCAGAAAGAGCATTAATTTCAATTCATAGAAGACTTGTGCTAATTAAACCTCTTTCCCTGTACGTACCAGGATCAGTCCAGATGGTGGGTTATGTCCCCCGTCCAGCAGATGGAGTCAGAACAGAGCTCGAGAGTGCCACCTCATATACCAGCGCACCCTCTGCTGGAGCTCAGTATCTTTCTGACTCCAGCAGATGCGAGTTGGGGAAATCAGTGCTTCCCCAGAGTGACAGGTTTTTTTTGGTTATTCTTTCTCTCTTCTTCAGTTCTTCCTGTCATTTCTCTTAACAATTTGGATCAAGTTGTCAAAACTAAAAAAAAAAAAAAAAAAAAGAATTTTAATTTCTGAGGAGGCGTGCTTTCCTCTGTTCTGTCTCCTTCGGCGGTTCCCTCTCTTTACCTTGGGGTTAAGTGTCGTTGTTTTGTGAAACTTTTATTTTCAGCTGTTTCTCTTTCTTTCGGCATTGCTGGCCACTGTGCAATTCGACGGTCCCGCAGCCCGGCAAATTTTCTCGCGGGCCTGGGCGCACCGGCAGAGGTTTTCCTGCCGGCGCCGGAGGACTCGTTGCGCGGGTTGTGAAGGCCTTTCGGCCCCCCCCCATGGTGCGGTTTGCTTTTGGCCCCTCCCCGAGGCGTTTTCCTTCAGCGGCACGGCTATGCCGCGCTTTTCCCGTTGCGAGACCTGCGGCGACCCGGGGTCTCGTTTCTTGAGGGAGGGAGTGTGTCCTCGATGCCTCCCCGATGGGGAAGGTGACGCGCACACCTCGGGTTCGTTCCCGACGCCATCCTCCCCGCAGCCTGGGAAGCGTGGGCCGGCCACTTCCTCGCCGATGGCGGGAAGGGCGGCCATTTTAGAGGAGGATCCGGGCGCAGCGCATTCGCCGGAGGAGGAAGGCGCAGTTAAGGGCCCCCCCCGCCTGCACCGATGCCCCGAAGAAGGACGGCCCGCTCAGCTGCATCAAGGGGATCCTGCTGCTGCCGCGCCTCCCGGTCTACCCTTTTTCTCTCCGGATTTTATCTTAAAGGTGCACACTGCATATTTGCAGGGCTTGGCAGATCCGGGAGGTGCCTCAGCTGGTCCTCCTGCGCCCAAAATCCCTAAGCTTGCGCTGCTCCCCCCGGGTCCCTGACTCCGGCTGGGGTAGTTCCAGGGACCTCTGCTTTGCTATCCCAGCCACGGTTGGTGGGAGCGGCTTCCCCGTTGGGGTTTGACCCCTCGGATCCTCCGGACCCTGCACACACGGAGGGGCAGGCGGAGGGCGACGATCCCCGCGCCCTGTGAATTTTTCACAAAGAGGAGCTGGAGGATCTCCTTCAGCAGACCCTGCAGGAGCTGGATCTGGATCCGCCACCGGACCCCCCGGCACCAGTAGCTCCGGCGATCGCGACATCATCCAAAAAAGGGGATCCAGTTCTGGCCGCCCTCAGACCTAGGGCAAAGGCTTTTCCAGTACATGAGTCCTTTCTGCAGCTCCTCACTGGGGAATGGGACGTCCCTGAGGCGTCGTTGAAGGTTACCCGTGCCATGGAAAAATTGTATCCCTTGCCGGAGGATTTCTTGGATGTCATTCGGTTTCCTAAAGTGGACTCGGCGGTCTCAGCGGTGACGAAAAGGACGACGATCCCCGTCACGGGCGGGACGGCCCTACGGGACACGCAAGATCGCAAGCTGGAGACGTTTCTCAAGAGGGTGTTTGAAGTTTCGGCCTTGGGGATGCGGGCCGTCATGTGTAGTTCTTTGACTCAGTGGGCTAGCCTCCTCTGGGTCCAACAGCTCTTGACGTCCCAGCAGTTGCCCCCGGAGGAAGCCGCTCAGGCCGACAGCCTGGAGTCTGCCATTGCTTACGGGGCGGATGCCCTGTATGATCTTTTCCGGGTACTGGCTCGGTCCATGGTTTCGGTGGTGGCAGCTCGGAGGCTCCTCTGGCTGCGTAATTGGTCTGCAGACGCCTCGTCCAAGTCGAGCCTGGGATCCCTTGCTTTCTGGGGGAAGTTCCTCTTTGGCAATGATCTCGATGAAATCATCAAGTCGCTGGGGGAGAACTCGGTACATCGCCTGCCCGAAGACAGGCAGCGCCCTTACTGGGCGTTTGCCTCCACTAGAACCAGAGCTAGGGCACAGCGGCGTTACAGGTCGTACCGACAGCCTGGCTCTCGCGCAGCTCCCAGTAGACCGCAGCCTTGGTCACGTTCCTTTCGCGGGTGGCGGCCCGCGAGAGAAGCCTCAGGACAGGGAAATTCCTCCACCAAATCTTCCCAATGATGCCAGTGCGACCCACTCCTCCAGTCCGCCCATCGGGGGCAGACTCACGGCATTCTTCGAGGCGTGGGTAAATATAACCTCAGACCAGTGGGTACTGGACACCATACAACACGGTTATGCCTTGGAGTTTGTCCGCCCGCCAAGGGACAGGTTCATCTTCTCTCCTTGCGGCTCCGATCTCAAGAGGATGGCGGTTCAACAGACGTTAGACCGGCTCCAGGACATAGAGGCTATTGTTCCCGTTCCCTCCGCCGAGGTGGGCTCGGGCCATTATTCCATCTACTTCGTGGTTCCCAAAAAGGACGATTCGTTCCGACCCATACTGGACTTAAAGGAGGTGAACCGCTCACTGCGGGTCAGCCGGTTCCACATGGAGACGCTGCGGTCGGTAATTGCTGCAGTCCACCAGGGGGAGTTCCTGGCTTCCCTGGACCTGACGGAGGCGTATCTGCACATCCCTATACGCCCGGACCACAGGCGTTACCTACGCTTCAAAGTTCTTGGTCAGCATTTTCAGTTTCGGGCCCTGCCTTTCAGACTCGCGACTGCTCCACGGACTTTCACCAAGATCATGGTAGTGGTGGCGGCGGCCCTTCGACGGGAGGGGATCTTAGTACATCCCTACCTGGACGACTGGCTGGTGCGGGCAAAGTCCTTCTCGCATGGACAGGCCTCGGTGGCCAGAGTTTTGGAGATGCTGCGCTCCCTAGGCTGGGTTGTGAATCTGCCCAAGAGTTCCCTAGTTCCCTCTCAGCGCTTGGATTTTCTGGGAGCGACCTTCGACACTCAGCAAGGCATGGTTTTCCTACGTGTGGACAAGGCTCTCTCCTTGAGAGAGCACATTCGTCACTTCGCGACTTTGTCGGAACCCACCGCTTGGAATTATCTGCAGCTTCTGGGAGTGATGGCATCCACCATAGACATGGTTCCCTGGGCGTTTGCACACCTACGTCCTCTGCAGGCGTCCCTGCTTTCTCGTTGGAAACCGGTGTCACAGGAGTATCAGGTGATTCTGCCTCTTCCTCAGTCAGCCCGCGACAGTCTAGAGTGGTGGCTGGTCCCGGCTCACCTGGCCCGGGGCGTCTCTCTCGAAGTTCCCTCTTGGGTGGTAGTGACCACCGACGCCAGCCTCGTGGGGTGGGGCGCCGTCTGCAAGCGAAGCGCCACACAGGGGACGTGGTCTCCGGAGGAGGCAAGGTGGCCGATCAATCGTCTGGAGACCAGAGCAGTGCGCTTCGCGCCTCAACGTTTCCTCCCCCTGATTCGGAACAGAGAGGTACGGATTCTCTCGGACAACGCGACTACCGTGGCTTACATCAATCGTCAAGGAGGGACGAGGAGCGCACAGGTTTCCGCCGAAACCACGCTCCTGATGGCATGGGCGGAACTTCATCTGGTTCGACTCGCGGCCTCTCACATCGCCGGCGTGGACAACATTCAGGCAGATTACCTGAGTCGACAGAGGTTGGACCCCGGCGAATGGTCTCTCTCCGACGAAGCGATGGCTCTCCTGGTTCGGCGCTGGGGAACGCCTCGACTAGACTTGATGGCGACCGCTCTCAACGCCAAGGCTCTGCGCTTCTTCAGTCGCAGAAGAGAGCGGGGTGCAGAGGGGGGTGGATGCTCTCGCGCTACCGTGGCCGAAGGATCAGCTGCTCTATGTTTTTCCCCCCTGGCCCTTAGTGGGCAAGATACTTCGCAGAATAGAGAATCACAGCGGCCCCGTGATTCTCGTAGCTCCGGAGTGGCCGCGTCGTCCTTGGTTTGCAGACCTGCTTCACATGTCGGTGGACGGACCAATACGTCTGAGTCATCTTCCCCGGCTCCTGCAGCAGGGACCGGTATTTTTCAAGCAGGCGGCACTCTTTTGTCTTGCGGCCTGGCTTTTGAACGGCGCCGCCTCCGCCGCAGAGGCTATCCAGAGGCGGTAATCTCCACGATGCTCAAGGCCCGCAAGCCTTCTACTTCCGTGGCCTACGTTCGAGTATGGAAGGTTTTCGAGTCTTGGTGTGTCGACCATGGGGCCCGATCCACGGAGGCGTCGGTACCCCTGATCCTTCAGTTTTTGCAGGACGGGCTGGATAAGGGTCTGGCATACAATTCCCTCCGAGTACAAGTAGCAGCCCTGAATGTTCTGGTACAGACAGCAGTCTCCCTGCCTCTCCAAGCGGATATCGCACGCTTCCTGAAGGGGGCCAGGCATTTACGGCCACCGGTCAGGGATCCTTGTCCGTCGTGGAGTCTCAACCTGGTTCTCCGAGCCCTGGCGGGTGCTCCCTTCGAGCCTCTACAAGGGGCTTCTCTGAAGGACCTCACTATGAAGACGGTTTTTCTGGTGGCGATATGCTCTGCCCGTCGCATCTCGGAACTGCAGGCTCTCTCCTGCAGGGAACCTTACCTGCGCATTTCGGAAGCGGGGATCTCGCTGCGTACGGTACCATCTTTCCTTCCGAAGGTGGTTTCTTCCTTCCACGTGAATCAGACGGTGGAACTCCCGGCGTTCTCTCCCAAGGAGTCGAAGTCTCTTCATCATTTGGACGTCAAGCGGGTGCTCCTCCACTACCTAGAGGTTACCAATGACTTCCGGGTTTCTGATCACCTGTTTGTGCTCTGGTCGGGACCTAAGAAGGGCTCCTCCGCGTTGAAAACGACCATCGCCCGCTGGATCAAGGATGCCATTTCGGCGTCTTACATCGGGTCCGGTCGGGATCCGCCTAGGGGCGTCAGGGCTCATTCTACACGCTCTCAGGCTGCATCTTGGGCGGAGTCTCGTGCTGTCTCTTCACAGGAGATCTGCCGGGCGGCAACGTGGAAGTCGCTGCATACCTTCGCTAGGCATTATCGGCTACACCTGGCGCCTTCGGCTCCTGGACACTTTGGCGATCAGGTTATCCGAGCAGGGCTTTCAGGGGCCCACCCGGTTTAGGGAAGCTTTGGTACATCCCACCATCTGGACTGATCCTGGTACGTACAGGGAAAAGAAAATTATTCCTTACCTGCTAATTTTCGTTCCTGTAGTACCTGGATCAGTCCAGACGCCCACCACTTTGGGACTGTGAGCTTCTGCTCGGATTTGTATATGTAGCTGTCTTTTTCTATCTTTCTTCCTATCGGGGTTGGTACAGCTCCTCACAAGTTGACTGTTATGACCTAGTTCTGGGTCGTTCCTGTTCTTGTTCTTGGTGTTTACTTACGTCAGGATGTTTGATCCAAATTGTTTTGTTTTCTTGCTCGTTGTGGACTTTGTTATTCAAGATACTGAGCTCCATCAGAGGGTGCGCTGGTATATGAGGTGGCACTCTCGAGCTCTGTTCTGACTCCATCTGCTGGACGGGGGACATAACCCACCGTCTGGACTGATCCATGGTACTACAGGAACGAAAATTAGCAGGTAAGGAATAATTTTCATTTTTGTATTATCATGTGTCCAGTGTATGTGCACATATTTTTCTGTGTAATTAACAGCATGACAAACTGCCAATGTGGGCATTTTTAACATACTGAAGCTCATATACTTGGAAAGATGACAATATATAAAAAGAATGGTTGCACTATTTCAATTCAGAAGAAAAGTGACAAGTCACAATTAGTTTGTAACATACATCTTATCTTGATAAATTGTTGATTTTTGTGCTTGGTATATTTTTTTATCTGTATATAGTTTAAATATTGTTTAAAAACAAACAATTTGAATGGTTTTCAGTAAAAAAAAAAATAAAATAAATAAAAGGCTTATTTTTGTATAGTCAGAGATGTGAATCTTTATGCAAAATGGTGCAAATGTGCTGCATAATTGCCTCTGAATTTTTAAAAATTTGCCAGTTCTTGCCACAGAATGTTGAAAAATCTGCCACAGGAAACCGGGGGCTCTTTTCATAATCCACCTTCCATTGTGCCCTACAATGGGCTCTAGCATTTCTATATTACTTTCATACTTCCAAGTGTTGATCTATTCCTAAATCATATATTTATTTATTTATTTATGTATGTATGTATAGTTTTTATATACTGATCTTCTTGCATTAGATACAAATCAAACCGGTTTACAAAGAACTTGCCAAAAAGGCGATACAAGGAACCATGAATGTAAAACGAAAAACTTAGGGTAACATAGTCAGATAGTTAACTGACCAGTTTAAAAACAATTAGAAATTACATATTGATAAAGGTCACAATAAGTGAAACAATCCAATACATTGTGCAAAGGATCCATTAGGAAGTGGGCAGTAAGAAGTTAAGAAGGGGATAAGGAATAGAGGAAAGATAAGCAATGGAGAAATTACTTACCTGATAATTTCGTTTTCCTTAGTGTAGACAGATGGACTCATATAGTCCTTAAGGGACCACAGATCCTGCTTTACTGCTTTTCCTGAACTTCCACTTCTTTCATGTGTTGAGACCAGCACTGCTAACTGCAGACTTCATATGAATATCACTAGTAGATTTCTCCTAAACTTTAAAAACAGCCAATTCTAGCAGGGGCGGATTGTGGGAAAATAGTGGCCCGGGGGATTTTTCCCCATACTGGCCCATGGGTACCCAATTACACATACAATTTGGTGAGTCACCAAATATAGAATAAAGGGACCATAAAATATACACAGAAATGTACAAACTAAACTGGAAATCACAACAAGTTAAACTGTATGTAATGCAGCAATGGAAAAACAGAAAATACCATCATTCCTCATAAAACATCAAACAATAAAATCAAGAACTATAAAACATCAATCACAATAGGAAAATCATACTAAAAATATATATTTCAAAACTGCTGATGAATAGAATCTCCAGTAATTTAACTCATATATAAATTTTTGAAAATTTCCCTAATACTAATAAAATATTTCAAAAACAGCAGACATCAAATAATAATCAATAATTAAAACTAATAAGGATAGAAAAAAATCCCCGATTCTCCATACCTGGGAACTTTTAATTCCAGTCACCTTGAGATGGTCATGAATTAGTGTTCTCTAGCACAGTGGTTCTCAACCTTTTTTCTGTCGGGACACACCTGACTGATGGCTCTTACATGCGTGACACACTGAACACATGACCATCATAGGGCTAAATGTAAAAGTACAGTTTGCATCCACAGGAACCCCCCTGACCCACAATTATGGATGTAAAGCAGAATTATGACATTCCCCGTACAACTCACAAAAAATATATTCTGGTTCTAGTGCCATCTCAGTAATAGCAACACCAACTACCAGGCTCAATAGCCCTACTTATGAAAAGACAGCAGTTTATCACTATTGCATGTCCTCTTGAGAAAATACAACAAATAAGACTGATACAGTAAAATACCTCACCTCTGTCACATACACAGAACCGACCTAACATACTACCAGGATCTGCAGTAATGCACATAAACTAATCCACACACAGTTACACTTGTATTATGGAATGCACTGAAACAGTAACAACTCTACCTTTGAAAAGGCAACACTACAAATATTAAATCAGGCCCTAAACACCAATACATCTCCTATTAGGAAAACAGGACTAGCCAAGCAGCTATAGATCCCAACACAGAAATAATTGTATAACTATACTAATAAGCAGAATAAATGTTTCACAACAACTATGAACAGAATAATATCCAACAATTAAAAACTCATAAAATGTATTTAAAATATTTCAAACAGCAGACACATCATGGTAGTCAATCAAGAAAAATGAACTTAAAAAGGCACCTTTATTTACTCTCTCCAGCCGTTCTCCTACTCCTTTCCCTTGCAGGCCACACCAGAAGCAGCAGTAGCTGCTAAAGCTGTCCTCATAGTCCTCTTCCTTAGGGACCACAACCAGTCTCTTCTCTCTCTCTCTCTCTCTCTCTCTCACACACACACACACACACACACACACACACACACACACACACACACACACACACACACACACACACCAGTCACACCCTCAGGACCAGTTTCTGTCTCTCACACCCCAAACATTTCCCCAACCAATCTCTTTCTCTCACACACACACAAGCACATACATACCAATCAACTCCCTGATCAGTCTCTCTCACACATACACACGTCACCTCTCTGGCCAGTCTCTCTCAATCACACAATGCTCTCGCTCTCTCTTACTTACACACAGGCTTTCAATCACACACATGCTCTATTTCACTTACACACAAGCTCTCAATCACACACATGTTCTATCTCACTTACAAACAGGCTCAATCACACACATGCCCTCTCACAGCCACAAGCCAGCCAAAACATGCTCCATCTCTCTTGCACACACACATTGACACATACAAGCACCCTCCCTGATTCACATATACACCATACACATACAGAAGCACCCTCCTTATCTCAAATATACGCCACACACATACAGAAGCACCCTCCCTGTCTCACATATTCGCCACACACATACAGAAGCACCCTCCCTGTCTCACATATTCGCCACACACATACAGAAGCACCCTCCCTGTCTCACATACACATTACACTCTCACAGAAGCACCTTCCTTTCAGACTTGCAGCATTTTTCACTTTACTAAAAGTGAAAGTGATGCTCCCAACCGTTAAATAAGAAAATCACATTCCTATCAGAAGGCGAAATGACACCCTTCCTTCAGGTTCTGTCCTCCCAAGGGACAGACACCCACACCGTTTTACGCTTTCAGGAAGTAAAGCAAGTGTCTTTCTTCAAACTATCAGTTATATGATTATTCATGTGGGAGATATGGAACAGAAAGACATCCTTAGCTTCTCTTCTAAATGGGAATATTCCAGTCTTAGTCATTTAAAAATATACATTTTCTAAAGGCTTAAAAAAAAAAAAAAGCAAAACCGTTTCAGATTGGAACTATTCTAGTCTTTATGCTTAAATTATGCTTAAAAAAAAAACCCAAAACAAACAAACCCCACCTGGCATCATATCTTACATTTGTGATTTTGCTGAGATAAACATTTTAAATACTTTAATTTTTTTTTGCTTTAGTATTTGTCTCTACCCACTTTGTTAAATTTTATTTTCCAGAAGAGAGATGCTTAAAATTCAGTAATTTCATCTTTCATCCAACTTTTCAAAAGTTGCGCTACCAGTACAAAAGTTGAGGTATATGTATTTTCACATTTCATTTTTTTAAACTGGCAGATTCCTTTCTCACATACTCACCACATACACACTACATCTCACATACACACAGAAAGAAGATCGGCGCAGGCGGTCTAGCTGATCACGTGGCCGAAGAAAGGAAGATCAGCGCAGCCGGAGACCAGGCACCAAGACTTAGGGGGCGCCGCGTCAGGCAGCCAGCCCTCGACTTGCCCTGCCTCCCCCCCAATGCCACCCTCCCGACGCCCCCCTGTTGGTCCAGCGGAGGGCCCGGGAGCGATCTGCCGCTCCCAGGGCCTCGGCTGCCACTAACCAAAATGGCGCCGGTGGCCTTCAGCCCCTACCTTGTGACAGGGGCTACCGGAGCCATTGGTTGGCCCCTGTCACATGGTGGGGATAAAGGTCACCGGCGCCATTTTGCTTAGTGGCAGCCGAGGCCCCGGGAGTGGCAGATTGCTCCCGAGCCCTCCGCTGGACCACCAGGGGGGGTGTCAGGAGGGTGGCACTGGGGGGGAGGCAGGGCAAGTTGGGGGCTGGCAGAATTTTGAAAGGGCACTTTTTGCCCTTTCAAAATTCTGCCGCCTGCCGCGGCGCCCCCTAAGTCTCGGCGCCCTAGGCACAGGTTGCCGCAACCAACACCTATCACGTGATTGGGGTGACCGGCCCACTGGGGCATGCCCGAAGCCCCGATAGGCCAATCCGCCCCTGAACTCCAGCATTCCTCTCCCTTTACCAGGACCTGAGGTTCACCTCCATGATGTGTTCAAACGTGTAGTCATCCAAGAACTAGATATCCATGTGTAGTGCTGAACCTGTTTCCCATCCACACATGAAGTATTCAATTTTCATTTGGAAAATCTCCAAAAATATTGCTGTTGATATTTCACATTCATGAGATCTTTTCTATCCTCCCTTTTTCCTTCTCACCTAAGGCAAGAAGTTTGTATTTGTATTTGAAAATGCTGGTGCTGGGCAATTAGATCAACTCCTTTTTATTATTTTGATTCTAGAGCAAGTTGTCATTCTGCTTGTTTCTGCTGTCCCAGCAACTTGCTATCCCTCGTCTGATTATGCAGAGCTCTGAACGATTTCCCTGCAACTCCTACTGCTGGTAGCCTTCATTGTGGGAACTGCAGCATTATGCATCTTCCAGATTGCTTAGCTCCTCTCATTCCAGTGCTGAGGCATTCCATCTGAATATATATGTGTAAAAAAAAAAAAAAGAAAGTACATGTAGTAGGGCACCTAATAATTTTGTGGCCCTATAAAAGATCCTTTCCTAGCGTGTAGCAGATGGACTCAGAACAAATGGGTATAGTGTGCTCGTGCTAGCAGTTGGAGACGGATGTGACATCAGTACGGGGTACATATACCCCCGCAGGAAGTGCAGCAACTCAGTAATTTCCGTCTCCAAAGCAGTTTGGAGCTACCTCACGCTCGCTGAGCATTTTTCCAAATTCTAACGACTAAATTCATAGAAGAATCCTACCTGAAGACGAGCCCCGCACTCCTGCAGTGATACCATTCGGTCCCTCCCCCAGTTGAATTTCCCGAGGTGATTTCCGTGGTCCCTCGGAGGTAAGAGCCTCGGTCCGGTGGCCAATTCGCGGCAGGGACCTAGCCCCCGAGTGAGAAGGGCTCGGGCGCGGCACAGAGGCAGCCTCGGTCCCCGAGCGAGACGAGTTCGGGCGCGGCCTAGAGGCAGCGGGTGCACTTCCTCGAGCGCGGCGGTGACGGTAATCACCCTCTCCCCCCGCAGCCGGAGACCGCCCGGGTTGCAGCCGGGAAGCGCCGAAGACAAGGTAAGGCATACATCTTTACTTGTGGGTCTCCGAGGAAGCGAGGATTAGCGGGGTCTGCCTACGTGGCAGCCCGCCAAGGAGGTCGCCATTTTACCTGCCTGCTCGCCGTCACCATTTCCCTGGTTCGTCGCCTCGCTCTAGCGCTCAGGCCAGACACCTTGATAGGCGCACGTTGATGGGCACATGTTGCTAAATGCACGTTGATAGGCGCACGCTGCTAAGCCCATGTTGATAGGCGCACGTTGCTAGGCGCCCGTTCATAGGTGCCCGTTCATAGGCGCACGTCAATAGGCGCACGTCCATAGGCGCACGTTGATTGGCGCATGTAGATAGGCGCACGGTGATACGCACACATTAGTAGGCGCACATCTTTCGCGCATATTACAAGGCGCATACTCCGGCTGGGAGCGCACCGCATAGATATAACAGACGAGATGGAGCGTAGGAGAGCCCATGCGTCCGCAGAGCCGGCACCTCCAGAATCAGGCATAAGAGCTCTAGGCCTCTGCTCAGCATGCAACCTCAGAGCCACACAGAGCGAGGAAGCAGACTCCCTATGTGCCCAATGTGAGGAGGCCCTGGGAGTTCCAGGCCAGGGCCGGTCCCAGCCCAGCGTACTTGCCAGCTCCTCAGGGAACACCCCGGACCTAGCAGGCAGCGGTGAGCAGCCAGGGAACCCGAGAGACCTGGTGCCCCTAAGGCTAGAACCTGCTTCGCTCTCCTGGGTGGAATTATTCAAGGGGATTCATGCCTTTGTCAAGATGCAGTCTGATCCCCGAACAGACCCATACGTACCGGAGGACCCAGCCCCTGGACCCTCAAGACCTAGGCACGGCCACTCGCCACCCGGAAGCTCCACTTCTGGGGATTCAGATTGTTCTGAGGAAGAGGGCGAGCCCCCCGAGGAGGGAGAGCTTCCCTCAGGGATAGAACCGTATCGAACCATGAGATGCTTCTTTCTTAAAGAGGATCTCCCAGACCTGGTCTCTCAATGCCTGTCTGAGCTGGCTATCCCGGGCCAAGGCACACCAGGGGAACCTAGAATGAACCCTCTGCTAGAGGGCCTGCGACAATCGGCTCACCATTTTCCCCTCCTACAAGCAGCACAACAGCTAATCGATCTGGAATGGAATGCGCCGGAGGCCTCATTCAAAGGGGGTCGGGCCTTATCTGGCATGTACCCCCTGGACCCGGCAACCAAGGAGCTGCTGGCGTGCCCTAAGGTAGACGCCATAGTTTGCGCAATTCTGAAGAGCACCACCATTCCGGTGGAGGGGGGGGGGGGGGCGCGGCCCTCAAGGATGCACATGACCGGCGCATGGACGCGTGGTCATGTGCGTCCGTGGTGACGCGTTCCTGTTTATCTCAAGCTAGGAACAACACCCTGGGAGAAGAAATGGAATCAGCTCTCTCGTTCCTCACTGACGCAGCCTCCGACCTAGTCCGTACGGCAGCCAAGGGAGTGTCATCCTCAGTGGCAGCCAGGAGACAGCTCTGGCTATGAAATTGGTCGGCCGACTCCTCCTCCAAGACACGCCTCACAAGAATGCCCTTTAAGGGATCCCTCCTGTTCGGCAGCGACCTCGAGAAACTGGCTAATAAATGGGGCGCCTCTCCATTACCCCGTCTACCAGAAGACAGGTCAAAGAGGAGCCAGTGCCATTTTCCTAGGCCATCCAGAGTTAGAAGCTCTCAGCGCTTCAACCCTTACAGGGCTCGCTACCAAGCACCTCGTTCTCAGACCAGGAACCAGTCCTTTCGGACCAAACACAACAAGAGGAGAACCGGCTCAGGTTCGGGTCCCGGCCGCACCCCGCAATGAGAATCAGCCGACCCATCTGGGGGAAGAAGCCATAGGGGGCAGGCTAACCCTATTCTACCGCAGGTGGGTCGAGATTACCTCGGACCAGTGGGTCCTCGCCATCATCCGAGAAGGGTATTACCTGGACTTTCTTCGGCTCCCTCCAGACAAGTTTGTGGAATCTCCTTGTCCACCCCTCAAGAGGGCGGCACTGGAAGCTACCTTGCGGAGGCTCCTGTCCCTAAATGCTATAATCCCAGTGCCTGCATGGGAGATAAATTCTGGACATTATTCCATTTATTTCATAGTGCCCAAGAAAGAGGGCACTTTCAGGCTCGTCCTGGACCTCAGGTCAGTCAACCGACACCTACGGGTCCCCAGCTTTCGCATGGAAACTCTGCGGTCAGTCAAAAGTGCAATACAGCCAGGGGAGTTTCTCACATCCCTGGACCTGTCCGAAGCCTACTTGCATATCCCAATCCATCGGGATCACCAGCGCTACTTACGCTTCAAAGTCCTGAGCCAACACTTCCAGTTCCGAGCTTTACCCTTCGGGTTAGCCACCGCGCCGCGGACTTTTACCAAGGTCATAGTAGTAGTGGCGGTGTCACTCAGGAAGGAATTCTCGTCCATCCCTACCTGGACGATTGGCTGATCAGGGCAAAGTCACCGGAGGAGAGCCACCAGGCAACCAACAGAGTTATATCTCTTCTGGAAAGCCTAGGATGGGTAGTCAACACAAACAAGAGTTCCCTACAGCCTTCCCAGTTGCTGGAATACCTAGGAGTCCGATTCGACACCCAGGAAGACTAGATCAGCCTGACCTCCAAGAGGAGATCAAAACTCCGGAATCGTCTGCAGGCCCTGCTGAGCGCCACCCGGCCCACAGCTTGGGATTACCTACAGGTCCTCGGCCTCATGGCATCCACTATGGAGGTGGTACCATGGGCGCGGGCTCATATGAGACCGTTACAACGTGCCCTCCTATCTCGGTGGAGCCCACGATCACAGAACTTCACCATACACCTACCTCTACCAGCCAGAGTGTGGAATCAGCTACGGTGGTGGTTGCAGCCCGGCCACACGAGCCGGGGGTCAAAAATGTCCTCCCCAACCTGGACCCTGCTCACTACAGATGCCAGCCTGAACGGATGGGGAGCACACTGCGAAGAACTAACCGCCCAAGGGCGGTGGAACAAAGAAGAGTCGGGGTGGAACATCAACCGACTAGAGGCACAGGCAGTCAGGCTAGCCTGCCTGCGATTTGCCCACAGACTTCGAAACAGGGCGATCAGAGTGATGTCGGACAACGCCACCACGGTGGCATACATCAACCGACAGGGCGGAACCAGAAGCCGACAGGTATCCTTAGAAATAACCCCCCTGATGGCTTGGGCGGAGGCGAATCTCCAGGACATCTCCCCCGTCCACATCGCCGGGAAGGACAACACCACGGCAGACTTCCTCAGCAGAGAAAGCCTAAACCCGGGGGAATGGCAGCTGTCGCCCACAGCTTTCCGGATGATTGTGGATCAGTGGGGGACTCCGGGCATGGACCTACTAGCGGACAGGTCCAACGCTCAAGTACCCAGATACTTCAGTCGCAGACGAGATCCTCTCTCCCACGGGATCGACGCTCTGGTACAGCCATGGCCTCAGGGGATCCTGCTATATGCTTTTCCTCCATTGTCCCTGCTGGGCGGCATTATACACAAGATTCAGCGGCACAGAGGCCTAGTTCTTCTAGTGGCCCCGGACTGGCCAAGAAGACCCTGGTACGCAGACATGAGAAGACTGCTGGCAGGGAATCCACTACCCCTGCCTCCACACAGGGACCTGCTGCGGCAAGGTCCCATCCTCCACGAGGATCCAGCTCAATTCTCTCTTACGGTCTGGCCATTGAGAGGGCTAGACTGAAGAAAAGGGGATACTCGGGGCCGCTAATAGATACACTCCTCCGAGCATGCAAGTTCTCCACATCACTAACATATATAAGGATCTGGAGAGTATTTGAAGCCTGGTGCGACACTCACAGCACCAATCCACATGCCGCTAAAATCCCTATCATTTTGGATTTCCTAAAAGATGGACTTCAGAAGGATCTGTCCCTCAATTCCATCAAGGTTCAGGTGGCAGCGCTATCCTGCTATGGTCCCAGGAGTGACGGCAACAGCATTGCCACACACCCAGACGTTTCACGTTTCCTGAAAGGAGTCAAACACATTCGCCCGCCACTGAAGTGGCCAGTGCCCCTGTGGAACCTCAACCTAGTTTTGGAATTTCAAGCGGGACCCGCCTTCAGCCCCTTCGAGGCCTGTCCCTCCATTTGTTAACCTTGAAGATGGTGTTCCTGCTGGCCGTATGCTCAGCACGCCGCATCTCAGAGCTACAAGCGCTGTCCTGCCGTGATCCGTTTCTCAGAATCACTCCAGAGGCTATCCATCTTCGCACGGTTCCTTCCTTCTTACCCAAAGTAGTCTCACACTTCCACCTCAACCAAACCATATCCTTGCCAACCACGGAAGGTTTGAAGAAGTCGGAAGAAGGTCGAATACTGCGCCATCTCGACATCGGCAGGCTGCTGTCCAGATACCTGGAAATGTCAGAAGCAGTACGAAAGACGGACCACCTGTTCATCCTTCACAGCGGGAAGAAGCAAGGGGAAGCGGCCTCACGGGCAACCATCGCCCGCTGGATCAAAGAAGTTATCAAGGCGGCCTACGTAGAAGCGGGAAAACCACCACCTCTATGTGTCAAGGCTCACTCTACCAGAGCGCAGGCGGCCTCCTGGGCAGAAACTAGTATGCTGTCGCCGGCAGAGATATGTAAAGCGGCAACGTGGTCCTCCCTCCATACCTTCTCCAGATTCTACCGTCTGGATGTCCAGGCCAGGGAGGACACAGCATTTGCGAGGGCAATCCTAAACGGACCTCGGGCAGCCTCCCACCCAGTCCGGGAGTAGCTTTTGTACATCCCATTTGTTCTGAGTCCATCTGCTACATGCTAGGAAATGTAGAGATTACTTCCCTGATAATCTCGTTTTCCTTAGTGTAGACAGATGGACTCAGCATCTTGCCTGGCTGCCGGTATACATGGGGATTCACTGACTCACGGTAAGCCATGTTTTCTTATATAGGGCATCCACCCTGCCAGGTGTCGACGCTTTCCGGTTGAGAACACTGGCGGTCTCCAGCTACTATCAATCGGTCAGGGTATTCATGTTCATTTAATCGATCGGTCAGTCACACATATATCCATAAAGCTTTTGCAAGGAAGATTACTGAGTTGCTGCACTTCCTGCGGGGGTATATGTACCCCGTGCTGACGTCAGATCCGTCTCCAACTGCTAGCACGAGCACACTATACCCATTTGTTCTGAGTCCGTCTGCATACACTAAGGAAAACGAGATTATCAGGTAAGTAATCTCTACAATAGTGCGCCTTTTATTATTCCCTAGCACCTTGAATGGCAGACTAAGTGTTACTTATTTATTCCATGTTAAGCAGACTGACAACAGTTAGAGCATCCCCGGGCTTACAGTGGGGTTTGTTAATGAAGGTATGATGACCAGGTGTGATGGAACTACATGGTGAAATGGTCCATTTAAAGCACACTACATTTCTGGTACTAGCTGCTATGTTTTGGTATGAGTACATTGCAGGGCACAATGAGGGAGCACAAAACATTCCTTGACAGAAACACTTGCACAACGATGTCACTTACTCTCTGTACATCTTTATCTCCTCCCTCTCTCTCCTTCTGCATTCTTTCAGATCCTGGTTTTATTTCAGTGTACGAGGGGGTGTGCCAGGAAAACTGATCAAAATCAACATCATGAATATGAACAAGCAGAGCAAACTGTATTCCCAGGGAATGGCTCCTTTAGTCAAGACTCTTCCCGTCAAACCCCGGTGGGAGCGTGTTCGAGATAGGCCCACATATGAGGTACCTTATTTATTTATTTATTTATTTATTTAACGTCTCTTATATACCGATAGCCGTTCGCACATCGTATCGGTTCACAAAGAACAAAAAACTTATGGGCAGCGCCCTTACAAATAACAGATAACAATACAGATAACCGGGGGAGGAGGCAATGCAACTTAATAGGTCAATAAATAGGGAGAAACTATAAATATAACATACATAAAACTATATACAAAGCATCAGTCTTATTATATATATATATATATATATATATATATATATATAATATATATATATATATATAATTATATTATCATTATATATAAATATATAAATATTTATATATTTAATCTTTCCTGGCCATCTTGTTTGTCCTTGGGACCCCTGAACTCTTTTAATAGAACTCCTTTCAGTAGGGTCCCATTAAGGGAGGTATGTATCCACTAAATGGTTGGTTGGGAAAGTGACACCAAGGCATTTCATAAGGGCCATATTTGAAAAGTTTCTTCTCTCAGTCCAGCCATATAAGTCTGTTTCATGAACATCTGAACTAGAAACCAAAGGTGGTATAACTGCTAATCTATGTTTCTTAATTTTTCTGTTGATAAGCAGGCTGAATTTGCATATCTGGTGGCACTGAATGGACTTGTCTCTCCATGCTAGTAGAGCTTTGAGCTCTGCTGAGCATGTGTGAGAGTTGCCTCAAGAGCCTTTTCAGTCATTTTTTGTCTGAGCACAAGCACAGGCATGTACTCAGTCTTTCCTTATAAATTTTTTCTTAAAACTTCTTAAATCCAATCTTTTTCTTCATTAATAGTTGCCTCACTGCCCCTACAGCATCCAAAATAGCACTTGTCAGTACTAAAAAAGATTTTCTCAGGGCCCTACCTCCTCAACATGCTGGGCCAGAACAAGGGGATAGTGATTGGATTTAAAAACTGCATCCATGGAAAGGTGATGTCCTGCACTGACAACCCTGAGCTCTGCTACTGATGCCTCAGGCTGGAGCATAACCAGAAAAATTGCTACGCCTGTAGAAGGATGTCTTCACGCTTCCAACATTCCAGGACAGTTTGCATGGAGGAGCTTGGTAAATCTCTTCAGAATCCTCTTCCCGCAGTGTGGTATCATCTGTCTCGTTGGGTAAAGAGTTGCACCATCAACACAACCATTGGCGCCATCAGTGGAAAGTGTGTCGAAGCTCCTGATGTACAATGCAATGAAGTACTCCAGCTCTGCTGGTGCGAGATGGTCAATGCACTTTCCGCTGGTGCATTTGACACATAGTGCTCTGAAGCCTTGATGCACTACGTACCAATGCTTATGATGAATGCACTGAAGCTTGCAAAGTGTGCAGCCCATAGTTCATTGATGTTCCTCAAGGCTTTCATGTACCACCCAGACGGAGCATCTGGGCCTCTGATGCATGACCCCCATATTGCACAGTGCAAGAACACACGGTACAGTCATGATGCAGTCAAAGCTTGCATTGATGCAACATTATCGCTCTGCACTGACTTCCTCGGCACAACTTGCTAAAAATCTGCTGACTTTGTTAAAGCCACATTCTTCTAAACATCATTTGAAGATGCATCAAGCTCAAAGCCTAGCTCATTAAGGTGCTTTACCAATGCAGCTATATGCAGCCCATCCTATATCTATGGTAGAAGGAGTTATGTTACTTCCATTAACATTAGCTCTCACTCCATTCAGGTTACTTTAGTAGACTCTGCGGCTGGAAACACTGGATCTGGTGTGTTCCATAATTCCACTTACCTCCAAAAACCTTCTGTTCAGGTACAGGAACCTATCTTAGTCTTCAAGGAGGATGTTTTACCACCCATGCAAGGTCAGTGGACACATCATTCACTTGACCAGTTGCATGTTTGGTGTGTGGTTTCTTCACCTCTCTAACCAAGGAGATGGAAGGAACTTTCCAGCCTCTCCACCATTACAGCGGAGATTGCTCAGATTGGAGTCCTAATCTCACTTATCAGCCTGAACACATAATCAGAACCTGTAATTTGGGGTTCTTCATCATTGCACGCTCTAGCAGCAGAGTCCTGTTGGTCAGAGGCAATTGACTAGGGTGCATCCCCTCAAGGGCCACCAGAAGAATCAACTCTTCATCATTGGAGTCCAAGATAAATGAACTTGTGGCAGTAGGTTCAGATGAAGACTCTACAGGCATATCTTCTACATAGAAACAACAGAAAAGGACCAGATGGTCCATCCAGACTGCCCAAGAAGCTTATGGTAATATCAGCTGCACCATGCAGGGTACCCACATGCATATCAGTTTCACAGACCGTAAACATCAGGGGTCTCATTGAGTGCTGTTTGAATCCAGTTCTCTGTTACTCCTTGCTTTTGAATCAGAGAGCAATGTTGGAGTTGCATCAAAGTATCAGGCTTATTGGTTAAGGGTAGTAACTGCCGCATCAGCAAGCTACCCCCAATCTTATGTGTTCCCCAGGCTGTAAATGTTGGGGCCCTTGTTGGTTGCTGTTCGAATTCAATTCCCCTTTTCCCTCTGCTTTTGAAGCAGAGACCCATGACGGAGTTGTATCAACAGTATGAAGACTTACTGGTTAAGGGTAGTAACAGCTGCACCAGCCGGTTACTCCCATGCATTCTTTTCTTCAGTTTTATTTATTTAAAAACTTTTCTATACCGTCGCTAAGTTATATACCATCGCAACGGTTTACAGATAGGCAAATAGACTAAGGAAAGTAAATGTAGGATATCTTACATTCTAACAGGTGCCAATAAAGTTCGGTTACAATTTCATAAATAAAATCATTATTTGAGTAATGTTGGTCAAGTCCAGGTATATTATTGAGTTACTATTGCTTTGAAATATTACTTCTTAAAAGTAGGATTGATTAAATTCATTCTCATCTGCATTACCTTGTACTTTCATTCTCTACCCTCCACACTCTTTAGTGAAGGCTTTTTTAAAGAGCCATGTTTTTAGATTTTTCTTAAAAGTTTTGAGATTATTCTGTAATCTGAGTTCGGGTGGCATCGTGTTCCATAGTATGGGCCCAGCCAATGATAAAGCCCTTTCTCTCACTTGGGTTAATTTTGCTGACTTTACTGAAGGGATTGTTAGTAGTGCTTTGTTTGCTGAGCAGAGGTTTCTTTGTGGAACTTGTACTCGTAAGGCTGTGTTTAGCCAGTCTGCTTCTTTATCATATATTAGTTTGTGTATGGTGCATAAGGCTTTGTATTTTATCCTGTATTCGATGGGTAACCTCTAGCCTTTAGGGATCCCCAGTTTTTATCCCATGCCTTTTGAATTCTTTTATTGTTTTCATCTTCACTATCTCCTCCAGAAGGGCATTCCAGGCATCCACCACCCTCTCTATGAAGAAATATTTCCTGACGGTTCTGAGTCATCCTCCCTGGAGTTTCATTTTGTGACCCCTAGTTCTACAGATTTCTTTCTAATGAAAAAGCTTTGTTGAATGTGCATCATTAAAATCTTTCAGGTATTTTGAAGGTCTATATTGTATCTGTCCTGCACCTCCTCTCTTCCAGGTTATAAATATTCAAATCCTTCAGCCTTTCTTCATAGGTCTACGCGTACAGACCCCACACCATTTTGGTCGCGCTTCTCTGGACTGCCTCTACCCTGTCTTTGACCCTTTTGAGATATGGACTCCAGAACTGAACATAGTACTCCAAGTGAGACCTCACCAAGGACCTGTATAAGGGCATTATCATCTCCTTTTTCTTACTGGTTATTCCTGTCTCTATGCAGCCGAGCATTCTTCTGGATTTAGCTATCGCCTTGTCACATTGCTCCACCATCTTTGGTTTTCCAGACATTATTACCCCAAGATCCCCCCCAATCACATACAGATGCAGGAACCAACATCTTGATCCTCTGAACTACACCTCACTCCCGGAGTACCTTATATATATACTCTGTGGAAAAGTTGGGAACGATGCTTGGTATCCATGTCTGTAAAGACAGAGTCCACTCAGTCTTCTTCAAATTCTGGACATCCAGTCAAAACCTACGGTTTTCTAGTCTACAACATATTGTAAATGAGATTGTGGGAAATGCTTATTTTGGACATCCCTGTGGCTAGGAAGCTTGACCTGGAATTCAGAATTCGGAAGTCCTCAGGATGCGACATTGTTAGCTGCCAAACCAGTCAGTAGTAATCAAATCTGCTATGAAAAAAAGTGAAAAAAACAAGAATTCACCCAAACTCACCTCCAAGGAAAGATCATAGACTACTTGATAACTTAGGCAAGAAAGTCTTTCAAAGTTCCATACTTACCGCTCGCATCACTATTCACCAATTCAATATGGTGCAATACCTTTTCTATTGCATCCAGAAACTTAAGTCATGTCTACAGTTTATGGAAGATAGTAGTTATTATCCTCTACTGCTTTTGGATGTGAATGAAGGCATGAGTCATCTTCTTTAGTCTATGTATGAGTCTTTTGACTCTGTTTCACATACCTCCTCAGGCTCAGTAAAGGATCAACATATGGCATGGCTGAGAATGAGCAGCACATGTGAAGATGTCCATGAGAAGTTTGCAAACTTCCCTTGCTTAGATGACAACCTGTTTGGTGAAAAACTCAGAGAAACAGTCATTCAAATTAAAGATCAGAATGTAGTGGTGCAAACCTTTTCAGTGGCTTCTGAGTAGCCTTCTACTTCGAGATGTTCCTTCTCATATAAGCATCTGTTCTACTAAAGATTGTTCTACCACAGATGGCGCTATTGCTCTTTTCAACATTAGCGCCTGGTGCCTCTTCCAGCCCACCATCAACAGTCACTTCTGGCCAGACCCTGACACCAGGAACTTTGTCAGATGAAATCCATGCCACAAGTCCAACCCAAACCTGGGCCCAGTTTTTGAATACTCAGAAAAATCCTTATATCTCAATTCTGGTGGTGGGGAAGAATTCAGACCTTATTAGAAATGTAGCGTCAAATCACCAAGGACATTTAGACCCTCAAAATCGTGCAATCTGGATACAGTTTGTGTTTCTCCCACCCACCATCCTTCCTACATTCCAGATCTGTTTTACCTGCCACAGCTCTGCCTGGAAGTCCTGTTGCTTCTTCAACAGTGAGTGATAGATTCAATCTCTGTGTCCTAACATGGGCAGGGCATCTTCTCCTGATATTTCCTCATCCACAAGAAATTTGGAGACTTGAAACCCATTCTGGATTTAAGACACTTGAACAAACACCTACTCTGAGAGAAATTCCAAATGAATTCTTAGCATGATCCTTCTTAACATCGTGAAGGACAAATGGATGTGTGCCCTGGATCTAAAGGATGCATAAGCTCACAATCCTATCCATCCTTCTCATTGGCACTGCCTTCATTTCAAAGTGGATTCTTCCCACTGCCAATATAAGGTACTTCTGTTTAGACTATTGGCAGCATGAAGTGCCTCAAAGTGGTAGGGGCACATCCTTGTAGTCAGAGAATATAAGTTTTCCCGTACCTGGATGATTGGCTAGTCATGGTAAGTTCTTAGGAGAAAGTACTCTGTTCCCTGCAGGAGACCATTTCTATTCTATAATACTTGGGCTTTCTAGTAAATTTTGAGAAATTGAATCTAGTGCTCACTCAGAAGTTCAGGTTCATTGGAACTTGGATAGATTCACTACAAGAGAGAACATTTTTACTTTCAGAACTCATGAATATCAAGAGATCACCCATTCACAAACTACTGTCCTCTCCATGCTGAACAGCCAGAGCACTCCTAGTGGTTTGGGACATATGTACAGCCATCTATGTGGTCCTGCTGACCCTCTTTCACATCAGTTACCTGCAATAAGGGTCTACATTCAGCCTATAGAGGTCGAGTCAGCTGATCAGTGGGATCAGCTGACTCAATCTCTGTCGACTGTGGTATGGATCACAGAGGACATGAATTGAGAGTTGCAGTGGTGGTTACATCCCCCAGTTCTGCAGGAAGAAACTCCTCTTCGAATGCTCCTCCATCAAGTAATGACGACTGTGGATGCCTCCACTAGGGAATGGGGAGTTCACACAGGATCTTTTCAAATCCAAGGCACCTGGTCTCTTGAGGAAAATTGGTATCAAATCAACCTACTGGAGTTAAGAGCAATAAGATACACTCTGTAAATATTCATGCACCTTCTTCAGAGAAGAAGCAGCCTGGTTCAAACCAACAACCAAGTCATCATGCCGGGTAGTACTGAATTTATGGGAAATAGCAGCCAAAAATCGACCTGTCCTATACGCCATCTATCTTCCAGGGATCTCCAGCATACTGCCAGATCACTTCAGCACAGTGTTTTGTCCATCAATGATCTCTAGAGCAATCAGTGGCCAACAGATTATTTGACTTATGGAGATGGTCATTAGTGGATCTGTTTGACTCAGAACAAAACAAGTAACTAAATCAATTTTGCTCAGTTCTACCCAACATTCTTAGACTAGCTCAGGACACTTTCCTGCTCCACTGGGAATAAACCTCATGTACATTTTTCTGTCAATATCATTGATCGCCTGAACAGTGCAGAAGCTTCTCCATCTGATCCTTATCGTTCCAGCATGGCCCAGACAGATATGGCTTGTATATCTCATATAACTCTCCAGTAGTTCTCCCATACATCTGGGGTCAGTTCCTATATTGTTAATGCAAGATGAAGGGACACTGTATCATTCAACTTCCCTGTCCTCAATCTTACACCTTGGATGTTGACTGCTCAGAAATTGTAGACATATTAGTCTTGTCTAGAAAACCATCAACTATGAATAATTATGCCTTCAAATGGAATAGATACTTCATAAGGTACCAACAGAACACTTTGGACCCATTCTCTTGTGAGCCCAGGCATTTTCTATAGTACTTGCTCTGCTTTTCTGATTCAAAACTTGCCACATCTTCAGTGTGTGTATGTCTCAGTGCCATAGCAGCATACATGTTCTAGTGGATCGTAAACTTATTTCTACTACCTGTTAATATCTAGATGTATGAAGGGTCTATTGCACATCAGATCTGAGGTACAAAACTGCTGGTTCCATGGGATTTAAATATTGTCCTTTTTCAGCTTATGAAGCTTCCTTTAGAATCATTGGCGTCATCTTGACTCAAGGTCTTAACATGGAAAGTACTGTTCCTAATAGCAGTTTGGTCAGCCAGAAGAGTCACTGAACTCCAAGCTCTCAAACACTATCCCAAGTACCTGCAATTCTTCCACAAAAGGGTGGTCCTTCGTACGCACCCAAAGTTTCTGCCAAAGGTCGTCTTGGTTTTTCATATCAATCAATCCATTGTACTACCTACTTTCTTTCCAAGACTTCATGTGTATGAAGGAGAAAAAAACCCTTCATAGTTGGACTGCAGAAGAGCCGTAGCATATTACAAGAAGCGAACTCAGCCACTTTATTAATCTTTTCAGTTGTTTGTGTCATACGAGACTAGGCGTGCCAGTTGCTAAGTATTCTTTGTCTAATTGGATAGCTGAGTGCATTCAACACGGCCACACCTTAGTGAAAGCTATACCTCTTCTTCTGTTGTTCATTTGTGAGAAGTTCCTTTTGAAGACATTTGCAAAGCTGCAACCTGGTTGTCAGCGTACACCTTTACATTCCACTACTGACTCAACAACCTATTAAGGATAGACAGTAAATTTGGACAAGCAGTTTTGCATAACCTGTTCTCGCAGTAGTCCACTCTCCATGATGGCATCTGGGTTGCTTATTTAGTAAACACTTCACTGCAACCTTCAGCTTTGGGACTCTCCATATGTAATGACTAATTCAGCCTGCTTATCAATGGAAAAAGCAAGTTTGCTTACTGTAAACAGTGTTTTTCATAGCTAGCAGGATGAATTAGTTATGGAATGCCTGCCTACATTCCTGGAGAGATGACTACATAGCTAGAATTAGCTCCGATATAGCCTGAGGAGACTCACGAAGCAACGCCCACATGGGAACTCCCGCTCATGCCTAGTAGAGCTCAAAGCTCTACAAGCTTGGAGAAACGAGTCCGTTCGATGCTGCTGGATGATGTCGCCCATATATAATGGCTAATTCATCCTGCTATTTATGGAAATCACCATTTATGGTAAACAAACTTGCTTTTTTGAGCATTCTTAAGTTCCATTAAGAACACTTGCTGGAAAACTGGTGTGCCTTGGTTTAGGGTTATGCAGCAAGTCTAGTGTACAAAGGGTGTGTTAAAGCAATCCTGCTTTAACACAAATGTGTTATCTGTTATTCAGTACATTTTTTGCTAGAGAGGCTTTTTGTTATGGCAGAATATGATTACTATAATAATTATTTTACAAGAATTACTCTGTGGAAAAAGGCTTGTATTTGTTATAAAAGGAGATCACTGTATGTTTGTCATAGCTAAGGTAGAAGGAAGGTATGCTAAGCTGGGTTCTTGGTTTTGTGCTTGACTGCATTCTGAGCTCAGTGTAGTTGCAAAAGTGAGACTGCATGCCCCCCCCCCCCCCCCCCAAAAAAAAAAAACAGAAGGGGATATCCTTGTCTTCTGAACCGGAATGTATGCTATGTCACTTTCTTACTATGCTTGTCTCCATCCCAGATGGTGGAGACCAACTTTGTGCTATCCTTCACTCATCGCTTGCTGGACTGCCGTGGAGCCACTACTTATTTTGCTTTCTGTTACCCCTTCTCATATGAGGAGAGCCAGGAGATACTAAAAGGATTGGATGATCGATTTGCAGACTGTAAACACTTGTCTCCCAGCAGGTAACATATGGTTATGTTTCCTATTGCTTAGTTACCCTTGTTTATTATGTGTGGTATTTTCATCTGATGAGGAAGGAATACCTTAAGTACTGCTACATCTGCAAGACCAGCTTTGTGCTGATTCATCCTGTTCAACCAGCAGATGACTGACTCATTGTGCTCATTTCACTTGAATATTATAAGTAAAATAAGCTAATATTGGTTTTGGGGCTATGCAAGTAACTTGGTGGCAGTGCTGCACTGCCATGCAGAGGGTCTTGGTTTGATTCCTGGCTCGGGACTTCTGCTCCCTGCTGCAACCAGAGCTAGGGGAATTGTGACTACAATGTTCACAACTATTAAGAGGAGGGAGCCCCAGTCATTGTGTTACACAGTCACCTATTAGTCAGACACAGCCCATGATTGCATGGTTTTGACTACAGTGATTGGACTAGGTGAGCTGGGGGGAGTGGGATATAAACATAGGAGAAAAAATCCCAAAGTAGTTGTGAATAAAGGTTCATAGCTCCAGATCTCAGCCTTGATTGTGCCTGAGACGGAAGCCCAAAAATTGCAGGTGAACACTGCCGGGTCTCTCCGCCAGATAAAAACACAAACAACAAAACAATAAAGAATATCTACTTCACTTTGTACAGCTTGAGGCTGATATCTGAAATCAGAGTCAGCCTGCAGTACTGGCTAATGGGGCGCAGTTTAGTGACAGGAGTCAGCCTGGTCCCGCCAGTGTGGATCACACTGATGAATGACACCAGCCAGTCAGGTTGGGAAGGCCCATTGTAAGGGGCAGGTTATATAGGGCAGGTGGCAGCGAAAGAGAGAGAAGGGTCAATAAACCGATAGGAGCTAAGGACTGTAAGGCTGGCACTTAGGGTGTTGAGCCCCAGAATGAAAGCAAGGATCAGTAAGAGTACTTTCAGACAGCATGACAGCAGTGGCATACATAAATAAACAAGGAGGTACAAGGAGTTGGCAGCTAGAGAAAGAGGCAGAGAAACTGATGATTTGGTCAGAAGTGAACCTGGCAGGGTAGGCATTCAGTTACATTGCAGGGTCAGAGAACACGCATGCAGATTTCCTTATTAGGTACATGTTAGATCAAGGAGAATGGAACTAGCAGACAAGGCATTCACAAAAATAATAGAATAGTGGGGAAGGCTCCTCTGGGATTTGATGGCAGCACAAAAGAATGACAAGGTAGATAATTTCTTCAGCAGATGCCAGGAAAAGGGGTTAAGAGGAATAGATGTGTTAGTCCAGCCATGGCTAATAGATCAGTTGTTGTACATCTTCCCTCCATGGCAAATAGTGAGGACATTGAGGAGAGTGGAGGTCATTCTGATAGTGTGAGGTTGGCCCAGGACACTGTTCCGGATCTGATGCTAGGAGTTAGCAATCTGTTCCGGATCTGATGCTAGGAGTTAGCAATCTGTTATTTTCTGTTATTTATTTAGGAGTAGTGGGTGGATCCTTGGGCCGGTGGCAGATGACCATGCCCCCAGGGGCAGATCCCGAGAAGGACCACCGGTCAGGCTCAAAGTTAGGAGACAAACACACACTAGTTCTTTTATTTAGACAGTATACTGAACCACCAGAGATGGCAGTAGTGAGCTGGTAAGCCCGGCTGGGCTGTAGACCCTCAGATACTGGAACAGTGATCCCTGGAGGCTGAGCTGAAAAGAGACTGAGAATAGTGAGTAAGCAGGGTATGCAAATGGTAACACTCACACAACGTCCCAATGAAGCCCAGGAGCTGGAAGAATAGGCCCTCAAGGAGCGAGTACCTGGTTCCAGGGAAAGCTCAGAGAGAAAGATGGTAACTCACTGATGTAGCTGATATAGTTGATAGTGATGACTTCCAGGCAGAAGAGTATACGAAGCAGGTCTGGGATCAGGGCCCTCGAGGAGCGAGTACCAGTTCCAGACTATCGCCTGAAAAAACAAAGAGAGCGAGGCCCCCGAGGAGTGGGTACCTCTGGTAAGTCCAAGGAGGCAGAGTAGCTTAGACAGACAAGAGAGTCCGTTGTCAATCCTTGCTAACTCCATGTGTTAGCAAATTCTGAGACCTTAAATATCCGTTGCGGGTGATGTCATCTTCGGGGGACGCCCCCGAGGTTCGTGCCAATGCCAGTACTTCAATCAGGGCCGCTTTGCGAGCGCGCCCCTAGGCCTCCAGGAAACATGGCAGTTGCAGCGTCGAGCCGGTCCGGGAACACCCGAGGACAAGTGGCAGGAGAATGCTGCGGCAGCCAATCTTCCCGCGGACGGAGAGGGAGGCGCCAGAGAGGTAAGGAGAGTGGAGAGAGGGTGTCGGGCACCGACGGACACAACAAACACCGTGGTATACAGACCTAATGAGGCTGAGCAAGGACAGGGCCTAGTAGGGATTGTCTTACAGCTTTGTTCTTGAGAGGAACAAGTTGTGGCGATAGTGGCCACAATATTAAGGTCCAGAAAGCATACTATGTTTCGGGTTTATGGCAGAGTCTAGAAGGTATTTGAAAAGTGGTGCTGGATAGGGCCCAGGTGAAGGAAATTTTGCAATTCCTGTAAGATGGCCTGGAAAGTGGGCTGGCCTTGAATTTGCTCAAGGTACAGGTAACGGCATTGACATGTAATAGGAGCCGAATGCAAGGGGTTTTGTTAGGCCCGTATATGGTTATCGCACGTTTCTTAAGAGTGGTAAAAAAAAAACAAAAACATAAAAAGAGGAGATGTAGAAGGGGCACAAGACGGAGTGTAAGAAGAATGTAGGAGTTTAGGCTATGAAACTAGGACAAGAGACTACTGGATAACCATCCAAATATCCCAGAATATGTAGCAAGAATGACGTAAGAAATCGTGAAGTTCTCTTTCTCTATCTACTGGCGTGCAGAGGAATCCCATAGGTGTGGACTGGTCTGCTAGGACTAAAGGAAAGGAAATTATCTGGTAAGTACAAATTTGGCTTCAAGTTGGGTGAGGCTTGAAGTGAAGCAAAATCCAGAATCTATAAAGCAAAGTCTCTCCCTCTTCTTTCTCTCCAAAACGTTTATAAATGTAGTAAGCCATGACTGGGAACATGATAAACTAAATTTTGCTGTACTTTTTGATCCATGTAAGATGCTTTCTCACAGGACAAGCAGGATGGCAGTCCTCACATATGGATGACATCATCAGGATGGAGCCCAATCATGGAAAACTTCTGTCAAAGTTTCCAGAACTTTGACTGGCCCTACTGGGCATGCCCAGCATAGCACTAACCCTGCAGCCAGCAGGGGTCCCCCTTCAGTCTTCTTTTTTCCGCGCAGCAGTAGCTTCGCAGTAAAGGAGCTCTGAAGAGATTCCTGACAGGAATTTTCCTCATGGAATTAATAAAAGTTAAATTGCCCCTCAGGGGTCCCTCCTCTACCTTTTATAAGTCCGGTACTCCGGTAAGTTTTTACCCGTTTCCCATCGATTACCATCGAGTTTGGCCTTCACGGCCTACTGTCCGTTGACTGTACCGTGTCTAAATTTTTTCCATGGCGTCGGGGTTTCGTCGGTGCCTGGACTGTACCCGCACCATGTCTATCACAGACCCCCATAAAGTCTGTGTAATGTGTTTAGGACGCGAGCACGATGTCTTGACCTGCACCAAATGTGCCCTAATGACACCGAAGGGTCGCAAGGCCAGAACGGAGAAGATGGAACTTCTCTTCTTTGCTCAGTTGATGCAATGGACTCTGTCCATTGCATCAACGTCATCTGAACCGGCACAGTCGACTTCGCACCAGCATCGACCATCGACCGGTGAACGACCGGCATCGACGACTTAGAACATAAGAACATAAGAAAATGCCATACTGGGTCAGACCAAGGGTCCATCAAGCCTAGCATCCTGTTTCCAACAGTGGCCAATCCAGGCCATAAGAACCTGGCAAGTACTCAAAAACTAAGTCTATTCCATGTTACCATTGCTAATGGCAGTAGCTATTCTTTAAGTGAACTTAATAGCAGGTAATGGACTTCTCCTCCAAGAACTTATCCAATCCTTTTTTAAACACAGCTATACTAACTGCACTAACCACATCCTCTGACAACAAATTCCAGAGTTTAATTGTGCGTTGAGTAAAAAAGAACTTTCTCCGATTAGTTTTAAATGTGCCCCATGCTAACTTCATGGAGTGCCCCCTAGTCTTTCTACTATCCGAAAGAGTAAATAACCGATTCACATCTACCCGTTCTAGACCTCTCATGATTTTAAACACCTCTATCATATCCCCCCTCAGTCGTATCTTCTCCAAGCTGAAAAGTCTTAACCTCTTTAGTCTTTCCTCATTAGGGGAGTTGTTCCATTCCCCTTATCATTTTGGTAGCCCTTCTCTGTACCTTCTCCATCGCAATTATATCTTTATTGAGATGCGGCGACTAGAATTGTACACAGTATTCAAGGTGCGGTCTCACCATGGAGCGATACAGAGGCATTATGACATTTTCCGTTTTATTCACCATTCCCTTTCTAATAGTTCCCAACATTCTGTTTGCTTTTTTGACTGCCGCAGCACACTGAACCGACGATTTCAATGTGTTATCCACTATGACACCTAGATCTCTTGATCTTCTTGGCCATTGACACCCTCTACTCCCCCTCAGGGTCGACGGGATCGCAGGGAGAAACATCGCCATCGACTCCGTAAGACTCGGACCATCGAGGGAGCGAAATCATCGACCTCGCCATCGTCCGAGCCGCTGTCGAAGAAGCCCCGTCCAGGAAAGGCACCGATCATTCCTGCGACTGGGTCTCCGAGGCAACCCTCACCCGATCGGGGATCGGGAGCCGCGACTCCACCTTTATCGGTGGAGTCGCGGCTCCAGCTATCGGTGGAGTCGCGGCTCCAGCTATGCCTCTGCCTCCTTCTTCTGTTCCGGAGCCAGGGCTACTTGCTCCAAGTCTCCGAGAAGAACTGGACTGGATAGTCCAGGAGGCCGTCGACAAGGCGATGCAATGCTTCAGGTTCCTCCGACACCGGCACTAGACTGTGGAACCGATCATCGACCCGATTCCGGCAGTGCTGGCACTGCTGCTATCCAGGATGGAAGCCCTGATGGCTGCCTTTCCATCGATGGATCCTGGGTCTCCGATGGCTCCGATGCCCTCCCCACTGACAGCATCATCGGGAGGAGAAACACCGATCCGCATTCCTCCATCCGGAGTTATGCCTCAGCCATCGATGCCTATAAGTCCCTCGCCACCGATCCAACCATCGGTGCCGATATGTCCATCGGCGCCACCGAGCCATCCCTCGATGCCTATACTGGTGCCGTCAATGCCTATACTGGTGCCGTCGATGCCTCCGATAATTCCTCCGATTCCTTCGAAGCCTAGACCAGGACCTTCAGGTATCCAACCACCCTGTCCCACTCTACTTCCTAGAGGAAAGGGTGTTGATCCTTATGATACCTGGGGAGATGATATCTCATCAGACACCAATGACTTACCTTCACCTCCTTCACCCACTGAGAGTAGAAAGCGTTCTCCTCCAGAGGACCTCTCATTTATAAATTTTGTGAAGGAAATGGCTGAATTGGTTCCTTTTCAATTGCAGACGGAACAGGATGATAGGCACCAGATGTTGGAGTTGCTCCAATTCCTGGATGCCCCCAAGGTAATAACCTCTATTCCCGTCCACCAGGTTCTTCTTGATCTCCTCAAAAGAACTGGGAAAATCCAGGAACAATTGCTCCAGTACAAATGAAAGCTGACAGTACTTATTTAGTACAGTCAGTCCCAGGTTTTCAGAAGTCTCAGCTTGATCACCACTCGGTCGTGGTAGAGTCTGCTCAAAAGAGGACAAAAAGGTCAAAACCTCACTCGTCTACCCCTCCTGGTAAGGAACAAAAATTCCTAGACAACATTGGTCGCTGAGTATTTCAAGGGGCCATGCTCATCTCCCGAATTGCTGCCTATCAACTTTATATGATCCAGTATAACAGGGTCATCTTTAAGCAGATACAGGACTTCTCAGACTCCCTGCCTCAGCAATTCCAAGACCAACTACAAACCCTTGTAAGCAAAAGTTTTGAGGCAAGCAAGCATGAGATCAGAACATCTTATGACATTTTTGACACCTCTACCAGAGTGTCTGCAGCTGCTATTTCGGCGAGACGATGGGCCTGGCTCAAGTCTTCTGACCTTCGCCTAGAAGTGCAAGACCGATTGTCCAACCTGCCTTATGTAGGGGATAATCTGTTCAGTGAACAGATCCAACGGACGATGGCCGAATTAAAAGACCATCATGAGACCCTAAAACAGCTCTCTTCAATACCTTCCGACTTCTCCTCAAAGTAGCCCATTAGAAAGGACTCTAAGAAGTCGTTCTACTGTCCAAGAAAGTCCTACACACCACCAGCCAGATCCCGTGCTATGAGACCTTATCAAAAACCTCAGTCTCGCCAAACCCAAAAACAGAAACCACAAGCAGCTCCCCAGCCGGGGCCTGCTTCAGGTTTTTGACCTCCACTTGGAGAGCAGCAGCCAGATTCCTCTGTCGCACATACCAGTGGGAGGTCGACTGTGCCACTTCCACAACATGTGGCATTCAATCACATCCGACCAATGGGTATTGGCAATCATCTGAACTTTCTCGCCCTGCCACCGGACTCCCCACCTCTGCAGAAATGGAGAACGTCCGACCACTCCATTCTTCTGGATCAAGAAGTCTCCCTCCTTCTCCAGTCAAGAACTCGTTCCACGCTCTCAGCAGGGCGTAGGGTTCTATTCCCAGTACTTCCTCATCCCCAAAAAATCGGAAGGCGTCCGTCCTATTCTAGATCTACGGGCCCTCAACAAGTACCTCCAGCGAGAAAAGTTCAAGATGGTCACCTTGGGCTCGCTTCTACCTCTTCTACAAAGAGGAGACTGGCTCTGCTCTCTGGACCTCCAGGACGCATACACCCATATTACAATAAGTCCAGCTCATCGCAAATACCTGAGAATCCTAGTAGGCCTCAAGCACTATCAATACCGAGTGCTTCCATTCGGCCTAGCATCTGCTCCACGAGTCTTTACAAAATGCCTCGTAGTCGTCGCAGCATTCTTCAGGATACAAGGTGTTCACGTCTACCCCTATCTGGACGACTGGGTAATCAGGGCTCCCACTCAGCAAGCTGCTCTGTCAACCCTCAGTCTAACCTTACACACTCTAATTTCGTTAGGGTTTCTCATCAATTATGACAATTACTTGGCATACTTCTCCTTCGCAGCAATATAATCCTGCAATGAAATGTCATTGATTTGCACGTCATCCATTCTCCACTTTCCAAAAATTTTAAATTTCTGGCGTTTCTGAACACGTAGGCACCATTTCCCAATCAGTCATTGTGGCAGTAACCCCAGTTTCAGGCCCTCCTCATGATATGGTCACCCTCAACATCAGTAATAAGATGTGCTTGATGCTGCAGTTGCTTGGTACACATGCATTTGCTATGGCAAGTGGTAACAGTCATTTCCATTAACTACATATTTAGGAGGTAATTTTTAAAGGAGTTATGTCAGTGGCTTAGCCAGAATTCATATTTTGGCAGGGCCTGAGGATAACTTGGGAGGGCACTTGGTATACAAATATAACCATGCTCCTTCTCCCCATTATGTGAGAGAGAGAGAGAGAGACTGGTGGAGGAAGGGCATTGAGAGAGCACAAGACTGCTGGGGACAAGATGGGTAACAGTGGATGAGTCTCTCCCTCAAGTCTACCTCCACCCCTCTAATCCCCAGTAGTGTCTTTCTCTCAAGTTCAGAGCCCCTCCTATGTCCCCTGCAAAGTCTATCTCAAACTTCTTCTTTTCCCACATCTTTCTTGAACATGCCACCAAATCCTCCCAGAATAAATGCTAGCTACATAAACTCAAGGCTCATACCTATATAGTCCCCACCAAAATTTTGGTAACAGAACCAATCTTGATTTCTATCCCCCCCCTCCCAAAGAATAGTCCTGTCAAAATACATAATTGAGCATCATACTTTTATATTGTAAACTTTAAATTAATATGCAAATTCTGGTGTTACTTTCATAACCACAAAACAAACTTTCTCACAGGACAAGCAGGATGGTAGTCCTCACATGTGGGTGACATCATCTGATGGAGCCAATCACGGAACACTTTTGTCAAGGTTTCTAGAACTTTGACTGGCACCTACTGGGCATGCCCAGCATGGCACTAACCCTGCATCCAGCAGGGATCTCCCTTCAGTCTCTTTTTTTTCCACGCAGCTATAGCCACGCGGAGTTTTGGAGCTCTTCACAGTTCCTGACTGGAATTTTTTCCTCAGGAAATTATTTTCAAAACTTGCAAAATTTTATACCCCCTAGGGGTCTCCCTTCCTTGCCGTCGAATACAGAGTTGTCCAGTAAGTTTACCATCGTTTTTTGGTCGGTTTTTGGCGGGAACCTCTGTAGGTCTTGTCGGCGCCAACTGCGACCGGCCTAAATTTTTCGACGGCCATGATGGCGACGGGTTTTCGTCGATGGCCTGACTGTCCGAGAACTATGTCAATTACGGACCCTCATCTGGTCTGTGTTTTATGTCTTGGACTGTCGCACGATGTGGGGATATGTACTGATTGTGCCCAAATGACCCTGAAGGGCCATAAGGCACGGTTGGAAAAGATGGCATTGTAATTCCATCGACCGTCTCCACAGGTGCCATCGACTCTATCCTCGCCGAAGCATCGACGTGGATCTGAGGCCGCAGGCTCCCGATTGCTGTCCCAGTCCTCGGCGTCTACGTCATCGATGCCAGAGTCTGGGAAAGCAGAGCGCCGAGAGAAGCACGACACAAACATCGAAGGCCGGTGCCTTCCACTTCCGCGACGTCGGTGGATCCATTGAACTACCAATGAAGAAGACCCGGGCCGAGGTGCATCCCGTGCCTTCAAAGCCGGATACACCGAGGCATTCCGCGCCTTCGGTAGAAGGAGCTACCGAGACTCCACCGGGACCGGTGGACCCCTCCGGTACTGCCATTGATGCCTCCCACTCCGGACCCTGGGGCTCACCACCCCAGCGCTCCTTGAGGAATTGCACCGGTTGGTGCAAGAGGCTGTGGTCCAGGCTATCCAAGGCCTCCCGCGACCACCGATGCCAGCGCCGGTGCCTGTGCGGGAACCGGCACCAATGCCTCCAGCGCTGCTGCCTCTCCTAGACAAGCTGGATCTGCTCATCGGTGCCCTGTCAGGGGCACCGAGAAAATCACCGTTACCAATGATTCCATCGACACCCATCCCATTTTCATCGGGAGAAGAGGACATGTCAATGACGGAGCCTGTTCCAGGGCCGTCGGGACTTCCACCAATGAGGCCACCAGTTAAGTCCCTGATGCCATTGGTGCCCGTGCATCCGGTGCCAGATCTCGATTTTTTGATGCCGAGACCAGGTCCAATGATGCCTGCACCGATTCCACTCAAACCTCACCTTTGGGCTGAAGAATATACACTTGGACCGCCGAAGGATGCAGGAGATCAACCCTATGATCCCTGGACGGATGATTCGATAGATTCCCAGGATTCAATAGAAGTTCCGTCAGAACCGTCTCCTCCAGACGAAAGATGCAAGTGTCTGCGGAAGATCTCTCCTTTATTAGTTTTATAAAAGAAATGGCAGAGACTATCCCGTTTCAACTGCAGACAGAAGAGGATTCCAGGCATAAAAGGCTAGAAGTGCTGCACCTCCTGGATCCCCCAAAGACAATCATGTCCGTCCCGGTTCATGAGGTGCTGCAGGATCTAATGCAGTGCAACTGGGAGCATCCTGGGTCTGTTCCTCCAGTGAACAGTAAAACGGACGCTATTTATCTGGTCCAGCCCTCCCCGGAGTTTCAGAAGACGCAGTTAGCTCATTAGTCGGTGGTGGTGGAGTCTTCCCAAAAGAAGGCCAAGCGTCCAAAACCCCATTCCTCGGCACCACCTGGGAAGGAGCAGAAATTCCTCGACGCTTTAGGCCAAAGGATTTTTCACGAGGCCATTCTTATCTCGCGCATTGTGTCATATCAATTATATATGACACAGTACAATCGTAATCTGTTTACATAGCTACAGGATTTTGGGCAGTCCCTTCCAGAACAGCTTCAAGACCAGCTGAATTTCATACTACAGAAGGGATTCAACGCGGGAAAGCATGAGGTCTGCTCAGCATACTATGTTTTCGACACAGCATCCTGTTTATCTGTGGCTGGCATCAGCGCCCGCCGTTGGGCTTGGCTGAAGTCCTCTGATTTTCGTACTGAAGTACAGGATCGTTTGGCTGACCTTCCATGCACAGAGGATAACCTGTTTGGAGATAAAATCCAGGAGATGGTGGCCCAGCTGAAGGTCCATAGTGAAATGCTTTGACAGCTCTCGGCGGCCCAGGCGGATCTTTCCACTCCATCCAAACGCCAATTCCGACGTGACACTAAACGGACGGCTTACAAGACCCATAAATATTATCCACCGGCCTATCGGGTTCGTCCGTCCCGGCGCTTCCAGAAGTCTACACCGTGCCAGCCTCGTGCTCAGAAAGCTCAAGCTCCTTCCCAACCTGCTCCTACAGCGGGATTTTGACTTCAGAGTGAAGACCATCCTCCGTTACCCAATCTATCTGTGGGCGGCCATCTATGCCACTTCTCCACCAAGTGGCTAAACATCACCACCGACCGCTGGGTGCAAGCAGTTGTCACTCAAGGCTAAAATCTGAATTTCCTCTCCATCCCGTCGGATACTCCACCTCGGCCGGGGTGGCCCACTTCCAACAACTGTCACCAATTGCAGCAAGAGGTATCCTCCCTGCTGCAAGCAAATGACATAGAACCGGTTCCTCTTGTCCAAAGAGGGCACGGATTCTACTCCCGATACTTTTTAATCCCAAAAAAGACAGGAGGAATTCGCCCGATATTAGACCTAAGGGTCTTAAACAAGCATCTTCGAAAAGAGAAATTTCGGATGGTAACCTTGGGCTCTTTGCTTCCTCTTCTTCAACAGGGGGATTGGCTTTGCTCTCTAGACCTAAAAGATGCATACATGCACATCGCAATTACCCCATCTCACAGGAAATACCTCTGCTTCCTTGTCGGGAACCAACATTTCCAATACAAGGTCTTTCCATTCGGCCTAGCGTCAGCCCCTCGGGTTTTCACGAAGTGCCTAGCAGTAGTAGCTGCATACTTAAGACTAGGCATTCATGTCTATCCTTACCTGGACAACTGGTTACTGAGAGCTCAGTCATCGGAAGGAGTTCTTCACTCCCTGCACCTTACAGTGCAACTACTACTCTCATTGGGATTTCTAATCAATTATCAGAAATCTCACCTGATTCCGTCTCAGTTCCTCTCCTTTATCGGAGCGGATCTCGACAAGATCCAAGCAAAAACCTTTCTTCCCAAGGACCGAGCTCACACACTGGCGTCTTGGCACGGAACATAAGATCTCGTCAAACCACGATTGCTCGTCATCTACTGGTCTGGCTGGGGCATATGGCATCCTTGGTCCAATGGCTCGTCTAGCCATGCGATTAACACAGTGGACATCATCCAATGTCCAATATTGTCCACATAAGAACATAAGAACATAAGAAAATGCCATACTGGGTCAGACCAAGGGTCCATCAAGCCCGGCATCCTGTTTCCAACAGTGGCCAATCCAGGCCATAAGAACCTGGCAAGTACCCAAAAACTAAGTCTATTCCATGTAACCATTGCTAATGGCAGTGGCTATTCTCTAAGTGAACTTAATAGCAGGTAATGGACTTCTCCTCCAAGAACTTATCCAATCCTTTTTTAAACACAGCTATACTAACTGCACGAACCACATTCTCTGGCAACAAATTCCAGAGTTTAATTGTGTGTTGAGTAAAAAAGAACTTTCTCCGATTAGTTTTAAATGTGCCCCATGCTAACTTCATGGAGTGCCCCCTAGTCTTTCTACTATCCGAAAGAGTAAATAACCGATTCACATCTACCCGTTCTAGACCTCTCATGATTTTAAACACCTCTATCATATCCCCCTTCAGTCGTCTCTTCTCCAAGCTGAAAAGTCCTAACCTCTTTAGTCTTTCCTCATAGGGGAGTTGTTCCATTCCCTTATCATTTTGGTAGCCCTTCTCTGTACCTTCTCCATCGCAATTATATCTTTTTTGAGATGCGGCGACCAGAATTGTACACAGTATTCAAGGTGCGGTCTCACCATGGAGCGATACAGAGGCATTATGACATTTTCCGTTTTATTCATCATTCCTTTTCTAATAATTCCCAACATTCTGTTTGCTTTTTTGACTGCCGCAGCACACTGCACCGACGATTTCAATGTGTTATCCACTATGACACCTAGATCTCTTTCTTGGGTTGTAGCACCTAATATGGAACCCAACATTGTGTAATTATAGCATGGGTTATTTTTCCCTATATGCATCACCTTGCACTTATCCACATTAAATTTCATCTGCCGTTTGGATGCCCAATTTTCCAGTCTCACAAGGTCTTCCTGCAATTTATCACAATCTGCTTGTGATTTAACTACTCTGAACAATTTTGTGTTATCTGCAAATTTGATTATCTCACTCATCGTATTTCTTTCCAGATCATTTATAAATATATTGAAAAGTAAGGGTCCCAATACAGATCCCTGAGGCACTCCACTGTCCACTCCCTTCCACTGAGAAAATTGCCCATTCAATCCTACTCTCTGTTTCCTGTCTTTTAGCCAGTTTGAATCCACGAAAGGACATCGCCACCTATCCCATGACTTTTTACTTTTCCTAGAAGCCTCTCATGAGGAACTTTGTCAAACGCCTTCTGAAAATCCAAGAATACTATATCTACCGGTTCACCTTTATCCACATGTTTATTAACTCCTTCAAAAAAGTGAAGCAGATTTGTGAGGCAAGACTTGCCCTGGGTAAAGCCATGCTGACTTTGTTCCATTAAACAATGTCTTTCTATATGTTCTGTGATTTTGATGTTTAGAACACTTTCCACTATTTTTCCTGGCACTGAAGTCAGCCTAACCGGTCTGTAGTTTCCCGGATCGCCCCTGGAGCCCTTTTTAAATATTGGGGTTACATTTGCTATCCTCCAGTCTTCAGGTACAATGGATGATTTTAATGATAAGTTACAAATTTTTACTAATAGGTCTGAAATTTCATTTTTTAGTTCCTTCAGAACTCTGGGGTGTATACCATCCGGTCCAGGTGATTTACTACTCTTCAGTTTGTCCACATCACCAGGTGATTTTGTCTCTCACTGGCATGGTGGATCCTGGAGTCCCATCTACTTCAGAGTCTACCCTTTCAGACTCCAGAACCTCAAATAGTATTGATGACCGATGCTTCCACTCTAGGGTGGGGAGCACATGTCAACCACCTACAGACTCAGGGAACCTGGTCGGTAGAGGAGTTACAACACCAAATAAATGTTCTGGAACTCCGAGCAATCAGATATGCTCTCGCAGCATTTCGGGATTGTTTGTCCAACAAAACTATCCTGATCCAGATGGACAACCAGGTAGCAATGTGGTACATCAACAAACAAGGAGGAACCGGATCCTACCTCCTTTGTCAGGAGATAGCACAGATTTGGGCTTTTGCTCTATCTCAGGCGAATGGTCTCATAGCGACCTACCTGGCAGGTGTGGACAATGTTCTAGCGGGAATTTCAGCCCCAATGGCCCCTCAACCCTATCGTTAAGGACAGTTTATTCCGGAAGTGGGGGTGTCCGACCATCGACTTATTCGCGTCTCTACAGAATCGCAAAGTGGACAACTTCTGCTCTCTCCATCGCAGTTGCAATGTTCCACCTCGAGACGCATTTGCCCTCTCCTGGAGGGAAGGTCTCCTTTATGCCTACCCACCACTTCCTCTCATCAGCAAGACTCTCGTGAAGCTACGCATGGACAGGGGTCTATTGATTTTCATAGCGCCCTATTGGCCATGTTAGCCTTGGTTTCCCATCCTTTGGGATCTCTCTCTGTGTCCACAGATTCCTTTAGACTCAGACCCGTCCCTC
This sequence comes from Rhinatrema bivittatum, assembly GCF_901001135.1. NCBI lineage: Eukaryota > Metazoa > Chordata > Amphibia > Gymnophiona > Rhinatrematidae > Rhinatrema > Rhinatrema bivittatum. The sequence goes on from NC_042617.1 coordinate 530,703,247, forward strand.
ATCTCTCAGAGGAACGGTCAATTGTGCCACCCCAGCCTTCAGGCCTTGTCACTGACAGCTTGGATGTTGAAAGGTCGATCCTACAGCCTCTCAATCTTTCGGAATCTGTATCTCAAGTCCTGGTAGCTTCATGAAAGCCTTCTACTAGAAGGTCTTATCATTCGAAATGGAAAAGATTTTCATTGTGGTGTACTTCAAAGGAGTTAGATCCTTTTACCTGCCCCACGAATCAGTTTTTAGACTACCTCTGGCATCTCTCAGAGTCGGGTTTACAAACCTCCTCCATCAGAGTGCATGTCAGTGCGGTGGCCACCTTCCATAAGGGAACAGGGGATGTCTCTATCTCAACCTCCTGGTGGTGCGCTTTATGAAAGGATTGCTTCACCTGAAGCCTCCTCTCCGTCCACCGGCCCCATCTTGGGACCTTAATGTGGTTTTAGCGCAGCTCATGAAACCTCCGTTTGAGCCTCTGCATTCCTGCGAGTTGCGGCATATCACTTGGAAGGTCCTTTTTCTTCTTGCATTAACATCTGCTCGCAGGATCAGTGAGCTACAGGCGCTGGTCACATATTCCCCTTACACGAAATGTCTACATGATCGAGTGATCCTTCGCACTCATCCTAAATTTCTTCCGAAAGTGGTATCTGAGTTTCATTTAAATCAATCCATAGTACTACCTACTTTCTTTCCAAAACCCCACTCACTTCCTGCTGAGCATTCCTTGGACTATAAACGTGCGCTTGCCTTTTATTTGGAACGCACTGCAGGCCACAGGAAATCCACCCAGCTTTTTTTGTATCCTTTGATAAGCTTAAGCGGGGAATCCCAGTTGGAAAGCAGACCCTGTCCTCCTGGTTAGCGGACTGTATCTCCTTCTGCTATCAGTAAGCAGGCCTTCCGCTTCAGGAACGAGTTAAAGCGCACTCCATTAAAGCTATGGCAACATCGGTTGCACACCTTCGTTCTGTACCTCTCGTTGATATCCGTAAAACTGCAACCTGGAGTTCTCTTCATAGCTTTGCAGCACACTACTGCATAGACAAGGCTGGTTCACAAGATTCTATCTTTGGCCAGTCTGTTCTACGCAATCTATTCTCAGTGTAATATCCAACTTCCTTCTACACCCGCTGGGATATTCAGGCTGCCCGTATACCAAAGAATCACTCCTGTTGTTGTGCCTGTTGCACGTCTTTGGGTGTTTTCGGTACATGCGCAAGCATCCTCAGCTTGTTATTCACCCACATGTGAGGACTACCATCCTGCTTGTCCTGTGAGAAAGCAGAGTTGCTTACCTGTAACAGGTGTTCTCACAGGACAGCAGGATGTTAGTCCTCAAGAAACCTACCCGCCACCCCGCGGAGTTGGGTACACTTGCGATTTATTATGTTATTTTTCACACGCTCTTTTTTTGATATACACAAGACTGAAGGGAGACCCCTGCTGGATACAGGGTTAGTGCCATGCTGGGCATGCCCAGTAGGTGCCAGTTAAAACTCTAGAAACTTTGACAAAAGTGTTCCGTGATTGGCTACATCAGATGATGTCACCCACATGTGAGGACTAACATCCTGCAGTCCTGTGAGAACACCCGTTACAGGTAAGCAACTCTGCTTTCTCCACTGCTGGGCATGTTGAATTAGTACAAAGTGTAAGAAAATAAGTTGTGCCATGCTGGGTTAGACAGAGAAGGGTGACAAAAATGATAAAGGAGATGGAATGGCTCCTCTATGAGGAAAGGCTAAAGAGGGTTAGGGCTGTTCAGCTTGGAGAAGAGACTACTGAGGGGGGATATGATAGAGGTTTATAAAATCATGAGAGGTCTAGAACGGGTAAATGTGAATCGGTTATTTACTCTTTCCGATAATAGAAGGACTAGGGGGCACTCTATGAAGTTAGAAAGTAGCACATTTAAAACTAATCAGAGAAAATACTTTTTCACTCAATGAACAATTAAGCTCTGGAATTTGTTGCCAAAGGATGTGGTTAGGGAAGGTAGTGTAGATGAGTTTAAAAAAGGTTTGGATACGTTCTTGGAGGAGAAGTCCATTAACTGCTATTAATCAAGTTGACTTAGGGAATAGCCACTGCAATTACTGGCATTATTACTGGGATCTATTTAATGTTTTGCGTACTTGCGAGGTACTTATAACCTGGATTAGACTCTATTGGAAACAGATGGTAGCTTTGATGGCCCCTTGGTATGACCCAGTATAGCAACTTCTTATGTTCTTATATTCTTAAAAGTCCAATGAGCCCAGCATCCTGTCTCCACCATTGACTAATCTGGGTCATTAGGAAGTATTCAGCAGATCCCAAAAAGTAGCTGTAGTTCTTTGTTGCTCACTCCCAGGGATAAGTGGTGGCTTTTTCTTGGCTAATAATTGTTTATGAATTTTTCCTTCAGGAACTTGTCAGACTTCTTTTAAACCCTGCTATGCTAGATGCCTTGACGTCATCCTCCAGCAACAAATTCCACAGCTTAATTGTGCACTTAATGAAAAAAGAATTTCCCTAATTTGTTTTAAATCTGCTACCCTACAAAAGTCTGTTGTGTCCATTGGTCTCAGATGGCTTGGACCTTTGTGCCTCACCTTTCTTCCTTCTCTCTCCTTAAGCCTTGGGAAGTTGGCTGCCACCGCGTCTTCATGCCGCCTTCCCCGGTGTCCCAGGATCGGCAACGGCAAAGGCGTTCGCCATGTTTTTCCTGAGGGCCTCCTAGGGTACGCGCACGCATGCCACCCACGTCTTTATGTACGTCATGGCGGGAACCTCGGGGGCGTCCCCTGTGAGTGACGTCAGCACATCCTGGTATTTAGCTTGCCCTTCATTTGCTAACAAACCGAGTTAGCAAGGATTGGAATTGCTCTGGTCTAAGCTACTCTTCTGCTTCCTAGCTGCCACAGGAAGCTCTCTTCGCCCTTCGGGATAATTCTACTAACTTGGGTACCTGCTCCTCGGGGGCCCTTCTACTTTCTTTCAGGTGCCTATCCTGGAATCCCAGGTACTCGCTCTCGAGGGCCTGCTCTCCCTATCCTGGTGCCTGCCACTCTACAACTTCTGCCTGCTAGGACTCTCAAAGATACAGCTTCAGCTTCTGTGAGTACCAACATAACAGACTATCTCCTCTACAGCTTCAGCGCTCTACATCCGGGACTTGTTCCTGTTCTCCCCGCTGTCTCCACCTTCTACAGAGTGAGACGGGTCCTCTCAGCCGAGGATCCCTGAACTACCACTGCTGGAGCTATCTACCACTGCTATCCGCTTCCCGGGCAGTGCCACCCTGCTGTACAATAAAAACTATCTTCTCACAGGACAAGCAGGATGGTAGTCCTCACATATGGGTGACATCACAGGTTGGAGCCCTGTACGGAAAACTTTTCTGTCAGAGTTTCTACAAAGTTTTGGCTGACACTGGCACATTGAGTGCACTGAGCATGCTCAGCCTGCAATTATCCTTGTGAACCACAGGTGTCTCCCTCAGTCTTCTTTTTTCCGCTCTGCAGTAAGCATAGCGGTTAGGAGCTCTGTGAGAAATTCTAATACTTTTTCTTCACGGAAACATTTAAACTTTTACTTCACAAACACTTTTCCCTGCACGGGTCTCCCTTCGTGTACGTTTATTCGACGCTCGGTAAGTACTATGCCCTGTTTTTTTGGTCGGTTCCTGTCACCTCCCTGGCCTGCCAACCGACTGCGGCCTTCCCTCTCCCTATGTTTTCAGTTAGCCACACATAGCCTGCGAGTGTCCCTCTGTAACACTCTGCCTGGTTATTAGCGCTAGTGGGACAGGGACTTCCACGGTTTCAGTTGCCGCCAGGGCCCCTATCGATTTCAGGTTCTTCGATTTCCTTGGTACCCTCGCACAGTTGATGCCCCCATCACTACCGTCGGTACCCCCTTTAGACCGTCCTGGATTTTTCGATGCCATCGGTATCACTCCCCCCACGATACACTGATGCCATCGGTCCCTGCATCGTTTCTATCAGTGCCATCCAAGTTTTTCATCCATGGCACTGATTTTTCCTTGAGTTTCATCGGTGCCATCATTGCCCGGATGGATACCATCGACGCACACCTTTGTCTCGTCGGTGCCATCCATGCCCGGGTCGATGCCACCATCGCCCAAGGCACTTCCATCGATGCCAGGATCATTTCCATCGATGCCATCCTTTATTTTATCGCTGTCATCGATGCCCAGGACATTCCATTGATGGATTTGATGCCCAGGTCAATGGCATCAATGCCAGGTCAGTGGCATCGATGTCTGGGTCGATTCCATTGGTGGCATCGATGCCCGGGTCTGTGGCATCGATGTCTGGGTCGATTCCATCGGTGGCATCGATGCCCAGGTTGGTGGCATCGATGCCAGGGTTAATTCTATCGGTGGCATCGATGCCAATGTCGGTTCTATCAGTGCCCATGTCGGTGTGATCGATGCCCATGTCGGTGGCATCGACGCCATTGGTGCCCGAGTTGATCCAATCGATACCGTTGACGCCCATGGCAATGCCGTTGATGCCCGTGGCCATGCCACCGATGTCGGCGCCCACCTCCATACATCAATGCCCTCAACGCTCACGTCGTTTCCATCGGTGTCTTCAACGTTCCTATCGATGCAGTCATCGACTCCGTCAATGCCGGTATCATTTTTCCGATGCCAATGATGTTTTTTCGATTATTCGATGCCACATTGTTTCCATAGATACCTATGCCAATGCCGTCAGTGCTTCCATCACTGTCATCGTTGCTCTGCCCAAGTCATCGACGTTTTTTCCTATGTATTTTTGATGATACCCTCGAGGCCGCTTCGGCCGCCATCGACACCGTCAATACCAACATAGCACCTCCATATAATGCCCTCGCTTAAACACAGTGCTCCATGCTTTGGGTTCTTATTAAAGCCCCGTATTAGCCTATGACACTACATAGTGCCAGGAGCAGTGCAGGCATGCTGACAGTCCGTCATCAGTCGCCATCCAAGACAGTGAGGGCATCCATCTCGGTGCTGGGGAAAGACCGGGCCGAGCACCGTGGCACGCATCGTCACCGACATGGTGACCGTCCGCCACCGACGCCATCCAGCACATTGGTTCTGTCCTTCTCGGTTCTGGAGAATGCCCGGGCTGAGCAACATCACCACTGCCATCGCCACTGTTCCGCACAGTGCTGGTAGTCCTTGGTGCTCCAGAAACACAGGAACGAGTTCCGAAGAATTCTGCACTGGTGTCACGAGACATCGAGCCACTGCGACGAGGGCCAGATTCACGAGCCAAAGATGGCACCCCTGTTCCCGAGGCGGGCCCCCACCGACATCGGTGCGGGATTGTGGCCCTCTACTAATTACGGTGGTAGCACCAGCCACGCCCAGCCTGTCTCCTCTATACCTGCGCCACCATACCAGGCATCAGAGTTGAGACGGACGTCTACGTCCGACAGGCTACTCCTCGATGAATCCACAGAGCCAGGATTCATCGAGGGCCAGCCTGTTGGCCAGCCTGTCGGGCGCCAGCCACGCCCAGCCTGTCTCCTCTATACCTGCGCCACCATACCAGGCATCAGAGTTGAGACGGACGTCTACGTCCGACAAGCTACCCCTCGATGAATCCATGGAGCCAGCAATCTTCACCGGCTCGTCCTTCGGCGATCCACGTCAGATGGTAAGTACCTGCTTCTGTGGCATTCCCATTGAGATGTGTTCTCTAATTCGGGCCATATGGTTCGAAAAGTTCTAAGTCATGTACCTTCCAAGAACCATATTAGTGTCACATATCGCTATGCCAGCTATGTCAGCTACAATACCAAGAGAACCTCTCTATCATTTCTTTGGGATTGCATCAGGACATCCTCCCATTTTCAGCAACAGGGCCCTGTACTGATTAATACTCTGGCTTCTGGTTCCTAATTCAGAACCAAAGTTCCAGATGCATTCGCTGATCTGCTAAACATGAGTTCCCTGTACGTACTAGGATCAGTCCAGACGGTGGGTTATGTCCCCCGTCCAGCAGATGGAGTCAGAGCAAACTTCGGAGGGTGCTGACATATAAGCCGGTGCACTCCTCCTGTATCCTCAGTATCTCTCTGACTCCAGCAGATGTGAGGAGGGGAACTCATTGTTCCCTCTACTGAGTGACTTGTCACTTTTTTCTCATTATTCTATCTTTTTCTGGTGGATCAAGCTATTAAGAGAAATTAGATTAAAAAAAAAAAAAAAAAAAAAAGTTTTGTTCTTCGGGTGGTGAGCCAGCTCGGCTGGCGCCACGTTTTTAAGACTTGCCATTTGGACTGCCTCTTCTTTCCTTCCCCCCGTCTAGCTTACTATCCCGGAGGGGTACAGGGTAAGTGTTTTGGGGGGAGCTCTTGTATTTTTTTCTTTGCAGCTTGAGTTTGGTGTTCTCCTGAGGTGGATGCTGGTGGGGCCAGCCTCTCCCCTCACTCCAGTCGCGGTCTCTCACCCTCTCCCCGCGGTCCCGCGACGTCACATTCCCCGGGACCGCAGGCAGCACGGACGTCTCATTCCCCTGCCGCCCCCGGGGCTGCTGGGCTGTTTTGAGCTGAGCTCGGGCGCGGACGGCCCGCTCCTCCCGCGGCGAGATCTCTGGCGTTGCTGCCTCGTGTGCCTTGGCTTCCCCCCCCCCCCCCCCGGACGCTCGTGATGCAGCGCATCCGTTGTTCAGCTTGTGGCGGCCCGGGACAAGCCGCATCGAGGGACGGTCTCTGCGGCAGGTGCCTCCCTGGGGGGGAGACTAGCACCGCTCCCTTAACCACTTCTCCCCTGCGCGCCGAGCGCCGCGGGCCTCGGGGGTTGGGCCCGCCCCCGTCTTTGGCGGGAGCGGCGGCCATCTTGGAACTGGAAAGTAGCATGGGTTCTGACGCAGAAGAAATCACGAAGGAATTTTTACACCTGGTGCCTCCCTGGGGGGGAGACTAGCACCGCTCCCTTAACCACTTCTCCCCCGCGCGCCGAGCGCCGCGGGCCTCGGGGGTTGAGCCCGCCCCCGTCTTTGGCGGGAGCGGCGGCCATCTTGGAACTGGAAAGTAGCATGGGTTCTGACGCAGAAGAAACCACGAAGGAATTTTTACCCCTGGCGCCCCCGAGCCTGGATCCGGGGCCTCTTCCCTCCACCTCCAGGCTCTCCAAGGACCCCCTTCCCACCCCATCAGCTGGGCCATCCGGTTTCTCGGCGGATTTTGTGGTGCTCATGCACCAAGCGTACCTGCAGAGCCTGAATCCGCAGGGGGGCGCGGTTCCCGCGCCCCCTCCCGCTAAAGCTCCAAGGATGGCAGGTGTGTCGGTTGCGGGATTAGGGGCCGGGGGAGGCAGCCCCAGGGCCCCCCTGAGCACGCCCGCGCCCCTGCCGGGTCCGGGGGGCGACCCGGTGTCGCAAGCGGACGACGAGACAATCTCAGCGGCACACCTGGAATGCGACGACCCACGGGTTCTGCGGATCTTCCGCAAGGAGGAATTGACGGATCTCATTCCCCACGTGCTTCAAGAATTGGACCTTGACCCCCCAGTCGAGCCCCCGGGGCCTCCAGCGCGCCTCCAGCGCCTTCCGTGGCCTCCGCTACATCCAAGGGAGACCCTGTCTTAGCGGGTCTCCGTCCCCTGGCGAGGACATTTCCGATCCATGATTCCTTTCTACACCTCCTCGTGAGGGAGTGGGATAACCCGGAGGCGTCCCTTCGGGTTAGCAGGGCCATGGATAAGCTCTATCCTCTCCCGAGCGATTTTCTGGATCTTCTGAAGGTCCCCAAGGTTGACTCAGCGGTTTCCGCCGTCACGAAAAGAACCACGATTCCGGTCACGGGAGGCACTGCCCTACGGGATATTCAGGACAGGAAGTTGGAGGTCGCCCTCAAGAAGATCTACGAGGTCTCGGCACTGGGGGTCCGAGCGGCCATATGCGGTTCCCTTACCCAGAGAGCCGGTCTTAGATGGGTCCAACAGCTCCTCACTTCCCAGCAGTTGCCACCGGACGAGGCGGCTCAAGCTGACCGGCTGGAGGCGGTGATCGCTTACGGAGCAGACACGTTACACGACTTGCTGCAGGTCCTGGCGAGGACCATGGCGTCGGCGGTGTCCGCCAGGCGCCTCCTGTGGCTTCGGAACTGGGCTGCGGACGCTTCCTCCAAGTCTAGCCTGGGTGCCCTGCCCTTCAAGGGCAGGTTCCTCTTTGGGGAAGACTTAGATCAGATTATCAAGACCCTGGGAGAAAACGCGGTCCACAAGCTTCCAGAGGACCGTCACCGGTCCTTTCGTCCATCCACGGGGACTCCTAGGAACAGGTACCGCGCTCAGAGGCGCTACAGGGGTTCCAGACAGCAAGGTCCGAGGACACCGTCAACCCGGTCGCAGTCGTGGACTCGGCCCTTTCGGGGCCGCAGACCCTCCAGGGACTCCTCGGCTCAGGGAGCCCCCGGCAAGACAACACAATGATGCCAGGCCGGCCCTCTCCTCGCTACCCCGGATTGGGGGTCGCATTGCCCTGTTTTACGAGGAGTGGGCCAACATCACCACGGACCGCTGGGTCCTCGACATCCTAAGGCACGGTTACGCGTTGGAATTTGTCCGGTTTCCCAGGGACAGGTTCATCTTTTCTCCCTGCGGGTCCAGCATCAAGCGGCTGGGGATACAGCAGACACTGGACCGCCTCCTGGATTTGGGAGCCATTGCGCCCGTCCCCTCAGGAGAGGTGGGCTCGGGACATTATTCAATTTACTTCGTGGTTCCCAAAAAGGACGGATCCTTTCGCCCTATTCTGGACCTCAAGGAGGTCAACAAGATGCTTCGGATCTCCAGGTTTCGTATGGAGACGCTCCGCTCCGTCATCGCGGCGGTTCATCAGGGGGAGTTCCTAGCCTCCCTCGATCTCACGGAAGCATATCTTCATATCCCGATCCGCCCGGACCATTGGAGGTACCTTCGTTTCAAGATCTTGGGTCAACACTTTCAGTTCCAGGCGCTGCCCTTCGGTCTGGCGACCGCGCCCAGGACCTTTACTAAGGTTATGGTAGTGGTGGCAGCAGCGCTGCGGAGGGAAGGCATTCTAGTCCACCCTTATTTGGACGACTGGCTCATCAGAGCGAAGTCCTTGCCACAGGGGCGGGCGGCAGTCGAAAGAGTGGTGTCCTTCCTACAGTCCCTTGGCTGGGTGGTGAACTTCAGCAAGAGCAGTCTACTTCCGTCCCAACAGTTGGACTTCCTGGGGGCGCGCTTCGACACGGTACAGGGCAAGGTCTTCCTGTGGCCGGACAAGGCGCAAGCCCTGCGGGAGCTAATCATCAGGTTTTCTGCTCTCCCGGTTCACACGGCGCGGGACTACCTTCAGGTCCTCGGCTCTATGGCGTTCGCAATCAGCCTAGTCCCCTGGGCTTTTGCACACTTGAGGCCCCTGCAAATGTCCCTTCTCTCGAGATGGAAGCTGGTCTCCCAAGATTATCAGGCGATCCTTCCTCTCCCTCCGACCGCCAGGGCCAGCTTGCGATGGTGGCTGGATCCCAGGAACCTATCCCAAGGATGCCCCCTGGAGACACCGGACTGGATTGTAGTCACCACCGATGCCAGTCTGTCCGGCTGGGGGGCAGTGTGTCTCCGGAGCTCGGCGCAAGGTCTGTGGACGAAAGAACAGACGGCCTGGCCAATCAACCGCCTGGAGACCCGGGCGGTCCGGTTGGCTCTCGGGCAGTTCCTGCCCATGATCAGAGGACGGGCGGTCCGAGTTCTATCGGACAATGCGACTACGGTGGCTTACATCAACCGGCAAGGGGGCACCAGGAGCAGACTAGTGGCGCTGGAAGCGGCTCGTCTGATGGCTTGGGCGGAACGTTTCCTGGAACGTCTGGAAGCCTCCCACATCGCCGGGGTGGACAACATCCAGGCGGATTATCTGAGTCGTCAGGTGTTGGATCCGGGAGAGTGGTCCCTCTCCGACGAGGCGATGGCTCTCATTGTCAGACGCTGGGGGACGCCCGCGTTGGATCTCATGGCGTCAGCGGTCAACGCGAAAGCCCCTCGGTTCTTCAGCCGTCGGCGGGAGCGCGGCGCGGAGGGCGTCGACGCCCTGGCCCTTCCTTGGCCCCCTCAGCTGTTGCTCTACGTTTTTCCCCCCTGGCCCCTCGTGGGCAAGGTGCTAAGGAGGATAGAGAGACACATCGGTCGAGTCATCTTAGTGGCCCCGGAGTGGCCGCGGCGCCCGTGGTTCGCGGACCTCCTTCGCCTGGCGGTGGGCGAGCCCCTTCGTCTCTCGCACCTACCACGTCTGCTCCGCCAGGGCCCGGTATTTTCGGAGCAGGCGGAACACTTCTGTCTTGCGGCGTGGCTTATGAGAGGAGGGGCCTCTTGCGCAAGGGCTACGCTGGTCCCGTGGACGATACACTCCTCCAGGCGCGGAAGACCTCCACATCGGTCGCTTATGTGCGGGTATGGAAGGTTTTTGAGGTTTGGTGCTCGGCGCGGGGTGCTCTCGCGACTGCGGTATCCCGTCATCAGGTGCTGGCGTTCCTGCAGGAGGGGCTGGAGAAGGGCCTCTCCTACAATTCCCTGAGGGTGCAGGTCTCCGCTCTCGCTTCGCTGGCTCGTGCCTCGGGAAGACCTGATCCGTCGTCTCATCCGGACATCTCGCGGTTCCTCCGGGGAGTTAAGCACCTACGCCTGCCGGTGTGTCCTCTCTGTCCTTCGTGGAATCTCAACCTGGTCTTGCGGGCCCTAGGGGGCCCCAGTTTGAACCACAGCGGCAGGCTGCTCTCAAGGACATCACACTGAAGGCGGTCTTCCTGGTCGCCATCGCTTCGGCGCGGCGCATCTCCGAGCTGCAAGCTCTTTCGTGCAGGGAACCCTTCCTCCGGTTCACGGGCTCGGGGGTTCACATCCGGACTGTCCCTTCGTTCCTGCCAAAGGTGGTTTCCTCTTTCCACGTGAACCAGGTAGTGGAGCTGCCAGCCTTCCCGGCTGATGCTCCCATGTCTCTTCGACGACTGGACGTGAAGCGCACCCTTCTACGTTATTTGGAGGTGACTAATGAGTTCCGGGTCTCCGACCACCTTTTCGTACTCTGGTCGGGGCCTAGAAAGGGTCATCAAGCGTCCAAGACTACGATTGCGCGCTGGCTCAAGGAGGCGGTGACTTCGGCGTACATCGGTTCCGGGAAGGATCCCCCGACGGGTCTCAAGGCTCATTCTCTCCGAGCCCAGGCCGCCTCCTGTGCGGAGTCCCAGCTCGTTTCTGCGCAGGAAATCTGTCGAGCGGCGACCTGGAAGTCTCTTCACACGTTCTCCAGACATTACCGGCTTCATGTACAGGTATCTGAGTCTGGTTCCTTTGGGGACAGGGTCCTTCGAGCAGGCTTCCCGGGGACCCACCCGGTTTAGGGAAGCTTTGGTACATCCCACCGTCTGGACTGATCCTAGTACGTACAGGGAAAAGAAAATTACTTCTTACCTGCTAATTTTCGTTCCTGTAGTACTATGGATCAGTCCAGACGCCCTCCCTGGATGTTTCTTGGGATCTAGGAGGGAACCTGCTCGTTCGTCTCTCCTGTCTTACTATTCTCATGGTTATTCTCCCTTCGGGGATTTCTACCTGTGTGTTTGTGTTTGTCTATGTTTGGACAGTTCTTATTGCACGTTGCATAGTTCTTCACGGTTTACAGTTGATTGTTCAGGGTTTTGCTTGATCCATCTGCCTTGGTCTGTCCAGTATTCTTCCTTGGCTTTGATATTCTCGATACTGAGGATACAGGAGGAGTGCACCAGCTTATATGTCAGCACCCTTCGAAGTTTGCTCTGACTCCATCTGCTGGACGGGGGACATAACCCACCGTCTGGACTGATCCATAGTACTACAGGAACGAAAATTAGCAGGTAAGAAGTAATTTTCTTATCCAGCAAATACTACCTCAAGTGCAAGTCCACCTTGAAGCCTGACGACAGGTCTCGATGTCTCCTTGTACAGCACACAGAAATGTGGGTAAGACTTTACCGCTCACGCTCCCGTGGGAAGTTACATGACATCCAGATTACATCAGCCCCTCCAGTTGGACACCTCCTGGTCTCCCAACTGGCCGGATATCAGTGCGGCCACCCCACTTTGCACCAAGGCTCCCGGTACACTCCCCCAGACGCTACAAAGCGCTGGGGGTGGGGGGGGGGTTTAATTACACTATTCTCTCTTTCAACAGAAAGTAGTTACTCTCCGCCCATCCTGGACCTCAGAAATACCAACTTTCTTCAGAAGGCACAGGTAAAATGGTATCCTTCATCACCATGCTTCCATATCGCAGTAAGCACATTACCTCTAATCTTTCTATGTGCTTCATGGTGAGGCAACAATATTACAATCCCAAGCTCTGCCGGTTGCACCAGCTTCAGCAACTGGGGTATTTCATTGAATCACTATCTGTGACTGCTGTTTCTCTACGGAGTGCAACATCATTCACACCTCTTAGCTACTCTGCAAGGAAGCTGCGCAGCTCTACCCTTTGCCCTTGCTCACTCCATGCATCCTCTGGCCACTTATCTAAGACACTTACTAAACGCACTAGCAGACCTTCTCCATATAGGTTTATTTATTTTATTTTATTTATTTAACTTCTTTTACTATACCGATACTCAAGACCAGGTCTTATCGTACCGGTTTACAATAGAACAGGGGGAAACCAATTAACATCTAGGTAGAAGGTAAAGTTACATTAAACAGGGAGCGTAAAACATGGGAGATGGAAGACAGGGCAGAATTTAAACTATAACAACTGAAGAGTGATAAATATAATCAACAAAAACAATAAATTAGTAATACATAAACAGAGATTTATCTTAGGCGGTTATTAACATGGTATGTCCAGCGGGAGGAGGAGAGGAGGGGAGGTGAGTAGGGGGGAGGGATTAGGGAGAGGTCGAAGGGTGAGAGACAGTGTTGGTTGAAAGAGGTTCCTTCAACGGTAGGCTTGTGCGAAGAGCCAGGTTTTAAGATTCTTTCTGAATGTTAGATGGCATTGTTCCTGGCGTAAGTCTTGGGGAAGCGAATTCCAATGTAGCGGACCTGCTGTCGAAAGTGCTCGCTTGTGAATAGAGTTGTGGACTGAGGATTTGTTGGGGGGGGGGGCCTTGAGCGAACTTTTGTAGGCAGTTCTGATCGGCCTTGCGGAAGTATGTAGTTCGAGAGGGAGGGTGAGTTGGAGTGTGGATTGTTGGTAGACGGATTTGTGGATGATAGTGAGAGCTTTGAAAAGTATTCTATATTGAATGGGAAGCCAGTGTAAGATTTTTAGGATTGGAGTGATATGGTCCTTGCGCCGTTTGTTAGTAAGGATCCTGGCCACTGCGTTTTGCAGCATCTGTAGAGGTTTGGTAGACGAAGCGGGGAGACCGAGTAGTAGAGCGTTACAATAGTCGATCTTTGAAAACAGTATTGCTTAAAGCACTGAACGGAAATCCTGGAAGTGTAAGAGCGGTCTTAGTTGCTTCAGGACCTGTAGCTTGAAGAAGCATTCTTTGGTTGTAGCGTTAATGAATTTTTTGAAATTCATTCTAGAGTCAAGGGTGGCCTCAAGGTCTCTGACCTGGCTTGCTAGTGGGATAATTGCATTATTGGCGAAGGGGTAGTTATCGCTAGGGGAGATAACCAGGAGTTCCGTTTTGGACGTATTTAGGACCAGGTTGAGACTTGAGAGAAGCAGGTTGATGGCGTGTAGGCAGTTGTTCCAAAAATTTAGAGTAGAGGAGATGGGGTCCGAGATGGGGATTATGATTTGCACATCGTCCGTGTATATAAAATGGGTGAGGTTGAGGCTATTGAGTAGCTGGCATAAAGGGAGTAGATATATATTGAACAGGGTAGGGGAAAGTGAAGAACCTTGTGGTACTCCTTGTTTTGACGGAATGGGGTGGGATTCTTTGTCATTAATTTTAACTTTGTAGTGCCTGTTGTTCAGAAAGGATTTAAACCAGAGCAGTGCGGAGCCAGAGATGCCTATTTCCATTAGACGGTTGATGAGGATGTCATGATTTACCGTGTCGATGCCGCAGAAATATCGAGTAGGGCTAGAAGGTATGATTGTCCCTTGTCAGGCCCATCAGGATGGTGTCCGTTAAAGAAAGAAGGAGGGATTCTGTGTTTAGGCGTTTCCTGAATCCGAATTGAGAAGGGTATAGAATATTGTGAGAGTCCAAGTAGTCAGTGAGTCGGATGTTGGCAAGCTTTTCCATTAGTTTAGCTATAAAAGGTAGGTTAGCGATGGGGCGGAAATTTACAGGGTTGGCTGGGTCCAGATTGGGTTTTTTTAGTAAGGGTTTCAGCGAAGCAATTTTTAAAGAGTCAGGGACAGATCCTTGATTGAGGGAGCAATTTATGATGTCTGCCAGAGGTTTGGCAATGGTGTTGGGAATGGTGAGGAGGAGTTTGGTCGGTATTTGGTCCAATGGGTGTGAAGAGGGTTTCATTTTCTTGATAATCGATTCTATTTCCAGGGATGATGTAGGTTCAAGAGATTCTAGCGTCTGTTTAAGGATAGTTGGTGGTGGATTTTGGCTTGGATTTTGGCTATGAGGTTGTGAGGCGATTGATGAAGTGTTGAATGTTGCCATGGGGGCAAGTAGGTTTTTGATTTTGTTGTCAAAGAAAATCGCCAACTCTGAAGATTTGTTTTGGGCTTCTTCTTCTGAGAAGGTAGGGGTAATAGGTAAATAGGTTTCCATCCTCTCGAATGGTCTCGGACTACATGTGTAGCGGGGAAAATCTTCTAGCGCTGAGGTCAACCGAACTTGCCCTCTGCGTCCGAATCGAACCATACGGTCCCTATACATGTTTTCAATGCGTTCCCATAGACACCTTTCTTCCATCAAGGGCCTCTTAAATGTGTCTCTTCCGCTGCCTCTCATAGCCAGCACTCTTCCAATGCTGAACCGGGAATGGGGTTCACTGTTCCTCAGACCCACATCCTGACCGAGTCCAGTATGCTTCCCATACTTCTCAATCTATCACACCAGTAACCAATTCGCCATCTCACCAGTCAGTCCAAATTGTAGACTCACTGATGTTCTCAGGTACTGGTAGCGTCACAAAACCTTCCACACATAAATCCTACCATTCAAAATGGCATGATTTACCACATGATGCATACAAAAGGGTATTACCCTTTTTCTTTTTTCTACACCACTCTTTTCTCTTGCTCCCTCGGATTCTGCTCCCCAGGCATCCTCTACATAGGTACACCTTTGTTCCAATTGGTGTATCGTTTGGGAGTGGGGATACCCGATTAACGGTAAACTTCTGAGTCAGCTTACCATGGATTTATCCACTGATCAAGCCGCCTCTACTTTCACTAGTCACGGAATGGAACCTATATTTCGTGCTTATAAGTCTCATACGTTCTCCGTTCGAGCCTTTCCATTCCTCTCATTTCACAGTTTGGCATAGGAAATTCTTTCCCTCAAAAATGTCATTTCTGCCAACAGGGTCAATGAGTTACACATCTTGTTACATACTCATCCGATCTTGCGTTCCTCCGTGACCGAGTGGTTTTACATATTCAACTTCATATCCTTCTTAAGGTAGACGTTGCATCTCACCTTACTCTGAATATACTCTGCCCATTTTTCCCAACACCTCTCTCACCAAAGCGAGAGGGTTTTTCCACTCCTTGGACAGTAATAGTGCACTTGCATTCTATCTAGATACACTCCATAGGAATTCCACCTAACTCTTTCCTTCTGTGGCAAGAGTCAAACTGTGAGTTCCAGTGGGCAAACAAACCTGTTCCTCCTAATTGACGATCTGTATCTCTTTTCCTTCCAACAAGCAGGGATTTCACTACAACACTGTGTGTAACCACACTCTGTTGCGTCCGTCCCAGCCTCAATAGCTTCCCCTCGGCCGCTGCTGCTTGTACATATTTATCAGGCTGCAACCTGGAGCTCTCTCCATACCTTTGCAGCCCATTATTGCTTAGATACAACTAGCCGGCATGCTCCATGTTTGGCCAGTCCGTCTACTCTTATTCTTTTCGGTTTAACTACCCAACATCCTTCCACCAACCCGTTACGGGTTTCAGGATGCCCTCCGTTCCAAATTCCACCCCCGTCATTGCGCCTTTTGCGCATCTTGGGTGCATTTGATGCACTCTCGGGCATCCTCAGCTCGGTACTCACCCATATGTGAGGACTACCATCCTGCTTGTCCTGTGAGAAAGCAAGTGTTGCTTACTTGTAACAGGTGTTCTCACAGGACAGCAGGATGTTAGTCCTCACGAAACCCACCCGCCACCCCGCAGAGTTGGGTCTGTATAAGTTTTTACTTTTATTTTAGTTTCGCTTGCGCTTTTAGCTATAAGAAGAGATTGAGGGAGACACCTGTGGTTCACAGGGATAATTTCAGGCTGAGCATGCTCAGTGACTCAGTGTGCCAGTGTCAATCAAAGCTTTGTAGAAACTTTGACAGAAAAGTTTTCCGTACAGGGCTCCTTCCTGTGATGTCACCCATATGTGAGGACTAACATCCTGCTGTCCTGTGAGAACACCTTTTACAGGTAAGCAAAACTTGCTTTCTCTGTGTTGTGTGCAAAGAGTCTAGCCTGGTACTGCAGTTCCTCACGGGGCTCCCCCCTGTGGGAGTGGCCATCACTGCAGTACCCAAGAATCCACTCGAACATCTCACAACCATAACAGATTGCTAACTCCATGGATTCGTCTCAGCTCACTGCTTTGCAGGCCATTCTGGGCCTGGCCCAGCGAATCTCCGAACAAAAGAATTCATTGGACAACTTGACTGTTGCCTTTAATCAGTTGCATGCACAGATGAATACACCGGCTGCTGCAGGTAAAGAAGTTACACCTCCAGAAGTGAAGGTCAAGACTACAGTACCTCTATCTGCTCCAACACGCTTTGCGGGTGAAGTGTGGAAATGTAGAGGATTTATTAATCAATGTTGCATGCACTTTTCTCTGCAATCTAACCATTTCCCTACAGCGTATGCCAAGACCACCTATATCCTTTCGTATCTGGACGGAAGAGCTCTGGCTTGGGCCTCACCGCTGTGGGAGCGCAATGATCCTATCCTGGATGACCTTGCCGGGTTTGTTGAACTGTTCAAGTCAGTATTTGATGACCCTGACCGGTACTCGACATCAGGATCAGCCTTGGTTCATCTAAAACAAGGTAACAAACCTTTACCAGACTTCACCATTGAATTCAAGATGTTGGCCTCTGAGTTACATTGGGACTCTAGGTGTTTGAAAACACTATTTTTTGAAGGCCTGAACTCCCGCTTGAAAGATGAATTGGTGACTCGTGAGATGCCTGAGACCTTAGTAGAACTTATGAAGTTGGCAGCTAAGATTGACCGCCGAATTCGTGACAAAGTTCAAGAGGTCAAGAGTCCCAGAAGACCATTCCAGGGAGAGATTCGAGCCAAGCCTGCACCCAAGCCTACATTCTCAGGACCTGTTGCTGGTGAAGAAGAACCAATGCAATTGGGCCGCAGTCATCTGACTTCTAAAGAGAGACGATTCCGAAAGAGGTTGGGACTATGCATGTATTGTGGACAAGCTGGTCCCAGAAAGCAAAGAGGTAGGCGATCTATAATGGCCATCAGGTAAACACAAAAGGATAGATGCCTTGATCTTTTTCAAAAATGTATTGAAGTAGAGACGTATTCATAAAACCGCCCGACTCAGGCCGAGTTTCGCAGCTCAACAGCTGCTGCCTCAGGGGCTACAAACAAACCATATAATAAATAATCAATAAAACCAACATCTTTAGAGTAAATTAAAAATGGCAACCGAATGACTCATGCAACATCGTCATTAAAATGTACTAAATATAATGAATATTAAAAATTAAAAATTTGAAAATTAAACTTCAAAAATGGTGACATCAATAATTACACGTACTATAACCCAAAGCTTCTCACCCAATGTGAAACTCTTGCGACGCTGCACCAACAAAATACTTAAATAGTGACCTTCATAATAGGCTTCCTCGTTTGGGCTTTCGCCTATACAACTCGGCCTTATATATAATCATCGGTCATGATGTTGACAATATTTTTCAGAAATTTTCTTTTGCAAATTAAAATGATAAAGTCAATTACTATTTCCACTGCTGACTGACATTATTTCATGTATATAAAGCGTCATTCAAATGATTGAACTTATCTGACGGTGTTCACAGTGCTGACCCGTTGAAAACCATGACAGAGTTCACGGTGCTGACCCGACACGAAAACGTGTTTCGGACTGCTTTCACCATCTCCCAGTCCTTCATCAAGGGTAATGGTTCTGCGTCGAAAACATTCATTAATCAACTATACTGACCAATCTCGCACATTCAGCCAAAATTTTCAGTGGACTTACAGTTATGTCAGAGCGGACCGTATCCTGGAAAAGTACTTACATGGTTGTCAAACAAATCAAACATGGCGCTTCGGCGTTTTTTACCCATTTCCGGGAAAACCTCCCAAAGCCCTCGGATATGATGGAGAAATGACGTGATGTTGCTCCTCCCACCTATCAAACTTGCTGCGGGTTTACCGTATACCACATTATATCAGAGTATACCATTCTATAGAGGCATTAAGCCCTGCTGGAATCACAGTATTTAATCTAAATATCCACTGCTGTTCTTTCTTATTTAGAACTTTATTGATGTCTCCTCCACGAGGATGATTCATAATTTTTTCTAAAATTCTCCAACGCAAGGAATCAAAAGAATGTTGAAACTCTTTACAATGCTGCACTATGGGAGCAGTCAATTATTCCGTGGTAATGCAACTCCGATGTTCCACCAGACGTGTACGAATCATCCTTTTAGTTCTACCAACATAACAAAGTCTGCACGGACATTCGATGAGATAGACGACATGTGTGGAACGGCAATCAGTATAATGATATGCTGTATGTTTATACCCTCTAGCATTAGTCCAAGTTTCACCAGTAATAATTTGTTTGCAAACTGAACAACCAGTGCACGGCCAAGTACCATGTGGCAACACATCTTCAATAGGTTCCTGCAGAAATGAATGCATCACCAAGTCTCCAATATTGCGTCCTCTACTATATGCAATAATGGGATAATCATCAAACAAGGTGTTATGGGGGCGCTTGATTGAACGTGCAATGGATCCAGCCATAAACGTGTTCGGCCACATCGTATTCCTACCACGTTTTTGATGTCTTTAACAGAGATGGCGCTCTGTAATAATTTTTTTATGTTCCAACACACGTGGTACAAACAGATACACGGCACAGCGATGGGGGCCACTATGGCCCCCAGTCTGGCAAATCTTTATGTGGCAGAATTCGAGGAGTCATTTTTATATGATGCCATTGAATTTCAAAATGTTGGGCATTGGACCCGATATATCGATGATGTGTTCTTTCTGTGGCACGGTGATCAAGATATGCTAGCAGAGTTTCACAGTTGGATAAATACGTTAGATAGGAATTTACAATTTACAATGACATTTCATCCAGAGCAAATAGATTTTTTAGATTTACATATTTCAAAAAATGGAAATAAGTTAACTACTACTCTCTATCGAAAATCCTGTGAACGTAACACCTTGCTGCATTTTTCAAGTTTTCACCCCCATCATCTGTTAAAAAATCTACCTATTGGCCAGTTCCTGCGGTTGAAGCGTATCTGCAGTACTACAGGGCAGTTTCAGCTGCAAGCAGATCTTTTGGCTAAAAGACTCTTACAACGTGGTTACCCCATACGATATATTAAGTCAGCATGGAAAAGAGCTACAAATGCCCAACGATGCTGGTTATTATTAGACAAACAGAGTGATAACCAATCGCCTTTAGTTTGCACGATCCCTTTTTCTGACAGGGCTGGATCCATTGCACGTTCAATCAAGCAACATTGGGCTGTTTTGCGCCCCCATAACACCTTGTTTGATGATTATCCCATTATTGCATATAGTAGAGGACGCAATATTGGAGACTTGGTGATGCATTCATTTCTGCAGGAACCTATTGAAGATGTGTTGCCACATGGTACTTGGCCGTGCACTGGTTGTTCAGTTTGCAAACAAATTATTACTGGTGAAACTTGGACTAATGCTAGAGGGTATAAACATACAGCATATCATTATACTGATTGCCGTTCCACACATGTCGTCTATCTCATCGAATGTCCGTGCAGACTTTGTTATGTTGGTAGAACTAAAAGGATGATTCGTACACGTCTGGTGGAACATCGGAGTTGCATTACCACGGAATAATTGACTGCTCCCATAGTGCAGCATTGTAAAGAGTTTCAACATTCTTTTGATTCCTTGCGTTGGAGAATTTTAGAAAAAATTATGAATCATCCTCGTGGAGGAGACATCAATAAAGTTCTAAATAAGAAAGAACAGCAGTGGATATTTAGATTAAATACTGTGATTCCAGCAGGGCTTAATGCCTCTATAGAATGGTATACTCTGATATAATGTGGTATACGGTAAACCCGCAGCAAGTTTGATAGGTGGGAGGAGCAACATCACGTCATTTCTCCATCATATCCGAGGGCTTTGGGAGGTTTTCCCGGAAATGGGTAAAAAACGCCGAAGCGCCATGTTTGATTTGTTTGACAACCATGTAAGTACTTTTCCAGGATACGGTCCGCTCTGACATAACTGTAAGTCCACTGAAAATTTTGGCTGAATGTGCGAGATTGGTCAGTATAGTTGATTAATGAATGTTTTCGACGCAGAACCATTACCCTTGATGAAGGACTGGGAGATGGTGAAAGCAGTCCGAAACACGTTTTCGTGTCGGGTCAGCACCGTGAACTCTGTCATGGTTTTCAACGGGTCAGCACTGTGAACACCGTCAGATAAGTTCAATCATTTGAATGACGCTTTATATACATGAAATAATGTCAGTCAGCAGTGGAAATAGTAATTGACTTTATCATTTTAATTTGCAAAAGAAAAATTTCTGAAAAATATTGTCAACATCATGACCGATGATTATATATAAGGCCGAGTTGTATAGGCGAAAGCCCAAACGAGGAAGCCTATTATGAAGGTCACTATTTAAGTATTTTGTTGGTGCAGCGTCGCAAGAGTTTCACATTGGGTGAGAAGCTTTGGGTTATAGTACGTGTATTGTTTGCTCCCAACACTTTTCTAAAAAGAAGATTAAGTCCTACTCCAGTTATTTTTAAGTGACATCAATAATTAAACAGACATAGTGATTATTGTACTACATAGTGTACAATAATTAAATCATATCATTCCATAAAAATAATTACTTTACCTTAGACAATCCAAGGTCTTGAATGAAATACAATGGTGTAGTGTCATCAAGCAACAAGTAACTGTATATCAACAATGCAAAAACGACTATAAGAAATGCAAACCAATGTGACACTAAGAAACTTTCCTAAAATTCAGACTGTATTAAACTTTAGGTCATATTGTCATTTAACTTAATAATAGAAAAATACAATTAGGAACAAGAAATAAATAACACTAAATACTGTATGGATGTGTGCATAAATTGGCTTAAAAGCAAAGTGGCTTAAAAACGGCATTGGGCAAAAGGTTAATGAATAAAAAACTTAAAATTATCTTAAATGTGATACAAACCCTTCAAATCGCTTAATAAAACTAAAACTAAAAATGATCGGAATAAAAACAAAAAGGCATATTGATTAAAGGTTCCAGCGCGACTGTACGCTTGACTCTAAACACAATAATTATTCATTTAAACGCTGTGTTAGGGAAAAGACATATAGACACACAAAGATCCTTCTTAAACGTAGTGTAAGGACAAAAGTATGTATAAAGAATGTATTTTACCTCAAAACCTTTTAATAAAATACAGGGATGTACACTACCAGCCTATTCAATATCGTGGCATTGAGACAAGAACATAAATTAATAATGTGCTCAGGGATGCATGCAAAGCAACCTCTTAGTATTGCAGCGTTGTAGCAATTAAATCACAGCAGTAATGCTTTTAAGCCAATTTATGCACACATCCATACAGTATTTAGCAGTAATGCTGTGATTTAATTGCTACATTGCTGCGATACTAAGAGGTTGCTTTGCATGCATCCCTGAGCACATTATTAATTTATGTTCTTGTCTCAATGCACATCCCTGTATTTTATTAAAAGGTTTTGTACATCCCTGTATTTTATTAAAAGGTTTTGAGGTAAAATACATTGTTTATACATACTTTTGTCCTTACACTACGTTTAAGAAGGATCTTTGTGTGTCTATATGTCTTTTCCCTAACACAGCGTTTAAAAGAATAATTATTGTGTTTAGAGTCAAGCGTACAGTCGCGCTGGAACCTTTAATCAATATGCCTTTTTGTTTTTATTCCGATCATTTTTAGTTTTAGTTTTAGTTTTATTAAGCGATTTGAAGGGTTTGTATCACATTTAAGATAATTTTAAGTTTTTTATTCATTAACCTTTTGCCCAATGCCGTTTTTAAGCCACTTTGCTTTTAAGCCAATTTATGCACACATCCATACAGTATTTAGTGTTATTTATTTCTTGTTCCTAATTGTATTTTTCTATTATTAAGTTAAATGACAATATGACCTAAAGTTTAATACAGTCTGAATTTTAGGAAAGTTTCTTATAGTTGTCACATTGGTTTGCATTTCTTATAGTTGATTTTGCATTGTTGATATACAGTTACTTGTTGCTTGATGACACTACACCATTGTATTTCATTCAAGACCTTGGATTGTCTAAGGTAAAGTAATGATTTTTATGGAATGATATGATTTAATTATTGTACACTATGTAGTACAATAATCACTATGTCTGTTTAATTATTGATGTCACCATTTTTGAAGTTTAATTTTCAAATTTTCAAATTTTTAATATTCATTATATTTAGTACATTTTAATGATGATGTTGCATGAGTCATTCATAGAAACATAGAAACATATAGAAACATAGAAATGACGGCAGAAGAAGACCAACCGGTCCATCCAGTCTGCCCAGCAAGCTTCACACATTTGTTCTCATACTTAACTGTTTCTCTTGGCTCTTAGTAACCTTATGTTCTAATTCCCTTTTCACCCCCACCATTAATGTAGAGAGCAGTGCTGGAGCTGCTTCCAAGTGAAATATTAAGTTTGATTAGTTGGGTAAGCGGCAGCATAGCTCTCTGCCATGAAGCAGAGGGCAATGCTGGAAATGTGTGAAGTATCAGTTTTTCTTTTCCCCTGTCATTGAAGCAAGGAGTCATGCCGGACATGCACCGAAAGTGAAGAATGCCTTGAAAGTCACATTAACTATCATCAAATATTGAAAAGCCTAATAATTGGTAATACCTATAAGCCCATGAACCCATCCCTGTTTTTTTTTTCTTTTTTTTCTTTTCTTTTTTTAATTGGGAGATGGATGCCCTTCATCCTTCTACTCTGTGAAGGTGGACACCTACCACCGGCCACTGGCATCCCGCTCCGTTAATGCCTCTGTGGCTACTGCCGCTCCATGCAGTGTTTTACTACCTGCTCTTTATATGCGTCCTCTAGAACTGATGGATCCCATCCCTGGGTTTTTTTATTATTTATTTAATTGGGAGATGACAGCCCTCCATCCTTCCGCTCCGTGAAGGTGGACACCTACCACTGGCCACTGGCATCCCGCTCCGTGAATGCCTCTGTGGCTACTGCCGCTCTGTGCAGTATTTTACTACCTGCTCTTTATATGGACACCTACCACTGGCCACTGGCATCCCGCTCCGTGAATGCCTCTGTGGCTACTGCCACTGCCTCCGTGCAGTATTTTACTACCTGCTCTTTATATGTGTCCTCTAGACCTGATGGATCCCATCCCTGTTTTGTTTTTTGTTTTTGTTTTTTATTTAATTGGGAGATGACAGCCCTACATCCTTCCGCTCCATGAAGGTGGACACCTACCACTGGCCACTGGCATCCCGCTCCGTGAATGCCTCTGTGGCTACCATTCGGTTGCCATTTTTAATTTACTCTAAAGATATTGATTTTATTGATTATTTATTATATGGTTTGTTTGTAGCCCCTGAGGCAGCAGCTGTTGAGCTGCGAAATTCGGCCTGAGTCGGGCGGTTTTATGAATACGTCTCTACTTCAATACATTTTTGAAAAAGATCAAGGCATCTATCCTTTTGTGTTTACTTGTGGACAAGCTGGCCGTGCTGTACAAACATGCCTTATATGTCCGGGAAACAAGCGACCTAAGTCCTGTGGGAGGACTCTTCTTAGGTCTATCTGCACCCTCTCCTCCACTCTCTCTTCCAGTTTCTCTAATCTGTGGGCCTTTGGAATATCAGACCCATGCCTTAGTGGACTCTGGGGCAGGGGGAAATTTCATTTTGAAATATCTAGTGGAACATTTGCGGATCCCTACCACTACTATGACGTCTCCATTACTACTGTCCTCTATTCACGAAGAGCCCTTACCGTGTGAAGTAACCCTTCTTACCGAGCTAGTGAGGTTGTGTACCGGAGCTCTTCATACCGAGATTATTTCCTTCTTTGTACTAGAGAAGGCCATGCACCCTGTGGTACTTGGGTTCCCGTGGCTGCAAGAACACATGCCACAATTCAGTTGGACCACCTTGAAACTTTCACGTTGGGGTCCAGACTGTCATGGCAAATGCATGGTATAGGACAAGTCTCTCATACCATGCATGCCAATTATCCCATTGTTGCCTAGGTTGCCGCCTCAGTATGCATCTTATCAAGATGTATTCTCAAAAGAGGCCGCTGATGTATTACCGCCACACAGACCCTACGATTGCGCAATCAACTTGAAGCCCAATACGGAGCCACCCAAAGGAAGGGTCTACCCCCTTTCTGTTGTGGAGAGTAAGGCGATGTCGAATTACATCCAGGAGAATCTCCAGAAAGGCTTCATAAGACCCTCTAAGTCTCCCACTGGCACAGGATTCTTCTTTGTAGGAAAAAAGGACGGAACATTACGTCTGTGAATAGACTACAGAGGTCTGAATGAGATCACCATAAAGGACCGCTACCCTTTATCACTTATCTCGGAGCTATTTGATAGATTACAGGGAGCCAAGATATTCTCCAAGCTTGATCTCAAAGAAGCATATAATTTAGTTCGCATCCGCTCTGGCGATGAATGGAAGACGGTGTTTAATACCTGGGATGGACACTTTGAATACCTGGTGATGCCCTTCGGCTTGTGCAACGCCCCGGCTGTCTTCCAGAACTTGATGAACGATATTCTGCGTGATTTACTCTACCGATGTGTCATCGTATACTTGGACGACATCTTGATATTTTCTCAGGACCTGCAAGCCCATCAGGAAAATGTCAAAAGAGTTCTGCAGAGACTTCGCGAGAACCACTTGTACGCCAAGTTGGCTAAATGTGAATTTCATAAAGAATCTGTGCCTTTCTTAGGGTACATCGTCTCAAACAAGGGATTTCAAATGGACCCTCAGAAGCTTGAGAGTATTCAAAATTGGCCACAGCCCACTGGTCTGAAACCTCTAAGACTATTTTTGGGATTTACTAACTACTACCGGACCTTTATTAAAAATTACTCCTCATTCACTGTTCCAGTAACAGCAATGACTAAGAAGGGAGCCAACATCGCTAATTGGTCTACTGAAGCTGTGACCACATTCCAGAAGTTAAAAGACATCCTGACCCTACTCGACCCTTCATTGTGGAAGTCGATGCCTCTGATGTAGGTGTTGGGGCCATGCTAAGCCAGACAGGTGATTCTAAGACCTTGCATCCCTGTTCATTCTTTTCCCGACGCTTCTCACCAGTGGAGAAGAATTACAGCATTGGGGATAAAGAACTGTTGGCAATAAAAATGGCATTTGAAGAATGGTGCCCCTGGCTTCAAGGTGCACAACATCAGATCACTGTTTACACTGATCACAAAAATCTGGAGTACCTCCGTTACGCTCAACGCCTCAACCATAGAAGGGCGAGCTGGTCCCTGTTCTTCAACAGATTTGACTTTTTACTGAAATACCGCCCTGTTGACAAGAATGTCAGAGCAGACACTTTTTCTCACAGGACAAGCAGGATGGTTGTCCTCACAAATGGGTGACATCGAGGATGGAGCCCACCACGGAAAACTTCTGTCAAAGTTTAAACAGAACTTTGACTGGCCCCTACTGGGCATGCCCAGCAAGGCACTGACCCTGCAGCCAGCAGGGGTCTCCCTTCAGTCTTCTTTTTTCCGCGCAGCAGTTGCCACGCGGTGAAAGGAGCTCCCTTACCACGTTCCTGACAGGAATTCGGTACTTTTCTTTCCGAAGAAAATTTGCCCCTCAGGGGTCTCCCTTCGACAAATTTTTGTCACCTTCGCGGAAACCGGTAAGTTTTTTGCCTTTTTTCCTCGACTACCGTCGAATTTGGCCCTCGAGGCCTGTTGGCACTTACCGAGCCCGCGACTAAATTTGGCCTTAAGCCATGGCGACGGGGTTCCGTCGATGTCCGGATTGTACCCGGACTATGTCAATCACAGACCCCCATAGGGTTTGTGTTTTGTGTTTGGGTAGTGAGCATGATGTCCTGACTTGCACCAAATGTGCCCTAATGACACCTAAGGGTCGCAAGGCCAGGATGGAGAAGATGGGGCTCCTCTTCCATGCACCCACCCCAACGCCATCGATAGCATCGACGTCATTGGAACCGGCACCGTCGAAGTTGCACCACCATCGTCAACCCTCCGGTGACCGTCCACCATCGATGACTTCTCGGCCGTCGACTCCTGTCCCCTCCCCGGATGGGCGAGGAGACCGGAAGGACAAGCATCGCCATCGACGGCACAAGTCTCGGCCTGTCGAGGATCCACAGTCATCGACCTCTGAACAGGCCGAACCACTGACTAAGAGGCCTCGATCAGACTTGGCACCGTCCACGTCTCGTTCGCAGGCATCGAGGAAACCCTCACCCTCTCGGGGTGTGGGAGCCGTGATCCCACCGGTTACGGTGGTCCCTCCGGCTCTGCCTCAGCCTCCCTCTCCCGTCGAGCCGGGTATTGTTACCCCTGGTCTCCGGGCTGAACTGGACCGGCTGGTCCAGGAGGCCATCGAGAAAGCGATGCAAAGATTCCAACCTCCATTAGCACCGTCTCCGGCACCGACTCTGGCACCGCCACCGGCATCGACCCCGGCACCGACTCCGCCACCGAGGAAGGAACCGACCACCGAACCTTTGGTGGAAGCGCTGGCACCGCTACTACAACGTATGGAGGCACTTGTACATGCCCTTCCATCGATGATTCCAGTAGCACCGACAGCGCCATCGTCTCCGACTGGATTTTCATCGGCGGGAGAAACACCGTTCCTGATTCCCCCTTCCGGGGTGGTCCCATCGGTGCCTTCTCGTATATCTCCACCGATTTATCCTTTGGCTCCATCGGTTCCAAGACCGGCACCGACTCCATCGGCAGCACCGAAACCCACGATGCCGTTCCCAGTACCGATTGTACCACCGGTTCCTCCAAGGTTTCCTTCGATGCCTTCGGATCCTCAACCAGGTCCATCGGGGCTTCAACCCCCAAGTGATCCCTATGATACCTGGGGTGATGATACATCTTCTGACACAGATTTACCATCACCGCCTTCTCCTACAGAGAGTAGAAAAAGATCTCCTCCAGAGGATCTCTCCTTTATTAATTTTGTAAAGGAGATGTCCGAAATTGTACCTTTTCAGCTGCAATCTGAGACTGATGACAGACACCAGATGATGGAACTGCTTCAATTTTTGGACGCTCCAAAAATCATCGCTTCCATCCCCATTCACCAGGTGTTTCTCGATCTCTTAAAGAAAAACTGGGAATCTCCTTCATCTGTATCACCAGTTAACAAGAAGGCTGACTCCACATACCTCGTCCAGTCAGCACCAGGCTTTCAAAAGCCTCAACTGGATCATCGCTCTGTTGTGGTTGAGTCCGCACAAAGAAAGGCCAAGCGTCTAAAGCCACACTCCTCCACTCCGCCGGTCAAGGACAATAAATTCCTGGACAGTGTGGGACAGAAAGTGTACCATGGAGCTATGCTGATTTCTCGCATAGCCTCATATCAACTCTACATGACGCAATATAACAGAGCCATCCTTAAACAGATGCAAGATTTTGCTGACACATTACCTGACCAATACCAGCCACAGCTTCAGGCCCTTCTTAACAAAGGGTTTGAAGCAGGGAAGCACGATATCAGAACGGCTTATGACATCTTCGATGCCTCCACAAAGGTTTCAGCTACTGCCATTTCGGCCAGACGTTGGGCTTGGTTAAAGTCATCCAACCTTCGCCCAGAGGTCCAGGATCGTTTAGCGGATTTACCCTGCTTAGGGGACAATTTGTTTGGAGAACAAATTCAGCAAATTGTAGCTGAATTGAAAGATCACCACGAGACGTTAAAACAACTTTCTTCTGTTCCGTCTGAGGTTTCCTCCAAACAACCACTTAAGAAGGACTCTAAGAAGTCGTTCTTTCGGCCACGCCGTTACTACCCTCCATCGGCCAGGCCTCGTCCAGCTCGATCCTCTACTAGGCCTCAGCCGCGTCAGCCTAGGAAACAAAGGCCTACTGTAGCCCCTCCTCCTGGGCCTGCGGCTGGCCTTTGACTCCCCTGTAGGGAACACATGCCAAACCCCTCTTCCAGACATTCCTGTAGGAGGTCGACTGTACCATTTTCTACAACCTGTCTTGTCTTACAACTTGTCTTACAGCATTATTGTAATGTTCATATTGTGTCAGTTATATGTTTCAAGTTGTTTTCTAAGTTGTTCTCTAAGTTGATCTTAGCTGTTTCATAATAGATTTTACCTTGATTATTATCCGTTCATTATATTCGATATGTTCCATGTAAACCGCCTCCCGGCGATAGTTATTTCTGTTAAATGTGAACCGGAGTGATATGTATTGTATACAGGAACTTCCGGTATATAAAAACCAAAAATAAATAAATAAATAACCTTGGTTGCAGATCACCTCAGATCAGTGGGTGCTAACAATTATCGCACAGGGTTACCACCTCAACTTCATAACTCTTCCGGCAGACTCCCCGCCTCTTCAAGCGTGGAGTCTATCCACCCATTTGGCTCAATTACAACAGGAAGTGTCTCTTCTTCTGCAATCAAATGCTATAGAACCCGTTCCTCCCTCTCAACGAGGCAAAGGATTCTATTCCAGATACTTCCTAATACCAAAGAAATCAGGGGGACTACGTCCCATTTTGGACCTTCGAGCCCTCAACAAATACCTTCAAAAAGAGAAGTTCAAAATGGTAACCCTAGGCGCGCTGCTCCCTCTGCTACAAAGAGGGGATTGGCTGTGCTCTCTCGACCTCAAGGACGCTTATACCCACATTGCGATCACACAATCCCATCGCAAATATCTGCGGTTTCTAGTAGGCCACGACCATTATCAATACCGTGTCCTACCTTTCGGTCTGGCTTCTGCCCCACGAGTCTTTACCAAATGTCTCGTAGTGGTAGCAGCATTCCTAAGGAAGGAAGGTGTCCACGTCTACCCCTACCTGGACGATTGGCTAATCAGGGCCTCCACCCAACAGATAGCTCAATCCTCCCTAAAATTGACAATTCAAACACTCCTTTCCTTAGGGTTTCTTGTCAATTACGAGAAATCTTGCTTAGTCCCGTCTCAAACCTTATCCTTCATTGGGGCAGACTTGGACACCTTACAGGCAAAGGCTTACCTTCCTCTTCAGAGGGTCCACACCCTAATATCCCTGGCTCGCCAGCTCCAGTCTCAGAACACTGCCACGGCTCGCCAGTTCCTCATTCTCCTAGGACACATGGCATCCTCGGTTCAAGTCACTCCCATGACCCGACTAGCCATGAGAGTAACACAATGGACTCTACGACACCAATGGATTCAAGCTTTTCAGCCTCTGTCCTCCATAGTCACAGTCACACAAGCGCTGCGCCTATCCTTAACCTGGTGGACGACTCAGGTCAACCTCCTTCAGGGCTTACCTTTTCTTCCACCGGATCCGCAAGTAATCCTAACCACCGACGCTTCTCACATCGGTTGGGGAGCCCATGTGGACGACTTCCAAACCCAAGGGTTATGGTCCAAAGAGGAAGCTGAACACCAGATCAATTTCCTGGAACTTCGAGCAATCCGCTATGCGCTCCGAACTTTCAAAGATCATCTATTTCATCAGATAATCTTAATCCAGACGGACAACCAAGTGGCCATGTGGTACATAAACAAGCAGGGAGGCACAGGCTCCTTCCTTCTGTGTCAGGAAGCTGCGCAGATCTGGGCGGAAGCCCTCTCCCACTCCATGTACCTCAGGGCCACTTACCTGCTGGGAGTAGACAATGTATTGGCAGACCAGCTGAGCCGTGTCTTCCAACCACACGAGTGGTCACTCGATCCTCTGGTAGCGACCTCTCTGTTTCACAAGTGGGGTTCTCCCCGCATAGACCTCTTTGCGTCCCCTCAGAACCACAAAGTGGACGATTACTGCTCTCTCATTCGGAGCCAGCACTCTCGGCCGAGAGATGCATTCTCCCTCAAGTGGACAACCGGTCTGCTCTATGCATTCCCTCCACTCCCTCTTGTGTCAAAGACTCTCGTGAAGCTACGCCAGGACGGAGGAACCATGATCCTGATAGCACCTTACTGGCCACGCCAAGTATGGTTTCCAATACTCCAGGATCTCTCCATCCGCAGGCACATTCCTCTGGGAAAGGACCCGCATCTGCTCACTCAAAACGACGGATGCCTCCTCCATCCCAACCTCCAAGCCTTGTCCCTGACGGCATGGATGTTGAAAGGTTAGTCCTTCAACCATTTAACCTTTCAGATTCCGTTTCTCGGGTCCTGATAGCTTCACGAAAGCCTTCCACAAGAAAGTCTTACTCATACAAATGCAAAAGGTACACATCATGGTGCACTTCTCAGTCCCTTGATCCCCTTTCCTGTCCAATCTCCAAATTCTTGGACTATTTATGGCATCTCTCTGAATCAGGTCTTAAAACCTCTTCTATCAGAATGCATGTCAGTGCGGTAGCCGCCTTCCATAAGGGTATTGGGGGTAATCCTATTTCAGTACAACCCCTAGTAACACGCTTTCTTAAGGGCTTACTCCATCTAAAGCCACCCTTGCGTCCTCCGGCCCCATCCTGGGACCTTAACCTGGTTCTTGGTCGTCTAATGAAACCTCCTTTCAAACCTCTGCACTCCTGTGACTTGAAATATCTCACTTGGAAAGTGTTATTCCTTTTGGCTGTTACTTCAGCTCGCAGGGTTAGTGAATTACAGGCCCTAGTTACCTATCCGCCTTACACTAAGCTCCTGCAGGACCGGGCGGTACTCCGCACTCACCCTAAATTTTTACCTAAGGTAGTTTCGGAGTTTCATATCAATCAATCTATCGTACTACCTATCTTTTTTCCCAGGCCCCACTCCAACTCTGGAGAGCAGACCCTGCATACCCTAGACTGTAAATGGGCTCTAGCTTTTTACCTAGACCGTACAGTTTCTCACAGGAAGAGCACTCAATTATTCGTCTCTTTCCATCCTAACAAGTTAGGACAACCTGTGGGTAAGCAGGCTCTTTCTTCCTGGTTGGCGGACTGCATTTCTTTTTGCTATGAGCAAGCTGGCATTCCTTTTCAAGACCGTGTTAAAGCACACTCTGTGAGGGCCATGGCGACGTCAGTGGCACACCTTCGATCGGTGCCGCTTCCTGACATCTGCAAAGCTGCAACCTGGAGTTCTCTCCATACCTTTGCAGCCCACTATTGTTTGGACAAGGCTGGAAGACAGGACTCCATCTTCGGCCAATCTGTCTTGCGTAACCTTTTCCAACCTGATGTACCAACACCCTTCCACCTACCCGGTAGGGTGCGGATGCCCTTTCCCATATTTCTCCTCAGTTGTTGTGCCTGTTGCACACCGTTGAGTACATTTGGTGCAAGTCGGGACATCCTCAGCTCGGTACTCACCCATTTGTGAGGACAACCATCCTGCTTGTCCTGTGAGAAAGCAAATGTTGCTTACCTGATGTAACAGGTGTTCTCACAGGACAGCAGGATGTTAGTCCTCACGAAACCCGCCCGCCTCCCCGCGGTGTTGGGTTCGTTTTATTTTTACTTTCTAGGCACTGCCTGTAGCTTGAAAATCAGACTGAAGGGAGACCCCTGCTGGCTGCAGGGTCAGTGCCTTGCTGGGCATGCCCAGTAGGGGCCAGTCAAAGTTCTGTTTAAACTTTGACAGAAGTTTTCCGTGGTGGGCTCCATCCTCGATGTCACCCATTTGTGAGGACTAACATCCTGCTGTCCTGTGAGAACACCTGTTACATCAGGTAAGCAACATTTGCTATCTCTGTCCTTCCTCTCGGAGGACGTTCCTGATGAACCTCAGCATATTATTGACCCGAAGCAAGTGGTCTTTTCAGCTACACATCCGGTATCCCTGGGCAAACCATTGTACCCCACAACTTAAGGAAGAAACTAAGATGGGCTCATGATTCAAAACTGGCGGGACATCCTGGTCAACGGCGAACACTGGCCAAGCTACAAAAGTACTATTGGTGACCCACCATGAAGGAAGACACTCTAGCTTATGTAGCCTCCTGTTCTAATTGTGTCAGTCAGAAACCTCCGCCTGGACATCCTTGGGGCCTGCTTCAACCCTTGCCAGCACCGGATGAGCCCTGGACCCACATTGCTACAGATTTTGTGGTAGACGTACCACTTTCTAGAGGTAACAATACCATCTGGGTTACAGTAGATCGATTTTCGAAGATGGCTCACTTCGTGGCTCTCCCTGGCTTGCCTTCAGCCATGGAACTTGCTAAACTATTCATCAGTCACATCTTTCGCCTACACGGCATGCCAAAACACATTGTTTCTGACAGAGGATCTCAATTTACAGCAAAGTTCTGGAAAGCTTTGTGTAAGAAATTCGACATCACACTTGACTTCACCTCTGCATACCATCCTCAGTCGAATGGCCAAACTGAGAGAATGAATAGAACTCTCAAACAGTTCCTCCGCACCTATGTCGGTTCACGACAGAATGACTGGGCTGATCTGTTGCCCTGGGCTGAATTCGCCATCAATTCGCATCCAGCATCATCTACTGGATCTACACCTTTTGAAGTGGTCTACGGACAACAACATTTACAATCTTTACCACTTCCACTTTCTGTGTCGTCCCTGGCAGCTCAGTCTACTGCCAAAGATATACAGCAGCTCTGGAGAAAGACTAAAGAGATTTATTTATTTATTTATTTATTTTATTTAAGATGCTCCAAAAAGCAGGACAAAGAGCTAAGAAAGGCTATGACGCTCACCATAGCAAGGCTCCTGAATTCCAAAGTCTGGCTGTCTACCAAACATCTGAGACTCAAACTTCCATCTGCTCGATTTGCTCCATGCTTTGTCGGACCCTTTTCTATTCTCCAACGATTGGGCTTACTCACCTATAGTCTGAAACTTCCTCCAGCTATGAAGATTCATAATGCATTCCATGTTGCGCTGTTGAAACCGCTTGTTCTTAGTGAGTTTTCCACCAAGACACCTGAACCTACTCCTGTTGATGCAGAAGAAGACATCGAGTACAAGGTTGATGCCATCCTTGATGTAAGAAAGAGAGGCAGAGTATGGGAATACCTCCTGTCATGGGAGGGATTCGGACCAGAAGAAAACTCTTGGGAACCTTTGGCTAATATCATGGATAAAGAGATGCTTCGTCAGTTTCATTGATCGCATCCTCAAAACCCAAGACCAGGTAGGGGGTCTGGAGGGGGCCCTTTGAAGGGGGTACTGTTGCGTCCGTCGGTCTCAGACGGCTTTGACCTCTGTGCCTCACCTTTCTTCCTTTTCTCTCCTCAAGCCTTGGGAAGATGGCTGCTGCCGTGTCTTCATGACGCTCTCTCCGGCATCCCCGGAATGGCAACGGCGAGGGTGTTCGCCATGTTTCTCCTGAGGGCCTCCTAGGGTGCGCGTGCGCACACCACCCACGTCTTTATCCACGTCATGGCGGGAGCCTCGGGGGCGTCCCCTCCGAGTGACGTCATGCCATCCGGGTTATTAGCCTGCCCTTCGTTTGCTAACAAACTGAGTTAGCAAGGATCGTGAATGGATTGGTACGCCTCCGGTCTAAGCTGCTCTACTGCTTCCTTGCTGCCGCTGGAAGCTCTCTCTGCCCTTCGGGGTCTTTCATCTCTAACCTGGGTACCCGCTCCTCGGGGGCCCTTATGCTTTCTTTCAGGTGCCTATCTGGGATACTGGGTACTCGCTCCTCGAGGGCCTGCTCTCCCTGCCTTGGTGCCTGCAATTCAACTACTGCTGCCTGCCAGGATCATATAGCTATCTACTTCAGTGAGTAATCTAACCTTGTCAGTCTGTCTCAGCTACAGCTCAGCACTGGGAGTCTGCATCTGGGACTTCCTCTACTACCTTGCACTGCCTACCATCTATTCAAGTGTGGGACTGGTCTCCTCTGCTGAGGACCCCTGGACTGCCTCTACTGGATTATTTATTTATTTATTTGGAGTTTCTTCTATACCGATAGCCGTTTGCACATCATATCGGTTTACATACAGCTAAGAACTGTTGGGCGTGGCCCTTACATAGAACAATAGCATAAAATGAAACATAGATACAGGGGATAAGTATGTATAAATAACAGGGACTATATAAAGGAGTATCAAAAACAGCTACAAGATAACTATATATTAAAGTGAGGAGTTATAATGCAGGGTATCATGCTAAAAAATAGCAAAAACAATGTACAAGAGACTATAATACATGGTACAGGGAGTCATGGACATTATGAAACAGCGTTATTAAACAGATGCATTGAGATAAGGTAGACAGCCGGAAATGGTAATCTGAATACCTAAAAGATTAAAATGATATGGGTTCCAGGGAACACGAAAGGGGAGAAAAGACACATAAGGGCAAGGGAAAGCTACGCAGGCATAAGGGATCCTGTGGGGGGAGGTAAAGAGAAGAGTGGAGAGAGGCAAGGGCGCTTCAGAGGAGATAGGGAGTACTTAGGAGAGATTACCTCACTACTGCTACCCCCTGGCCTGTATCTCAAAGCTGTATAATAAATACAAATCCTCTGTGTCTGCGTGTATAGAGTCTAGCCTAGTACTGCAGTTCCTCTCGGGGCTCCTCCCCGTGGGAGTGGCCATCGCCGCAGTACCCAAGAATCCACTCCAACACTTCAAAACCATAACAAGAGGGAAGGGAGAGATAGTGGAGGGTGGAGGATTTGCGGCCTGAAAGGGCAAAGTGAAAGGAGACTGGCCAAGTGAGTAGGGAGAAAGGGTGGAAGGGACACTCTTACAATGTTCTTCTAGGGAAATTCTGCTCAAAATATTTTAAACTTTGCATCTTTAAATAATACATTTTTTTCTGCATTATATATTGTGTTATTTTGACCAGTATAAAGTATGCAGTATTTTTCAGAATTTTTAATTTTTGTGTGCAGAATTTTAAATTTTGTGAGCAGAATTCCCCTAGGAGTAATGTAACCCCAAATTGGCCACTGAGACCAATAGCATCTCAGTACTATGCAGGAGTTGTGGGGCCTGAAGGGCGGTAGCTGGCAAATCAAGATTCAGTGAGTTGCAGTAATCAGTGCTGAGTATAATCATGCCCTATACAACAGAACAAAATTCATTGTAATCCAGTAGTGCCTTTAGTGGGCAAAGTAAATGAAATGTATAATATCCAGCCTTATTGACGGTTTTAACCTACTGTTGCATATGGAAATTCCTGTCTAAAATAACTCCTAAGCTCTTTGTTTGGGCCACAATTGGTATTGTAATATTTTTCTAATAAAAAATGAATGCGCAAAATAATCTTTTAGTGAGAAAAAGTACATATTAAGGGGTCTATATTCAGCTAGCTGGCAAAGTTATCTGTATAAATTTATCCAGTAACTTAGGAAAGATATTTAATGGCATGACTGCACTGCTGAATATACTCAGCTATCTTCAAGTGAGCCGGATAAGCTTATCTGGCTAACTTTAAGACTGTTCTATGGTATGACCAGATAAGTTATCAAGCTAACTCTCAATAGTGAAGCCAGCTGGATAACTTATCTGGCTAAACTTACTCTGCCCAGAAAAGCTTCGGGAACGTTTCCAAATTATCTGGCTAAATTTTATCCAGCTAACTGGGGGAATATGATAGAGGTCGTTAAGATCATGAGAGGTCTTGAACGAGTAGATGTGAATCGGTTATTTATATTTTCGAATAATAGAAGGACTAGGGGGCACTCCATGAAGTTAGCAAGTAGCACATTTAAGACTAATCGGAGAAAATTCTTTTTCACTCAACGCCCAATAAAGCTCAGGAATTTGTTGCCAGAGGATGTGGTTAGTGCAGTTAGTGTAGCTGGGTTAAAAAAAGATTTGGATAAGTTCTTGGATGAGAAGTCCATTAACTGCTATTAATCAAGTTTGGTTAGGGAATAGCCACTGCTATTAGTTGCATCAGTAGCATGGGATCTTCTTGGTGTTTGGGTAATTGCCAGGTTCTTGTGGCCTGGTTTGGCCTCAGTTGGAAACAGGATGCTGGGCTTGATGGACCCATGGTCTGACTCAGCATGGCAATTTCTTATGTTCTTATGTACTTAGGATAACTTGGGTGTGGTCAGCCACTGGGGATTTTCATATCCCACCATTTGTCCAGTTAAGTTTGAACTTAGTCAGACAAATGGTACTGAATACCAGCTCAAAATTTTTCTTCTTCTATAATATCTCCTATCTTCTTATTTCTACTGACATTAGATAAACGTTTTGCTCTCCCATTACTTTTTGATTATCCTGTGTAACTTCTTAAATTCCTTGTATAACTTATCCAGTTGTAATATATTATTATTTCTTATATCTTATCAATATCTCTATTATTTTCCCTCACATGACAGTTTTGCTTTTCTTCCAAAGGAGTCCAAAGGAATGCTATCAATATTCACCACAAGGAACAATTTATTTATGTATTTAATTGTATTTCGCCTTTCAGACATTTCAGAATAGATTACATTCAGGTACTGTAGGTATGTTCCTGTTCCCAGAAGGCTTACAACTTAAGGGATGAATTTTCAAAATGTTACAAATATAAAAATTAGCATATACATGCATAAGCCTCTTCTTATGTATTTCATATTTTATAAAAGTTAAAAATTCACATGTATTTTCACTTTCGTGTGCACATATTCACATGTAATAAAGGGGCAGTCTGTTGTGTCTGTCGGTGCCCGAAGCCCTCTCTCCGCCCTCCTTACCTCTCTGGCGCCTCCCTCTCTGTCCGTGGGAAGATTGGCTGCCACGGCGTTCTCCTGCCACTTGTCCTCAGGCGTTCCTGGACCGGCTCGACGCTGCAACTGCCATGTTTCCTGGAGGCCTAGGGGTGCGCGGGCGGTGCGGCCTCGATTGAAGTACTGGCATTGGCGCGAACCTTGGGGGCATCCCCCCGAAGATGATGTCACCCGCGACGGATATTTAAGGTCTCGGAATTTCCTAACACATCGAGTTAGCAAGGACACGGATTGACAACGGATTCTCTTGTCTGTCTAAGCTACTCTGCCTCCTCGGACTTACCAGAGGTACCCACTCCTCGGGGGCCTTGCTCTCTCTTTGTTTTTTCAGGCGATAGTCTGGAACCAGTACTCGCTCCTCGAGGGCCCTGATCCCAGACTTGCATCTATACTCTTCTGCCTGGAAGTCATCACTACCAGCTATATCAGCTACATCAGTGAGTTACCATCTTTCTCTCTGAGCTTTCACTGGAACCAGGTACTCGCTCCTCGAAGGCCTATACTTTCCAGCTCCTGGGCTTCATTGGGACGTTGTGTGAGTGTTACCATCTGCATACCCTACCTACTCACTATTTCTCAGTCTCTCTTCAGCTCAGCCTCCAGGGATCGCTGTTCCAGTATCTGAGGGACTACAGCCCAGCCGGGCTTACCAGCTCACTACTGCCATCTCTGGTGGTTCAGTATACTGTCTAAATAAAAGAACTAGTGTGTGTTTGTCTTCTACCTTTGAGCCTGACTGGTGGTCCCTCTCGGGATCTTCCCCCGGGGGCATAGTCATCTGCCACTGGCCCAAGGATCCACCCACTACTCTCCTATAAAAATAACAGAAAAGAACAGATTGCTAACTCCTAGCATCAGATCCTGAACACAGTCTAAGGGCATTCTGGGGTAGGGCCAACACATGCATAAGTTGCTATTTTAAAAGACATGTACATTTGCCAACTTACTTGCATATTTTTACATCTGCTAATTATCTGATTGATATTAAATGTTTTTATTGTGTAGTGCTAACTGGGTGGAAGGTCTGAGGGAACGGGGGGGGGGGGGAGTTCATACTGAAGAAGGATTGGGCAAACTGGTGGAGTAATTGATAAACTGGTTAATTTCATTTACGTGCACATATTTTAAAAGTGACTGATATAACACGTGTAAATCGGGACTTATACAAGTAAGTCGTATTGTACTTTCACATGTAAAATATATGCATATATATTTTAAAAATAGGTAGGAAAAGTACGTGCATTAAATACATTGCATGTATTTGCACATATGCCTACATATACGCATATGTTATGAGGTAGAGATATGGGTATTTTATAAAACGCACATATACTTGTGTAAATCCGCTCGTGGCTATTTACATGCCCATATACTACTATGCGCATTTGTATGAAAGTTATCCTCCCTGTTGGTACCTGAGGCAAAGGGAGGTGAAGTGATTTGCCCAAAGTCACAAGGAGTGGCAGCAGGACTTGAACCCTAGTTTTTTTTTTTTTAAATGTAAAGTTTTATTGACAGCAAATGAGAGCAATACAGTATGAGCATAACCAGGCAGTCAATAAACATTTTAAACTATATAACCCCCCAAATTCCACTCCCGCTGTACAGAATACAATAGTATCAACATCTCAGGAACAAAGAAACCCCAACATGATGGAATGTGAGAGAAGGTACAATACTAATACAAATATGACTTCATAAAATATACAGCAAAGATATAGCAAAGATATAGCAAAGAGCCATGCCAAGGGTACAAAACTCCCCAGAAACCCAATAAAGGACCATGCATATTCTAAGCAGGCCCAGCACCATACCCCAAAAATGTCACAATGCCTCAAGGAGGACCGGCGTGGTCATTAGTATTTAGCCATTTGATAAAAGGTTCCCAGGTACGACTATGAGCAGGCATACGATCATGACGTAAAGCGGTGAGATAGGCCATCCTGTAGCACGAATGCAATCTATGAATCACAGAAGCTAGAGACGGAAGACAAGGTAGTTTCCACGCTTTAGCAATTTCACTACGGGCAGCAATGTAGACTTGGGATGCAAAAGATTGCATAGGTTTAGATAAGGCCTCATTGGGAATAAGAAGCAATACCTGAGCAGGGTGTAATTTAATTGTTATACCAGTAATATCAGAAAGCCAGGTTTGCAAAGCACTCCAGAAAGGCTGCGCAAGAGGACACGTCCACCAGATATGCAAGAACGTGCCCGCCTGCCCACACCCCCTCCAGCACTTATCTGAAATACGGGGATACATAGCATGCAATCGCACTGGGGTCAGATGCCACCGATACAACAGCTTATAACAATGTTCCTGAATTGCTGAGGAGACAGAACTTTTAGCAGTTTGGTGAAAAACAATATCCCAGTCATCCTCAGTAATCTCCCCTAGATCAGCAACCTAGGCCCGCAAATGAGAGAAAGTATACGGGGCCGGTGCACTCAGTAAAGAGTATAATTTGGATATAGCTCCTGTCAGCTTGTCCGAATGCATACAATATGTTTCAAATAAAGAAATAGTAGGGCGTATCGCCTGGGAAGAGGACAGCCCATACAGGAAATGCCGTATCTGTGCCAGCCCTAGAAAGTCCTGTAGACCTCCACCCAGTCGACCCTGGAGATCCCTTATGGACATTAAAGAACCTTCTTTCCAAAAATGACAAACAGTA
Source organism: Rhinatrema bivittatum (assembly GCF_901001135.1). NCBI lineage: Eukaryota > Metazoa > Chordata > Amphibia > Gymnophiona > Rhinatrematidae > Rhinatrema > Rhinatrema bivittatum. Next base: position 530,743,172 of record NC_042617.1, read on the forward strand.
AATAAGCCTTTGGAGACCCAGATGGAAAAGAGTCTGGAATTGTACCCTGCTGGGAAACCAGTGTTATGAAAAAGAAAAGAGGATTGATGGTAGGGGTATGGGCCCACCAGAGTACCTTTCCATTGAAACCAATTAGTAAGTGTAGATTGTAAAGCAGTGGGCATAAAAGCAATAGGTCTCCACGTAGATTTAGGCTGCCAAAATAGAGCTTGTATGGGCATCTCCCCAAGCATTGCATTTTCTAAACACACCCATTGCTTCATATCTTGAGTGGAATATGTGGCAACAACCGCCTTCAGTTGGGCTGCACCATGGTACCACAGAATATTAGGAACCCCTCTACCCCCATGTTGACGACGATGATACAAGACGGCCCTCGAAACCCTAGGGGGCCTCCTTTTCCAAATGTAGTCAAAGAACTTCTTTTGCCAGACTTTAAGTATAGCTTTGGGAACTAGAATGGGCAAAGTGGAAAACAAATACAATAAACGTGGGAGGACATTCATTTTCAAAATCGCTATGCGACCCATCCATGAAAAGAACTCCCTCCCCCAGTTGTGGAGATCCCAGTCAATTTTCTTCCATAACGGAATATAATTGTAAGTAAAGAGTTCTGACAGCCTAGCCCCGATCTGAACTCCCAAATACTTTATGCATTGTTTTGCCCAGCGGAAAGGGAAGGACCCAGATATGCGTGCCACGTCCTGTGCGGACAGGGTAAGGTTAAGCAGCTCAGATTTATCATGATTGACCCGAAAGCCAGCCACTTTTTGAAAAGCCTCCAACTCCTCCACAACCGCTAGTAAAGAAGCATAAGGATTGGTCAAGGTGAAAAGGACATCGTCAGCAAATAAGGACATTTTACAGTGTATACCTTCTAGTTGCACCCCAGAGATTGCAGACGAATGACGCACCTTAGTAGTCAGAGGCTCCAGGAAAAGAGCAAATAACATAGGTGAGAGGGGACAACCCTGCCTCGTACCCCGCTGAATATCAAAGCAAGAACTGTATCCGCCATTCACCTTCACCCGTGCCCGAGGTTTATCATAAAGAGCACGTACCCAGTGTTGGAAATAGGGGCCAAAACCCAATTTTTGCATAACATGGAAGAGAAAAGACCAGTGAACAAGGTCAAAGGCCTTTTCTGCATCAATAGCCAATAATACCGCTGGAATCTGTTTGCTCTGTACCCAATCGACAATATCAATCACCTTCCGAATATTATCACTAGCGTTCCGGGCAGGGACAAATCCGACTTGATCGTTATGAATCAAGCCTGGCAAAACAGTCTTAAGTCGTTCTGCTAAAATGCGCGCCAGCAGTTTGAGGTCAAGGTTTATCAAAGAAATGGGGCGATAAGAACCACACAGTTCAGGGTCCCTCCCCGGCTTAGCTAAAACAGTAATGCCTGCAACATTAGCATGGCACGCCAAACCTATCGGACCACGCAGGGAGTTGAACATATCTGTCAAGGGCCCGACTAGGGTGGATTCGAGCTGTTTGTAGTAGACCCCGGTGAGACCATCAAGGCCCGGAGCCTTCCCAGCCTTCAGCAATTTAATAGCGTGGTGGACCTCCCCGGCCGTTATGGGAGCATCGAGCCGAGTCTGTTGCTCGGGCGTCAGAGTAGGCAATTCAACTTGCGCTAAATAAGCCTCAATGTCACCTTCCCGAATGGTGTGGTCCACCCCGTACAAAGCGGAGTAAAACTCCGCAAAACACTGACGTATTGCATCTGAGGTCGTACAGATATCCCCATCCGCACTGCGAATCTGAGTGATATGATTTTGGGCCAGTGTTTTCTTGAGGCGACGAGCCAATAGTCGTCCCGCCTTATCACCCTCTTCGAAAAACTGTTGTTTGGTAATTTCCATAGCTAATGCTATAGCATCAGCATCCAGAGCACTCAATTCCACCCTGGCCTTAGCTAATTTAGACAAGAACCCCTTATCTTTCAATAACGACTCATTCAGTCTCCAAAAACTCTTCCCCTGAGAAGGAGAGGGCGCACTAAGAGCTAGCATGATTGGCGCGTGGTCCGTCCAAGTGATCGGATCTATCCCAGCGTCAGTCACTCTAGTCAACACATGAGCATCTACCAGAAAAAAATCAATCCGGGAATAGGAGTTGTGAACCTGAGAATAGTAGGAGTATGAATGAGAAGTGGGGAATCTCTTTCGCCAGACGTCATGAAGGTCCCACTTATCAAGCAGGGACTGTAGGGAAGCTCGCGCAGTCCTGGATGCAGAAGACAGCTGGGCAGAATTATCCAACGAGGGATTGATAGTAATATTAAAGTCCCCCCCAATGACAAGTAAGCCAGCTGCGTGTTGTAACAGCAAAGCATCTAGAGCCTTAAAAAAGGGGCCTTGTCCTGTGTTCGGGGCATATATAGATAAAAGCGTCCACACCTCTCCACCCACTCGCAGTTTAAGGAGCACGTACCTCCCCTGAGGATCTGCCACGAATGCCAGAACGTCATGAGCAAAATCTTTAGCCAAAAGTATTCCCACCCCAGCATACCGGGATTCCTTAGTGCTTGCTGCCAGGAATTTGTGGGGAAACTGCCTGTAAGCAATGAGGCGCTCGTAGCGTTTACGGAGATGAGTTTCTTGAAGAAACCCAAGAGAGGCCCCACTAGCCAATAACTCCCGCTCCAGCAGTGACCGTTTCTGCGGATGATTGAGACCCTTGACATTAATAGAAATCATACGTAATATACTGGCCATTTTCCTAATTAATAAAGAAGCACTGGGCATAACATCCCACAATTCCCTGGAAAAAGAAAGTGGAACCTGAGATACTAGAAGAAATAAACACCCCAAACGTGGAAAAATCTCCCTCCCGCCCACTCCCCCACCCCCCTTCCCCCTCCCCCCATCCAGCCATCAAACAGGATGGGCCTCACCATGTGTGGGGGAAGCCCCATGCCAACGAGAACCAACAGCCGACAGTGCCTCCCCCCAGATCAGAGCGACATACATAGTGGAAAAAGATAATATAAACCTGCAACCATTCAAAAACACTCAAAAGCACATAAAATGTCATGACTACCAAATCTCCACAGGTGGTTGAAGTAGAAAAAAGTGTGTTTGGTAGACAGCACTAGCACATAGATCCCCCAGATCTCAGAAAAATCAAGAAGTTCAAAAAGCATTCAACCCTGATCGGAAAGAGTCTTCTGGGAATCCTCAGAATGCCTCCTTAAACGCCTGCCCCCCTTGCCCACTCTGCTCCATCGGGGAGTGTCCACCAGGCGTTGCGACTTCGGGGGTGGTCGCGCAGGTACAATATTATGATGGAAGCCCGCCTTTTCTAGCGCAGCCACCGCTTCACTTTGTGTCTTGACACGGAGAGTAGCACCGTTTGCAGTAAATTGTAATCCAAAAGGAAAGGTCCACCGGTATCTAATGTTTTCCTTACGAAGGAATGCAGTCACATCCCGCAGCTCGAACCTTTTCCGGAGCGTGGAGGAGGCCAAATCCTGGAATATTGAAATGGAGTGACCCTCCCACATCCACACGTTTTGCTTCCTAGCAGCATCCATGACAGCGGACTTCTGTAGGAAACTATGGAAACAAAGCACTATGTCTCTAGATTGAGCCTCAGATCTGGAGCCCAGAGCTCTATGGGCTCTTTCTAGCTTAATTTCCACATTACCAGCATCTGAGTTTCCTTCGGGGGGAACGCCACCAGATAGAAAAAATTGGCAAATCCGCACTGCCACCTCAAAGACATTAATATAGGGCGGTGCCTCCGGCACTCCGCGGATGCGAATATTACACCTCCTGGTGCGGTTTTCTAAATCTTCAAGCTTATCTTCCATCGCGGAAAGTGTGGTATCAGTGTGGTCCCGTTTTTGTTGGAGCGCACGTATGGCCTCAGCATGAGCCTCAGTCCTCAGATCCACCTCATCAACCCGCCGCCCAAGAGCTGCAAAGTCCTCCCGTATCTCAGAGATGGAGGCTAATAATTCTGTTTTGTGTGTCTTCAAGTCGGCACGAAATTCAACAAACCAGCCCCGGATTTCATCACGAAGCTGGGGGATAAGCGCAGGGGGCTCAATTTCCGCGCGTTCCGCAGTGCTACCGGCAGCGCCAAAATTTACCTCGGTGCTTTCCAGCCCTGCCTGATCAGGCCCAGCATCATGGCCGTCAGCAAACTCCGCGGGCAGCTTAGAGAAAGAAAACTGCTTTAGGTCCGCAGGTTTGCGTTTCGCAGTCATCCTGGGGCAGACAGACACTTGCCAGCTAAAAGTCCCCCGATTTTCGCCGCTGTGCAGGTTTATTTTGCAAAAAATTCTCCGATCTGGGAGGGAGAGCCCAGGACTACACGTCCATCCTCGTGGCAAGCGGAACAGCGCCCCCCTGAACCCTAGTTTTTAGCTCACTGTTCTAACCTTTAGGCTACTCCTCCATTTGCCACGTCTACCTCAGTTCTTCCCAAACTTCTGGTTGTTACAAAAGGGCTGTATTTATTCTCCACCACCATCTGTTGAGCACCACCATATCTTTAACAGAAGAGTGAATGTAATCTGCTTTGAAGTGCCCGAAAAGCAGAATATAAATAAATAAATACAATCTGACAATGGTGCAAATTTCATATTTAACTAAAATATGATCCTGCCCTTTTAGGTAAGAAACATGTCTTTTTCACGTAGATAAGCAGCATACAGATCGATACAGTAAAGTGCAACCGCGGTTACCCTGCTCCTAACTCGCCTTCTACTCACTTTCCGGCCGCATTAGCCCTTCCCGCGATATACTATCCCCTTTAACTCATCCCTACCGCCTCTTAAAATCCCCGGGTAACCCCTTCCGCACGCGGCATGTATATTAAATGTAAACGAGCGAATTAGCTAATCCCTCCCATACAGTAACGCGCGCCCCGACCATCACTTTTTTACCCTGCCGTTTTGCCGCACGTTTACCCTGCTAACTTACCGCCTACCCTTACCCCAGCGTTAGAGGCAGGGGTAAGGGTAGCAAACTTTCCCCCAGCCCCCGCTCACCTTCCCTGGCCGCGTCCGGTCTCCGGTGCAGCCCCAGTCCTGTCCCCTCCTCCCGAAGCAAAAAAAAAAAAAAAAAAACCCGAAAAAAAAGTAGCAAGAGAACGAGGGGAGAGACGGGCAATCCTACGCTTGGGCCTGCCAGTCCCTTGTTCTCTGCTCTCGAAGCAGGGCGCAAAAAGCAGCATTGCTCCGGGAGGAGGGGGGGGCAGTTTAAAGCGACGAAGCGACTTACTTTTGCAGCCCCCTCCTCCGGACATCAGCGACGACGACCGGGCAATCCTAGGTTCCGGCCTGCTAGTCCCTTCTCCTCTCCTCCCGAAGCAGGGCGCGAAAAGCAGCCTTGCTCCAGGAGGAGGGGGGGGGGGGCAGTTTAAAGCGACGAAGCGACTTACTTTTGCAGCCCCCCCCTCCGGACATCGGCGACGACCGCGGCTCCTGCCTCCAGCCTCCAGCTGTCAGACAGACGCATCGCACGTGGGAAAGCGGCCCCTATGCGTGCAATTGGCTGCTCAAGACGTGACGTCACGACGTTTGGCGTCACAGCATGTGACGTCACGTCTTGAGCAGCCAATTGCACGCATAGGGGCCGCTTTCCCACGTGCGATGCGTCTGTCTGACAGCTGGAGGCTGGAGCCGCGGTCGTCGCCGATGTCTGGAGGGGAGGGGGCCTGCAAAAGTAAGTCGCTTCGTCGCTTTAAACTGCCCCCCCCCCCCTCCTGGAGCAAGGCTGCTTTTCGCGCCCTGCTTCGGGAGGAGAGGAGAAGGGACTAGCAGGCCCGAGCCTAGGATTGCCCGTCTCTCCCCTCGCTCTCTTGCTACTTTTTCGGTTTTTTTTTTTTTTGCTTCGGGAGGAGGGGACAAGACTGGGGCTGCACCGGAGACCGGACGCGGCCAGGGCAGGTGAGCGGGGGCTGGGGGAAAGTTTGCTGAGCATCGGAGAACTGTCCACTTCCTGGTACCTGTCATTTCAAATGTCATTTGAAATGACATTTGAAATGACAGATACCAGCGTGGCCGTGAAGCGTTAGGCCCGCGCACCCAGGATACTGTATAGATGCTCTATACCAGGGGTCAGGAACCTTTTTGGCTGAGAGAGCCATAAACGCCACATATTTTAAAATGTAATTCCATGAGAGCCATACAATATGTTTAAAACTAAATACAAGTAAATGTGTGCATTTTATGTAAGATCACACTTTTAAAGTACAATAAGTCTCTGAAAATATTACACCAGGCCTTAAGACACCAATACATCTCCTATTAGGAAAACGGACCAAGTCAGGCTGCTATAGAGTCCTACACAGAAACTACACACCAGCAGAAAACCTCACCTGAATCACGTGCTGGCCCTCACCTAACATAGAATAAAGAGACCAAAACGCATATCTAGAAGCATGCAGAAAAAACTGAATTGGAAACTGCAACAAGCCAGAGTCTCTGTATGCAGTGTAACAAAGGAAAAAAGAAACATCACCCATCCTTATAAAACAAATCAAGAAATATAAAATCATCAGCAGTAAAACTGTACTAACAAAAAGAACATATTTCGAAACAGCTGATGAGTGGAATATCCAATAATTAAAAACTCATATAAAACATTTCCAGATACCAACAAAATATTTCAAAATAGCAGACACAAAGACCCAGTAATGAAAAATAATAAGGATACAAAATTTTTTTTGCTCTGCATACCTGGGAACATTTGATATCCAGGTGTCCTGAGATTGTTCTGAATTAGCAGGAGGAGGGGTGGTTTGCTTGGAACTTTCTCCTCTCTCAGTCACATACCAGTGCTGTCTCTCACACTGGCTCTCAATGACACACCTATACACACATGCTCTCAGTCACTCACATATACACATGTTTTTTCTCTCTCACTTATATAGGCTCTTAATTACACATTTACACACATGCTGTCTATCTTTTCACGCTTACACACACACATAGGCTTTCAATCACACACATACATGCTGTCTTTTTCTCTCACACACAGACTCTCATTCACATGCTTACAAACATGTCCTCTCTTTCTCTCATTTACACACAGGCTCTCAATCACATACTCACATGCTCCCTCACCTAAATCAGCTCTCAATCACACACAGACACACATGTTCTCTCTCTTACTTATACACACAGGCTCTTAATCAAACATACACATGATTTCTCTCACACACAAAGGATCTCAATCATACACACATACTCTTTCACACAAACAGGTTTTCAATCACAAACTTACACATACAGGTTCCCAAAGGTAAACTTACATTCATGCTCTCTCTCTCACAGGCAGGCTCTCAATCACAGACATACTCTCTTTCACATGTACAGGCTCTCAATCATTCACATACATGCAATCTCTCACACACGCACGCACACACACACACACACAGACCCCCCGCGGCCCGGAAGAGGAAGTGGAGCGTATCGGGTGCCTGTGCGGCAAGAAGAGGCCACGCTAGTGCGCTCGGCATCGGCCCGAAGAAAAGAAGACTGTGAAAGACAGTGGGTGCAGGAAGCCTAGCACGGAAGTGACGGCACCTGCTCTCTTTCCCTGCAGCTGGAGACAGTCTCTGTACTCAGGGAAGGCTGAGCTCCGGTAAGTTAAAAAAAAAAATATATATATATACAGAGGCTTAGAAGGTGGTTTTTTGTTGTGCAGGGCTTCCTCCTCCCCTGGTCTCCATGCTCAGCATGCTGGTTTGACATTCATCCCGCTCTGTGGAAGGTCGACAGACGTGGGCAGCCTGGCGGGATGAGCAGCCTCATTAGGCTAGGCCCCGCTCTGAGGCTTTTTGCTGTGCGCAGTGTGGTAGGTCACAGTGACATTTTGTGTGCTTTCGGGGGCTGCCCTCTACAGGATTGTCAGTCTGGTGTGCGTGTCTAGGTTGTGCACCCAGTTAAGCGACGCTGTAGTGGTCACATGCTTACCTCAGTGCACAAGTAGTACTGTGCACTTAAGTTTTTTGTGCACTTATTTTTTGGGTGCCTAGGAAAGCATCTAAGTTTTGGACGCATAATTTTTGGGCACCTAGGTTGAGCGCACATAATAAAAAAAACCCAATAGCTAGACATATGCCTCCACTCAGCGTTCTGTTGGCCATAATGGCACTTGTACCTAAGTGTCTCTCTTTGCACTGCTTGTCATATTCGAGTGTCTCAGCCAGAAGTGCCTGCTAATTTGTACCAGTGCTGTTTGAAGGCTCAGGGAGAATTGTCTTCCTCTGATTTCACTAAGCCTGGTTCTTCCCAACTGGATGTGGTCTGGGTAAAGAAGGCTCGGGTGGGGAGCCTGATTTTGGAACTCCCCTAACTGGTTCCTCAGCAGAGGAAGGTAGTTCAGTGAGTACGCCTCAGGAACCTCCTACTCTGGATATTTTTATGTTTCATGGGTAGAATTTTTCCAGGGGTTGCAATCCTTTCTTCAGGGACAGTCCTCAGCCCTGTCAAAGACTTCTAGAGCAGGCGCAAGTAGGATCCTTGCCTGGACCTTCTCTTCTCCAAGCTGAACAGCCCTAACCTCTTCAGCCTTTCCTCATAGGGGAGCTGTTCCATCCCCTTTATCATTTTGGTTGCCCTTCTCTGTACCTTCTCCATTGCAACTATATCTTTTTTGAGATGCGGCGACCAGAATTGTACACTATTCAAGGTGCGGTCTCACCATGGAGCGATACAGAGGCATTATGACATTTTCCGTTCTATTAACCATTCCCTTCCTAATAATTCCTAACATTCTATTTGCTTTTTTGACTGCTGCAACACACTGAGCTGACTATTTTAAAGTATTATCCACTATGATGCCTAGATCTTTTTCCTGGGTGGTAGCTCCTAATATGGAACCTAACATCGTGTAACTACAGCAAGGGTTATTTTTCCCTATATGCAACACCTTGCACTTGTCCACATTAAATTTCATCTGCCATTTGGATGCCCAATCTTCCAGTTTTGCAAGGTCCTCCTGTAATGTATCATAATCCGCTTGTGATTTAACTACTTTGAATAATTTTGTATCATCCGCAAATTTGATAACCTCACTCGTCGTATTCCTTTCCAGATTATTTATATATATATTGAAAAGCACCGGTCCAAGTACAGATCCCTGAGGCAGTCCACTGTTTTCCCTTTTCCACTGAGAAAATTGACCATTTAATCCTACTCTCTGTTTCCTGTCTTTTAACCAGTTTGTAATCCACGAAAGGACATCACCTCCTATCCCATGACTTTTTAGTTTTCGTAGAAGCCTATCATGAGGGACTTTGTCAAACGCCTTCTGAAAATCAAAATACACTACATCTACCGGTTCACCTTTATCCACATGTTTATTAACCCCTTCAAAAAAATGAAGCAGATTTGTTAGGCAAGACTTCCCTTGTGTAAATCCATGTTGACTGTGTCCCATTAAATCATGTCTTTCTATATGCTCTACGATTTTGATCTTGAGAATAGTTTCCACTATTTTTCCCGGCACTGAAGAATTGATTGATCTTTACTGGGGCGCCTCAGAGGCTGATTTCAAAGGGTGCAGTGCTCTTTTAACATGAGAGGACGTGCCAGACCCTATAGAAGAGCCACCTTTCAGAGGACTCGACCCTTTGGTAGGTCGGGTTTTGGAAGGTCTGTACCCTCTGGATCCAGTGGTAAGGGAGTGCTTATGTTTTCCACAGGTAGATGCACTTGTATGTGCAGTCTTCAAGTGGACCGCTATTCCTGTGGAAGGAGGCGTTGCCTTGAAAGATGCTCATGATAAAAAGATTGCGACTAGCCTTAAGCAAGCATTTGAAGCAGTGGCAATGATCTTGCGTATTGCTTCTTGTTATTCCTTGGTAGCTCGCTCTTGTTTGCTTCTTTCCCAGGAGATTGATGACTTTGGGATAAACTCCAGGGCAGTTATGGACCCAGCTGCTACATTTTTGGCAGATGCTGGCTGTGATTTTGTCCGCACTTCAGCCAGAAGGGTGGCCAGGTGTCAGTTATGGTTGAGGAATTGGTTGGCCGATGCGACCTCCAAGGCTAAACTCAACAAATTGCTCTTTAATGGCTCGCTTTTGTTTGGCAGCGAGTTGGAGAAACTGGCCAGTAACTGGGATGAATCTCCAGTTCCTCATTTGCCAGAGGATAAGAAGCAGGCACAGTGCTCCTTTAACATGAGAGGTCGTGCTAGAGGATCAAAGTGTTTTCGTCCCATTAGAGGAGTGACCTTTCAGAAGGCTTGACTTTGGTAGGTCTCTAACCTTTTGTCCCCGACAACCCAGAAGAGGCACAGGCACGGGTAGTGGAACCTTCCCAGCCTCCCAGTGAAGGTTTGCCGACCTACCCTCGAGAACAGGAGATAGAAGGATGCCTCTCTCTCTTTTTATCAGAGGTGGATCAAAATCACATTGGATCACTGGGTTCTGGAGATGATACGAGAAGGATATATGATGGAGTTTCGCAATGTTCCTCAGGATGTGTTCATGGGGTCTTCCTGTAGAAGAACAAGGCAGTGGTGGGTAGATTGGCAAGGCTCCTCAGTCTGAGTGCTGTGGTCCCAGTGCTCATGTCTCAAGAAAATACGGAGCAATATTCCATTTATTTCATTTTAATAATACGGAGCAATATTTCCATTTATTTCAAAGAAGGAGAGCTCTTTTCGTCCCATTCTGGACCTCAAGGGCATAGACAATCATCTGCAAATGAAGCATTTTTGTATGGAAACATTGTGCTCAGTGATAATGGCTGTGCAATTGAGGGAATTACTGACCTCTTTGACTCTGTCCAAGGCCTGTCTCCACATTCCCATCTGACTAGAACATCAATGCTTCCTGTGGTTCGCAGTTCTGGGACGCACGTTCAGTTTTGGGCACTGCCCTTTGGTCTGGCCACCACTCCCAGAACCTTTTCCAAGGTAATGGTGGTAGTTGTGGCAGAGTTGAGAAAGGATGAAATCCTGGTACAGTTGGATGACTCGCTGATTCATGCCATGTAACTGGAAGAGAGCGGCCTGGTGACTCGCAAGGTGGTTTTCCTGTTGTGAGATCTCGGTTGGGTGGTGAACCTAGCCAAGAGCAGCCTTCAGCCTACTCAGTTGCTGGAATATCTGGGGGTTCGGTTTGTCACGAAGCAGGGCAAGGTGTTCCTACCAGAAACTCGAATTCAGAAGTTACTAGCTCACCTCTGTCTATTGTTGAACACTCCCCACCCAGCCGAATAGGCTTACCTGCAGGTAGTTGGCTTAATGGCACGACTCTGGAAGTGGTACCGTGGGTGAGGGTGCATGTTCATCCTCTTCAGTGCTCCCTGCTGTCTTGGTGGAATCCTCAGTCTCAGGACCTTTTGATTTGGCTCCACCTGCCGATGGAGGTCTCCTCCCAGCTGCAGTGGTGGCTGCAGGCGGATCATCTACGGGAGAGAGTTTCTCTATCCCAACACTAGACTGGTTAATACTGACAACAGATGCGAGTTTCCTTGGTTGGGGAGTTCACTGTCAGGAGCTGACAGTGCAAGGGCGCTGGAGTTCAGAAGAGTCTTTCTGGAACATTAATTGGCTGGAAGCCAGGGAGGTCCAGTTGGCATGTTTACAGTTCGGCGACAGGCTGCAGGGTCAATCAGTTCAAATACTGTTGGACAATGCAACGACTGTGGCTTAAATCAATTGGCAGGGAAATACCAAGAGCTAGCAAGTGTCACAGGAAATAGATCAACTTATGGAATGGGCAGAAGTGCATCTCCAGATGATCTCAGCCTCGCATATTGCAGGCAAAGACAACGTAAGAGCAGACTTTCTCAGCAGGGAGAATCTGGACCCAGGAGAGTGGGATTTGTCATAAGAGGCAATTTAGTTGATTCGGGATTGCTGGGGTCTCCTGTTCCTAGATTTGTTGGTGACTTCTCGCAATGCAAAAGTTCCGTAATTCTTCAGCTGCAGAATAGAATAGATCTGAAGTCATTGGGATTGATGCCCTAGTGCAGGAGTGGCTGGAAGATAAGTTGCTGTATGCCTTTCCTCCATGGCCCATGTTGGGCACATTGATTTGAAGGATCGAATGCCACAGAGGGATGGTGTTTTGGTTGCTCCACATTTGCCCAATAGACTGTGGTATGCAGATCTGCGAAGGCTTCTGGTGGATTCGCATCTTCGACTTCCAGTGCACAGGAACCTGTTGCAGCAGAGTTCTGTTCTTCACAAAGATCCGATTCAATTTTTTCTTAAGGTATGGCCCTTGAAAGGGCTCGCTTGCTGAAACGTGGATACACTGCGGCACTGATTTCCACCTTGCTAAGAGCTAGAAAATTCTCCACACATTAAGAAAGGTGGCAGGAAGACAAAACGATTACCATCAAGGTTAAAAGATGAGGTGAAAGAGGCTATTTTAGCCAAAAAAAATCCTTCAAAAATTGGAAGAAGGATCCATCTGAAGAAAATAGAATAAAACATAAGCATTGTCAAGTTACGTGTAAAACATTGATAAGACAGGCGAAAAGAGAATTTGAAATGAAGTTGGCCATAGAGGCAAAAACTCATAATAAAAACTTTTTAAAATATATCCAAAGCAAGAAACCTGTGAGGAAGTCGGTTGGACCATTAGATGACCGAGGGGTTAAAGGGGCTCTTAGGGAAGATAAGGCCATTGCAGAAAGACTAAATGAATTCTTTTCTTCCATGATTACTAATGAGGATGTTGGGGAGATACCAGTGCCGGAGATGGTTTTCAGGGGTGATGAGTCAGACGAACTGAACGAAATCACTGTGAACCTGGAAGATGTAGTAGGCCAGATTGTCAATCTAAAGAGTAGCAAATCACCTGGATCGGATGGTATGCATCCTAGGGTACTGAAGGAACGCAAAAATGAAATTTCTGATCTATTAATTAAAATTTGTAACCTATCATTAAAATCATCCATTGTACCTGAAGACTGGAGGGTGACCAATGTAACCCCAATATTTAAAAAAAGGTTCCAGGGGCGATCCGGGTAACTATAGACCAGTGAGCCTGACTTCAGTGCCGGGAAAAATAGTGGAAACTATTCTCAGATCAAAATCGTAGAGCATATAGAAAGACATGGTTTAATGGAACACAGTCAACATGGATTTATCCAAGAGAAGTCTTGCCTAACAAATCTGCTTCATCATTTTGAAGGGGTTAATAAACAAGTGGATAAAGGTGAACCGGTTGATGTAGTGTATTTGGATTTTCAGAAGACGTTTGACAAAGTCCCTCATGAGAGGCTTCTAAGAAAACTAAAAAGTTATGGGATAGGAGGCGATGTCATTTCATGGATTACAAACTGGTTAAAAGACAGGAAACAGAGAGTAGGATTAGATGGTCAATTTTCTCAGTGGAAAAGGGAAAACAGTGGAGTGCCTCAGGGATCTGTACTTGAACCGGTGCTTTTCAATATATATATATATATAAATGATCTGGAAAGGAATACGACGAGTGAGGTTATCAAATTTGCAGATGATACAAAATTATTCAGATTAGTTAAATCACAAGCAGATTGTGATACATTACAGGAGGACCTTGCAAGACTGGAAGATTGGACATCCAAATGGCAGATGAAATTTAATGTGGACAAGTGCAAGGTGTTGCAAATAGGGAAAAATAACCCTTGCTGTAGTTACACAATGTTAGGTTCCATATTAGGAGCTACCACCCAGGAAAAAGTTCTAGGCATCATAGTGGTTAATACTTTAAAATCGTTGGCTCAGTGTGCTGCAGCAGTCAAAAAAGCAAATAGAATGTTAGAAATTATTAGGAAGGGAAAAAACGGAAAATGTCATAATGCCCCTATATCGCTCCATGGTAAGACCGCACCTTGAATTCTGTGTACAATTCTGGTCGCCACATCTCAACAAAGATATAGTTGGGATGGAGCAGGTACAGAGAAGGGCAACCAAAATGATAAAGGGGATGGAACAACTCCCCTATGAGGAAAGGCTGAAGAGGTTAGGGCTGTTCAGCTTGGAGAAAAGACGGCTGAGGGGGGATATGATAGAGGTCTTTAAAATCATGAGAGGTCTTGAACGAGTAGATGTGAATCTGTTATTTACACTTTCGAATAATAGAAGGACTAGGGGGCATTCCATGAAGTTAGCAAATAGCACATTTAAGACTAATCGGAGAAAATTCTTTTTCACTCAACACACAATAAAGCTCTGGAATTTGTTGCCAGAGGATGTGGTTAGTGCAGTTAGTGTAGCTGGGTTCAAAAAAGGTTTGGATAAGTTTGTGGAGGAGAAGTCCATTAACGGCTGTTAATCAAGTTTAGTTAGGGAATAGTGACTGCTATTAATTGCATCAGTAGCATGGGATCTTCTTAGTGTTTGGGTAATTTCCACATTCTTGTGGCCTGGTTTGGCCTCTGTTGGAAACAGGATGCTGGGCTTGATGGACCCTTGGTCTGACCCAGCATGGCAATTTCTTATGTTCTTATGTGCGAGTTTGGATAGTGTTTGAGGCCTGATGTGAGGATCAAGGTACTCTTCCTTCCTTGATCAAGATTCCATTCATTTTGGAATTTTTGCAGGATGGCTTGCATAAAGGCTTGTTACTTAATTCCTTAAAGGTGCAAGTAGCGGCTGTCACCTGTTTCAGGGGTCATGTAAATGGTCGATTCTTGTTGGCTCATCCTGATGTGGCCCATTTTCTGAAAGAAGTTAAACATCTTTTTCCTCCTTTGTGGTTTCCGGTGCCCCTATGGAGTTTTAATTTGGTTTTGGATTTTTTGGTGGGCCCTACGTTTAGATCGCTACGAACTCTGTCCTTACAGTTGCTGATCTTAAAAATGTTTTTTCTTGTGGCAATTTTTTCTGTGCATAGGGCTTCCAGACTGCAGGCCTTGTCTTACTGGGAGCCATTTCTCCAGGTGACTCCATGGGCGGTACAGTTGCATACTGTTCCTTCCTTTTTACTGAAGGTGGTCACTGAGTTTCGCTTGAATCAGTCCATGTCCCTGCCATCACTGGACAGAGAGAGAGATGTAGAGGAGTATTGTTTGTTGCGACCCTTGGTTGTCAAGAGACATGTTATCAGGTATCTAGAGGATACTGAACCTTTGTGGAAGTCGGATTGCCTGTTTGTCCTTCACGGCGGTACTAGACAGGGAGAGCCAGCCTCATAGGCTACAATAGCTCACTGGATTAAGGAGGTAGTCTCGGTTGCATATGTGGATGCTGGGAAGCCATTATCTAGTCAGGTTAGGGCTCATTCCACTAGGGCTCAGGCTGTGTCATGGGCAGAAGTTAGATTTTGTCTCCCGTCGACATTTGCCAAGCTGCGACGTGGTTCTCCTTACATACTTTTTCCAGGTATTATCATTTGGATGTTCAGGCCCGAGAGGATGTGGCTTTTGCGTGTGTGGTTTTGACTGGACCGCGGGCAGCCTCCTGCTGTATTCGGGAGGGTCTTGGGTACATCCTACTTATTCTGGATTCATCTGACTGAATGCTAAGAAATGAGAAATTACTACTTACCCTATAATTTCCTTTTCTTTAGTACAGTCATATGAATCCAGCTTCCCTCCCTTGGCTGCCGAATGATTGTGTATTGATCCTCCTGTGTGCCTACGTGTTACAGGGATTACTGGTTAGTGTTACTCCAATGCTTAGACTAGTGTTATTTCATTCTTCTCTGAACTCAGTGTTGCCTGGTGACTGAGTATTGAAATGGTTATTTGTTTTTAATCAAGATTTTTGCTAGTCTGTCCACAGTTACTTTTGAATGAAATACTGGCAGGTTGATGTCACTGCAGGGGAATATATATCCTGTGGCTTTAGTTTGCTCCATCTCCATCTGCAGGTAGAGGTACATAACCCACTTGTGCTGAATTCATGTGATTGTCCTAAAGAAAAGGAAATTATCAGGTAAGTAGTAATTTCTCATTTGTCGCCTGTACTGAAATGCAGTTTTAAATTAGCCCTACATGACTGCTGAGCTCCAAGTGTTTTGGTTCCTACTGCTTTCCTGCAGTCCTATGACCTTATGTTTTTTTACCTTCCTCCACAGTCCTCTTGATTCACTGTATTACCATCGGGAGTTGCTGTGCCAGTCATTGGATGGTCTGCGGGTTGATCTTCTCACAATCACCTCATGCCATGGAATGATAGAAGATCGAGAACCACAACTGAACAAACTCTTTCCTGACAAGTCTACTGCTCGTCCCCACCGCTTTGCAGGAAAGCGGGTAAGGCTGTCTAGCTGTTGTTTCTTTGCTTTCACACTGTTCTGTACAAAGGGAGGAAGACTGGGTCTGGCTGTACTCAGCTCATTTCTTCCCTTCCTCCCACAATGAACATGAAATATTTTAAAAAGATGTTTTTCCATGAGACTTGGTTCACTATACATGTGCTATGGCGAAGCTAACATTTCATTGTAGGGAGGATTGCCCAGTTTGTGTCCCTATTTAGTGTCCATTCTTGCAGCTTAAGATGTTTCTTTAAACTCAAGGAATTCCTTTGTTCCATGTACACTGCATTTGTGATATCAGTGAACTGAAGATCATTGGTTTCATTGCTACATTTTTATATAGATTTGTACACCACTTTGGGCACTTTTCCAAGAATGGGGAGGTGGTTTATATTTTTAATAAATAAAACAAATATATCTTCAAATAATTATGTTTGTTTACAGAACTTTTCTTTACTAAATGATGATATAGGGCTGATCAAGATAAACTGTGATATTTTTTGAACTTGTATTTGTCAGGTTTTCTATACCGTCGTTTAGACAAGCCATCACAGCGGTTTACAAAGTTTAATACATATGATGGAATTTCTTTGTTTTCAATTGACAAAAACAAGCTGATGTAAGGAAATGCTGTATATTAGATTTATATGGTTAGATATAAATGTGGAGGTCCATATTCAGTCACTGTCTGGATAGCAAGCTAGCCGGATAAACTTATCTGGCTAACTTTGGAGGTACTTTCAATACCACACTATTGAATATAGCCGGCTAGCTCAAAGTTAGTCGGCTACCTTCATCTAGCTAACTTTAGGGCGTTGCTTTGAACTGACCAGACTTAGCCAGTTAAGCTATCTGGTAAATTCTGAACATCAGAATTAATCAGTTAACTTAATCAGCTAACTCAAAACCTCCTGAATGCCCCTAGCATATCCTGTAAGTTAGCCAGCTAGAATTTAGCTGGATAAGTGCCCAAATCATAATTTAGCTGCATAACTTCTGAGTTATCCAGCTAAATGCTTTTGAATATGAACCTTGCGATGTATTGTTTGGGAAGGCGAGTGATAATTGACAAAACAGAATGGGGATAGTTGAGTTCAAAACTTGATATATTATGTTTATTAACATTTTATTATTTTGGCTTAATAATTTTCTTTGATTCCTTTGGGCTTCTAGTTCAACTGGAACTGATTTCTGCTGGGCTACTGCCGCACGAGCCTTCATTCATAACTTCCTGTTTTTTCCCCCCATTTTATGAATTATCTCACCCCTTGTACCCCATAGTGATGATCCTCCTCCAGGGTACACATATGGCCACTAGGGGTTGCTATTTCGCTATGGTTGAAACTTGCCTACTTTCCTCCGGCCCCCACTCTTCCCTGAGTATAATTGCTGCCTCCATTAAATCCCCAATCTGGCTATCTTGAAGATCAGAGGCCAGTCTCAGGAATCCGACTCAAGTTGCCTAGTAGCTAGAAGAATGGACTGGAGATCAGGATACCTGGGTTTGAATCCTGCTTTTCTCACTGATACTTTTTGTGACCTTGGGCAAGTTACTTTGTTTCATTGCCTCAGGCACCCACATGTATTATAAACTCTCTCTGTTGGGGACTTATTATACTTGTATAAATTTGTTATAAAACCCCCTAAATTAGGGCTGTGTGTGTGTGTGTATGTGTGTGTGTATATATAAAATTTGCTGAAATAATAATTCAAAAATGTAAAAGTATAGAAAATAATATATAATTGGAAAAAAAGCATGGAGATCTAGGAATAAGACTGAAAAATGAAACAAGAAACAGGCAACTTGATTTTTTGCCAGATGTAGCTAGTAGTGCTGCTTTGAGTATGGAATGGGAGTAACACTTTGAAACTAGTGTAGTAGGCATCCCTGCAGCCATCTCTTAAAGATGGTTCCTCATTACTATGTGAGATATGACGTGCCTCATTTAGATTGCAAAGAAATATCACCTCCTTACTCTTCTTTTTACAGGTGTTTTTCTTGAGTAGCCGTGTCCACCCTGGGGAGACACCCTCTAGTTATGTCTTCACTGGCTTCCTGGAGTTCATTTTGCGCCTTGATGACCCACGGGCACAGATGTTGAGGCGCATGTTCGTCTTTAAATTGATCCCCGTTCTGAACCCTGATGGGGTAGTGAGAGGGCATTATCGGTAAGAGCAATTGAGAGAAGCTTAACTTTTTGTTTTAGATTGAATATCAATTTAGAAATGAAGGTATCTTTTTTTTTTTTTAACTTCAGTTCTTTATATCCAAGGGATTTTAGATTTGTGAAATGGAATAGGACGATTGCCTGATGTTTGTTCTACAAGTCAGTATCATAGATTGGATTATTTCTTGTTTCGAATGAAAGACAGCAGAAATGGCATTTTTATGTTATTTGAGTCTTTCAGCCTTCTATGCTTTCTTTGCCTGATCTCTGATGTTTCCCTGACTTTTGGAGCAGTCCTTGATGGGCTGAGAACCTGTCTGTGGTGGGAGAGATTAGATAGAGAGAGAAAAAGTTAGAGACAGGCAGGAAGGCAAAAAACCTTAAGTAAAATAAGGAATGAGGGAAGGGGATTTTTCAGAAGTCTGCTTCAATTATGTATTATCAGTGCATTTATTATAGTGCAGCGAACTATCCCCAGTCTGACTTTGAACTTTTTTGTGTTGGGAATAATAAGGATGCTCCATTTATAATATGTGCAACAGTAGAAGAGTGTGTTTGTCTGCAGGGACTCCTGGTTTCTCTCTTTCAATCTAAAATCAGAAAGAAATCAAGAAAGGATTATCTTTGTGATTTGCAGGAGGCTGTCTGAGCACATTGATGGCAGGTTCTCAGGATAATCTTTCTTGATTTATTTTTCTCTTACATTTTTGGGAGGAAAGAAAAGCAACTTGGAATGCCAGACAGAACAACTTTAACAGCAGTCTTGTTTGCTTAAGGAATAATACTAGATATTGGTAGATGGAGTAATGAATAGAAAATAGCTTAAACATTTACTGAGAAAAAGGTGAGAAATGGAAGGCTTAAATCAGAGGGAGCTGAATTGGAAAGGGAGAAAGTTGGAAGGCCAGGGTTCTACACCTCTTTTTGGCTCTGGTGCTATAGACGGTTATAGCAGTACTGTGGGATGAGGAGATTGATAACAGATCTTCTCCTTGCGAACATGACCCTGCTGCCAACCACTTAATTTCATGTTATCTGTTTTAGGACTGGGAAAACAGCAAAATCAAAGGAAGTTAGAAGGATCCAGGAGGGAAGAGAGACAGTATAAGAGAAAGAGGGATAAACATAGGTGGAGGGGATGGGGTAGTGAATGGGTAAATGTAGAAAATTGGAAAAATGTATTTGATGAGGGAGGAGAATGCTTACTAAGAAAGGAAAGAACTGAGAAAAACCAAAATGACTTTAGAATGGAGATGAAGAAGTGGTGAGGATATAAGAGGAGAAGATACAGGAGGAAGGTTATATAGAAATTGGTGGAAAACAGCAACAAAAAGGAATGAAAAATAGTGCTGAAGAGACAAAAAAGTAAAAGACAAATGAAACAGGAAAGAAAATGGAGGACAAAGAGAGAGTCAAAAAAAGAGACAAATAAACTAGACATAACTAGAACATAGAATGAGGAAAAAAAGAGAGAGCAGCAGAGCCATAAAGTGAAGCCAGAGACTCCAAAAGTTAGAAACAATTTTATTGGTTAAAAGAGAAAATTAATTTATATAAAATATCCTGGTACCTGATCTTGAGAATCATGGCTTCTCTGAAGATGAGCAGTTCACCTTTATCGCATACACGGGTTCTTGGGAACAAGCGGTGATTCCCACAGGCCTGGAGACAAAACTAGTCTGACTCCAGTCTTTCTTAAGACAGTATATCATTATTCACAGCTTCAGTCATATACACAACAGTATACTGCTTTTACCTTCAGACAGTGTACTCTCTCTACTCACAGTTTGTACTGCTTCTCCCAGTACTCACACAGCTTAGTCTCAGCTCAGTGTTTTGACAATGTTACGTTACAGGGGTTGCCTTCCTCCTGGAGACCTGGGCCTGGTCTGGTTATCCCCACCTGGATCCCAGCTCTTATTTCCCAGTCTGTGGTTATGCCTTCTGAGCCCACCTGCCCTGCAGGATCCCACCTATAGAGCATACTCCCCTTAAGGAATTTAAGGTGGACCAGGCACCTAGCCTGGTCCTGCACAGGTAAATAGGGCACACTAGGGGCACTGCCTCACAAGGTCAAAGTAGAATAGTAAATGCCAGTGGATAAAGACTGAAACAATTCATCCAGTCTGTTTAGCACTATTTAGGGTTGTAACTGCTAGTTCATACATACCTCTGAGCCCTCCTCCAGATACCCCTAGCCCACCCCTTTTTTCCCATGGTAAAATGTACTCAACAAATGGAAAGTACACGCATATTCTTGACGTTTATAAAATAGCATATACATGAGTACGTGCTACTTACGCACAAAACCCCTTTGAAACTTTATTCCATAGTGAGCAAAATCGATAAGAGCTATTTTGTAAGTTGCTATTTTGTAAGAGCTGCACAGTTTATAAAATACTAGTATTAGTCTCCATATGTCCACTTATGCGCTTATAGATTTGAAAGTTAGGCTCCCTGTCCGAGAAGCAGATGCAAAACTTTGTGTGATATCCTAGGTGTACAGATGTCCATTAGGGATATGCAGCTGTTTTTTTTGTTGGAGAGATTTTTTAAATAAATTTTTTTGTTTCATTTTTATTTTCTAGTGTGTGCTGTTGGTTAATAATGAACATTAAAAACTGTCAGCACACCCTCTCCTACAGCCAACTAAACCTGATTATAAAACTAAAAAAAGACCTTATTCCCAGGCTTCTCACCATCCCTTTCCCCCCTGACTCCCATGGCCCTTCCTGGACCCTCCCTTCACTTACCTATCCTGGGGGTACTAAAGGAAGTAGGAGTGATCCCCAATCACATCTACCCTCCTGCCGCTGAGCATAAAAAAAATAGCGCCCATCAAACTGTGACTGGTTCCATTTTGACGTGTGGCAAGGCAGAAATGACTGTGGATCACTTCTGCCCCATTTGGTCCCCACTCAACGGGATAAATGAACAGGGATTTGGGAGAATGGTGAAAAGCTGAGCAGGGAGGGGAGGGTACTTTTTTAAGTTTTAGAACTGGGTTTAGTCAGCTGATGGAGCGGAGCTGAAAAACAAACACGATTTTGTTTTCTTTTTCTTTCATTTTCTTTACAAAATGAAACTGAACAAAGTATGAAATGTCATTAGGCATTTCCTATTATTATAGGAATAAATATTCCTATTTATTCCTATAAAATGAAAGCACGTCCCTAAAGCCCATCACTAAGCATCACAAGATTTGCTATAGCAGTGTCTGGCCATAATGACTCAGGTTGTGCTGACGGATGTAAAATATTAAGAGGTAGATATTTAAAAGCTATTTAGACAGATTACTAAAAATTAACCATCTAAATGGCAAGTTTTGTAATAATCAGCCTCTTATCTGGCTAGATAAGAGGATAGACCAGTGGTTCTCAACCTTTCTAATGCCGTGACCCCGAAATACAGTTCCTCATGTTGCGGTGACCCCTCGCCCCGCCCTCGCCCCGCGAGGGCGGGGCGAGGGCGGGGCGAGGGTGGGGCTTTGGTCATATGGGGGCGGGGTTATGGATGGGGTTGGATTTTAGTGCATACTTATTTATTATGACATTTATAAACAGAACCACCATTCCTCATAAAACAAATAAAATCAAGAAACATAAAGCATCAGTTATAATAGTAAAACCATACTAATAAAAGAATATTTTAAAATTACTGATAAATAGAATTTCTATTAATTAAAATCATATACATTTTTATAATTTCCCAAACACCAATAATATTTCAAAACAGCACATATATCAAATAACACCCAATAATTAAAACTAATAAGGATTTTAAAAAGCCCCTGCTGTCCATACATGGGAGATCTTGATTTCCAGTCACCCTGATATTGTCGAGGATTAGGAGGTTATCCTCTCTCTCTCACACATACTCACATTTCCATTCTCTCTCACACATACACTGTCACATACTTACACATTCATGCTCTTATACCCACCATAACCTCTCACTCTCACAGACACTGATACACTCTCAGGGTGTAAGACACTCTCTCCCCCCCCCCCCCCACTCACACACACACACTCTTACTCCCCTGGATTTTCTCATACACACTCATGCTCTCACTCTTACTGGCTCCCTCACAACCTCAGAGCCTCTCAGATAAAACTCTATGCAGCAGAAATGCTGAATGTTGAGAATTGTGTTATGCAGACTAATCTGGAAAATGCACTAATTTCTACATGAGTCATAATGAATCAGTCCTCAGCTGCAGGCATCAATTGATTATCCTGGCTCCGTTTATGTTTGCCAAATACAGTTCATGTGTAACAGCAATCCTAATTCTCCACCAGATCAAGCTGATTTCACATCCCACTTCATACTTTGTCACCTCCAGCTGAGTCAAACAATTAATCTAATTACTGCCACTGCTGCCACGTGGCTATTGGGGAGGCACTGATTGCTGCTATTGGCACTGAAGCCCATTCTGCTGCCTCCTCTGTGCAGGCCCCGTGGGTTTCCACTTCCTCCATGTTGATCTCGTACATTGTGAGATCCGCCATAGAGAAAGTGCTACTCTTGCACATTCCCAAAGATTACATGTGCCAATCAGTAAAAAGTAATTTATTTTTTTTTTACATCTGCTTCCCTTTCTAATTTTTTGCCATTTCCTTTTATATTGCCTTTTTTTCTATTTCTTTTCTCTCCACCTGTCTTCTTCCCTCAAACACACAGTCAGGTTCTCATTCTCACATGCATTTCTCTCTCACACACACATACACACACAGGCTCTCACTGGCACAGGCTGTCTGAGTCTCACACACAGGCTCTCTCACACCCCCACATGCTGCCTTGCTCAAGCACAGGCTCTCACTCTTACATGCTGTCTCTTTCACACACACAGAGGCTCTCACATGCTGTCTCTGCAAACACATACAGTCTCTCAACTCATCTCATACTCGCACACACACCTCTCTCTCACCTCTGGGCCTCTTCTTTACGGGTTGCCACAGGATGGGCTCTGCAGCGGCCCTAGTCTTCCCAGCCCCGCTGCTCCTCTTCTGCACGCGGCTGAAGCGCCTCTTCTACCCACGCGGCTGACGCGCCTCCTCCTTCCTCCCCGTGCGGCTCCGGCAACATTTGTCTTCCGGGGCAGGGCGGGCAGGAAGGAAGTAGGAGGAGCACCTGCAGTGGCTGATACACCTCCTTCCTGCCTGCGCGGCTCCAGCAACATACGTCACTGCGACGAGCTAGCTTTTTGGGCCATGTCTCTTCCCTTTTGGGGTTGGAGGAGGCAGGTCGCCAGCTTCGCCCCGCCTCCCCGCAGCAGCCGCGGCGCCGCGGACCGGCAAAAAACCACAACGGCCCTGTACTGGTCCGCAGACCGGTGGTTGGGGACCTGCTTTAGGCGACCCCTGCGTTTTGGTCGTTCGACCCCCGCCGGGGTCGCGACCCACAGGTTGAGAACCGCTGGGATAGACGGACGGAGAGGGAAGCGGTCGACACAGACGGACAGAGAGGGAAGCGGTGCTTGGGCCTGCGTGGTCGGCGCTTTAAGCCCGTCGGGGTAAGGCCATTTAATTCTGCACTTACCTCCAACGGGCTCCCCCGCCGACCACGAGGCGATTCCCCTCATCTACTCGCCGGTTCTTCGGGCATCACGCCCCGCTGCGTGATGCCCGAAGAGGGGCCTGCCCCTTTGTGCGCACCTTTTTCACCTTCTACTTGCAAAGGCCCCATCCTGTCGGAACTTCTCACTGCGGCCTACTATACTTTCCCCATTCGCATGTCCACCAGAACTCCCACGGCCAACAGTCCCCCTTCAGGTTACCATCGCTGCCCAGCATCTCTCAGTAACTCAACCCACAACTTACCAACTGCCGTCCAGCAGTCATCCGAACCACCCAACCAGTCAACCTCACTTGCCGGTTCAACAACCCAAAATGTATCCAGTTTTCCCAATCCCTATTCTCCAACACTACATATCCTCTACAGTAAACTCTACCAGACAAGCCCGACACCGCTCCTTAATAACCCTTACCCCCATCTTGATTGCATCGATCACCCAACTACTTGGCCTTACTCTATTCTCCCTAACTCTTTTTAATGCTCAATCCCTTACCAAGAAATCCCTGATCCTCAATGATTACCTTCTAGATGCCAAGCCGGACATATGTGCAATAACCGAAACATGGCTCAAACCCACAGATACAGCAATAATAAACCATCTCCCTACACAGACCTACGATATCTTTTCACTCCCCTAACAGAAAAAAAGGGGTGGGGTCATTTTATTAGCAACAAAAAAAGGCCTCAGATTCACTCAACATCCAGTCAAATCAGATCCTAAATTAGAAATCGGCCTCTTCACATCAGTCCATCTTCAAATCCTACTTGTCTACACCCCCCGGGCCTCCTGGAAACAGGCGCTTCCTCTATTGTTGAAATAACCACAACTCTCATTAATTTGGACACTCCAGCAATAATCCTTGGAGACTTCAACCTGCACGTAGACGACCCCAATCTCTCATCCAGTTATGAAGCTTTCCTCACTGCCTTATCAGCTATGGGATTCAATCAGATAGTCAACAAACCCACACACAAAGCAGGACACACGTTGGATCTAATCTTCATAAACTCAGGCATCAAACATTCATCACCCCTTAGCTGCAAGAAGGTCCCGTGGTCAGATCATGTTCTTATTTCAACCATGTTCACGCAGAAAGAAACCATCACAGACCACGCACCCCAATCCTCTTTCCAAATAGAAGATCCTGCCCCTCTGAAGACCTCAGTAAACTACTTACTTCTCAGCTCCCTCTCATAGACCTCACCAACCCTAACGCAGTGCTCCTCTCCTGGAATACCATCACAGAATCCATAGCTAACAATCTATGCCCCCTAGCAACAAAAAAACCCAACACTAACACGTCCAAAAGACAACCGTGGTTCACCAATGAACTTCGAATACTGAAACAAAGCTTAAGACAGAAAGAGAGCAAATGGTGCAAAGCTCCTTGTGCCAGCACACTCTCCACCTTAAACTGGCCTTACACCATTACAAGACCTCTACCTCTAGATCCAAAAGGGACTTCTACGCTCACAAGATCCACAACCTTGTTTTCGACGCTAAAGCTCTCTTTACCTATGTAGCCAATCTCACCCAAATCAACGCACCTGACATACCTAGCAACCAAGCACAATCAAAAGCCGAAGAACTGGCCCTGTTCTTCCAAAACAAAATCATTAACCTCCTAAAATAGCTGCCCTCTTTCACCCCCCCTCACTTGAGCTCACATCAGCTAACCGACAAAAAAAACATATATCTGGAATCATTCGAACCCACTACTGCCACAGAGATCCTCTCTGTTCTAAAGAAAATGAAACCCTCCTCTCATCCTTTAGACCACATCCCCACCAAACATCTCCTGACAATTCCAGACTCCATCTCCAAAACGCTGGCGGACATCATAAACTGTTCTCTTTCTCAAGGAATCTATCCAGACGAACTCAAACTGGCATCCATCAAACCACTACTAAAGAAGCCAAATCTGGATCCTAAAGACCCTAACAATTTCCGCCCGATCGCTAACCTTCCATTCATATCTAAGATCATGGAAAAATTAGTTAACACTCAACTCACAGACTACATCGAAGATAACAATCTACTATTCCCTTCCCAATATGGGTTCCGCAAAGCATTTAGTACAGAATCCCTCCTCACATCGTTGACAGACTACCTCATTATGGGTCTCGACAAAGGACAATCATTCCTACTGATTCTTTTGGACCTCTCGGCAGCTTTCGACACCGTTAATCACTCTACCCTCATAAACCACCTATCGACCATCGGTATAACAGGTATGGCACTAGCCTGGTTCAAAACGTTCCTCAGCAACAGAGGCTACAAAGTTAGAATCCACAACAAAGAATCCCCCGCCATGACTCACCTATAGGAGTTCCACAAGGATCCTCCCTTTCACCCACGCTCTTCAACATCTACCTCCTTCTGCTGTGCCAGCTCCTCAACAATCTAAAACTCAAACATTTCCTCTACGCGGATGACGTCCAGATCGTGATCCCCCTTAAAGAATCCTTCTCCAAAACTCTCAATCATTGGGAAATCTGCCTTCAAAAAATCAACCACCTCCTTGCCAGCTTAAACCTTGTATTAAATGCCGCCAAAACTGAACTACTTCTCATCCCCCCAGAAAATAACACCACCATAACTCCTCCAGCCAACCCACTCTCCACTCAAGTGAGAGATTTAGGAGTCATAATTGATAACCAGATGAATCTGAAAGCATTTGTCAACCGTACAACCAAAGACTGTTTCTACAAACTCCAAGTGCTGAAAAGGATAAAACCTCTTTTCTACTCTCATGACTTCAGAACGATTCTACAAGCAATAATCTTCTCAAAGATAGACTACTGCAACTCCATCTTACTAGGTCTCCCATCTTCTTACACCAAACCGCTACAGGTGGTCCAAAATGCGGCAGCAAGAATTCTAACTAACACCAGGAAGAGAGACCACATATCCCCTATCCTAAAAAACCTACATTGGCTGCCTATTCATTTCAGAATTATCTTCAAGTCCATCACCATGATATATAAAGCTATCCACCACCTTACTCCACTAGACCTACAATTCCCGCTCAGCCAACATAACCGCTCAAGACTTACCAGAGAAGCATACAGAGGATCCCTCCAGGTACCTCACGCCAAATCCACTCGGCATATTACTTTAAGAGAACGGGCCTTCTCGACAGCTGGACCTTCCCTTTGGAATTCCATTCCTCCTGATCTCCGACAAGAGCCTTGTCTTCCCACCTTCCGAAAAAGACTTAAGACTTGGCTGTTTAAACAAGCATTTCCAGACTCCTCCTAATTTTCACCTCTTCAACCTCCACATTGCAGCCACGTCAGAGCATTGTAAATAACCCTATTTGATCTAAAGTTAGCAGTTCACCACTCATGCAAACCCTTCTACCTTCCTTTTGGAGATTTTAACCCTCCTGATCAGTGATGATTTTCTGCTAGGTCACTAATCCAGAACCTTTATGAACTCTTCCTTTTCCACGTTGGGAGAAAGTGAAAGTTGGATGCTGTTGTTGGTCCTAACTCAGTACCTTTCCCTGCTGAGACCAGGGAACTGGTTCGATGGCCCTGGCAGTCAGCAAAGTAGAGAGTTCTACTTGAAGATGAGATGTCATTGATACTTCCCCCAGTCAGAGTTATTATTTGAAACTGAAATGAGCAGCTGCATCACAGGAAATACTAATATGTCAGCAGAGGGAGACTTACGTCTTTCTCCCAGGACATCTCCCAGGACAAGCGGTGCCCTGCCGCGATGATCAAGGGGCGGGAGATCACCCCTCACCGGCATTGGGACATTCGAAGGCTTCTGGATTGTCTTCCTCGGCGCTGGAGTAAGACCGGGCTGAGCACTGTGGGAAACATCGATACCGGCACCGACGGTTGTCACCATCCGGTGCCGGCATTGACACTGGAGCAGCATCAGCCTCGGCTGAACCCCCTCTGAAGAGGCCCCGAGGGGAGGAGGCATCATCCTCCTCCAAACCTGGGACCCCAGGGCATTCCCCAACGATATAAGTGCTGGGACCGAGCCTTCGTGGACCCCCATGGATGCTCCGGTGAATCCCAGCCTGCCTCCTACTCCAGGGTTGTTCTTGTCTGCACCCGAATTCAGAGAGGAGTTGGATTGCGAGGTTCAACAGGCAGTGCTAAATGCCCTTTGGGGTCTCCAGCAGCCACTGACGCTGGCCCCCATACCGGCATTGGAACCAGCGCCCTCCATGTTGGTGCCTCTGCTGGAAAGGCTGGACATGCTGCTTGGTGCCTTACTGATACAGCCCATACTGGCAGGTCCCCCCCGGTGCCCTGTCCACCACCGGTGCCTCCCCCGACTCAATCCCAATTCAGGGCTCATGGGAGGAGGAATATGCTGGATCCCATCCCTTAGCCATTGGGCCTCCCGGTGCCCCGGTGTCCATCGCAGGTCCTGGTACCCTCAATGCTGGCGCAACTGTTGTTGGTTCTACCTCACCAACCATCTGTGCCCGCACCCTGTAATCTGGGTTTTGGCCTCCTCCTCGACCCAGGCAGTTCAGTGGTGAAGAGGAGGCCCCTTAAGACCATGGGGAGATGCCTCCTCTGAGCATTTCTCAGAGGCCTCAGAGGACCTTCTGTCAAAGCCTTCTCTGCCAGATGAGAGACTGTGCTCGCCTCCGGAGACTTATCCTTTGCGAGTTTTGTGTGGGCGATGGCAGAGACCATTCCCTTCCAACTTTTAACTGAAGAGGATGCCCGCCACAAGATGTTGGAAGTCCTCCAATTCATGGACGTCCCTAAAGAGATGATGGCAGTCCTGGTACATAAGGTTCTCCTGGACATCCTTTACCGGCTCTGGGAACATCTGGGTTCCGTGACTCCGGTCAACAGAAAGATGAATGCCAACTATCTAGTGCAACAGGCCCTTTGCTTCCAGAAAAGCTAGTTGCCTCACCAGTCAGCGGTAGTGGAATCAGCCCAGAAAAAGGCCAAGAGAACCCGCCCTCATGGCTCCGCCCCTCCAGGAAGAGACCATAGAGCCTTAGATGCTCTAGGCTGGAAACTTTTCTAAGGAGCACCAGTTGTACATGAACCAGAACAACCGGAACCTCTGGAAACAAGTGCAAGAGTTTGCCGAGGGCCTACCACAACAGTCCCTGGAGGGCCTGGAATCCATCCTCCAAAAAGGATTTGAAGCCAGGAAGCATGAAGTGAGGGCAGCCTATGATGTCTTCGAGATGGAGGCAAGGGTCTGACCTTCCCTGCACAGGAGAGAACCTGTTTGGGGGACAAAATCCTGGACACAGTGGCCCAGTTCAAGGATCACCATGAGACCCTGCGCCAGCTGTCTACTACCACCTCCGACCCCTCCTCGGCGACCCTCAGGGCACCTCATAGAGATTCCAGAAAGCAATTTTACAGGCAATGGAGATATTACCCTCTGGCCTTATGTGCTTGTCTGGCTTGGACTAACCTAAAAGGCCACACTCGCCGACAGCGGGTACCTCGGGTTCATCCAGACCCTCAGCCTAGCCCTGCAGCTGGCTTTTGACTGGCTCAGAGAGAGCAGCAGCCTATCCCCAGTGCCCATACCTTCCAACCCACCAGTGGGGGGCCGACTCTGCCTATTCACAAAAAGCTGGAGCCGCATTACCACCGACTGATGGGTATTATCCATCATAGCACGGGGTTACCGCCTGAATTTGCTTAATGTTCCCCCCCCCAGACTCCCCACCCTCTCCGGCGTGGAGACTCGTAGAACATGCAACGACCCTCGAGTTAGAACTCTTGGCATTCCTTCGGTCCAAAGCTGTGGAACCGGTCCCCCGGACCCAGCTTGGCTAGGGGTTCTACTCCAGGTATTTTCTCATACCATACCTCTGTCCCATCCTCGACCTTTGGGCCTTAAACAAGTTCCTCTGGAGAGAGCGGTTCAAAATGGTATCCTTGAGAACCTTACTCCTGCTTCTTCATCAAGAGGCTGGCTGTGCTCTCTTGATCTATAGGACACCTACACACACATGGCCATCTTTCTGCCTCATCAGAAATATCTGTGCTTCGTCGAAGGCCAACGGCGTTTCCAGTACAGGGTTCTTCCCTGCGGACTTGCCTCTGTACCCCAGGCCTGGCAGTAGTGTTCCCATATCTGGATGATCAGCTCATCAGGAGTTCTTCGAGGGACTCCTCCAGTCACTGGAGGGGCTCCTCCAGTCACTGGGGTTCCTCATCAATTTTCCGAAATCCCAGCTGACGCCATCTTAGCGGCTTAGTTTCATTGGGGTGGATCTGGACACCACGATGGCCAAGGCATTTCTTCCCAGCGAACACATAGCCACCCTGTCAGGCATAGCCAGGTCAATCCGCCACCGGCAGACGGCCTTAGCCTGTCTGCTCCTGAAGTTGCTGGGTCACATGGTATCGTCGGTACACAACACCCCAATGGCCTGCCTGGCCATGAGGGTTACGCAGTGGACTCTGCGGTCTCAGTGGCACCAAGCCTCTCAAGAACTCTATGCACTGATCCGGATAACTGAACCACTTCAGCTGTCCCTCGCCTGGTGGGCGCAAGAATCCAACCTGAACAAGGGACTTCCTTTTCAGCATCCAGCTGCTCAGGTGATCCTGACCACGGATGCCTCCCGGAAGGCCCATGTCAACGGCCTCCACACGCAAGTGGTGTGGTCAAAGCCCGAGGCGAGATGCCAGATAAACTTCCTGGAACTCAGAGTGATGCAGTATGTGCTCTATACATTCCAGGACTGCCTGTCCAACAGGGTCGTCTTGATCCAGATGGACAACTAAGTGACTGTATGGTACATGAACAAACAGGGGGGCACAGGCTCTCTTCTGCCAAGAGGCAGTGCAAATCTGGGCCTGGGCCCTGTCACATTCCATACTCCTGTGTGCGATCTACCTTGCAGGGACAGAGAATGTGGTGGCGGACCGCCTCAGTCGGATATTCCACCCCGATGAGTGGTCCCTCAACCCCTCTGTGGCAGACAAGATCTTCCGGAAATGGATCTCTTCACATCCTCGCAGAACCACAAGGTGGACTGCTTCTGCTCCCTGCGCAGGGAGGGAAAGGGACCAGCCGTGGACACCTTTGCCCACTCCTGGAGTGTGGACCTCCTGTTTGCATACCCTCTGATTCCACTCATAGCCAAGATTCTCTTGAAGCTACAACAGGACCCGAGGCTCCATGATCATCATAGCCCAGCATTGGCCGTGACAGATCTAGTTTCTTATTCTCACCTCGCCCGACCTCATCACACAGGATCAGGGCAGGCTATGCCACCCGAACCTCACAGCCTGGATGTTGAAAGGCTAATGCTGCAGTCCCTCGACCTTTCGGACAATGTCTAGCAAGTCCTGGTAGCTTCTCGTAAGCCTTCCACGCGGAAGTCCTACCATGCGAAGTGGAAGAGGTTTGCGTCCTGATGTGTGGATCAGGGTCTTGACCCTTTCACTTGCCCAACACCTAGGCTTTTGGACTACCTCTGGCGCTTCTTGGAGTCCGGGCTACAGACTACCTCAATCCAGGTACATCCGAGTGCCATCAGTGCCTACCACCAAAGAGTGCGCGACCCTCCGATCTCAGTGCAGCCCTTAGAGGGGCTCTTCATAAAAGGCTTACTTCAACTAAAGCCTCCACTACGTCGTCCTGTTGTCACCTGGAACCTCAATATAGTGCTGGCGTGGCTCATGCAGCTTCCGTTTGAGCCCCTGTGCTCCTGCGAGTTGAAGCACCTCACCTGGAAGGTCATCTTTCTAGTGGCATTTACTTCTGCTCGCAGAGTCAGTGAGCTGCAGGCCCTAGTGACCTATCCACCCTACATAAGGTTCTTCCATGATAGGGTGGTGCTGTGCACTCACCCTAAGTTTTTGCCTAAGGTGGTGACTGACTTTCACCTAAATCAGTCCATCGTGTTGCCCGCCTTTTTCCCGAGGCCACACTTTCATCCAGGTGAGCGGGTTCTGCATACCTTGGACTGCAAGCATGCTCTTGCCTTTTATTTAGAGTGCACCGCAGCCCACAGGCAGTCCACCCAACTCTGTCTCCTTTGACAAAAATAGACTTGGAGTTGCGGTTGGCAAGCAGACCCTATCCAATTGGTTGGCGGACTGTATCGCTTTCTGTTATGAGCAAGTGTGCTTTCTGCTCGGAGACCGAGTGAAAGCGCACTTAGTAAGGGCCATGGCAGCGTTAGTAGCACACTTCCAAGCAGTGCCTATTGTCAAAATCTGTAAGGCTGCAATGTGGAATTCCCTCCATACCTTCACAGCCCTTTACTGTCTGGACAAGGATGGTCGACAGGACAGCGTCTTTGGCTAGTTTGTCCTCTGCAACCTATTCCCAGTGTGCGAACCCAACTCTCCCTACCTAGGGCCCAGTATGAGGTTCAATCTGCCCCGTTGTTGCCAGCAGCATCCCTGTTGTGCCTGTTTCATGTTATTGGGTGTCTGTTGGCCCAGTGTGTTCCGGGGATAGCCTGCAGCTTGGTATTCACCCATCTGTGAGGACTACCATTCTGCTTGTCCTGGGAGAAAGCAGAGTTGCTTACCTGTAACAGGTGTTCTCCCAGGACAGCAGATGTTAATCCTGAGCAAACCTGCCTGCCACCCCACGGAGTTGGGTTCATCTACGTTTGGTTGTTTTATTTTTTTGCTCGTATTTTTGTGCTTTGACATGAGACTGAAGCGGGGACCTCGTGTTGCTACGGTGTTGGTGGCATGCTGGGCATGCTCAGTGTGCCAGTCAAAGTTTCTAGAAAGCCTCTTGTGGCCCCAGGTGATGACGTCAACCAGTTCCACTATTTAAGGCAGACTCAGATGCTCAGAGCTTGCCATGGCAGCAGGTCTCCACAATTACCAGTCCCTTTCCCAATCCCATAATTACCCTCCCCCATTAGAAACCACTACACCCATTCTTAAGAATTAAAGACCCAACTTCTAGCTTTAGGAGGTTACCTCTGGACATATTTGTGCCAAATATCTAAAAAATGTTTTCCGCTTCAAAAAGTTGAACGACTGGGGAAGACTTTCAGTTATGCTTTGAGAAAAGTGGGAAATGTGGGAGAGAGGTTCTGGAAGCCAAATTTAGGATTTTAGATAGAAAGCAGAAATCCAGAACCTCCAGGGTGGCATTCTCTGAAAGGCTTCCTGATCCACATGCAGGTCCCCAGAGACAAGCAGAGCTCCAGAGTTTCAATGCGTGGAGGAGACGATGGTGCAGGGAAGAGGGATTCAATTTTGTAAGGAACTGGGGAAACCTTTTGGGAAGGGGGAGACTTTTCCTAAAGGATGGACTCCACCTTAAACACATTGGAACCAAACTGCTGGCACTACCTTTTAAAAAGGAGATAGAGCAGCTTTTAAACTAGAACAACGGGGAAAGCTGACAGTCACTCAGCAGTGCATGGTTCGGAGGAATGTATCCTTGAAGGATTCTAATGAAACAGGAGAGTTAGGGCATCCCAACAGAGAGGTTCCAATAAAAGCAAACCTAGTCCATGTGCCTATATGTAAAAAAATCACCTGAGCTAAAGATTTCCAAATTATTCCTAACAACTGAAAAACAGGTTGTTAATACAAACAAAAAACACATTTTGAAATGTCTGTATGCCAATGCCAGAAGTCTAAGAAGTTGGAAACAGGATGCTGGGCTTGATGGACCCTTAGTCTGACCCAGTATGGCATGTTCTTAAGATGGGAGAGTTAGAGTGTATAGCAGTAAATGATGAGATTGACATAATTGGCATCACAGAGACCCGGTGAAAGGGGGATAATCAATGGGACAGTGCTATATCAGGGTAAAAATTATATCGCAATGATAGGGAGGATCAACTTGGTGGGGGTGTGGCACTTTATGTCCGGGGAGGGTATAGAGTCCAACAGGATAAAGATCATACAAGAGACTAAATGCTCAGTAGAATCTATATAGGTAGAAATCCCATGTGTGTTGGGTAAGAGTATAGTGATAGGATTATACTACTGTCCAACTGGACAAAATGGTCAGACAGATGATGAAATGCTAAGAAAAATCAGGGAAGCTAACCAATTTGGCAGTGCAGTAATAATGGGAGATTTCAATTACCCCAGTATTTACTCGGTAAATGTAACATCAGGACTTGGTAGAGACATAAAGTTCCTGGATGTAATAAATGACTGCTTTATGGAGCAATTGGTTCAGGAACCAATGAGAGAGGGAGCTATTTTAGATTTAATTCTTAGTGGAATGCAGGATTTGGTGAGAGAGGTAACGGTGGTGGGGCCACTTGGCAACAGTGATCATAACATGATCAAATTTGCATTAATGACTGGAAGGGGGACAATATGTAAATCTTCAGCTCTAAAAATGGCGGTGTAACTTCTTTACCTGCGGCAGTTGGTGTATTCATCTGTGCGTGTAACTGGTGAAAAGCAACAGTCAAGTTGTCTAACGAATTCTGTTGTTCGGAGATTCGCTGGGCCAGGCCTGGAATGCCCTGCAAAGCAGTGAGCTGAGCTGAATCCATGGAGTTAGCAATCTGCTATGGTTTTGAGGTGTTGGAGTGGATTCTTGGGTACTGTGGTGATGGCCCTTTGGTGAGGAACTGCAGTACTAGGCTAGACTCTATACACGCAGACACAGTACACCCAGTAGAAGTACACGCAGACCCAGTAGAAGTAGTCCAGGGATCCTCAGCAGAGGAAACCAGTCCCACTCTCGAGTAGATGGTAGGCAGCGCAGGGTAGTAGAGGAAAGTCCCGGATGTAGACTCTGAGCACTGAAGCAGAAGGTGAGACAGACTGACAGGGTTAGTTACTCACTGAAGTAGATAGCTGGATTGATGAAGATCCTTGCAGGCAGAAGTAGATCAGTAATAGGCACCAGAGTAGGAAGAGCAGGCCCTCGAGGAGTGAGTACCCAGTATCCAAGATAGGTACCTGTAAGAGAGCAAAGGGCCCCAGAGGAGCGGGTACCCAGGTTAGCGATGAATTACCCCGAAGGGCAGAGAGAGCTTCCTGCAGCAGCTGGGAAGCAGCAGAGCAGCTTAGACCGGAGGCAGTCCAATCCTTGCTAACTCAGTTTGTTAGCAAACGAAGGGCAGGCTAAATACCAGGATGTCGTGACGTCACTCGGAGGGGATGCCCCCGGGGTTCCCGCCATGACGTGGTAAAGACGTGGGTGGCGTGTGTGCACGCACCCTAGGAGGCCCTCAGGAGAAACATGGCGAACACCGTCGCCGTTGCCATTCTGGGGACGCCGGAGAGAGCAGTATGAAGATGCGGCAGCTGCCATCTTCCCAAGGCTTGTGGAGAGAGAAGGAAGAAACGTGATGCACAGAGGTCGAAGCCACCTGAGACCGACAGACGCAACAGATCCTTTCTCATGCACCCTCCCCCAACTGCTTGACTACCTATTGCACCTGTCTGAGTTTGGGCACCAGACCAGTTCTGTCAGGGTGCACCTCAGCACGGTCAGCACATATCATGGAGGTATTGCTGACACGCCCGTTTCAGACCAGTCCTGCAACCTGAAGTTCCTCATCTGGAAAATCATATTCCTGGTGGTGATCAATTCAGCCTGTAGGGTCAGTGAAATTCAGGCTCTGGTTACGTATTCATCATACACGAAGGTCTTCCACGATCGTGTGGTCCTGCGTACGCATTCTAAATTTCTGCCCAAGGTTGTGACTGATTTCCACTTCAGTCAGTCCATCATTCTTCCCATCTTTTTTCTGTCTGCCACAGACAGTCCACCCAGCTCTTTGTGTCCTTTGATCCCAATAGGCTGGGAATGGCGGTGGGTAAAATGACCTTGTCCAACTGGCTAGCGGATTACATTGCCTTCTGCTACGAGCAAGCAGGCATTCAGTTAACTGCCAGAGTAAAGACTCACTCTGTGCGGGCTATGGCGGTGTCTGTGGCTCATTTATGTGCCGTCCCCGTCGTCAGAATTTGCCGGGCTGCAACCTGGAGCTCTCTTCACACGTTTGCGACTCATTACTGTCTAGATAGGGATGGACATCAGGACAGTGCCTTTGGTCAGTCCATCCTGCGCAATCTGTTCCAGACCTGAACCCGACTCTTCCTGCTTCATGCGGGACCCAGACCGCCCCCTTTTTCCTTACAGCACCGCAGTTGTGTTGTGCCCATTGGCACCTTGTTCGTCCGCTGTTGGT
This sequence comes from Rhinatrema bivittatum, assembly GCF_901001135.1. Taxonomy (NCBI): domain Eukaryota; kingdom Metazoa; phylum Chordata; class Amphibia; order Gymnophiona; family Rhinatrematidae; genus Rhinatrema; species Rhinatrema bivittatum. Next base: position 530,779,200 of record NC_042617.1, read on the forward strand.
CTCTCCAGTGGAGTGGGGCAATTTGGAGATTTGTATTCACCCACATGTGAAGATTACCATCCAGCTTGTCCTAGGAGAAAGCGCAGTTGCTTACCTGTAACAGGTGTTCTCCTAGGACAGCAGGATGTTAGTCCTCAGGAATCCCGCCCACCTCCCCATGTAGTTGGGTTCTTCTCCGGTTTGTTGTTTTATTTTTTGCTCATTTTTTTGCTATGTTACAAGACTGAAGGGGGACCTCATGTGGACGCGTGGATAGTAGCAGGCTGGGCATGCTCAGTCTTCCTGTCAAAGCTTCTAGAAAGTTTTCTGTGCCGGGCTCCATCGGATGATGTCACCCAATTGTGAGGATTAACATACTGCTGTCCTAGGAGGACATCTGTTACAGGTAAGCAACTGCGCTTTATGGCGTGACCTGTTTTCCAGGTCCTCCAACTGCTCCTTGCAGGCTTTCAGAGCTGCCTTTGTCATGGCCTGTTCTTCATCCTGCGCATTAGAGACCCTCTGTTCCATGTCGGTAACTCTCTCTGCAACTACAGCAACTGTTGAGGTACCTTGTTCTAGTTTCTCATATATCAGTTTAAATTTGGTATCCAATTCCTGCACCACCCAGCTTCCAGATCTAGTATCGTTACTGCTGCCAGCAAAGTCGAGTTCACAGATGTAGTTTCAGGAGCCGCAACCATCTTAAGTGCAGACAAATGGAGTTTTTCTTTTTAAGCAGTTCAGGTGCTCATAACCACATTAAAAGTGAAAAAAATAACCCCCAAAATGCACAACTTCAGCTGTCTGTCTGGGGTTGAATTTCACCCGATTTGTGGCAAATGCAAGTAGATTGAGCAGGATTGGGCCCAGAGTCAGCAAGTCTACATCTTGCCTCACTCACAGCATCATGTGACCAAGTCGGTATATTTTAAGACATACACGTGAAATTGACATTAGCAATTTTATCAATTACTTCACCAGTTTGCTTAGTCCTTCTCCTGGTTCTTCAGCCTGAATTCCTCACAGTTCACCTAGCCCTTCCACCCGGCCAATGGCACACAATAAATACGTTTAATATCAGTTACGCAAGATAATTAGCAGGTGTCAAATTAAATAAGCCAGTTTAGCAAATCTACATGCATAAGTGACTTTTAAAATAGCAATTCCTGCACACAAATGTTGGCTGGAACACCCCTGGACCACTCCCTTTTTATGTGTGAATATGTGTGTATGAAAGCAAAAATTGGACATATTTTATGTTTATAAAATAGCATGTATGTATATGCTAATTTTTACGTGTAACTCTGAAAATTCATCCCAAAGCCTTTGAATATTGACTGCTAGATTGCTAAAATTTTCATTGGGGAAAATCACCTAGATCTTCTGTATTCTGGTTCCTCTATGACTACCAGGAACAAATGCCCTGGAGTTCCTTACCAAAAATTTGGCAACCTTGTATGGCAAACAATGAAAGGAGTTATTGGTTGCACGAATACTGGAACTCAGACCTCTACTGCCGTGCAGGGGAAGAGAGCCTTGGAGACCATAGAAGTATGCACACTGGCGTGTGGAGCTCCATGACAATCCACAGCAGGTGAAGAAGCCAGAGCTGAAAGGCTGTAATTGGTAGTGGCTACTGGTCTCAGAGCATTATGTTCTGGTGTGGCACAAATTCCTTTTATTTATTGTCAAAGGCAGGAGAAAAATGAGTAAAAAAGGAGGATTAAGGAGATATATAAGAGGGAGGTTATTGGTGGAGAAGTCTGAGTGCTGAGAGTGAAGGGTTGGGGCAAGGAGGCTTTATTCCTTCTATTTATGGGTGGTTCTTCATAATTTTCCCTATGCCACTAATCTCATCTCAAACATTTTCACAAAAATAACTATCTGAGTTCCTCCTATCACAGGCCATACACCTGTGCCCTCAGCAAAGAATAGAGAACTAACGAGCAGGAGGAAAAAAAGCTGGTGTATTGGCATTTATAATGTTGATTTAAAAAAATGTCCTAATATCTGCTCTCCATTGATAAGAAAAGAATCTCTAGATCATTGTAGTCAATACAGCATAACTGATGCCTGCTTCAGAAACCAATTCCTCTCCTTTATCTAGTGATGGTGCTTAGAGGTTGGGACCAATTGTGATAAATCTGAGTGGTGGTGCTGAGCTAGAGTGCTCAGAGTCTGCTGAGACTGAGATCTTGTAGATACTGTAAGTACAGTTAGGGAAAAACTGTATATAGGAATTCATAGAAGAAAACAAACTGTGTATGTATTAAAATATGATTACAATATACAGTATAATGCCCAGTTCGGTCTGCAATCCATATACATATTTGAATCACAAATGGAGAATTAGATTTTAAAAAAATCACAAATCACTAGTTTTACAGATCCTGAATCTTGAATTTTGGACAAGACTATGTCTTTGCTAAATGGCTTCTCTCTTCAGATTCTATCTCAGTCTCCTTTACTTGTACTTTAATATGCAATAACCACAGTACACTGATGTGCCTCACCTAATATATTGTAATCTCTTTTTACATAGATGTACAGATGACCTGCTCTGTCTTGACTTTACTTTAAAAGGGATGATTGTGGCACTGATGACTTGGTTTATTAGATTTTTTTTTGCATTTTCTCTTCCTTTTACAGAACTGACTCAAGAGGTGTGAACCTAAATCGGCAGTACCTAAATCCAGATTTTGAACTTCACCCGGCGATTTATGGAGCTAAAGCAGTGCTGCTGTACCATCATGTTCACAGCCGTTTACGACCAGAATCCCCAGACTGGCGAACCTTTGTCTCTCCATTGGGCTCTAATGTAATGATAAGCACAAAAAACACTAATAACTCCGCTGAAAACTGCTCCTTTGCCTACAAAGCCTCACTGTCTGAGCTGGAGAAAACCAACAACCTCATCAATTCTGCAAACAGCGAGGGCGATTTCATCACTTCATCTGAGGCCTTCCAGCAGTTAGAAGAAGCACCAATGCTGGCTGATGATGCAAATGAACAGTCTGTGCCTGATGCCTTTATCAATGATAAAGTGATGTGGATTGCGGATCCTGAACAACAGGTCAATAAGGAGGCACAGAATGAAAACCAAGAGGAGAGGCCACTGTCTACTGATCCCACTGAAACTGTCATGCCACGGGAAAGTGGCATTGCATACTATGTGGACTTGCACGGGCATGCGTCTAAGCGTGGTTGCTTCATGTATGGGAATAACTGCAGTGAGGAGAGTGATCAGGTGACGACAGAAATCTTCTCTCTTCCCCATGTGAAAGAAAGACAACTAGTAAAGTCTTATATAACAACATTTCTACTTTGCTTTTGTTTGATTTATTGATTTGGCCTGACTTGTCTTTTATATATCTAGATAGCCTACCCTCACCATTCTTATTTCCACTGATGATATTGTATCCAGTTCTGGAGGTTGGACCTTTAAAAAGATTTAAACAGTAGAGGCAGTTCATAGAAGGGTTAACTAAAATGTTGCAGAGCCTGGCTCATATGCCATGTGAAATGAGGGTCTAAATGAGTATATCCTAGAGGAGAGGAAGGTGAGGGGGAATATGATAGAGACATTCAAGTCCCTCAGAGGTATTAATTTATAAGAAGCAAAAGACATTCTAGAATAAGGTGTTGTAATACACGGCTCCGTGCAGTTAGTCTGAGGAACAACATACACATTTTCCCCCCCAAAAAACTGTCAGATGCATGGAAAAACCTCTCAAGGGATGAGATGCGGGGGGGGGGGAGGAACATGTAAATTTAAAAATGCAGAGTTAGGCACAAGCGTCCTTAGTACATGAAAGTGAAGATAAAGTTGGAGGTTGGCTATGCTCCCTAATATTGTAGCAGGAAGGCAAAATGAGCAGACTAAATGAGACTTTCAGTTGTTATCTACTGTCATGTTCTCACTTTCTAAAAGAATAACAAAATTGGCCCTCCATTGAAATAAATGGGGATCTGTGGCTATTCACTACAGTAGAGGAAAGATTTACCAGGGTAGATCCACAAAAGTATACTGGCACAGAGTGTTTCATGTAGAGAGAATAGGACCCATGAAATTAGTCAGATAGGTTAGATGATACAAATTTGTTAGGTAGCCAGACCAGGGTTAGGAATCCTGAATTTCCTTATTTCTGGTTTGGTTGAAATGCAAATAAATTGGACAAAACTGAACTGGCTATGAATTGTAGCTATCCATGTTCTGTTATCACAGTAATGTCAGTCCTCAGATTAATTTCTTTGTTACCTTCTTCCCCTCAGATTGAGAACCAGCTTTATCCCAAACTCATCTCTCTAAACTCAGCTCACTTTGATTTCATGGGCTGCAATTTCTCAGAGAAAAACATGTATGCCAAAGATAAGAGAGATGGGCAGTCGAAAGAAGGCAGTGGGCGAGTGGCTATTCACAAAGCTACGGGCATCATTCACAGGTTGGTACACAGGATCATCTCCGAAGTGATTTGTTTGTTTTATTTGATCTAATCTATTTTAGACCGGATGGTATACACCCCAGAGTTCTGAAGGAACTAAGAAAATGAAATTTCAGACTTATTAGTAAAAATTTGTAACCTGTCATTAAAATCATCCATTGTACCTGAAGACTGGAGGATAGCTAATGTAACCCCCATATTTAAAAAAAAGGGCTCCAGGGGCGATTTGGGAAACTACAGACCGGTTAGCCTGACTTCAGTGCCAGGAAAAATAGTGGAAAGTATTCTAAACATCAAAATCACAGAACATATAGAAAGACATGGTTTAATGGAACAAAGTCAGCATGGCTTTACCCAAGGCAAGTCTTGCCTCACAAATCTGCTTCACTTTTTTGAAGGAGTTAATAAACATGTGGATAAAGGTGAACCTGTAGATGTAGTGTACTTGGATTTTCAGAAGGCATTTGACAAAGTCCCTCATGAGAGGCTTCTAGGAAAAATAAAAAGTCATGGGATAGGTGGCGATGTCCTTTCGTGGATTACAAACTGGGTAAAAGACAGGAAACAGAGAGTAGTATTAAATGGACAATTTTCTCAGTGGAAGGGAGTGGGCAGTGTAGTGCCTCAGGGATCTGTATTGGGACCCTTACTTTTCAATATATTTATAAATGATCTGGAAAGAAATACGACGAGTGAGATAATCAAATTTGCAGATGACACAAAATTGTTCAGAGTAGTTAAATCACAAGCAGATTGTGATAAATTGCAGGAAGACCTTGTGAGGCTGGAAAATTGGGCATCAAAATGGCAGATGAAATTTAATGTGGATAAGTGCAAGGTGATGCATATAGGGAAAAATAACCCATGCTATAGTTACACAATGGTAGGTTCCATATTAGGTGCTACTACCCAAGAAAGAGATCTAGGCGTCATAGTGGATAGCACATTGAAATTGTCGTTTCAGTGTGCTGCGGCAGTCAAAGAAGCAAACAGAATGTTGGGAATTATTAGAAAGGGAATGGTGAATAAAACGGAAAATGTCATAATGCCTCTGTATCCGTTCCATGGTGAGACCCCACCTTGAATACTGTGTACAATTCTGGTCGCTGCATCTCAAAGAAGATATAATTGCGATGGAGAAGGTTCAGAGAAGGGCGACCAAAATGATAAAGGGAATGGAACAGCTCCCCTATGAGGAAAGACTAAAGAGCTTAGGACTTTTCAGCTTGGAGAAGAGTTGGCTGAGGGGGGATATGATAGAGGTGTTTAAAATCATGAGAGGTCTAGAATGAGTAGATGTGAATCGGTTATTTACTCTTTTGGATAATAGAAAGACTAGGGGGCACTCCATGAAGTTAGCGTGTGGCACATTTAAAACTAATCGGAGAAAGTTCTTTTTCACTCAACGCACAATTATACTCTGGAATTTGTTGCCAGAAGATGTGGTTAGTGCAGTTAGTATAGCTGTGTTTAAAAAAGGATTGGATAAGTTCTTGGAGGAGAAGTCCATTACCTGCTATTAATTAAGTTGACTTTGATAATAACCACCGCTATTACTAGAAACGGTAACATGGAATAGACTTATTTTTTGGGTACTTGCCAGGTTCTTATGGCCTGGATTGGCCATTGTTGGAAACAGGATGCTGGGCTTGATGGACCCTTGGTCTGACCCAGTATGGCATGTTCTTATGTAAGTTTCATTCTATTTTTTTCCCTTGACAGCAGCATATCCACATAGGTTTCTCCTTCCTTATTGAATAGTTATAAATTCTCTTTATTTAATTCCTTGCAGCTCATCTATTGTTCTGTAGACCTTGTAAAATTGTTCACAATAGTGTGGACAATAAGTAGTGTGCTACCTAGTAAGCCACCTCTTTGGGATCCAGCTATTCCCCTCATCTTTCCCTGCTGCAAATTCTTTGTCTCTGTGTATTATACGTTGGTGTCATTTCTCCAAGGACAAGCAGGATGGTAGTCCTCACACATGGGTGACATCATCAGATGGAGCCTGATGTGGAAAACTTATGTCAAAGTTTCTAGAAACATTGACTAGGCACACTGAGCATGCTCAGCATATTCTTTACCACGCGTCCACGGGGTCCTTCTTCAGTCTCTTCTTTCTGTTGAGCTGTGAGCTTTGCAGTTGATTGAGCTCTTAAAACTTTTGACTTTTTGGCCTAGTATAAAACTTATTTTTCGCATTTATGCAATTTTTTTCTCTCTGTTCCGTCGCCGTGTCCCTCTTGGTTCCTTCCTGTAGTATCCCCAGCAGTGTCTTCAGGTTGTTACGCCTGTCGGCCACAGACAGCTACAACCTCTCATGCTCATCTCTTTTTTTTCCCTGCTCCATCAAGTCTGTGAAGAATGGTGGTCTCTGTCAATGCCCGCCGACCTCTCCGGCGTTCCCGGGACAGTGTGGGCTCTGCTGACCACCATCTTGGACCCAGAATTACCTAGGCGTACGCAAGGGTCTCTTTTGAACACGTGATGGCGGGAACCTCGGGGGCGTCCCCTCCCAATGACGTCAACCCCCTAGCGTATTTAATCTAATTGGCCCTTGCCTTCTTTGAGTTAGCAAGGAGTTCCGTCTTGCTGAATCCTCCTCATTCAAGGACTTCCTGTTCCTGACTTGGTCTTGGCATCTAAACACTCTGAGTACCCGCTCCTCGGGGGCTCCCTTGTGTTCCCGGTTATCTGCTCCTCGGAGGGTCTACCTGCCTGATTGCTACTATCCCTGCTTCTCAGGTGTCTCTCTCTCTCTCCAGGAACCATCTATTGTGAGTACCTCTACTGACTTCTACTTATGAACTGTTTTGTGGATTCCACGCGGTGTACCCCGAACCTTGGGCCACTACCGCCTTTCTTCAGTAGAAGCCACTTAGCTTTCCTGCACTGCAGAATATCTACACACCAACTACAGGAGCCACTTCCGGGTTCCGGCATCTCTACCACTTCTTCAACATCTATTGTACAGACATCCTCGGCATACCCCGCTTTGCGGGCCACTACCGGATCTGTATTCCTGAGGTGCCTACACTTGTCAGAGGGGATCCCCGGTATACCCTGATTCACGGGCCACCTCCAGATCTTCTCATCTGTGGCCTCACTCTGGGTATTCCCGATTGCTCAGGACTGTACTACTACATCTCCAATTCTGTGGACATTACTTTTTCCTTTCTTCATAATAAAGTCTCTACTTCTAGCTGTGTCCCATGCCACTGAGACTGTGCCTGCTGACGGTGAGGCTCACAGGGCTCCTCCCTGTGGGTGGAGACACCTCTCCTCAGCCCAGGGTTCACATTTTTACATAAAATTAACACAGGTAAGTTTACTTTCACAGTCAATTCACCAGTGGTGGTGGTGCCTCGGTGCCCGTTGTTCATCAACTCATAGCCACATCTAGTTTTTGCCGATGCCCCCAGTGCCTGCGGACCATGTTGATCACCAATCCTCATGAAGTCTGCATCCTCCTCCTGGAGGGCATCGTATGACGTCCGGGGTTACCGCTTGTGCAACAAGATGACCCCGAAGGGACGTCAGCTTCAACTTGACAAAATGGAGCACCTCTTTGGGTCGAAGAAGTCTGACCCATCGACGTCTGCATCAGCGGCATTGACATGTAAGGACCTTAGAACCGCATCGATGGACACCTCGCCATCGACCTTGGTAGGACTGTTGGTCTTTGACCTTGGGAAGACCAAGGAGCATCGGTACCAGTCCTCGTCGATGCACCGTCCTGGGCACGGGGATGTACCGGCTTTTGCTGTGATGCCCCCAAAGCGATCCTATGGCAAGGAGTGCCAGTCCTCCATCGATGCCTGGGGTCTGCTACAGTCTCCACTGGTCATGACACCAATTGATCCCATTCAAGAGTCCAAGGAAAATCTGGTCACCCCTCCTTCTTCCCAGTCGGTGTTGGCATTGGCAGCGTTTGAGGAGGAGCTGGAACATCGAGTCCTGATGGCGATGGAGTGGGCACTGCAGGGCCGCGGTCCCAGTGGCACAGATGGAACTGGAGCTGGTACTGCCCATTCTAGTACCACTTCTGGAGAAGCTCAGTGTGCTCATCAGTGCCTTACTAACCCAGTTGGCGTTGGTTCCTGGGCCGGCACTGGTGCCTGGCGGGGAACTGGGGCCTTCTCCTACCAATATGGTGATTGTCGCCAGTCCCGAGGAGGAGGAAGCTCCACCTAGGCTGGCAGAATCGCAGAGGCCTATAGAACCCTGTCCAGTTCCATCGGTGCCTGCAGCTCTGGACATTGGTCGAGCGTCTAGGGCCCCATCCTCTGTGACATACAGTGAGGATGAGGGTCCCTATGATCCCCGGGGATGTTAATCAGATGGAGTCTTCCTCCGAGGACTCGGATGGTTTCCCATCAGACTCTTCTCCTCCAGAGGATCGAAGGAAGTCTCTGCCAGATGACTTAACCTTGATGGCCATCCCATTCCAGCTGTTGATGGAGCAGGATGCCAGGCCCAAGATGCTTGAGATCCTTCAATTTGTGGAGGCTCCTAAGGAGATCTCCTAAGGAGATCCACAAATTGATTGATCCCACCATAGGAAGACTCACCGCAGGTCCTCCACACACCATACTTCTCATCTACTCCAAGAACAACGCTTACCTTCTACGCCCCTAGAAAGGACGCTACTCAAATCAACTGTCTTTAAGCTTAAGTATAACTGTTTATCTATGCTTTAGATTTGTACTTCATAAGCTGATTTTTGTCTGTCTATTTCACTTCCCTCCTACCCTATTTCACCGCCAACCTACTCCTTAACCGCAGCCTGTTGCCTTTAAGATAACCTGCTATCATCATGTGCACCTTCCTTATCCCAACCATTAAACATTATACTAGAGTCCCCCCCCCCTAAAGCCACACTGGTAAGACACAGAAACTTCTTACCCATCATGACCACCCCATTCACGCAACTCATTGGTATCACTACATTCGCAATCCTGCTACTTAATGCACAATCCATCACTAAAAAAACACCCCTAATTCATGACATACTCACTGATGACAAACCCGACATTCTCGCCATCACAGAAACTTGGTTAAAAGAATCTGACACCTTATCAACCAACTTCCTGTGCAAACATACGACATATTCTCAATTCCCCGACCTAAAAAAAAAAAAGGAGGCGGCTTGCTACTAACTGCCAAAAAGGCATTTAAATTTGCTCACAAACCCATCACCCCGCCACACAAACTGGAAATTAGCCTTTTCACAACCTCCAATCTCCAAATATGCCTTGCCTATGCCCCACCTGGCCTTCTTGAAAAAAACCCTTCCATCCTAATTGAATTTATTTCAAAGCACATAAACATCCACCTCCCAGCAATTATACTTGGTGATTTTAACATCCATGTTGATGCTATAAACCTGACTCCCGCCTGTGAAGCAATACTGTCTGCTTTAGATGCTCTAGGCTTTAAACAACTTGTTTCTAACCCCACACACAAAGCAGGCCATACCCTGGACCTTATATTCACCAATTCCCTCATCAATTCCACTTCACCTTTATACACCGCTATCCCATGGTCCGACCACCTTCGTGTTGACATTTCCTGCTTCCATAAGCAACTCATTTACACCCACCCCACACAAAAAAATCATCCAATTCCGACGCAATTGCAAGCAAGAAGACTTAGTCACAGCCCTCACACAAAAGCTCGAAAAACTTGACCTTACAGACGCAGACACTGCCCTCAACTCCTGGTATTCTCTCACTAATAATATTGCTGATGAACTATGTCCCTTGCAATCACGCCTGATAGACCCAGTCAGAAATAAAAAAACAGCCTTGGTACTCCAGTGAACTAAAAGACAGGAAATGCAGCCTAAAAAAATTGGAGAGAAAATGGCAAAAAAAACCCACCCCTACTCTTCATGCCACCTTCAAAACTCACCTACATGCATACAGAGCAGCCATTGATAAAGCAAAAAGAGACTTCTATGCGCTCAAGATTCATCACCTGCAATTCAACCCTCGAGCCCTCTTTGAATTAGTAAATTCTGTAACCAAGTCCAGTCCCAACAACCTCCAGGTCACTGATGATCAGGGCAAATGTGATGACCTCGCCACTTTTTTCAACACAAAGATTAGCAATATAATGGCACAATTCCCTGCCACCCAAGCCTCTTCTGCTTGGCACTCAGTTAGCAATACTGCAAGGCTCCCTGCCCTTGATACCGTATCCACAATGGAAATTGAATCTCTCTTAAAAAAAATGAGACCTTGCACACACCCATCAGACACCATACCGACTAAAACCCTCCTTGCAATCCCTAGCATCATCACCAAACCCATTGCAAATATTATTAACCACTCCATCTCTCTTGGCTCCGTACCCCAGATACTTAAACATGCCATTATTAAACCTATTTTAAAAAAACCTTCGCTAAACCCCTCTGACCTTACCAACTATCGCCCGATCTCTAATCTGCCATTTATTACTAAAATCCTGGAAAAAGCAATTAATCGTCAGTTATCTGATTACCTAATCGAACATGACATTCTCTCACATTCGCAATATGGATTCCGACGACACCATAGTACAGAAACCCTACTTATTACCATGACTGACTACATGCTCAAAAGCCTTGACTCAGGCATTTCCCATATCCTGATCCTCCTGGACATTTCTGCCGCTTTTGACACTGTCAATCATAATATAATGATCCAACGCCTTACAGATATTGGCATTACAGGTACTGCTATTCAATGGTTCCAATCCTACCTGCAAGACAGGCACTACAGTGTTCAAATTGGCAACTGCTCCTCCAAAACCATTCCATTACCACATGGTGTCCCCCAAGGATCTTCCCTTTCTTCCACCCTGTTTAACATATATCTCCTCCCTCTTTGCAAGCTTTTAACCAAGCTTGGTCTCCCGCACTTCATCTACGCTGATGATGTGCAACTTCTCATACCTGTTAAAGACTCTCTTCAAAAAGCCATTGAAACCTTAACTCCACTTTAGCTACTATCAATGCTCTCCTGACAAACAACTTCTTGGCACTCAACACGGCCCAAACTGAGCTACTATACATTTCTCTGCAAAGCATTCTCCCTCCTCTACTACCAGGAGCAAACCCCAACTCCACCGTTGCTTTCAGCCAACAGGTTCGCAGTCTTGGCATCACTATTGACGGCCACCTCTCATTTAAAAACACATCAACAACACTCTCAAATCCGGTTACTTCAAACTACACGCTCTCAAAAAAATCAAACCCCTTCTGCACCTCAATGATTTTCGCACCATACTACAAGCTTTCATTCTTTCCAAAATAGATTATTGCAACGCTATACTGCTAGGTTTACCCAAAAGTACGTTGCTGCCGTTACAGCTTCTACAAAATGCTGCTGCACGCATTCTCACTAGCACACATAAAAGCGACCATATCACCCCTATTCTTAAAAACTTACATTGGTTACCTGTTGCCGAAAGAATATCTTATAAAACCCTCACACTGATCCATAAAGCCCTACACAACCAAGAAATGCATTGGTTATCTGACCACTTCATCTTTCACAAATCAAACAGACCTATTAGGCAACAGCACAGGGCTACTCTTGTCATACCATCACCTAAGCAATCCAAGCTTGCTTCCACCAAAGCACGAGCACTTTCATTAGCTGGGCCCGTCCTTTGGAACAAACTCCCTCCCTTCCTGCGGCAGGACCCTGCCCAAAAAAATTTAAACATAACCTAAAAACTTGCCTCTTCAAGCAAGCTTTCGCTTAACATCCTACCCTGACACTTTACTACTTGTAATTGAATTCCTTAATATTATTATTATTATATTTTTATTACTATACCCCCCAGTTTCCTGTAAATAGATACTCCCTTCCTTTCCCTGTTATATATGTGTTTGATCATTTTTTACTTATTCCCCTTCATAAGTTAAGTTCTAATGCTGTCTTGTTATGATCTGTTCTGTTCCTTGTTACAATTGGTTCCAATTTCTATGTAAAGTTCGGTTAGCTATAATTTTGTTTTAATGTAAACCGATGAGATGTTCCCAACGTTCATCGGTATATAAATCTTCTAAATAAAAACAAATAAATAAAATCGTGGCAGTCCTGGTACATGAGATCCTTTTGGATTTGCTGCTGAGGATTTGGGAACACACCCTCACAGTGTCTTCTGTCAATAAGAAGGCGGATGGGGTTTACCTGGTTAAGAATGCTGTTGGATTTGATAAGCATCAGCTGCCCTACCAGTCGGTGGTGGTTGAATCTGCTCTCAAGAGGTCCAAGAGCTCTCAGACCCACCCCTCGGCACCCCTGGAGAAGGACCCCAGAGCAATGGACGCTCTTGGGAGGAAGGTGTTCCAAGGCTCCATGCTTATTGCCCATATCGCTGCCTACCAACTGTACATGAGCCAATATTCGCGGGACATTTGGAAGCAGGTGCAGGAGGTGGCTGAGCAGCTGCCTCAACAGCATCAAGACACCTCATGTCGCTGGTGCACAAGGTCTGGAGTACAGGAAACAGAGGTCCGTGCTACCTATGATGGTTTTGAGATGGCATTGAGGCTCTCTGCAGCGGGAATTGGTGCTCACAGAATGGTATGGCTGCGGGTCTCGAATTTCCGAACAGAGGTACAGGAACAACTCACTGATGTGCTATATATGGGAGAGAATCTCTTCGGCGATAGGGTGAGGGATGCTATGGCCCAACTTCGGGACCACCATGAGACCCTCCAGCCACTCTCTGCCAGCACTCCAGACCCGTCCTCCTCATCCAGGAGGCCATTGAGGCAGGGGCCAAGGAAGTCCTTATTTCGCCAAAGAAAGTACTATCCTCTGCCTCCGTGATCCCGTCCTCAACATCAGAGCTTTCACTGCAGTCCCAGGCAGCAGAGAGCTCCCAAGCCCCAGATAGCTCCTCACTCAAACCCGGAGATGGGATTTTGACTGAGCTGCAGGGAGTATCAGCCAGTCACCTATACCCGGGATGATGAACCCTCTGGTTGGGGATAGACTGCAGTTCTTCAAGAAACAGTGACCCAGTCTAACCTTGGACCAGTGGGTTCTGTCCATTGTCTGTCAGGGGTACCAATTAAATCTATGGGGTGTCCCACCAAATTACCCTCCATGCCTGTATTGGGAGCCAGTAGTGCTTCAGGAAGTACTGCTAGCAGAGTTCTCCTCCCTCTTAATTGCCAGAGTGGTCAAGCCCATTCCACCACGGCAAAGAGGGCGGGAATTTTACTCCAGGTACTTCCTGATTCCAAAGAGAACAGGAGGACTCTGTCCCATCCTAGACCTGAGGACCTTGAACAAATTTCTAAAAAGAGAAAAGTTCAAGATGGTTTCCCCGAGCAACCTGATTCTCCTTTTGCGAAAAGGGGACTGGCTATGTTCCCTCGACCTACAGGACGCATACACCCACATCGAGATCTTCTATGTTCACAGGACGTATTTCCGGTTGAAGTGGGGAAATAGCACTTCCAGTATGGGTTGTTGCTTTTTGGATACGCGTCTGCCCCACGCGTTTTCACAAAATGTCTGGCTGTGGTGGTGGTACACATCCGCAGACTGGGCATGTATGTTTTTCCCTATCTGGATGATTGGCTGGTCAAGAGCCCATCTCAGGCAGGGGCAGCCAGGTCCATGCGTTTGACCATTCGGGTGTTGAAGTCACTAGGGTTCGTTCTCAACTACCCAAACTTCCATCAGTCCGTCATCTCAATTGGACTTCCCCAGAGCCCTGCTAGACATGGCTCAGGTCAAGGCCTTTCTGCCACGCCAGAGGGTTATTTATTTATTTATTTATTTATTTTTAGGTTTTTATATACCGGAAGTTCCTGTATACAATACATATCACTCCGGTTCACAATTAACAGAGAAAACTATCGCCGGGAAGGCGGTTTACATGGAACATACATGGAACATGGAACATATCGAATAAACTATAATAAAGTACAATCTAATTTAAAACAACTGAAATAAACTTAGGAAATAACTTGGTACATGTAACTGAAGCAAGATGAACATTACATTGCTGGGGGTTGTCACAGTACTAGCCATTGTGGCAGAAGTTCAAGAGAGGCATCAGGTATCAGCTTTGCACATGTTGAGGTTGTTGGGCCACATGGTCATGACCATACATGTTACTCCCTTGGCACAATTACACATGCGCAGAGCCCAATGAACCCTGGGGTCACAGTGGTGGCAAGCCACACAGAGCTTCCAAGATTGCATCCAAGTCATCATGTCCCTCTGGGACTCTTTGTCCTGATGGTGGGTACTTTCCAGTTTGGAACATGGAATTTCCTTTCGGAGTCTACCCACTGAAATTGTATTAACCACGGATGCATCTACCCTGGGGTGGGGAGCTCATGTGGATGGGCTTGGCACCCAGAACCTATGATCCCACTCAGGAATGTTCATGTCAGATCAACTTCCTGGAGCTCCAGTTGATCAGGTATGTGCAATGGGCTTTCAGAGATTGGCACCCAACAAAGTCGCCCTGATCCAGACTGACAACCAAGTAGCAATGTGGTATGTCAACTTGCAGGGAGGCATCTCCTGTGTCAGGAAGTAGCTCAGATCTGGTCGTGGGCCCTGTCCCACAGGATGGTGCTGAGGACCGTGTACCTGGCCAGGACAGAGAACATTATAGCGGACAGGCTGAGTCGAGCATTCAGACTCCACGAGTGGTCCCTGGACCAAGAGGTAGCAAATTGGATATTCCGTCTCTGGGGGAGCCTGGATGTAGATCTGTTCGTGCCCCTCTGCAACAGGAAGGCACCTCATTTCTGTTCCTTGGACAGGAAAGATGGCAAACCAGCCTCAGATGTCATTACCGTCCATTGGGGCACAGGACTTCTGTATGTGTATCCTCCAATTCCCTTAGTGGTGAAGATTCTCTTGAAGCTTTGTGTGGACAGAGGGACTATGATTCTCATAGCCCCTCATTGGCCGAGACAGGTCTGGTTTCCACTCTTTCGGGAGTTGTCCATCCAGAGACCGAACAGTCTGGGGACTTTCCCAGACCTTATCATGCAGGAACAGGCAAGCTACGGCATCTCAACCTCCAGGCCCTGTCACTCACAGCCTGGATGTTGAGAGGTTAATTCTGCAGCCACTCAATCTTTTGGAAGATGTGTCTTGGGTCCTGGTGGCTTCTAGAAAGCCTTCCACTAGAAAGTCCTATGGACTGAAGTGGAGGAGGCTTTCCATGTGTGAGCAGAAGGCCCTAGAACTGTTCTCCTGCCCCACACAAAAATTGCTTGATTACCTTCTATTGGAAGCTGGCTTAAAGATCATTATTTATTTATTTATTTATTTATTTAGCGTTTTTCTATACCGGCATTCATGATTAGAAACCACATCATGCCGGTTTACATAAAACAAGGGGTGAGAACAAGAAACGAAAAACAAGTGCAAGGAGAACAAAAGTTACATTACAACAGGGTCTTAAAACTGGGAAGAGAAATTAGAATAAGAGAGCCGAACGGTAGGGATTAAAATATTTACATTATTTACATTATGATATGAAATCTATTGTATAGATTCACATTAGGGATGTGAATCGTTTTTTGACGATTTAAAATATCGTCCGATATATTTTAAATCGTCAAAAATTGTTAGAGCCGCGATACAATAACAATTCCCCCGATTTATCGTCAAAAAATCATAAATCGGGGGAAGGGGGAGGGGAAGGGGGAGGGCGGGAAAACCGGCACACTAAAACAACCCTAAAACCCACCCCGACCCTTTAAAATAAATCCCCCACCCTCCCGAACCCCCCCCAAAATGCCTTAAATTACCTGGGGTCCAGAGGAAGGGTCCCGGTGTGATCTTTTGCTCTCGGACCTCCGTGCGTTGTAGAAATGGCGCCGGTGCTACGATCTCCTACCGCGAATCGTTTTTCCGTACGGAAAATGTTGCCGTACGGCCCGCGCCATTTTGCGCAAAATGGCGCCGGCCGTACGGCAACACGATTCGACTGCAGGAGGTCATTCCGGACCCCCGCTGGACTTTTGGCAAGTCTTGTGGGGGTCAGGAGGCCCCCCCAAGCTGGCCAAAAGTCCCTGGGGGTCCAGCGGGGGTCTGGAACGACCTCCTGCAGTCGAATTGTTTTTCCGTATGGAAAAACGATTCGCGGTAGGAGATCGTTCCGGACCCTCGCTGGACTTTTGGCAAGTCTTGTGGGGGTCAGGAGGCCCCCCCAAGCTGGCCAAAAGTCCCTGGGGGTCCAGCGGGGGTCCGGGAGCGATCTCCTACGCTCCTGACGTCGGGGGACAAAAAAACAAAATGGCGCCGGCGCTACCTTTGACCTGTCATATGACAGGTCAAAGGTAGCGCCGGCACCATTTCTACAACGCACGGAGGTCCGAGAGTAAAAGATCACACCGGGACCCTTCCTCTGGACCCCAGGTAATTTAAGGCATTTTGGGGGGGTTCGGGAGGGTGGGGAATCTATTTTAAAGGGTCGGGGTGGGTTTTAGGGTTGTTTTAGTGTGCCGGTTTTCCCGCCCTCCCCCTTCCCCTCCCCCCCCACTGGACCCCAGGTAATTTAAGGCATTTTGGGGGGGTTCGGGAGGGTGGGGGATTTATTTTAAAGGGTCAGGGTGGGTTTTAGGGATGTTTTAGTGTGCCGGTTTTCGATTTACATGATTTACACGATATTTAAAAAACCCAAACTGCGACGATCTGATTCCCTCCCCCTCCCAGCCGAAATCGATCGTTAAGACGATCGATCACACGATTCACATCTCTAAAGACCATCTCCATTAGGGTCCATCTTAGTGCGATTGGCACTTACCATCATGGTGTAGATGGTACGGTCATCTCTGTACAACCTACAGTTGTACGTTTTATATGGGGTCTGCTTCAGTTGAGGCCTCCCCTAAGGCCTCTCGCTGGGTCTTGGGACCTCAACATGGTATTAGCTCAGCTGATGAAAGCTCCTTTTGAGCCACTGCGCACCAGTGACTTGAAGTACCTGACCTGGAAGGTCATATTTTTGTGGCGGTCACTTCAGCGCGCAGGGATAGCGAGCTCCAGGCCTTAGTGACTTATCCACCTTATATAAAATTCTATCATGATAGGGTTGTCTTGCGTATGCACACTAAGTTCCTGTCTAAGATGGTGACAGATTTCCATCTTCACTAGTCAATCGTCCTGCCAATATTCTTTCCCAGGCTCCATTTGTACTAAAGCAAACGAGCACTGCACAGTTTGGACCACAAGCGAGCCTTAGCCTTCTATCTGGAGCAGACAGAAGCCCATAGACAGTCCACCCCACTTTTTGTTTCTTTTGATAAGAATAAATTGAGCGTTGCTGTTGCCAAACAGACACTATATAATTGGATAGTAGATTGCATCTCCTTCTGTTATGCCCAGGCTGGACTGCATCTTGAGGGACATATCAAAGCTCATTCTATCAGAGCCATGGCAGCGCTGGTGGCCCACTTGTGAAGAATTCCCGTGGAGGAGATCTGCAAGGCTGCAACTTGGAGTTCTCTTCACACATTCATATTCCATTATTGTCTGGATAGGGATTTCTGACACAACAGTAGGTTTGGCCAGTCTGTACTCAGGAACCTGTTTGAGGTGTAGAACCCAACTCTCTCAAATTAAGGTCCATTGTTTGGGTTCAGGCTGTCTCCCCTTCTGTTACCAACAGCACCGGTGTTATTGTACCTGTTGGCACCTGGTTAGGTGTCTGTTGGTCCGCTTTTGTGTTGGGGAGTAGCCTGTAGCTAGGGATTTACCCATGTGTGAAGACTACCGTTTTGCTTGTCCTTTGAGAAAGCAGAGTTGCTTACCTGTAATATGTGTTCTCCAAGGACAGCAGGATGTTAGTTCTTAGAAACCTGCCCACTACCCTCAGAGTTGGGTTTCTCCTATTTTTATTTTTCATTGCAATTCTATGTTATGAGACTGAAGAGGGACCCCATTTAATGCATGGTATAGGGCATGCTGAGCTTGCTCAATGTGCCTAGTCAAAGTTTTCTGCTTTGGGCTACATCTGATGATGTCACCCATGTGAAAGGACTAAAATCCTGCTGTCCTTGGAGACCACCTGTTACAGATAAGCAACTCTGCTATCTCTCATAAGTTTAGTTTTCATTAGCAAGTAACCTTAATTTTGAAGTTTTTCTGAATATGATAAATGCTGTAACCCTTTTTTTAAGCCTACTTGCTCTTCAAACACCCTCTAATTTTCAGATGATTCCTATAATAAGATGGCTACACCAATCTCCTGTATTCCCAAGCTCTTAACAAGACTTTATACAGAGGTGGTATGAAGCATCATTGGAGTATGTGCCAGTATCTTATTGCCCTTGTACAATTGCATGTACACAACCATAGCATAGGTTTGTGAATACTGTGGCAGTAGGATAGCCATGTGCTGGTGCAGCATGTGAAGCAGTGATACCAATATACCTTTTTACAAGGAGGCTATCACACAACTTGAAATTTCTTACTATTCATACAGCAGCACTTAGAGAATTCTCATATCTTTTCCAGTTTTCAAATTTTTTGATGGATCTGCATCACATGATTCATGTAGGCTTTAGCCTGGGAAGCCTGGGTTATGATGTTCATATCATGCTGATAGCACCACACAGAGCACAACTGGAAAAATAAGAACCATGAAGCAAGTCAGCTAAGATTCCAGTTATAAATAGCGGTTCCCTGTACGTACCGGATCAGTCCAGACTCCTGGGTTTTGCCTCCGCACCAGCAGATGGAGACAGAGCCAAACTTGTCAGGCTCCCTATATATACCAGGGTGCCACCCACAGCCTGTCAGTATAACTCTGTCTCCATCAGATGGTCGGATGCCTAACCCACAGTCTTGCCTGATTCAATTGGGTGTTAGTCTATAGGAGTAAGGGGGCTAATTAGGTTTTGTTTATTCCCCTCTCCTTGCAGTAAAGTTAAAAAAAAAAAAAAAAAAAAAAGAAGATATTTTGTTTTTTGTAGCAGGTTCTCCAGAGGATCGGGCCTGAGCCTCCCAGGGGGATGCTAGGTCCTGAGGGGGCCATCCCCCTTGGTAGTAGGCTGCTGTGGTTTTGGGTCGAGGACCCTACAGGTGAGAACCGGCCCAGCCGGGGTGATACCGGGGAGCCCGGCTCACTCACCCCAACCAGGCCGCTTCAGCACCCGCCGGGGGACAGCGTCGTTTAAAAAAAAAAAAAAAAGTGAGGTACGTTTTTCTCACGGTGGCGGCCCGGCGGCGCGGTTTGCATTTTTTTTTTTTTGTTTTCTCTGCTCCTTCCTCCCTGATCGTCGCGTCTTGCCCCGCGGATCGAGTTTCTGAATTTTTTAGTTTTCTTCAGCCGGCGGCGCGGCCCGGCATGCCACGTGGCTGGCCTGTGCGGCCTGCTGGTCGGCGCGCGCGGCTCTCAAGGGATGGGCTGGGTTCAGCCCGCATTCCCAGCGATGAAGGGACTTCGGGGGGCACGCGGGGGGTGGTGAGTAGGCGGATCGCGATGCTGGTCTCGCTTGGGGCCCCTCCTGCGGCGTTTCCGATGCGGCTGCAGACAAGTGCAGCAAGAGATGCCATTTTAGCGCCGGTCCTGCTGGTTGTCCTGAGTGCTTCGCTGCCCCCCCACAGGGGGCAGGAAATTGCCGCCCTCCTTCTCTCCACAGCGCCCAGCTCCGTGAACAGTTTCTCCCGCGGGCCCTACGAGGGAGGGAGCAGGGGGCATCACAGGATCCGAGTCGGATGTCTCCTGCTCCTCTCC
Source organism: Rhinatrema bivittatum (assembly GCF_901001135.1). NCBI lineage: Eukaryota > Metazoa > Chordata > Amphibia > Gymnophiona > Rhinatrematidae > Rhinatrema > Rhinatrema bivittatum. The sequence goes on from NC_042617.1 coordinate 530,799,344, forward strand.
CCTCGGAGTTTATTTTGGCCATGCGTAGGGCCTTCGGGGCCCGTAGGTCTTGCAGGCGTTCAACAGTGTCTCAGGAGAGTCCTGAAGGGGCTCGCCCTGCTGGGATGGGACGCCCACGACGGGGGGCCACTACAGGACCTTTGCGGGTAAAGCGGGCTCTGAGGGCCCTCCTGCCACAGGATGCCTCAGATTTCTCGGAGGACACGTCGAACTAGGAGGATTTGGAGGGTCTGTCCCCACCCCCGAGGGGGGCAGAGGGAGACGGAGCCACGCCGCCAGGGACTAAGAGGCAGAGCCAGACTTCGGAGGGCGATGATCCCAGGGTCATCCGTCTCTTCCGCAGGGACGAACTGGGACCCCTCTTACCAGCCGTCCTGGAGGAGTTAGGGACCGCTACTCCTCCAGAGGAGTCTAGGCTCGGTTCCATGGCTACGGTGTTGCTGGGGCGGAGCGGGCCCCAATGACCTGTCCCTTCCATGTTTCAGCTACGGATTTGCTGTTTCAGGAATGGGACACACCGGATTTGGGATTAAGGTTCTCGAAGGCCTCCGGACAGGCTTTGCCCCTGCCGGAGGATGCCTTGGAAGTCCTGTGAGTTCCCAAGATGGACGCAGCTGTGTCAGCAGTCACGAAGTGCACTTCCATACCGGTTTCGGGTACCACGGCTCTGAAGGATCTCCAGGATCGGAAGTTGGGGATCCAGTTGAAGAAGAGCTTCCAAGTCTCGGCTCTAGGGGCCCGGGCAGCAATTTGCAGTAATTTCGCACTCAGCCAGTCTACGCTGGGTCCCACGACTTCTGGCCAATGAGGGCCTGTCGGAAGAGGAGGCTTGCCAGGCCGGACGCCTAGAGGCAGCAGTGGTCTACAGTGCGGACGCCCTGTATGATCTTTTGCGGACTTCTGCACGCTCCCTGATCTCTGCCGGCTCTGTAAGGTGGCTGCTGTGGTTGCGGAACTGTTCGTCGGACGGTGCAGCCGAGTCCAAGCTGGGTTCCTTGTCATTCAAGGGGAAGCTGCTGTTCGGGAAGGAGTTGGATGGTTTGCTTCAGCGCCTGGGGGAGAATAAAGGCTATCGTCTTCTGGTGGATAGTACACGCCCCAGGTCATCCTTTGCCTCCAAGCCTCGTTTCAGGGGTAATCGGAGGGCTCGCGCCCAGGTGCTCCTTTCCCTTCCTCCAACTTTAGTTCAGGGGGGACGGACGTCAGAAGACTCGGTCCTTTCGGGGCAGGCGTTTTGGCAGGCCTGGTTCTTCACAGTCCCCTGTCGGTGTTAAGCCTGTGCAATGATATCCAGCGGGACCATTCCTCGGTACCCAGGGTAGAGGGCAGATTGTCTTTCTTCTACGAGGAATGGACCAGGATCCCGTCGGATCAAGGGGTACTGCTGTTAATAACACATGGCTATGCCTTAGTTTTGGCATGCCAGCTCTGGCTGTGGTTTTTCCCTTCACCTTGCAGAAACGTAGACAAGCGCCTCGCGGTCCAGCAAACCTTGGAAAGGTTATTCGACCTGGGAGCAATTGTACCAATCCCGCATCAGGAGCAACGAAAAGGACATTGCTCCATTTACTTCGTCGTTCCAAAGAAGGAAGGAACCTTCCGACCCATTCTAGATCGCAAGGGTGTCGTCAGATGTCGGTGGATCCCGCTTTTCGCACGGAGACGCTTCGGTCCGCCATTGCGTCAATACGGCCAGGGAAATTCCTGGCATCCCTGGATCTCACGGAGGCTTATCTTCATGTCGGGATCAGGGCGGATCATCAGAAGCATCTCTGGTTATACGTCTTGGGGGAAACTCTTTCAGTTCCAAGCCTTGCCCTTTGGGCTGGACACAGCTCCCCGGATCTTTACCAAGGTCTTGGTGATCGTAGCGGCACAGCTGCGGAGGGAAGGACTGCTGGTGCACCCATACCTGGACGATTGGTTGTTTCGGGCGAAGTCGGAGCTCCTCTGTCTGTTAGCAATCACTCGTGTAATGCAGTTGGTGCGTTCCCTAAGCTGGGTGGTGAACATCACGAAGAGTCCTCTCGTTCCCTCTCAGTCCCTGGAGTTTCTGGGAGCATTGTTCAATACTAGCCAGGGGACGGTATTCCTTTCGTCGGAGTGCTACCACACATTGCAGGGGCAGGATCGATCCTTGCTTCGAAAACAGCCGCCGACGGTTTGGGTGTATCTACAGATGATAGGATCCTTGGCAGCAATATGGGACCTGGTACCCCGGTCTTTCGGGCACATGCGCCCATTACAATCTGCCTTGCTCTCCCGATGGAGCCCAGTGTCAGAGCAGTCTTCTCTCCCGTTGCCATTGACGAAGCTGTAATGGACGGTGGTCACCACGGATACGAGTCTGCTTGGTCGGGGGGCGTAAGTCGGTTCAGGGCCATTAGGCTACGCTCGGGTCCAGGGCAGTGCATCTGGCGTTGCAGGTGTTTCATCCCCTGATCCGAGGAAAGTCGGTCCGGGTCCGCTTAGACAACGGTGGCCTTCATCATTCGACAAGGGGGAACCAAAAGTCAGCCGGTAGCCTTTGAGGCTCGTCTCCTGATGCAGTGGGCGGAGCGTCACCTGTTAAGCATAGTGGCGTCTTGCATAGCAGGGGTTGACAACGTTCACGCGGATTTTTTGAGCCGCCATCATCTCGACCCAGGAGACTGGGAACTGGCAGACAGGGCCTTCCATCTCATCTGCGACGGATGGAGCACGCTGGCTAGGGATCTGATGGCGACTTTCCAGAATGCCAAGGCCCAAGGTTCTTTGCCCGCCGAAGAGAAACGGGGGCAGAAGGAGTAGATGCCCTGGCGTTACCGTGGCCCACGAAGATTCTTCTGTACGTCTTCCCTCCTTGACCTCTGATTGGCAGAGTCCTTCGGCGCATAGAGACTCATCCCTCCGAGGTTATTCTGGTGGCTCCTGAATGGCCAAGAAGGCCCTGGTTGTGGATCTCCTCAACCTGGCGGTGGAGGGGCCGCTGTGGTTGCCGTATCTTCCGGATCTCCTCCAGGGAACTGTGTGTTTCGATCAGGTTGATCGCTTTTGTCTAGCGGCATGGCTTTTGGAAAGTGTCGGCTACGGGTCAGAAGCTACTTGGACGCGGTGGTGTCGACTTTGTTGAGATCGCGGAAGAAGTCAGTTTCCTTGGCGGACGTGTGTGCGTGTGTGTGTGGAATATCTTCGAATCACAGTGCGTTGAACGGTCAATTCCCGCTACCCGGGCCTCCGTTTCAGCTATTTTGGCCTTTCTACAGGATGGTTTGGTGAACGGGCTACCCTGTGGTTCCCTAGGGGTACAGGTAGCGGTTCTTGGTTGCTTTCGGGGGTTTCTTGAAGGGAGGTCTCTAGCGGCGCATCCGGATGTGAACAGTCTTGAAAGGGCGGATCAGTTGCGGCCGCTCTTGAAGGTTCCGTGTCCTTCCTGGGATTTGAGCGTGGTCCTCAAAGCCCTATGTGCTCCTCCCTTCGAACCATTCAAATGGGCAACCCTTAAGGACCTTAGGTTGAAGACAGTGTTCTTGGTGGCGGGTTGCGTCTGCCAGGCGTGTGTCAGGGCTTCAGGTCTTATCTTGCAGGGAGTTTTTCTTGCGGATCTCGGAAGCCGGGGCAATGCTGCGCACGGTCCCCTCGTGGTATCCTCCTTTCACCTGTATCAGTCGGTGGAGCTTCCTTCCTTTGGGGATCTCCAGGGGTCGGATCCATTGGCGAGGATCTGAGGAAGTTAGATGTTCGTAGATCTCTCCTACGGTGTTTGGAGGTGACGAATGATATCGATTGTCGGATCACCTCTTTGGGATTTGTCAGGGTCTGAAGAGGGGTAATATGGCTTCCAAGGTTACCGTGTCTCGCTGGTTGAAGGGGACCATAGGTTCCTCATATTTCATCTGCGGTAAATCGGTTCCACAGGGACTCGAGGCCCGTTCGATGTGGTCCCAGGCGGTTTCCTGGGCGGAGTGTATACAGATTTCTCAGCAGGAGATTTGCAGGGCTGCCTCTTGGAATCTTGGCATTTCTTTGCGCGTCATTATCAATTGGTTGTCCAGGGCTCAAGGGATGGCAACTTCGGAGCAGGCGTTTTAAGAGCGGGCCTCTCCGGATCCCACCCCAAGTAATTTCAGCTCTGGTACATCCCAGGAGTCTGGACTGATCCGGTACGTACAAGGAAAAGAAAATTAGGTCTTACCTCCGATAATTTTCGTTCCTGTAGTACCAAGGATCAGTCCAGAGTCCCGCCCTCTATGTTTTCTCAGTTCGGAGAGTCCGCTGTGTTTTCTGTTGTGAGAATGTTGCGGGTTTCCTTATATGGTTCAGTAGCTATATGCTGATTTGCTCTTTCCAGGGCAGGTCTCTCGTTGGGGACAGTGGGCCCGGGTTCTCCGGTTAATATTCTGGGGGGTTTAGTTAGTGTTCAGTTTTCAGAGTTTCTGCTTTGACATTACGTTATACTGACAGGCTGTGGCTGGCACCCTGGTATATATAGGGAGCCTGACAAGTTTGGCTCTGTCTCCATCTGCTGGTGCGGAGGCAAAACCCAGGAGTCTGGACTGATCCTTGGTACTACAGGAACAAAAATTATCGGAGGTAAGACCTAATTTTCTTATGATTTTTTATTTGTACTGTGGTGAATTTTAAAAGCTTTACGTGCGTGAAATTGGAAGTTGCACACGTAAGAAGTATTTTGCAAAAGCACGAAGTACGTCTGTACTAGCAGGGTCGTGCATAAGTGTTAAAGGAAAACAAAAAGTGATTTAGGGGTATTCCAGGGGGCTAGTTTTGGAAGCTTGCGCACAAGTTGCTATTTTGTAAGCAGTAAACTTGCATACATTACTGAACTTTTGTGTATGCTTTTACACTTGCTAATTTACTAATGAAGTTTAAATTACACTTGTCTTTTATCTTTAGTATTTGGGTGAGAAGTCTGGGTGAACTGATAGGAGTTCTGCGTGAAATGCTGGAGGGTCTAGGTGAACTGGTAAAGGTCTGGGTGGACTGTTGGAAGTATTAGCGAACTGGTGATCCCAAGTACAAGCACAAGTATTTTTAGAAGCAGAGTACACGATATTCTCTGAGATACCTGCTTCTACATATTATGGGACTAATGGAAAACAGTGTACTCAGCCGAGCGCACTGTTTAACCCGTGGTTGGACGTGGGTTTTGGAGGCGCATCCACAGCCCCTTATACGATAAGAGGATTAGCATGTTTACAATGCGCATCCAACGTGCCGTAAAACTAATAGCGCTCATCACATGCAAATGCATGCTGATGAGGCTATTAATTATTCACCCCCACATGCAAAAAAAAAAAATGGACCCACACATTTTTATGTTCAGAAATTAACGTCTACCCAGATCAGGTATTAATTTCTGAGCACCCCAAAAAGTATTTTCTGCTTTTCTGTACATCCTCCGATTTAATATCGTGATGATATTAAGTCGGAGGAACCAAAAGTTAAAAAAGTAAAAGAAAGAAAGAAAGAAAAAATGTGCCGGTGGTCAAGTTAGGGAAATGGACGCTCAGTTAATGAGTATCCATTTTCCTAACCCGTGGCTGTCACCAGTTAGGAAAATGGATGCTTGTAAAACTGAGCATCCGCTTTCCTAACCCGCAGACAGCTGTCCTCTCCTGGGAGCCCGCTGCCAAGGAGGCACTAGGGATGCGCAATCGACCCTAGCACCTCCTTGGCAGCGTAACCCCTAATTTAAATATTGCATGGCACCCCCAGGAGAGGTGCCTGGGCACACGTTAGGAAAGCTGGCACTGAACACTGTGTGCCCACCTTCAGCGCACTTTTTTTTTTTGCATTGGCCCCTATGTGCATAAAATATGTCCATGTACTTTTAGGAAATAGGTGGAGAAAGTGTGCATTTCCCTGAATTACAAACATGCATGGGCAATTAAATATAAGCGTGTACTGCTGTAACTTTACACATGCTGACTTGCATGAGCGTATATACTGATTTACGCAGACTGTTGAAAATTGGGCGCCTCATTCAGATTTTTAAAATAAGAACATAAGATTTGCCATACTGGGCCAGACCAAAGGTCCATCAAGTATCCTGTTTTCAATAGTGGCCAGTCCAGGTCATGCTGCTTATCACAGGGATAAGCAGTGGAATTCCCCAAGTCCACTTTAATAATGTTTTATGGACTTTTTCTTCCAGAAATTTGTCCAAATCTTATTTAAACCCAGCCACGCTAACAGCTTTTACCACATCCTCCAGCAACGAATTCCAAAGTTTGTGTTGAGTAAACAATAGTTTTTCTATTTGTCTTAACTGTATTACCTAGTAACTTCATTGCATGTCCCTTAGTCTTTGTACCTTTTGAAAGAGTAAATAACCACTCTTGGAAACAGGATACTGGCCTTGATGGACCCTTGGTCTAACCCAATATGGCATATCTTATGTTTTATGTTCTTAACCAATTAGCTATTACCTGTTTTACTCCATTTATTATTTTATAGACCTCTATATATTATCTCCCTTAGCCATCTCTTCTCTTAAACTAAAGTGCTCTAAACTTTTTAACCTTTTCTCATAGGGGAATTGTTCCATCCCTTTTATTATTTGTTGCCTTTCTCTGTACCTTTTCTAATTCTGCTGTCTTTTTTGAGATGCGGTAATCAGAATTGTACACAATACTCAAGGTGCGGTTGAACCATAGAGTGAAACAGAGGCATTAAGATATTCTCTGTTTTATTCTCATTCCTTTTCTAATAATTCTTAGGTTACTATTTGCTTTCTTGGTTGCTGCCACACACTGAACAGTGGAGTTCAACATATTATCCATAATGACATTTATATCCTTTTCTTCAGTGGTAACTCCCAATGTGTAGCTATAATTTGGGTTGCTGTTCCCTATATGCATCACTTTGTACATGTACACACTAAATGTCATCTGCCATTTGGATGCCCAGTCTCCCAATCTCGCAAGATCTTGCAATTTCTCACAATTCTCTTGTGATTTAACAACTTTGAATAATTTTGTATCATCAGAAAATTTGATCACCTTATACATTGTTTCCATGTCTAGGTCATTTTTAAATACAGTAATTTAAAAGGCAGAGGTCCTAGTATGGATCCCTGGAGTATAAGTAAGATTAGGGGTGCAGGGACCTGTCTGCTAGAGGATGCTTCCAGTTCCCCTCCCACATCACTTCACAACCCTAAATTTAGGAAAAGACAACATGTTCTCCTCAGAATTAGACTTTTATTTATCAAATTTGGCAGGATTTAGCATTTAGAAGATAACAATAAATGTCTCTAACATCCTGGCTACTAAGCATCAGTTTACCCTAAAGAAAGTTCTGTACCATGCCATAAACCTTAGCCTGCCTAATATATTAATACTTATGGCTAACTTACTTATCCCTAGTCCCAACTTCAAGCGATTTCCCTGTTTTACCTCTGAAGCAGGCTCATGCTGGAGGTCTGGAGGAGGCTTCTGGTGCTGATACTGGCAGAGCTTCAGGGTGGTCAGGGAAAGAGGCTTGCTTCCAAGTCTGGTAGTGGCAGAGCTGCCGGGCTGCTCTCAGCTCCTCACTGCCTCAGACCCCCGCCACTGTCCATAGTTACACAATGTTAGGTTCTACCTTAGGAGTTACCACCCAGGAAAGAGATCTAGGCGTCATAGTGGATAATACATTGAAACTGTTGGCCCAGTGTGCTGTGGAAATAAAAAAAATCAAATCAAAAAAGCAAATAGAATGTTAGGAATTATTAAGAAGGGATTGGAAAATAAAACGGAGGATTGCTCCATGGTGAAGACCGCACCTTGAATACTGTGTGCAGTTCTGGTCACCGCATCTCAAAAAGGATATAGCTGCACTGGAGAAAGTGCAGAGAAGGGTGACCAAAGTGATAAGGGGCATGGAATGGTTGCCCTATGAGGAAAAGTTAAAGAAGCTAGGGCTGTTCAGTTTGGAGAAGAGACGACTGAGGGGGGATATGATAGAAGTCTAGAAAATCATGAAAGGACTTGAATAAGTTAATGTAAATCGGCTATTTACTCTCTCTCAGATAATAGAAGGACCTGGGGGCATGCCATGAATTTAGCAAGTTGCTCATTTAAAACAAATTGAAGAAAATTCGTTTTCACTCAGCGCATAGTTAAGCTCTGGAATACATTGCTAGAGGATGTGGTTACAGCAGTTAGTGTAACTGGGTTTAAAAAAGGTTTAGATAAGTTTCTAGAGGTTAAATCCATAAACTGCTATGACGGTAATTCATAAGCAATAGTAGCTTGTGGTCTATCTAATATTTGGGTACTTGTCAGGTACTTGTGACTTGGATTGGCTACTGTTGGGAAACAGGATACTGGGCTTGATGGACCCTTGGCCTGACCCAGTATGGCATATCTTATGTTCTTATGTTCCCTAGGCAGGGCGTCTTCTCTCTCCAGTCTCCTGCCCACACCTAGTCTTCTCACTCCTCCATAGCAGGGGCTGCTTTGGGTCTGCTCCCTTTCTCCTTACTTGCCCTCTGACTTACACTTTCCAGCTGATAAATATGCATAAGCCTATGCATAATCATGTAGAGGGTGGAGGGTCTTTGCCACATTGCAGGTCTTTTCCCCCTCCCCTTTTCTTTGGGGGGAGGGGTCCTGCTACTAAGGCTGTATGCCAAGCTAGTATGCTAGTGTCAGCATTTTCTCAGTTTTAGAATGCTCCCCCTTTATCCAAGGGTGGGGGTCCCTCTGACTTCTTGTCTTTCCTTGGCTGGTCTGTGACTTCTGCTTATGAGCTTAAGTTGCTGCATTGTCCCTTTGCCTTGGTTTTATTTACACAGGAGCTTACAAACAGGCAGATCTTGATAAGTATCCTTCATTTCTGGTTTAAAGTTCTCATCAGGGCAAAGTTTCTTTTCTTTAGATGTGACAGTGTTTTTCGGCCTGTCAGCATACTTGTCTGCATCCTTCTTTGGCTATTATGATTCATATTAGGTGCTTTCAGTGGATAAACATGGGATATCTCCCTACAGGAGCACTCTAAAATCACCTTTCTCCATTGAGAAAATTGACTGTTTAGTTCTACTCTTTTTTTTTTTTTTTTTGTAAACAGTTCTCAATCCACAGTAGAACATTGCTTCCTATCCCATGACTTTTTAATTTCCTCAAGAGTCTCCCATGAGGTACTTTATCAAACATTTCTGAAAATCCAGATACACGTATCAACTGGATCACTTTTATCCATGTGTTCATGCCTTAAAAATAATATAGCAGATTAATGAGGTAAGCCTTCCCTTGGTTAAATCCATTTTGGCTTGGTCTCATTAAGCTATGTCTTGTCTATATGTTCAGTAATTTTGTTCTTTATAATAGTTCAACCATTTTTCCCAGCACTGACATCAAGCTCTCTGATCTGTAGATTTTTGGATCACCCCTGAAACCCTTTTTAAAAATTTGCATTACGTTGGCCACTCTCCAATCTTCAGGTACTGTAGCTGATTTTAATGATAGTTTACAGAGTACTAATAGAAGGGCTACAATTTCATTTTTCAGTTCTTTAAGCAGTCTGGGATGTGGTCCAGGTGATTTGCTACTGTTTATCAATTTGCCGTATTACATCTTTCAGAGGAACTGAAACAAATCTCATTATACCTGGATCATCACTTTTAAATATCACTTCTGGCATGGGTATCTGCTTTACATCTTTCTCAATAAAAACCAAAGCAAATAATTCATGTAATCTCTCTGTTTTGGCCTTGTCCTCCCTTAGTGCCCTTTTTACTCCTTAATAATCTAATCGTTGAACTGACTCCCTTGTAGGCTTTTTGCTTTGAATGTACCTGAAAAAGTTTTTATTATGAGTTTTTCTTCCATAGAGAGTTTCTTTTCATATTCTGTCTTTCCTTCCTTATCACTGTTTTGCATCTAACTTGCCAGTGCTTATGCTGTTTCTTGTTTTCTTCATTTTGATCCCTTTTCCATTTGTTGATAGATGTTTTTTTAGCTAGAATAGCCTCTCTCACCTCTCCTTTTAACCATTCCAGCAGTTGTTTGGCCTTCCTTACACCTTTATTAATGCATGGAATATATCTGGTTTGGGTTTCCAGGATGGTATTTTTAAACAGTCATGCCAGATGTAAACAAATAATCTTTGCAGTTGTTCCCATCACAAACAACAGATCTCTCATTTTGTAGCCTTTATCACTAGTAAACACTAGAAGTAAACCCACAAAACTCAGTCCCTCAAAACCTCCCCTCCCTAATATATAGGCAATAATTCAAGGAAGGCTTAACTCACTTACAGGCTGATACAGTAAAAGTTGCGGGAGAGCGGGCAAGTGCCCACTCTCCTGGCGCGTGCATAGGCCACTCTCTGTGCACGCGATTCAGTAACAAAAAATATTCAAATTAGGGCCCGCGGTAAAAAGAGGCGCTAGGGACACTAGCGCGTCCCTAGCGCCTCTATTTTGACAGGAGCGGCGGCTGTCAGCGAGTTTGTCTGCCGACGCTCAATTTTGCTGGCATCGGTTCTCAAACCCGCTGACAGCCACGGGTTCAGAAACCGGACACCGGCAAAATTGAGCGTCCGGTTTTCAACCCACAGGCCGATTTTAAATTTCTTTTTTAAAATTTTTAAATATTTTTAACTTTTGGGACCTCCGACTTAATATCTCCATGAAATGAAGTTGGAGGGTGTACAGAAAAGCAGTTTTTACTGCTTTTCTGTGCACTTTCCCGGTGCCGGCTTGGCTGCACATTTTACTTACTGAATCGCGCAGGAATAACTAATAGGGCCATCAACATGCATTTGCATGTTGTGGGAGCTATTAGTTTCAGGGGGGGTTGGACGCGTGTTTTCGACACGCTATTACCCCTTACTGAATAAGGGGTAAAGCTGGCGCGTTGAAAACGCGCGTTCAAACGCGGGTTAACAGTGCACTCCACCGGAGCGCACTGTACTGTATCAGTCTGTTAGACAGCAGTCCATAAATCAATTACAAGAAGAAGAATCTTAAAAGTAGCAGGAATGGCACTTTTAAACAATACACTTCAACATCCATCATAAAAAAATAAAAGAACTTTTAGGGTAGAAACATCAAAACTGGAATCGGGTTTCTTCTGCTAGAGTTAGCTTTTGAAGAAGAGGATCCCGCATACCAAGGAAAGTTTGTTTTTGCTTCAAGGTAGTGATAATAATAGTACAGAATTTCACACATAATATATATCATACAATTTTTACAGTTTTCCACAAAGATAAATCTGGTTGGTGTTCATCAAGCCATTTCAGCAAGATGCATCACTTAGCAATGAAAACTGCTTTTCTCAAAAGCAATTTGATATTTACCCATGAATGTAGTTTTAGGTAAATGCCCCATTCTAAAGAAAACATTCATAGGGACTACCTTTTTAGTCATATTCATCAACTCTCCTATAATTGAATGCAAAAAATGTTCAATAACTGAGCAGGACCATAAAGTAGTATTGGCCTGATGACATTTTATTCTATTTATTTATTTATTGTGTTACAACATTTATTACAAAAGAAATAATCCAGGAATAAAGGAAAATAAACTTAAAGGGGTAGATTTTCAAAGGTTTGCGCGCGTAAGATACGTGTGCAACCCCTGAAAACCTACCCCTGCCTCCCCCTGTGCGCACTGAGCCTATCTTGCATAGGCTCGGCGGCGCATGCAAGCCCTAGGATGCGCGTAAGTCTCGGGGCTTGAAAAAAATGGGCGTTCGTGGGGCGTCGGCCCGGGGGCGTTCTGGGGGCGGGACCGAGGCCTCCGGAACAGCCACCGGGCCGGGGAATGGAGAGCTGGCGCGCGCAAGTTACGCCTGCCCAGAGGCAGGCGGAACTTCTTCAATAAAGGTCAGGGGGGGTTTTAGTTAGGGCTGGGGGGCGGGTTAGATAGGGGAAGGGAGGGGAAGGGAGGGGGGGGGGCGCGGAAGGAAAGTTCCCTCCGAGGCCACTCCTTGGAGGGAATGGAGGCAGGCTGCTCAGCTCGGCGCACGCAGGTTGCACAATTGTGCACCCCCCTGCGTGCGCCGACCTTGGATTTTATAACATGCGCACGGCAGAATGCGCATGTTATAAAATCGGGCGTAGATTTGTTTGCGCCGGGTTGCGCAAACAATCTACGCCCGTGCGCATGCTATAAAATCTGGCCCCAAGTATATCTAATAGAATATCCATAAATTCAATCTTATTTAGCTCATGTCTAGGGGGAATAGGGGAAGGACAAGACTATTAAGTGAGTCAGTAACATTATTACAACCAAATTACACCTTATCAACCAAATAAAAAAATAATACTTTAACACTGAGACTTATCTCTTAGAAAACGATCCAACTGCAAAGGATCCAAGAACACGAATTTATTATTCTGATAAGTAATTAAACATTTACATGGGAATTTAAGAAAAAAACTGGCACCTAAATCTAGAGCTCTTTGCTTAAAAGAAAGAAAATGTTTCCTACGAGGTTGAGTTGCCCTGGATACATCTGGAAAGATCTGAATTTTTTGTCCACAAAAAACCCAATTCTTTACACTGGAAGTATTTATAAAAAAAAACCTGATCTTTATCCTGCTTCAATGCAAATGAGATCAACAAAGTAGCTCTAGTTGAAATATTATCTACTAGCTGTACCCGGCCACGCATTGCTGTGGCGGAGCCTGGTTAAGTGGAAAAGAAAGAAAAGAGAAAGTGCATGGCTGTAATATGTTTAATTTCGCAATGCTTGTGGGTATACAATATTTTTAGTTGTTCCATTGTTTGTGCAGATATAGAGATTATCAGGTTTGTCGACTTTTGAACACGCAACATATAATTGTCCATGTGAGAAGCAGTCTGTTTCTAGATCTAAACCGCAGAGTTGTAAAGATTGTCCTTGAGCTTTGTTGATGGTTATTGCAAACGACAATTGAATTGGGAATTGCAATCTCTTAAATTGAAATGGCAGATCTGTTGGAATGATAGGGATGCGAGGAATGAGGACATCTTCACCTTTGAAAGGTCCTGTCAAGATTGTTGCTTCTATGACGTTGCTCATCAAATTTTTGACAGCAAGTCGTGTGCCTTTGCAAAGCGTTGGCAGGAATGGAACAACTCCCCTATGAGGAAAGACTAAAGAGGTTAGGACTTTTCAGCTTGGAGAAGAGACGACTGAGGGGGGATATGATAGAGGTGTTTAAAATCATGAGAGGTCTAGAACGGGTAGATGTGAATTGGTTATTTACTCTTTCGGATAGTAGAAAGACTAGGGGGCATTCCATGAAGTTAGCATGTGGCACATTTAAAACTAATCGGAGAAAGTTCTTTTTTACTCAACGCACAATTAAACTCTGGAATTTGTTGCCAGAGAATGTGGTTAGGGCAGTTAGTATAGCTGTTTTTAAAAAAGGTTTGGATAAGTTCTTGGAGGAGAAGTCCATTACCTGCTATTAAGTTCACTTAGAGAATAGCCACTGCCATTAGCAATGGTTACATGGAATAGACTTAGTTTTTTGGTACTTGCCAGGTTCTTATGGCCTGGATTGGCCACTGTTGGAAACAGGATGCTGGGCTTGATGGACCCTTGGTCTTGACCCAGAATGGCATTTTCTTATGTTCTTATGTTCCACTATTTTTCCTGGCACTGAAGTCAGGCTAACCGGTCTGTAGTTTCCCAGATCGCCCCTGGAGCCCTTTTTAAATATTGGGGTTACATTAGCTATCCTCCAGTCTTCAGGTACAATGGATGATTTTAATGATAGGTTACAAATTTGTACTAATAGGTCTGAAATTTCATTTTTTATTTCCTTCAGAACTCTGGGGTGTATACCATCTGGTCCAGGTGATTTACTACTCTTCAGTTTGTCAATCAGGCCTACCACATCTTCTAGGTTCACCGTGATTTGATTCAGTCCATCTGAATCATTACCCATGAAAACCTTCTCCTTTATGGGTACCTCCCCAACATCCTCTTCAGTAAACACCGAAGCAAAGAAATCATTTAATCTTTCCGCAATGGTTTTATCTTCTCTAAGTGCGCCTTTAACCCCTCGATCATCTAACGGTCCAACTGACTCCCTCACAGGCTTTCTGCTTCGGATATATTTTAAAAAGTTTTTACTGTGAGTTTTTGCCTCTACAGCCAACTTCTTTTCAAATTCTCTCTTAGCCTGTCTTATCAATGTCTTACATTTAACTTGCCAACGTTTATGCTTTATCCTATTTTCTTCTGTTGGATCCTTCTTCCAATTTTTGAATGAAGATCTTTTGGCTAAAATAGCTTCTTTCACCTCCCCTTTTAACCATGCCGTAATCGTTTTGCCTTCTTTCCACCTTTCTTAATGTGTGGAATACATCTAGACTGTGCTTCTAGAATGGTATTTTTTAACAATGACCACGCCTCTTGGACATTTTTTACTTTTGTAGCTGCTCCTTTCAGTTTTTTTCTAACAATTTTTTCTCATTTTATGAAAGTTTCCCTTTTGAAAGTTTAGCACGAGAGCCTTGGATTTGCACACTGTTCCTCTTCCAGTCATTAAATCAAATTTGATCATATTGCCTAGCGGCCCCACCACCGTTACCTCTCTCACCAAATCCTGTGCTCCACTGAGAATTAGATCTAAAATTGTTCCCTCTCTCGTCGGTTCCTGAACCAATTGCTCCATAAAGCTATCATTTATTCCATCAAGGAACGTTAGCTCTCTAGCGTGCCCCGATGATACATTTACCCAGTCAATATTGGGGTAATTGAAGTCTACAAGGTCAATAGTGCAAGTAAAGAGATCAAAATCCCATTCACTGAATATTGAAAAGTTTATTAAACATTAATCATATAATCAAATAATTGATGAACTTGATTAATGTTTAATAAACTTTTCAATATTCAGTGAATGGGATTTTGATCTCTTTACTTGCACTATTGACCTTGTGGACTCACTCATGTGCAAGGCGCTTCTGTGATATTTCTGGTAATTGAAGTCTCCCATTATTACTGCACTACCAATTTGGTTAGCTTCCCTAATTTCTCTTACCATTTCATTGTCCGTCTCACCATCTTGACCAGGTGGACGGTAGTATACCCCTATCACTATAGTCTTCCCCGACACACAAGGGATTTCTACTCATAAAGATTCAATTTTGAATTTAGTCTCATGCAGGATGTTTATCCTGTTGGACTTTATGCCATCCCGGACATAAAGCGCCACACCTCCTCCCGGGTGCTCCTCTCTGTCATTGCGATATAATTTGTACCCCGGTATTGCACTGTCCCATTGGTTATCCTCTTTCCACCATGTCTCTGAGATGCCAATTAAGTCTATGTCATCATTCACTGCTATACATTCTAATTCTCCCATCTTACTTCTTAGACTTCTGGCATTAGCATACAAACATTTCAAAGTTTGTTTTTTGTTTGTATTTTCATTCTGCTTTTTAATTGATAGGGATAAGTTAGAATTTTTTAGCTCAGGTGAGTTTTTAGTTACAGGCACTTGGACTATTTTTCTAATTATTGTAACCTCACTGTCGGGATGCCCTAATTCTAATGCATCATTAGTATCCTTTGAAGATACCTCTTTCCGAACCATGCGCTGCTGAGCGACTGTCGGCTTTCCCCTTTGTTCTAGTTTAAAAGCTGCTCTATCTCCTTTTTAAAGGTTAGCGCCAGCAGTCTGGTTCCACCATGGTTAAGGTGGAGCCCATCCCTTCAGAAGAGACTCCTCGTTCCCCAAAAGGTTCCCCAGTTCCTAACAAAACTGAATCCCTCTTCCTTGCACCATCGTCTCATACACGCATTGAGACTCCGGAGCTCTGCCTGCCTCTGGTGACCTGCGCGTGGAACAGGGAGCATTTCAGAGAATGCTACCCTGGAGGTTCTGGATTTAAGCTTTCTACCTAAGAGCCTAAATTTGGCTTCCAGAACCTCCCTCCCACATTTTCCTATGTCGTTGGTGCCCACATGTACCACGCCAGCCGGCTCCTTCCCAGCACTGTCTAAAATCCTATCTAGGTGACGCGTGAGGTCCGCCACCTTCCCACCAGGTAGGCATGTTACCAGGCGATCCTCACGCCCACCAGCCACCTAGCTATCTACATTCCTAATAATCGAATCACCAACTATGACGGCCGACCTAACCCTTCCCTCCTGGGCAGTAGGCCTTGGGGAGATATCCTCAGTGCGAAAGGACAATGCATCACCTGGAGAGCAGGTCCTTGCTACAGGATCTTTTCCTGCTGCACCTGGTTGGTGCTCTCCCATCATGAGACCTTCTTCCTCCAAGGCAGCACCAGGGCTGCCAGTCTGAAGTTGGGACTTGACTACTATGTCCCTGAAGGTCTCATCTATATACCTCTCTGTCTGCTTCAGCTCCTCCAGGTCTGCCACTCTAGCCTGCAGAGATCGTACTCGTTCTCTGAGAATCAGGAGCTCTTTGCATCGCATGCACATGTACAACTTCTCACCGGTGGGTAAAAAATAATAAATGTGACACTCTATGCAAAAGACTGGGAAACCCCCCTCTTGCTGCTGGACTGCTGCCTTCATCTCAATTTTGATCAGTTCCTAGTTAAGTTTTAGGTTGCTATGGGAGTAGGAATGTGGCTAACGTCCTTTAAATGTATTAGTGATCTTTTTATGATATCTTTTTATGATATCTCCTTGCGGTCCTCGGGAAAAACAACTGGTTATAGCCCAAACTGTGGACCGGTTACGGGCCCTGGGGGCAGTGTTGCCCGTTCCACCGGCCGAGACCAGGACAGGCCGGTATTCCATTTACTTCGTGGTCCCAAAGAAGGAAGGCACGTTCCGGCCGATTCTGGATTTGAAAAGAGTAAACAAGGCCTTGCGCGTTCCTCGGTTTCGCATGGAGACTCTACGATCTGTTATTGCGGCCGTCCACAAGGGAGAATTTTTGGCTTCTTTGGATCTGGCCGAGGCGTATCTTCACATTGGGATCAGGGAGCGTCATCAGAGATACCTGAGGTTCATGGTGTTGGGGGAACACTTCCAGTTTGGCGCCCTCCCGTTCGGTTTGGCCACGGCTCCGAGAATGTTTACCAAAGTTCTTGTAGTAGTCGCAGCTTTTCTGCGACGTCAAGGAATACTAGTGCATCCCTACCTCGACGATTGGCTCATCCGGGCAAAGTCGGAGGACTCGTGCAGGTGGGCGGTCCAGTTGGTAGTGAAGCAACTTCAATCACTAGGTTGCGTAGTCAACTTTGCAAAGAGCCAGCTGGTTCCGAGTCAGTATTTGGAATTTTTGGGAGCACGTTTCGATACCTTGAAGGGCAAGGTATTCCTGACTCAGCAGAGAATAGAAAACCTGATGGTTCAGGTGCAGAACCTACTGGATCTCCCGTTACCTACGGCCTGGGATTATTTGCAAGTCATTGGACATATGGTTTCTACTCTGGAGATGGTGCCATGGGCTTTTGCGCATATGCGTCCTTTGCAAACGGCTCTCCTTTCTTGCTGGGACCAGAGATCCGGGGATTATGGCTTCCAGTTGCCACTGGGAGCCGGCACGGTCAAGCCTAGCTTGGTAGTTGATCCTGGACCATCTCTTGCAGGGAGTGGACCTAGATCCTCCTCCGTGGGTTGTCGTGACGACGGATGCCAGTCTGTCAGGCTGGGGAGCGGTCTGTCAATCCAGTGCGGTACAGGGAACGTGGACCCCTCGCCAAGCCTCTTGGTCCATCAACCGTCTGGAGACCAGAGCGGTACGTCTAGCCTTGTGCCACCTTCTTCCGATGGAACAAGGTTGGGCGGTACGAATTCTCTCGGGCAGCGCGACCACGGTAGCATATATAGATCGCCAGGGCGGCACAAGAAGTCGGCCGGTGGCGGCCGAAGCATCGTTGTTAATGACCTGGGCGGAACGTTATCTATCCCGCATCGCGGCCACCCACATCGCAGGCGTAGACAACATTCAGGCGGATTATCTCAGTCGACAACGCTTGGATCCCGGAGAGTGGGAGCTCTCGGCCGAGGCAATGAGTCTCATCACCCTGCGGTGGGGGATTCCGCGTCTGGACCTGATGGCATCTCGGCTAAATGCAAAGGCAGTGCGGTTCTTCAGCCGAAGGCGAGAACACGCATCGGAAGGCGTAGATGCGCTAGTGCTTCCATGGCCTCGTCACATCCTCCTCTATGTGTTTCCTCTGTGGCCCCTGATAGGCAAGGTGTTAAGACGCATAGAATCCCATCGCGGTCGGGTGATTCTAGTGGCCCCAGAGTGGCCAAGACGGCCATGGTTCACGGATCTAGTCAATCTCGCGACGGACGGGCCCTTACGTCTGGGTCATCTTCCGCACCTCCTTCGACAGGGGCCGGTATTTTTCGATCTGGCGGATCGCTTTTGTCTGGTGGCTTGGCTTATGAGAGGAGGCAGTTGAGGAAGAAAGGATATTCAGAACCTGTCATTTCCACGCTTCTTCATGCGCGGAGGCCCTCTACTATGCTTACTTACGCTAGAGTGTGGAAAGTGTTTGACTCCTGAAATTTTGACCTAAGGGGCTTGCCCCTTAGTGCGCCCCTTTGTGAGACCCAAGACCCAGAACAAGAATAGAATATTTGCACCTATACAAACTATCTCCTACCACCTTCCGACACAATCCAGCTAAACCTTTTGCATTATTTGTTCACGCCGCATTCATAAAGATCTCATCAATCTGCATCCAGCTCTCGTCATCCGGATTCACACAGCCGCTAAAACTTCATCCAGCACTCTTCACCCAGACCTCAGCCAACCTCAATCAGCATCCAGCACTCTTCAACCAGACCTCAGTCAATCTCAATCAGCATCCAGCACTCTTCAACCAGACCTCAGCCAACCTCATTCAGTATCCAGCACTCAACACCTGGATATCACTCAGCCTCTAGCACAGACACTCTTAAGATGGAGACTCCAACTAACCTTCATCATCAATATAGACACAAGCACCTAATAAACATCCCACTAATGAAAAATAACAAAAACTTACTTTGCCTCACCTTCCTCCTCATCAATGCACAATCATTAACCAAAAAATTCATGTTAATATCTGATATATTACAAGATAAAAACCCTTATTTCATCGCCATAACAGAAACCTGGTTCAAAAACACCGATCAAGTCCTACTGAACCAACTTGACAATGCCTATGACACTTTGTCTCGCAATTACCGAAGAGGAGGTGGTCTCCTTCTTATCAAAAAACATCTTTCAATGAAAATGATCCCACATAACCTCCCTAAACAATTTGAAGTAGCTCTCTTCGACTCTCTAAACCTACAAATTTGCCTAGTTTATTGCCCACCTAAACTTCTCGATAGTAACATCTCCCCGCTCCTTGAATTCCTTATTACAAACATCAACATGAAAAAACCTACAATCATTCTTGGCGACTTCAACCTCCATATAGATGTTGAATTGTTGAATTGTTAAATGTTGAATTGTTAAATGTAAACCGGTTTGATGCGACCCCCGGTCGTGAAAGCCGGTATAGAAAATAGCTAAATAAATAAATAAATAAATAAATATAGATACCAACCCAAGATCTCAAAACTGCCAAACCCTTTTAGACATGCTCTCAAGCTTAAATTGCTTCCTATAAGTGCACAACCCCACACACAAAGCAGGTCACACATTGGACCTAATTTTCACTAATAGCTACTTCTCAAATACCTCAATTTTCCACAGTCCAGTCCCCTGGTCGGATCACCATCTATTACTATGCAAGACTCAAATACATTACAACAGTTCAACCAACACTAAGGATACACACAACTTCTTCAAATACCGACCACCATTTCAATCTGATCTTCTACAAGAACTGGGATATCAGCTAGCTAATCTCGACCTTTAAAATATAAATAACGCTATCCAATCCTGGTATCAAATTACCGAAGAAACGCTAACAACATTAACCCAGAGAAAATCAAACATCTAAAGAACAAAAGAGAACAACAAAACCCTTGGTATAATACCACTCTAAAAAACATGAAAACGGCCCTCAGGAAAATCGAAAAAGAATGGCAAAAAAACAAACAGCCCGTATTACATCAGAGATACCGCACACAACTAGCCGCCTACAAAAAAATCTCTATCCAGAACACGAAACGTGATTACTACGGTAAAAAAATAAAAAACTCCGCCAACAAATCTAAATCCCTGTTCAACATAGTAAACAACATCATCGCCGAAAACAACAACCCCAATGCTACCGTAACCAAAAATTTGAGCCAAGACTTAGCCATCTTCTTTAAGAACAAAATTTCCAAAATTACTGATGCCTTCAACACCCCATCAATCATAGAAAAGCAAATATTTACAAACATAAGTCCTTGGCTTGATATCAATCCTATCTCCAACATGGAAACAGAGAAAATGCTGAGAAAAATAAACCCTGCGCGTCATGACATGGACACCATCCCTACCCGAGCGTTAAAGGAAATCGCTCATCCCATAGCCCCAACAATAGCAGCAATCATCAACAAATCACTCGAGGAAGGCGAGCTTCCTACCAAGCTAAAAATTGCTACAATCACGCCACTACTAAAGAAAAAAAACCTTAGCCCAGAAGATTTAAACAATTACCGCCCAATTTCAAACCTACCCCTCTTTGCTAAATTGACAGAGAAGGCGGTTCTGAAACAACTAAACGAACATCTTGACGACCACAAAATACTATTTCCCACCCAACACGGTTTTAGGAAAAACCTCAGTACAGAAACCCTTCTACTCAATCTTTCTGACACCTTACCAAGAGGCTTCGATAACAAACTAGATCACCTTCTGATCCTCCTCGACCTGTCCGCAGCCTTTGACACAGTGGACCACAAAAGGCTTATTTCTAGCCTGGAATCCATTGGGCTCACTGGCAAAACCCTTAACTGGTTTACCTCTTTCCTTAAAAACAGGTTTTTCAAAGTCTCCTACAACAGCATTTCATCCGAGGCCATCCCTCTGGAAACAGGAGTTCCACAAGGGTCGGCATTATCGCCCATTCTCTTCAATATCTACCTTCTACCTTTATGCCAACTCCTATCAAGCCTTAACATCACTTTCTACATGTATGCTGATGACATACAACTTCTCATTCCTATAACTTCCTCCTTAGAAGACGCAATGTCAAAAGCAGCCTCACACCTTGATGCAATACGAAATCTGCTAAACAACCTAAAATTATGTTTAAATATGAGCAAAACCGAATATTCTAATCGCAAGAAAAAACTCTGGCACAATATCCACACCACCCTTCCAATTTGACAACATTCGAATTCAACTTAAAGACAACGTTAAAGACCTTGGTATTTGGCTAGATAATGATCTAAATTACAAAAAACACATCACAACTAGAACAAGAGAAAGCTTCCACAAAATTCAAATACTCAAACACCTAAAACCGCTGCTTCACCCCCATGATTTCAGAACCGTCCTACAAGCCTTCATCTTCTCCAGTTTGGACTACTGCAACTTTCTTCTAATAGGCCTTCCTAAATCAACCTTAAAACCACTGCAGTTACTCCAAAATGTAGCTGCCAGAGTCCTGACTGGTAAAAGAAAATCTGACCACATATCCCCAGTACTCTACAATTTACAATGGCTACCGGTAGAGAAAAGAATAGAGTACAAAGTCCTTACAATCCTACACAAGACAATTCATAAAGCAGACTACACTGCCCTGGACAATATTATACATTTACATAGGTCATCACGTACGACAAGGTCAACATGTAAAATTCAGCTTGATGTTCCTTCACTACCACAAGCCAAACTGTCCTCCACAAGAAACAGAGCCATCTCCATCATCGGCCCAAAATTATGGAACTCATTACCTCATCACCTCAGTTTGCAAGAAAACTTTAAATCTTTTAAAAAAGAACTTAAATCTTGGCTACTCACACAGTCTTGTAAAGACTGCACACCCAAAGACAGCAAAGGATAAATCTTTGATCACATCCACTGCGTGTTCCACTTTATGCTAGCAATCTCCCTCCTACGACGACCGCCCCAACTCACAGAAACCTTTCTCGATTTTTTTCTGTATCAACCATCCCCCTACAAGATTTATATACTATCATTTATCTAATTTATAATGTATTTATTGACTGATATTAAGTTATTGTTCTGATTCAGTTTCTGTTATACTGTTATGGATTTAAATGTAACTGGTTTGTTGTAATGTAAACCGGAGTGAAGGCAATGTCTGCTATACCTCGGTATATAAAGAATGCTAAATAAATAAAAATAGTGAATTCACTATGTGTCTGGTAGTGGCCTACCAGGGTCTGATCGAATTCTCAATAAAGTTTTTGTTGATTTTTTTTTTTTTTTGTGAAAGTGAAAGTGATTTATTATGACAACTGTCATAAGATAAAAATTTATTTGTGTCTTTAGGTTTTCAGTAAATGTCTGAATTAAAGCCTGTGTGAGTTTTTTGATGAGTATGTCTAAGAATGATATTTCTTTAGAATCATACTGCATTTTGAAATGAAGATTAAGATCCAAGTTATTGAGCCACTCTTTGAACTCTAATAGATCAACAACACTACCTCTCCATATCAAAAACACATGGTCAATGTATCTTTTCCATAATAAAACCTTGTCTTTAAATTTGTGATCTGTCAAGAACATTTTTTCAAATTCAGCAACGTACAAATCGGCGATGGATGGGGCCATGGGGGAACCCATGGCCACACCCTTGACTTGCATGTAATAATGTTTATTGAATGAAAAGAATTTGATTGAATGAAAATAAATTCTTGGTCAGAGCAGCTGTAGCTAATCAATTCAATGATGAATTTATAGTTCATCATTGAATTGATTAGTTCATCATTGAATTGATTAGTTCACCAAGAATTTATTTTCATTCAATCAACATTATTACATGCAAGTCAAAGGTGTGGCCATGGGTTCCCCCATGGCCCCATCCATCACCAATTTGTACGTTGCTGAATTTGAAAATTGTTCTTGACAGATCACAAATGTAAAGACAAGGTTTATTATGGAAAAGATACATTGACCATGTGTTTTTGATATGAAGAGGTAGTGTTGTTGATCTATTAGAATTCAAAGAGTGGCTCAATAACTTGGATCCTAATCTACATTTCAAAGAGTGGCTCAATAACTTGGATCCTAATCTACATTTCAAAATGCAGTATGATTCTAAAGAAATATCATTCTTAGACATACTCATCAAAAAAACTCACACAGGCTTCAATACAGACATTTACTGAAAACCTACAGACACAAATAAATTTTTATCTTATGACAGTTGTCATAATAAATCACTTATACGCAATTTACCTTATAGCTAATTTTTACGCCTAAAATGGTTATGTACGGGCAAATTCCAATAAAGGGCTTTTTTCCATCATCCAATTCTTGTTCTCGTCATTGGTATATAACAATAATACATAAGCAAGATCGAGATCCTTTGTCGCCAGGGTCTTATAGGCCCTTTTTACTGTTAAATTTTGAAACCAAATTATTAGCAAAAATAATGGCAGACAGATTGGCTAGGCATTATTTACCTTCTTAGATTAAAGATGAGCAAGTTGGGTTTGTTAAAGGTAGACACTTGGTACATAATGTTCAGAAAGTGTTAGCATCCATAGAGGTCAGTGCTGGGAGACAACTTCCATCACTACTTTTGAGTTTTGATGCTGAAAAAGTTTTGATCGAGTGGATTGGAAATTTATATTTGCAATAAAGCAGTGGGAATGGAGGGTTACTTCATTAAAGTGGTGAGGTTGCTCTATAGTAACCCGGTTGCTTTGGTGTTGGCAAATGGGGCTCAATCTGAAGAGTTTCTAATTCAAGAGAAGCACTCGTCAGGATTGCCTGCTTTCCCCTTCATTATTCATTCTTACATTACAGCCTCTTTTAACTATGATTAGGGATAATATGGTCAACAAGGGAATAAGTGTAGGGAGTGGTAATGCCCCAATATTTAAGCTTTCGACATTTATGGATAATATTGTGGTCCATATTACGGAAGTGGAGACTTCCCTGCCATCTCTGCTAGGTGAGTTCACTGAGTATGGAAATTTGGCGGGATTTAAAATTAGTTTAGATAAAACGGTAGTTTTGCCAATGCGACAGGATGTTAGGACCATGTGCAGGAGTCAGTTCCCTTTAGTTGGGCTAGGGATTCTTTTAAGTATTTAGGGGTATTATTGTGCAGAGATGTGTCCAAGGTGCAAAAGGAGAACTATAAACAAATGTTGCTTCAAACTACGAACCTTTTAAGTACCTGGATGGTTAATGGGGCGGATTAATTTATATCAGATAATGACACTCTCGAACTGGTTGTACTTGCTTCAGATGGTACCTATTTGGTTGAATATGGGGTAATTAGAGGTATAGAGCAACAGGTTAGATAGTTCATATGGCTTAAGGCTAAGCCTTGCATATAGCTTGGGATGTTAACAAGGAAATGGAAGCAAGGAGGCCTGGGATTAGTAAATATAAAAAATTATAATAGGGCTTGTAGTCTAAGACACATCGGAGATTGGATTTTGGGGATGAGCTTTTACACTCCCTGGAAATGTAGAAGAGTTTGGTGAGGCCTAGGGAGTTATGGTTCATCCTGCATATGGTATTGTAGGAGGGCAGGGGAGGATGCGCAGATTTCTTATTTCTTGCCCATTGTGGGGAATGATGATTTCTCACCTGGTTCACAATCCCGGATTTTTAGGGAATGGGGACAAAAGGGGCTGTTTCTTTTACATCGTGTGTTGTATGAAGAGGGGTCTATTCTACCCTATCCAGAGGTGTGCAAGCACTAAATCTTAAGGCCTTGGAAGGAGAACAATGAGAGATAATGCCAGAGATTTTTGATCTGGAAGATTCTAGCTATCACTCTATTTCTTTCTGGTGTAAAATCTTACAGAAATTGCAAATGGGACCCAGTTTTGAGAAAATAGCTAGAGGTTGGAGTAAAGAATTGAGTATAGAATTGCCAGGGCAATCTCTTTTTAGGGCCTTGGTGGGAATTAAATCTCTCACGCCCAATGCTTCCTTGAGGGAAACTCAATATAAATTTCTTCTTCGAGCTTTTTGCTCCCAGATTCAAGCTTTTAAGAGTAATTTGGTGGCAATGAGTCTGTGCATGAAATATGGGCAGGAGTCGGGAACATTGGGTCATAGTTTTTGGAATTGTTCCGTGTTACAAAAGTATTGGAAAACAGTGCAAAGATATATTTAGGAAGTACTGGGAGTGACATTTGGCTCTTTATGTAAGAGTATTGCTATTTGATGATATGAGAAAATATACCTTTCCTTCTGGTTATACAAGTTTATGGTGTAGTAATGTACTACTGTTGACAAAGAAGTGTATTTTACAAAAGTGGACAATGGAGGAGATGCCCAAAATAGGGCAATTAAGGAATATGGTTTTTCAGACATGTCAGCTAGAAAAGTATATCGAACAAATGGATATGAATTAGAGACATCGGACCTTTTTGAAAATTTGGAACTTATACTTGCAATTTATACCGCCTCGTGGCAGAAGCTTGATAGTAAATTACTTCATTCATTGAGTTTTAGAAATGTTGGCTAAAGTTATTTGGGTATTTTGTTAACTGAGTAACTCTACTTATTCCCTTGGGATAGGATGGGGGAGGGTAGAGTGAGGTGGGAAGATTTGGGTCAAGTCTGTTTGGGTTGTAATTAAAGTACATTAAGTGTTGCCTGGGCTAGGAAGTATACACCAGTTCTGGGCTTTCTTTATGTGAATCATTTTACATATGTTCAATAAAAATAATTTAAACATAAGGAACAGAACATTTGGATGTTTCCTGACCTAGCTAGAGCCACACAGGAGTGAAGGAGGAAATTCATAGCCAGGAAAGCTAAACATTTGGTTCTGGGTGCCACTTGCACTATACGTCATCCATGCAAGTGTGTTATAACTTTGGATGCAGCTAAGTTCTTTTTTTTTTTTTTTTAATCTATTACATCTGAGAGAGTTTATTGATGCTAAACATGGCATAGTATTGTAGCCTGTCTCTGATGTATGGGAATATTGTGATTAATAGGTAGTGATCTGCTCAGACGTTTTGTCCGTTTTTCTTATATTGAATTTAATTTTCTGTTTGTATGGTCATGTCCCATGAACTTTGCTGTTCCCCCTCTCTATTGGGGTCTAACGTTGGCTTTATGTTATGATGATTATGTTTCCATTAATTTATTTTCTTTGTGTTGAATTTACTATACATACTGCTTACTTTTCTTTTAAATATCTTGTATATTTGATTTGATTTAAAATGCATAAATAAAGAATTTATAAAATGAGACAGGGTAAGTAGGGAGTTATCCGGCCACACAAGGCTGGTTAACTTTAGACCTGTTCTAAAACTGGTCTAAAGTTATCCAGCTAACCTAGCTGGATATACCTGATATTTGGCTAAGTTAACCAGATATCGCAGCTCCTCTCTGGAACGCCTCCTTTTTTTATCCAGCTAAATTATAGCCAGATAACTACATATCCAGCTACAATTTAGCCGGATAAGTGATTGAATATGCCAATTTTGCCGTTTAAAAGGATACCCTTTGAGTTATCTGTCTAAATGGATTTTGAATATTGACCTACCAATGACTAGTGAGAGTTGGAATACTTCATAACAAAGGTGGTTTATTGCTTTTATTTATTTCTTAGTTACACATTGGAGTGCAATTACAACACAGGGCGGTCAGTGAATACCATCCCTATGGCTTGCCATGATAATGGGAGGGCGAGTCCGCCACCACCACCAACGTTTCCATCCAGATACACCACAGAAGTTTTTGAGCAGGTAATTTGGATGCCAAGTGAAACAGGCCATTGTTCAAACTGCTTAGTTAGGGATGAATATTATTAATTTGTTAATTTCACTTCACATTATGTCTTTAGGCTTACTGGGGCATTGTGTGTGGAATTGTACTTCAAGTGTGCTTTTTTTTTTTTTTTTATAGAGAATGAGGAAAGAGGCCGAGTACTTTTATCTATTGAAAATCAAAGCAACTATCTGTAAACAAAAATGTATCATGGAATGTTTTATTGTTCTTATGTCATCCACTGAACAGAAACACATCAAACACTCCAAGGTAATTTGTAATAATATTAATCAAAATATATGTTTACATACTGTAGAATCAATGGATCAATGAAAACACGGTGATGTTTTTGTTATGGAAACTGTATTGTCGGTCCTGCAGCATGTAATCATATATTTATTTTCAATTACTTTGGTGTGTCTGCTGTTTTTCTGCTTGAGTTTTGACTTGAGATTTTGGGTTTCCTCCCATGAGGAAACCCAAAAAATATAATTGAAAATTATAGAAATTTTTTGGGATAGGTTTCTTATGAAATGTGGAGTCAGGTAAGGGCATGCTTTGTTTATTCTCTGAGGACAAGCAGGATAAGAATACCCCAAAACTGAGTGACTTCATCATTGTTGCCAACATGTGGAGCATTTCTTGAAAGCTAAGGAAAAACCTAGAAAGCTTTTCCAGGCATGTGCAGGACTTCCTGCTCATCTGTGCTAGTATGGAGTCCCCCTCAGTCTATTTTTGTCTGCAGCATACTTCAAATACGTTTTTGACACAAGTAGTGTCTTACACCTTTTCTTGTAGTTTTTGAAATCTCATTGGGTCTGTTTTTTCTCACTTGGTCCCCATTAGCCTCTTAGTCTGGTTTTTGGCACTTGGTAAGCTGTTTTTTTTTTTTTTCTTCATATGTTCTGAGCCCTGAGTTTCTTTTTGTACTTGCTAAGACATCTATTGAGCAGCTTTGGTTGGCCTATTTTCACTGTATGTTTTGCCAGCATTGCATGGAAGATAGCCATTGGCTTCAAGGAGTGCCTAGGCTATAACCTCTCCAAATTTGACCTCAGCAGTTTTTGAGGACAAATTGAACAGGAGGATCCTCAAGGCTCTCAGTATCTTAAATGAATCTGAGTGACAGTTCCGAGTACTTTAACATTAACTACACTACTGATGAAACAAGTCCTTAAGACCTTGAACTCAACACTGAGTGGCACAGTACCTACATTGGTGCCTTGGTGCTAAAAAGCAACATTGAATCTTTCTTTATTGAGCATGAGTAGATCAGTACAGAGAGGGAAGCCTCCCTGACTGTTTGACACAGTTCAATTCCGAAGTTCCACAAGTCTTCACAGGGTCCCTTTAAGGACATGGCTACAGAGTCAGTACCCTCTTAGATTTCTACTTGCATGATAATTTCAGAGTCTAAATCTGAGGAAAGTCCTGAGATCTCCCCTATAGGTCTGAAAAGTCTGTTTCAGAACTGAAGCTCTCACCAGCACTCTTCTACATAGGTAAGGAAAAGGTCCCCTCTAGAGGACTTCACCTCAGATTTTGTACAAAGTATGGCTAAAGTCATTTTACAGGTTGAAGAAGAGCCCAGGACATCTTTCTCAAATATCTCAGTTTCTCCCAGGACAAGCAGGATGGTAGTCCTCACATGTGGGTGACATCACTGGACGGAGCCCTGTCACGGAAAACTTTTCTGTCAAAGTTTCTAGAAAGCTTTAACTGACACTGGCATACTGAGTGCCCTGAGCATGCCCAACATGCCATTATCCCTGTGTCCACAGGGGTCTCCCTTCAGTCTTCTTTTTTCCGCGCTGCAGTTAGCATCGCTTTCAGGAACTCTGTGAGAAATTTCTCACAACTTTTCCTCATGGAAACACTTGAAGTTTTACTTCACAAATAATTTTTCCCTACACGGGTCTCCCTTCGCGTACATTTAATCGACGCTCAGTGAGTACTATGTGCTGTGTTTCGGTTGGTTTCTGTCACCTCACTAACGGTTTCCCCCAGCTTACCAACTGAACTGCGGCCTTCTCTCTCCCTATGTTTTCACCCTCGGTCAGCCCCACAATACCTGTGAGTGTCCTTTCTGTGATCCTCCTCCGGATTTTTCGGGGCTAGAGGGATAGGGACGTCACGGTTACCGTTGCTGCCAGGGCCGCCATCGATGCCATCGATACCCTCATCGATTCCATCGGGCCTCTATCGATTCCTTCAATACCCTCATCCATGCCATTGATGCCTCTTTTGATACCATTGATGCACCCATCGATGTCGTGTCTGCCTCCATCGATGCCAACCATACCTGCATCGATTCCATCCATGCCCCCATCGATGCCCCCGTCGATTCCATCGATGCCCACGACCATTCCATCGATGCCCATATCGATGCCATCGGTGCTCATATCGATACCATCAATGCCGATATCGATTCCGTCGTTGCCCATGTTTATTCCATCGATGCCAATGTCGATGCCATCTGTGTCAATTTCATCGATGCCATCGATACCTTTGTCGATTCCATAGATGCTTTCATCGATTCCATCGTTGCCGTCAATGTCCTCGTTGATGCCACTGTTGATGCCGCCATTGATGCCATCGATGGCCATCCATTTCATCGATGCCACATCGATTCCATTGATCCCTTTGTTGATGTTATCGGTGCTTCCGTCGATGCCATCAGTGCTTCACCCATGCCATTGATGCTTTCGCTGACACCCTCGATGCCACCTTCAATGCCGCCATCGATACCTTCATTCCTACTGAAGCACCTAATCAATACCCTTGACTAAACAATAAACGCTCCGTACTCTGTGTTCTAAACCAGAGCACCATGTACTCCTTGGGCGATAAATAGTACCAGGAACAGTACTGGCTCGGTGACAGTCCGTCACCAATTGCCATCTGACATAGCAAGGGCATCTTTCTCGGCGCTGGAGAATGACTGGGCTGAGCATTGTACGCATCACCTTATTCGATGCTGGAGAATGACCGGGCCGAGCACCGTACGCATCACCTTACTCAGTGCTGGAGAATGACTGGGCCGAGCACCTTACGAATCCTCTTACTCGGTGCTGGAGAATGTTCGGGCTGAGCACCGTACGAATCCTCTTACTCTGTGCTGGAGAATGACCGGTCCGAGCGCTGAGGGATACAGCCAGCACCGATGTGGATTCCACGTTCGGTGCCGGCACTTATACTGCACCGGCATCAATGTCCATTGAGCCAGTTGCGAAGCGGGCCCAGCTATACGAGTCCTGTGCTCCTCTGTACCTGAGGCACCGAGGCATTCCCCACCAACATCGGTGCTGGGTACTGAGCCACCACAAATTAATGTGGAAGTGCCAGTAACGCCTAGCCTGTCTCCTCTGTAGCTGCGCTACCATACCAGCTTACAGAGTTGAGTCGAACGTTTACGTCCTTCAGGCTGTCCTCGATGCCTCCCGAAACCTACTAACACCAGAGCCATCGATTATTCGCACCGGCATAGCACCGCCTCATTGAGACACCTATCAACGACAGCCTAAGTCATCGCCACCGACTCATCCTTCTGAGCCTCTGCCACGAAGGGCGATAGGCACTTACTTCCCCTTCAGCACCGATCCCGTCGAGACCTGGTCACTAAAATAAGCCAGATATTCTCGAAAGATTCTAGGTCGTCATATCTTCCAAGGACTTTATGCGTGTCACATATTGCTATTTACCAGCCAAAGACAAACCAAAATAAAGGTAATGGACCTTACAGGGAAGGAGTTCTATCCTTCAAAAATACCCTGAAGAACTGGCTAACCAAACCAAATCAGGCATTAATATCCTGATTTTTTTGAATCAGATCAATTCTGTAGGCCTCGTGATTTCTGAGAGCCTTTAGTGCGTTCTTTACTGCCCCGAGCTCCAGGAATTTAACTGATGCAACAGCATCTTTCCTGAACTGACCATGGACCTTAGGTGTGAAAAACGTGAATGTGAACTCTCCAGCCCAGGCTGGAAGCATCTGTAGTCATAACAAATTGATGAGGAGGAATTTGAAAAGGTAGACCCTTTAGGAGAACCACCAGGATAGAGAGTCTGCGCCCATCACCTTGATTCCCAAACTGGGGAAGGATCCTCTGTCTCCTGCCTCCTACCAACCAATTTCACTCTTGAATTTTGACCAAAAACTATTAGCTAAAATCCTCGTGGAAAGGTTGGCAGTTATCTTACCGAAATTGATTCTGCCAAGTGGGGTTTGTTAGAGGACGCTATGCCCTTACGAATGTTTGTTTGGTGACAGCTGCCATGGCATTGTGCCGACGGGTAGAGGATCCTTTCCTGGTAGTAAACTTGAACGCGGAAAAGACGTTTGATCGTGTGGACTGGGATTACATGTTCTCCCTCTTATGTCATCTGGGAATTGAGGGGCTCTTCCTACAAAGCATACATTTGCTTTATCGGGACCCAACCGCCTCCATTATAACGAATTCTTCACAGTCCGAACCATTTCAGGTCGCCAGGGGGATGTGGCAGGGGGGCCCTCTCTCTCCTTTGTTATTTCTTCTGACACTGGAGCCCCTGCTGCGCTCCATTCAGACAACTCCAGAGATCAGGGGGATTAGGCTCAAGAGACAAGTTTTCATATACGCTGCTTTCACAGACGACATTCTGATGTTTCTCATCACACCCACCCAATCGCTCCCCGCACTTTTGCGGCTATTCCAAGTGTATGGGGCCTTTTCTGGGTTTAAGATCAATTTGGAAAAGTTCGACAGTTAGGGACCTTTGGGACGGGCCTTTCCCCCTGCGATGGGCAGGGAAGCCACATTAGATACTTGGGGATTTTGGTGTCTGCTGACCCCAGGGTCCTGTATTCCCTCAATATCCCACCCTTATTACAACGCACGCGGGATAAGCTGCATACATGGCAAGACTTACCGCTTTCTCTGGGGGGCCGCATCAATTTTTTCAAGATGGCTATCCTACCCCAATGGTTATATATTCTCCAGAATTTACCACTCCTACTCAGCCGGAGGGACCTGAAGATATTAGACTCCACTATTAGTAAGATTCTCTGGCGAGGCAGGAGACCACAGATTGCCCTGGTCAAACTCAAAGCACAATGGAGTGAGGGTGGAATGGGAGTCCCAGACTTAGCACTCTATAATTTAGCGAGTAATCTCCGTATTACACGGGAATGGTTACTGGGCTCCTCAAATTATACTCATATTCAGGCTGATCAAGCCTTAGTAGCACCCTTTGATTTATGTTTCATTGTACAGGCTTCGACCAGTCAGTTACCCAACGTGCTAAGGGGCCATGAATTGTTAGAACCGATGCGGATAGCATGGAAGCGGTTATGTAAGCATCTACACATTCCTTCACAATGCGCTTATCTACTTCCTATACAAGGTAATGCACAGTTCATGCTGGACTCTCAGACCGCAAGCTTCCAGCTATGGGCAAACCAGGATATTACACAGTTAGGGCATGTTTTGGATGGGACGTGGGAAATTCTCCCGTTTTCTCAACTGAGTGCTCTTTATGCGCTACGACCTACCCAGGTCTTTCCATATTTGTAGTTACAGCATTATGTGGCCTCCTTGTCTGTAGAGTGCAAGACGCCAACAATCTTTGAAGCGGTGAATCAGATGTTGCGGTTGGAGAAACCGGCAAAACTGACCTTGGCTGAGGCGCATAGACGTCTAAAGAAACTAGTTTTAAATGACCAGGGGGGACAGCTGGCAGAGAAATCAAGTGACGGGGTCTTCAAGATCTCCCCTGAGGTGATTCAGACTGGGTTTCGGCAGATATCTCGGGTGTCTAGCAATTCTTATTATCGAGAGATGCAATACAAATTCTTGTGGAGGGCATATTTGTTCCCAAAGCTCTTATTCAGGGCAAATCTGAGAGGACAGGTCAGTGTGTGAAATGTTACACAGGCTCCTGCACCTTGTCTCATTCATTTTGGGGATGCCCTAAAATTCGACATTATTGGGCTCGTATCATGACTTATTTGGAGGAATTGCTGGGCACTCCAGTTCCCTTCTCACCCACAGTTATTCTATTTGGTGGCATGCCCTCCTCAGTGGTTCGGGGGGTGGAATCTCGTTTGCTCCTTCAGAAGGCCTGCTATGTGGGGAAAAAGATGATATTGCTGCACTGGAAAACTACAGTCACACCCTCCTTTTGGATGTGGAGAAATGCCTACCATAAATTGTTGCAGATGGAACATCTTGCATCTAAAACCTGACCGTTACATTGGCGCAAGTTCTTAAAAATTTGGAATGTGTGCATACAGTCTCTACCCCACAGAGCCAGAAGTCTGATTCTCTATGATTATTGATACTTTCCTTCTGAACTGTGCCAGATTCTGCTTCATGGACTGTCTGTACAGTTTACCAGCATAGTAATTCTTTTGGGACTTGAATACCGGAATCTAAGCCAATTGGGGGATTGGGGGGGGGGGGGGCGGAAGGGGGGAGGAGGGGAGAGATGTGTTGGGTGAGTAAAAATAGCATACGAGTTAACTATTTTTCTGTATATCTCTGTGTTCTGGGAAGGTTCAACTGTGTGAGCCTCCTGGGCTGAATGTTTTTTTTCAGTTCATGCGCAATAAAATTGTTTAATCTAAAAATAAAAATCAGGTTGCATTCCTGAAGCTCCCCAACCACCTTCAGTCCTCTATGTCTTGCATCCTCCACCCTAGATCCCCCATCCCTCGATACTTAAAATCTCATGCTGGATACAAAGTAAGCACTTTCTCACTTCTAACATGGGATTTTAAGTATTGGGGGAATTGGGGAGCACACTACATAGGGATTGCGAGTTGTAGAGTTGTCTGGGAAGGCAACTTGAAAGAGAACTCCGGCACACTGTTAAAATCAACAAATAGCAGTTATCCCTCCTTTATTATTTTCTCTCATACCTAAAGATTAATTTAAGAGTACAGTATTCTCATATATGGATATCCTATTATTCATATAAATGGAATTTCCATTCCACAATCCAAATGGCGTATATTATTGAATCATGTAACCGAAACTTTATTGGCACCTACTAGCTAATTTATAATCCTAACCAGACTTATTTATGTGCCTATCTGTAAACGGTTGCGATGGTATACTACTAAACGACTGTATAGAAAATTTTTTAAATAAATTAAATAAATAAATAAATATATTTAAAGAGAATTGGGGAAGGGAGGTGGCCCAACCTGCAGACTCCCTGAACATTATTTGCACATTTAGGAAAGGTTTGGAGGGTGGGGAATGCACAGCCCAGTAGGGTCCTCTATGAAGTTGGGGATGGGGGAGGAGAGAGGGAATTGAGAGCCACAAGCACTTTTTTTTTTCCAGATAATCTGTCCGATTGCCAGCTTACGGCCAATTTTAAAACCCGCACACGCGTAAAATCCAGGGCTTACACGCAGAAGTACCAGGCCTTTCAAAGGAATAGGCCGGGGGCATGGTCTGTGCAGGGAGAGGCAGGGTGGGGGCCGGCCAGGAGAGTGGCCATTAGGCCCTGTCCCAGGGAAGCGCGTGCAAGCCAGCTGACGGGGTGCAGAAGATACTTCTGCTCCAGAGGAGCAGTAAGTATTGAAACAAAAAAAATGTGGGGTAGATAGGTAGCAGTTAGGGTTCTGGGTGGAGAGGGGAAAAGGGAGGAACATTAGGTAGGGGGGTAGGAAAGTTCCCTCCCAGTCCACTTCTTAATTGGAGTGGACTGGAAGGGAATTGGAAAGAAGGCCAATCGCTTCGCTGCGCATAATTTACAAAATTCCACCCCCGCGCACGGAAGAGCCCACCCACCCGCACATGTACGTGCTGATGTTAAAATCCGGCGCGCATGTGCACGCGGATATATTTTATAACATGTGTGCGCCAACGCACACATGTTATAAAATGTCTTAAAATCGACCCTTTACTGAATATGGATCTCTAGGTAAACACTTGCAGTGCCAACACTAGGGCAAATGGCAGCAAGCCTTATTGGAAGTGGCATTCCTCTCCCTCTAATCTGAGATACTTCTTGTAGTTGTGGTGTCTCCCTATGTAGGAAACACAGCCAGTCTTTTATTAAGAAGGGAATTATGGAGCCTAGAGAAAAAAATGTTAAATTTCTTTTTCAGGAGCTACTAGTTCAAGGCACTTAGGTCTAAGAAGGGACAGAATCTTCCAGTCATTTTGGGAATCATTAAATATTTAGAATCCCTGTCCTCTTTCCTGCAGAATTATAAGCTAGACCACTCTGATCTGTAAGAAAGAGATTTCAAGAAGCATTTTCCACTGAAAAGAGATTATAAGTGAAACCTTCAGAGGAAGATTTGGTGGGATCTTCAGCAGTCATAACCTTCATCCATACACTATGATCCAGAGAACACAGCTTTCTTACTTTATACTAGGCCAACCTTAGCTTCCTCCCATCACAGGAAAATCTAATGTTAGTTGAACTGGAATTATGGCTATGAGCGTTGAATTCAGTCAAAGCTTGTTCCTTGTTTTGATTGGGTTGCTGAGTGAGTTTAGAGCTTCTCCATCATGATAGTGAGACCCTAAACTCTTCTGACAGAGATAAGAGGACTGTGGAAAAACTATCATCTGAAGAAAAAACTGGTTTACTTACAAGTCCACCCTGTAACCTCCTAGAAGTTGTGGAAGGTGGATCAGAGGTGGCCGCAGAGAATATGAAAAGTGGAACAGTGGTCCTTTTTGAGATCCATCACTTCAATGACTTTCTCTCCAAAGATAATTACGCCATAGTAGGGTACTACTGCAAACCTATTTTGCATGTCTTTTCTGAGGCATGCAGCCATAAGTATCTGCAGGCTCCAATAGCCATTAGAGATGCTCTTGATGCTATTTAAAAAACATCATAGGTCAATTGTACCAGATGCTTTCCACACTGTTTTCCATAATCCAGTAGGTGAATAAATTGTTTACGTTTCTCTGGAGGAGAACTTCTTTCCCCCTTCCCAATCAGAGTGCATATATTCGATCATAGGATCTGATAGGACACTATGTTGAGAATACCATTCTAAAAGAACTTCTTTTTGTAAAGTCTTAAAGTCTAAGATTCCCTCCCAGGGAGAAATGGGTCTGATTCCTGTTAGCCCTTTTCAGGTCAGATCTGATGACTACAAATTGGTATGGCAACTGGACTTTCTTGAATCCTCGAGCTTTCTGGATCTGATACTTTGTATTTATCTTCTTTCCAAAAAGAATTATTGAAAATGAAGTTTCCCACATTCTCATTTGTACTTCCTGTAGGAGCTGATGGCCAGGCATTGCCAACTGCTCCTTAGGTAAAGCAGAGTTGCTTACCCGTAACAGGTGTTCTCCCAGGACAGCAGGATGTTAGTCCTCACATGTGGGTGACGTCACTGGACGGAGCCCTGTCACGGAAACCTTTTCGGTCAAAGTTTCTAGAAAGCTTTGATAGACACTGGCACACTGAGTGCACTGAGCATGCCCAGCATGCCATTATCCCTGTGTCCACAGGGGTCTCCCTTCAGTCTCATGTGTAGCAAAAAGTGTGAGCGAAAAATAAAACGTATGTGGACCCAACTCCGCGGGGTGGCAGGTGGGTTCAGTGAGGACTAACATCCTGCTGTCCTGGGAGAACACCTGTTACGGGTAAGCAACTCTGCTTTCTCCCAGGACAAGCAGGATGGTAGTCCTCACATGTGGGTGATTAGCAAGCTACAGGCTGACTCATATTACACCAGGCCAATACTGTGCACAGGCACAATAATTGGGGAGCTATTGGCAATGATGAGGCAGCCTGACATCACAGCAGGTGGTTGTAGAAGGAGTTGGGGAGCATAGTGGAAGGAAGCATTCCAAGACAGATTGGCTAAGGCAGAGAATTGATAGACTTCCATATGTAAGCATTAGGGGGCTGCGAATGTGTGAAGAGAGTTACAAGGCACAGCCTAAGAAATGTCGGCAACTGGTACTGAACGATAGTGTGGTACCGATGCTGTCATGTTTATTAGAGATGGTGCCTTCATTCACCCCTGGAGAGGAAGGCTTGCTTTTCATAGCAGAATTCAATACAGTTTGCTAGTCAGTTGGAGAGAATTAGTTTGCCCACTGGAACTCGCAGCTTGACTTTGTCAAAGAAGGAAAGAGCTGGGTGTGTTGTCTATGGAATGCAGTGTGGTCTAGATAGAATGCAAGTGCACGTTTAAGGTCCAAGGTGTGTAAAATCCTCTCGCCCTGGTGAGAGAGAGGCCTTGGGAAAAATGGGCAGAGCATATTCTTAGTAAGGTAGGCTGCGTCTACCTTAAGAAGAATATTAGGGTGAGTATGGAGGACCACTCGGTCACGGAGGAACCTAGTGTAGGGTGAGTATGCAACAAGGCATGCAACTCACTGACCCTTTTAGCAGAAGTGATGGCTACAAGGGAAAGGATTTCCCATGGTAGACTGTTAAGTTATAGGAATGCAAAGGCTCCCACGGGGAATGCATGAGTCTTGTAAGCACTACATGTATGCCCTATTCTGCAACCAGTGATCATAGAGGAGGCTTAATCTGTAGAGAAATCATGATAAGCCGACTCATAAGGGGTTGGGCCGTTAATCGGGCATCCTATACTCCCAGGTAGTACGGTGAAAATGGAACTGAGGTGTACCCGTGTAGAAGATGTCTGGGGACCAGAATCCAAGGGGTATGCTAGATAGCCTAAGAGATGGAGTGGTGGAGAAAAAAGGGCTAATACCTACGCTTACAGCGTTCCAGTGCCACGTGCATGCAAGAACTGCGTAAATCTCTCAGGAATGGCAATAGATCTTCCTCCTGCAGTGCAGCATCATCTGCCACCTCAGGAAAACCTTTGAGTTGGAGCCAGTCCAAAGCTTCCCCATCCCTGAAGTTTGCGGCCACAAAGTCGAGTTCAGTTGCCCAGATTTTATTGATGCATAAGAGGCATCACTCCCTTGAACTGTTCCTATGTACATCAAAGAAGCGTAAGCAATTCTCATGAAGTGCATCAGTTCTGGAATCATCGAGCTGTCCCTCTTTGGTGCCACTGGCACAGGCCTCATCCCAACATGGTGCATCGAAGCCCTGAAAGACCAGTGCATCCCCCAAGGTTGGTAGTGGAAGGTTTTCAATTACAACTGTCTGACACTTTCTGTTCAATAGTGCTTTGCCCTCTAATCCATTGCCTATCACGCTGCAGGAGCCATTTTTAGTTTCAAAAGAAGATATCCTTCTGCTAAACCCAGCCTGAAAGACACAGCAATCCTTTGACCATGTTGCAGAGTTAGTGAGAAATTTTTATAGCTCCTTTACAAAAAAGACTGAACACTCCATCCCCTCTTTTTAACTCTTGCTTCGGCGGTTCCTTAGACTGGAGCCCCAAACTCACCTTTGGGTCTGTTTTTATCCTTAGAACCTTGTTAGAGGAATATTCTTCTCCCCCAGAAGATTTCACCTTTTCAAAATGTATTGAAAAGTTGGCAGCAGCTCTAGGTATTCCTGTCAGTAAGAACAAAACTCCGTGATCTGAATTCCTTGGTCTATTAAAAATTCTGGATACAACTGCAGAGCCTGCGGCCTTACCAGTTTATCTGGATAACTAAAACATCCAGATAATTGCCTTTGAATATTGTTCTTGATGTGTTTAAATAAGATATATACCTATTTATGCATTTCAAATTTTTATTCAAAGAATAATAGTACTTCATTGATGTCAGTATGAAATAGAGAAGAGCAATATGTAGCTAATGTCATCACTGCTTGCCTAATCAGCATATAAGTGCCAGCTCTGTGGGTGCAGTGGGTGCTTGTACATGCCCAATATTAAGCAAACTCCTTTCCTGTGTGTCCAGGGAAGGGTAATTTGTGTTGAGTTTAGTGCCTCCAATTGTTTTAGAAATTGGGGCCCCTGCCATACTTCATAATCATTACAGTAAACTTTTTCTCAAAGCAACCAGTGTGACTTGAAATTCTGTGATTGTATGTTCCCTTTTCCTCTTGTCTCGCCTTCCCCTAAAAAACCAAGAAAACCAAAACTCAGCCAATATTATAGCACTTGACTTGCAGTGCAAATTATAGGTTTTCTTATGAGCTCTGGTTATGATGGATTACTGTTTCAGTTCTTGATTTGTAGAATCTAATCCAGGCCTAGATTCATCATACCGCAATATTTATAGCGGAATGAGCCGTGACAAAAAAAGGGGTGGGGCGATAGTGAGCAGGCTGCTGCATCGTGGCAGTGCATTTGCACCTGCAGCAATTGCAGCCGCGCTGCACACTGTTGCCCCCGTAACGCCAATAAAATAGCTGTAGCTATTTCCGGCGCTACTGCAGGTGATAATGTGCGATACATTATCACCTGCAGTACTACAGGCCCCTAATTTCCCTAAACTCCACCCAAACTCCTCCCCTTTCCCTAATTTAAATGTTCAAATTGCGATGAGGTTATTGAGTGCATTAAGGCGTTATCACTTGCGATAATGCATGTGATAACGGCCCATCACAATTTTATGATTGACTCTGTAAGATTGTAATATTAATTGGAATTTTAAATTACTTTCCATTCTGGAGTTTGTGATTTTTTTCATAGTATATACTTTCCACATTCTGTCAAACTACTTGCTGGGTGGCAGAGTATTAACTTTCTTACAACTGGCTGCAACCATCTATAGGGTGGCTATCTCAGACTTTCTTAACCTATCATATTACAAACATTCTCTAACCTCTTTTATATTCAACAAGCCGTTAAGCCCGTTAAAACGGGCTACATCCCTCTGTCTCTCACCTCCCCCTCATTCTCTCTCCCCTCCCTCACCCACTCCTCCCTCCCTCCCACTCAGTCTCACTCACTCCCTCCCTCTCTCTCGCTCAGTCCCACTCACTCCCTCTCACTCAGTCCCACTCCCTCCCTCTCAGTCCCACTCCCTCCCTCCCTCTCAGTCCCCCTCTCCCTTTCACTCAGTCCCACTCTCCCTCCCCCCTCTCACTCACTCAGTTCCACTCTCCCTCCCCCCCTCTCACTCACTCAGTCCCACTCACTCCCTCTCCCTCAGTCCCCCCTCACTCACTCCCTCCCACCCATTCTCTCTCTCCGTCCCTCCCACTCAGTCCCTCCCACCCACTCTCTCTCTCCGTCCCTCCCTCCCACTCAGTCCGTCCCTCCCTCCCTCGCTACTGGCCGCTACCGCCGCCGCCCGCTGTCGCCGCCCGCTGCCGCCACCGCCCGCTGCCGCTACCGCCGCCCGCTACCGCCACCGCCGCCGCCATTTTTTTTTTATTTTTTTACGCACGGCTCTGACCAACGTGCTGGCCCGCACATGCGCGGTAGAGCTGCTCTCTACTGCGCATTTGCGGGCCGTCGGTCAGAGCCCATTTATAAGGTAGATTATTCCATTCCTGTATCTGTCAGTGTTATGATGTAGCAAACCTGCTAGTGCCTGCAGCTGATGCATCTCAAAATCTGGTCTTATGAGAACTCTGGATCCTGGCTCGTTCTTGGTTGGGAAAAAATTAAGTTGATCCCTTATTAAAGGGTACTTCTCCTAGGACCAGCTCTAGCTCTCTCTGTGCTTGGGGAGGATGAAGGCACGCTATTCGTTTGTATCGGGATCCTGAGCCTAAGGGGGAAAGATGCTGCAGGCCAGTAACTATAGTCTGGTGCTGTCACTGCAGTTCTTACTGCTGATCTACGACCTCTTTGTCAACTCCTCCTCTGAGCTGCTGCACATGGCCCCCATCATTCAGCTCGTCCTCTTCATTATTCAGGACATCGCAATTCTCTTCAATGTCATCATCCTCTTCCTCATGTTTTTCAACACTTTCGTGTTCCAGGCTGGCCTGGTCAGTCTTCTATTCCGCAAGTTCAAAGGCACCATCATCCTGTCAGCAGTCTGCCTGGCTCTCAGCATTGCTTTCCACATCTGGGTCATGGTAGGGAACCTGAGCAAGGGGTTATATAATTTATTTTGCCATTTATGTAGAACCCTATACCAGGGTACTGTATAATACATTTTGTACATTACAATGAGTCTCTGCCCAAAAGAATTTACAGTCTAAATGAAACAGCAGGAGAGAAGTGGCTTGCATGAAATCACAATAAGAGCTACAAGGAGAAACAGGATTTGAATTCTGCTATCCTGGCCCATTATTCAAATCATCAACACCATCTGTGCTTTAGACAAAATTAGTTGAAGGGGCTGCTGTCTGATTTCAACAAGACAGCAAAAAGGTTTGTGACCCTCACTGTAATTTGGATGAGGTAGAAAATGAAGCATGTGATGTGTGAGTATCAGTTTAAAGGTACATGGTCTCTATATTTAATTGTGTTTCATTTCGTGTCCTTTGAGTAATTCTATTCTCTCCCTTGTTGTATCCCCATTTGAATTTTGAAGTTCCTGTATCCCAGTTATATGTATTCCCTTGTTCCTTGTAACGCTTCCATGCGACTTTCAGTTTCATTGTAAACTGGTGTGATTTGTATTTTATAAACGAACGTCGGTATAGAAAAGTTAAAAATAAATAAATAGGACAAGCAGAATGGTAGTCCTCACACATGGGCGACATCATCAGATGGAGCCCGGCACGGAAAACTTATGTCAAAGTTTCTAGAAACTGGCTGCAACCGTTTCTAGAAACTTTGACTGGCACGCTGAGCATGCCCAACATGCCACTACCCATGTATCTATGCGGGGTCCCCCTTCAGTCTCTTTTTCCATGAAGCTTTCGCCTTGCAACAGTGGAACTCGTGCTTTTTTTGTGGAAAATTGTTTTGTTCCCATTTTTTTGTTTTCGCCGGGTCCCTCTTCTACCTGGGGTTAGTTACTAGGAGTCGCAGTAAGTTTTTTTTCTGTTGTTCACGGTTTATTCCCAAAGGTGCCGCTTCCCACTGGCCACCAGTCATTGACTGCATGTCGGATTATTTTTCCCATGGTGTTGTCTGGTTTTCTCGATGCCCCCAGTGTCCACTGAGTTTGTCCATCACAGACCCCCATGAGGTCTATATCTTGTGCCTGGGGGCATCGGCTTCTCGTTTTATTCACAAGCGTCCTGTGCGGGACCGTATCAAAAGCTTTGCTGAAATCCAAGCAGATGACATCGAGCGCCCTTCCTCGATCTAATTCCCTAGTCACCCAGTCAAAAAATCAATCAGATTTGTCTGAAAGGACCTTCCCCTGGTGAATGCATGCTGCTTCTGGTCCAGCAATTCGTCTGACTGTAGATAGTTCACTATTCTTTCCTTCAGCAGCGACTCCATTACTTTTCCCACCACCGAGGTGAGGCTAACCGGCCTGTAGTTTCCAGCCTCCTCTCTGCTCCCACTGTTGTGAAGCGGGACCACCACTGCTCTTCTCCAATCACTTGGTACCACTCCCGTTTCTAGGGATCTATTTAACAGGTCACACAGCGGACCCGCCAGCACATAGAAACATAGAAATGATGGCAGAAGAAGACCAAACGGTTCATCCAATCTGCCCAACAAGCTTTCACACTTTTTTTTTTTTCATAGTTTTGTTACTCTTGTCCCTTTAAATCATTTTTTTGGTTCTGTTTCCCTTCCACCTCCACCATCGTAGATAGCAGTGCTGGAGCTGCATCTAAATGAAGTATCCAGCTAATTGGTTTGGGGTAGTAACCGCCATAATAAGCAAGCTACTCTCACGCTTGTTTACCCGCCTGTGCAATTCAGTCCTTGTTGGTTGTTTGAATATAAAACATCTTTTCTTCATTCCCCCTGCTGTTGAAGCAGAGAGCTATGCTGGATATGCATTGAAAGTGAAGTACCAGGCATTTTTGGTTTGGGGTAGTAACCGCCGTAACAAGCAAGCTACTCCCCTGCTTTTATGTGGATGCAAATCCTTTTTTCCATCCCTGAGCTCCCTCTGAGCTCCCTCAGTATCCTGGGATGAACCTAATCAGGCCCCATGGCTTTGTCCACTTTTAGTTTTCCTAGCTCTTCCCATACATTCTCTTCTGTAAATGGAGTTACATCTACTCTACTCCCCTCCAGTTTCTTGTTAACTAGCGACAGTCCTTCTCTAGGGTCCTCTTTAGTGAACACCGAGCTGAAGTATTCATTTAATATTTCTGCCATTTCTTCGTCTCACTCCACACATTGATCCTTTTCATCTTTCAATTTCACTATACCACTTTGAACTTTTCTCCTTTGTCTGATGTATCTGAAAAATGTTTTGTCACCTCGCTTTACCTCTTTGGCAATCCTTTCTTCCACTTGACCTTTTGCTGTCTTGATTACTTTTTTGTCTCCCTCAGTTCCACCAGATATTCTTCCTTGTGCTCCTCCTTTTGGGATCCTTTATATTTCTTAAACGCTGTTCTTTTAGCTTTTATTTTGTCAGCCACCTCCTTTGAGAACCAGATAGGTTTCATTTTTCTCTTGCTTTTCTAACATAT
Source organism: Rhinatrema bivittatum (assembly GCF_901001135.1). NCBI lineage: Eukaryota > Metazoa > Chordata > Amphibia > Gymnophiona > Rhinatrematidae > Rhinatrema > Rhinatrema bivittatum. The sequence goes on from NC_042617.1 coordinate 530,842,442, forward strand.
AGATTAGTTGCCTTGAGAATTGCTCCTTTTAGTTTGATCCATTGTTGTTCCACATCTCTCTTTTTCTCCCAGCCTTCTAGTTCTTCCTGCAGGTATTTCCCCATTTCATCAAAGTCCATGATTTTGAACTGCAAAACTCGAGTCTTCGTGCTTCTTCTCTGTATCCTATTTGTGATATGAAACTATACCGTTTGTTGATCACTGGTGTTGAGGTGGGCACCCACCTGGACATTAGAGACATTATCTCCATTAGTGAGCACTAAATCGAGTATAGCTCCCTCCCTCGTGGGTTCCATTACCATTTGTTTGAACAGAGCCCCTTGCATGGCATCCACTATCTCTCTACTACTGTTAGATCCTACAGAAGGGATTCTCCAGTCTACATCCAGCAGATTAAAATCTCCAACAATCACCACTTTTCCCTTCTTTCCCATCTTTTGGATGTCTTCAACCAGATCTCTGTCAAGTTCTTCCATTTGATTTGGAGACCTTTAAACCACTTCAATAAAAATGGATGCCCCATCATCTTTTTTTTAGGTCAGCCCATAGTGCTTCTTCTTTGCCCCATCTTCCTTGCAGCTCAGATGCTTGGATACTGTTTCTAGCAATACTAAAACACCGTTATAGAATCGCTGAAAGAATCTTTAGAATTCGTAGATTGTGCTCCACAGATTCGGAATTTAAAAAACAGGCGCTAATACTCGCCAAGCGATTTATGGATCGTAGTTACCCTTATTCAGCAGTTCTTAAAGCATATAGACGAGCCTATTATTCCCCTTGGGAGGCGCTCCTGCAGTATCAATCCAAACCATCTATTTCAGCAAGCATTTGTGTGCTTCAACACACGGACAAATCATATTTGATAGCTCAAAGTATCAAGAGGCATTGGCATGAGCTGCAACTTCACTCCACATTCTCAGAAATGCCAATGGTAGCATATCAGAGAAGCAAAAATATTCGAGATTATGTAGTATGGGCATTTCTTACACCGAGCAATACAGTGCGGCTGAATGGGATACATAGACAATGCGGGAAATGTGACATGTGTGAGACCACTCTTGAAGGAAATGAATGGCTTCATCCAATCACAGGCCGGATATATAAGAAGAATAATAATACTACATGCGAATCGGCCCAAGTAGTGTACTTAATAATCTGTCCATGTCCACTGCTGTATGTAGGCCGCACTAGTAGGGCTATCAAGATTCACCTACGTGAACACAGAAGCCGCATTCACACCGGTAACATTGAAGCCCCTATTGTAACCCATTGCCAGCAATTGCACCATAAGTTCAACAAGCTTAGGTGGACAATATTGGAACAAATCTCTAAAAACGATCGCGGTGGTGACCTGAGCTATCAACTGAATTACCGAGAGCAATGGTGGATTTTCACCCTTGCCACGGAAGCACCTGCTGGTTTAAATGATAATGTTGAGTGGACATCTTTACTTTAATTTTGACCGCATTTTGACATTTCAATTGTTGACACTTGACATTTCAATTGTTGATTGACAGCTCTAGTCACATCCGGAACCCTTTGGACTTCCTGTTTAGGTTTAAAAAGCCATCTATGACTTCTTGGCGGCTTACTGCCAGAGTTAAGCTGAAGCCGTGCAGCAGTATATGCAGAGAGTCAGTGACTCAAAGTAATCCTGTGGAAAAGCTATTTTGGACGGTTGTTGTCATCATTTAAAAGATAAGTCTAATGTTTTATTCTTTGTATTTTAGACACCGCACTACTCTTCCACCCCTGATGAAGCCCACGAAACACGTACCATGTTGGGTTGGGTTGGTGTTGTTATAAACTGTCTTGATAAGCTCAGATAAGTGTCCAGTTTTACCTGCATAACTATAAAAAGAGTGAAGTGAAAATTTAAAAAGAGTAAAAAATGTAAACTATGTGGTTACCGATGATTACAAAAACGGGAGCATAGTCAAAGATATTGTGATTGACATGCACAGCAGCACGTTAATACGCTGCAGAACCCGAGCGTGAGGCTTCCCAATAATAGCCCATGTGAAGTTTATGAGGTATCCAAAAGTTACACAAAAATATTACTTTCAGCGATTCTATAACGGTGTTTTAGGTTTGCTATATTTGGAATATACACCATTACATACAGTTTTTGTTTGAGTGGATACTGTTTCTGACATAAAGAGCCACTCCTCCCCCTTTTCTGTCCTCTCTGTCCTTCTTTAACAAGTTATAGCCCGGTATTGCCATATCCGAATCATGAGATTCCGTGAACTACGTCTCCGTGACAGCAACAACGTCCAAGTCCGCCTCCACCATTAGGGCTTGCAGATCTGGGATTTTATTGCCCAAACTACGAGCATTTGCGCTCATCGCTTTCCATCTTTTCTCGTTCAGGTTACTGCTTTTCTTGGACTCCTTTTGTGACTTATTTAGTTAAGTTTTGTTATCCACTTCACCCTTTTTTATTGCATTTGTATTTGGGGGGTGACATTCTAATTTCTTTCTGCCACCCACGACATCTAGTTTAAATGCCTTATGACATAGGATTTGAATTTATCTCTTAGGATCCTTTTTCCTGCCACAGACAGATGTAAGCCATCTTTGACAAAGAGCTTTTTACTGTTTCATACATGGCCCCAGCCCCCAATAAATCCAAAACTTTGTTCCTTACACCAGGATTTGAGCCATACATTGAAGTTATTAATATGGCTTAGCCTCTCCTTCCCCTTTCCATGAACAGGTAACGCTTCTGAAAAGGCAATGGTTGTCGCCATGTGACTAATCTGCTTCGCTCGAGGCTGGAAATCTCTCTCTACTGCTTGGGTGCTGTTTCTAGCAAGGTCATTGGTTCCCAGATGGATGATAATATCAACTTTAGAGTCTTTGCTTTCTTCTTTGATCACTTTGACTATTTGAATAGCATTTCTGCTGGTTGATGATCCTGGGAAGCTTTTAACTGTAGTGTTTCCCTCGCTAAGAGTTCCTAGATTAGTGCCTCTGATGACAGAGTCATCCAGCACAGTGAACTTTTTCCTTTGGTTACTGATTGTATTATGGGATTTCTGTATGCATTGGGTTTCTTCTTTCTTTTCAGATAACACTTCAATCTCTTTCACAAGAGCTTCTTCATTACTTAATACAGAGAAGGCGTTTTGTACTTGTGTTACTTGATACAGCGTGTGTCTCTGCATCACAGGTCTAATTCTACCAGAGCCCACTGTAATCCCTTTGTTTTTTGAGTTCCTTAATTCCCTGTGTGAGTGGGGGGGGGGGGTGGTTAGACTTGTGGGCTGCATAGCTGTGAAGAACGAGTGTCTGTGGGTCACAGGTCTTTTCCTACCTGAGCCCACTGTAAACCTCTTTTTCTTTGACTTTTGGTTTTTCTGTGGTAATGGGGAATTAATTCCTGAATAATGTAAAGTGGGAGAAACTTTCTTTATTGCAGCTAATTCAGCTTTAACTTTAGCTAGCTCCTTTTTCAAGGAAGAGAGTTCTGAACAAATGGGGCAAGCCCTAATTTTCCAGATGATTTCCCTCAGAATAAAGGCTCCACAATAGTTATATTGGATAGTCCTCATTTTGGTAAATTTATTTGATGGATAACACCTAAGGAAATACTAAATTTCCAATTTATCTTGTTGCAAATTATGTATTTAGGAAGATTATATCAGAAAAACAAAGGGGTGGGTGGGTAGAGGGGCAGGGTGGGAGGGTGGGAGGGAGTTAAACAGTTAACACTTGGCCAGGGCTGATCACTGGACACTTTCTGCTATTGATTTTGATCAGACCCTCCCCTAGATTTGGCTAGCTAATTTAAGCTTTTCCTTAGCTCTCCCCAAGAGTTTGTACATGTAGCTGTCTCTTTGAAGTTCAAAGCAGACTGAGGACTTGATTGCCCCAGGAAAAGGCCCCAGACAGTTCATGTTGAAGGAATGCACTCAACGGGACAGGCTAAGGGCCAAGGCAGCAAAGTTCAAATGAAGGTCCCAGACAGTCCATGTTGAAAAAGTGCACGCAAGGGAACAGCCTAAGGCCAAGGCAGCAGGACAAGGACCAGGACCAAAGAGCACAGCATGGAGGTAGGAGGTCCAGGAGAATACGCAGCAGCATAAGCTGAGATGAGATGAGATACCAGCATCCGGAGCAGGAGATGAGACATGATGAGAAGAAGCAGTAGCTGGACTGTGACTCTCTACACTCCCTTCCTCCCCCCTCTCCTGCCCCTGCCCTGCCAACTCCCTTCCCCTCTGCCCTTTCTGTCTATCCCTAACCTGATGTCCTCCTCCCTCTGTCCTCACCTGCCTACCCCCTTCCCCCTCTTGCCTCCTCCTATCCCTTCCATATTGCCTATCTCTATTCCTGTTCCTGTCCCTACTCCTACTTCTCCTTCCCCTAGCATTCCAACTCCTGTCTTCCCTCATGCTCTCCTCCCTCCTCCCCCTTTTCTCCTTTCCTTTCTCCTCACGCTTCTCACGCTCCATCCTCCTCACCACAAACACCATTCCTCCACCAATACTTCACTCCTCCTCACTTCTCCATCACCACTCCACCACACCAAAAGACAGACAAACTGGACTAACAAACAAAAGCTTTCACTCGAACAAGACAAAAGACCAAGGCAAAAGGAAACAGATGGCAACAGAAAATAAGCCAAATCACTCAGTAATCACTCTAAAGAGCCTCCAACTAGCCACCAACAACACCTACCTACCTTCTCTCTCCAAACTCCTGACACACCCTCAAGAGGCAGCTGCAGGAAGCCAGGATATATAAAGTGAAAAAATAATGCACCACGCACTAATTTACGCTAGCCATGTAAAATGACAGGCAAGCACTGATGCAATGTGTGACGCGCTGACGCAACATATGACACGCTGACATAAGTCCCATGTGTTGACACAACACCACGTGCGTTATTTATCTATGCAATGCGGCATGCTTAAAATTTGCCTAACCATGTCCTTTTTTTAAAATTGCAGTCACTGTTTTCCGCTATATTTATAGCATTTTGATGAATCTAGGTCTAAGTTAGCTAGATAACTTTAGACCTCCTTCAGAGCAAGTCTAAAGTTACCTGGCTTTCTATGGCCAGATAATTTTACTACTTAACTGGGTATCTTCAAAAGTTATACAATTAAGAAGCATTGTAAAACAAAAAAGAAAAGTAAAGGGGCCTGCAACTTGATGCTCTCCGTACCTCAACCAAATATAATAGATGACCCTGTCAAGCTGTTTACCCCCGTTCCCTAAACTCCTTCTACATTTGTGAAAAGTGTTTCAGTCTTCAGATTGGACCTCCACCCACCCCTTCCCTGTTTCCAATTAAAAATTTTTTTTTAACCAGCTCCTTTCTGCAGACCTTCCCATCCATGCGCAATTCCAATGGCCCGATCCACACCTCATCATCCCCTAGACCCCCATTCCCCTAACAGAAAAAATACTCTGCCCAGGAGCAAGATATAAAGTCACCCACTCCTTGCACTCCAGTGCTGGAAATGTAAACTGCAGGTAATTTGTGGTTCTACTGTTGCTTCTGACAGAAGCAGTGCTGGAAGCAAGTGAGTTTATACCTGGCTCCCAGCAGGGTTTTTTTGTATCGTGAATGGGATAGGGTCAAGGGGGTGGTGGTGTGCAGCCTGGGCCATTGGGACTGCAGGTGGGTGGAAAGATCAGGGAGGGAGGGGAAGGCTTATTTAATAATTTTATCGGAAAGGGGAAGGAGTTGGGGGAGGGCCTGACCTGTGGATTGCAACAATTTTCACAAATTTAAGAGAGGTTTTTGGGGGTGGGGGTGCATGGCCCGATAGGCTTGTTTATGAAATCTGGTTGGGGAAGGGAGAGAATTGGGCCACAGGCCACTTTATTACTACTATTTCTTTTTTAAATTATTTTGACAGGAGTACTTAACCTGATATCTTTTGAAGATATCCAGTAAGACAGCAAGTTATCTGTCCATATAAAGGACCTATGTTCTTTCACCTCAACACGATCATGGGAGAGTTTGAGACTGTAGGCTTAGAATTTGAATTCATATTGTTTGTTGGTTGCTTAGATGAAGTTATATAGAAATATTCTGCAATACAGATTTTCCTTAGAAATTTACAAGAAAATCTTGGTTACATATTCTAGAGGTACTACTTTCAAAAGTGTTAATTCCTTGGTACGCTTTTGGCTTACAAACTGATGGTATTATGTGGATATTAGGAAGCTGGATATTAGTTAAATGTTAAGTACAGTTGTGATCACAAGTTTACATACCCCTGGTAGAATTTATAAGATGTGTAGCATTTTAAGAAAACATGAGTGATCAGACAAAACATGTCTGTTATTTTTAATGTGTTTCAAATTAAACTATTATGAATCACAGAACAGCACAACCATTAAACAAACCACAGCAATAATCAAAATAATAAATATTCCTGTTCAAAATTTTTCATGCCTTTTGAATGTTTGGATTGATAATATACACTCAAGTTGACACACAGAGGTTGAAATGGCAATGAAGGGCAGGTATCCACACCTGTGCCTTGTTTGATTGTAATTAGTGTCTGTGTTTAAACAGTCAGTGAGTTTCTTAGCTCTTGAGAAACCCTTGTGCATTTCATTCAGGCTACAGTGACTTTTTACTGAAATTATGGGGAAAGCAAAAGAACTGTCAAAGGATCTGCGAGCAAAAGTAGCTCAATTTTATAAATCAGGAAAAGAATTTAGAAAAGTGTTAAAAACTTGTCTCATGAAAGAATATTTTTTATAGTTTTTTAAATTTTGTTTTATTGTATTTTATTTTGTACCTGATTGTACTCATTGTTTAATTTTATGTTGTAAATCGCTTAGGAAGATATTTTTCTGTTAAGTGATACATAAATGATTACAAATAAATAAATAAATAGATACATAAATAAAGATATCCAAAGATTTGAAAATGCCAATCAGTATTGTTCAAATTCTGATCAAGAAGTGGAAAATTATGGGTTCTATTAATACCAAGCCACACTCAGGTAGACCAGAAAAAATATTTGACACAACTGCCAGGAAAATTTGCCGGGATGTAAAGAAAAACCCACAAGCAATTTCTACTGAAATACAGGCTTCTCTGAAACAAAGTGGTGTGGGTGTTTCAGCATGCACAATAAGAGATACTTGAACAAAAATGGGCTGCATGATAGAGATGCCAAAAAAAGCCATTTTTGCACCAATACCACAAAATAGCCTGCTTACAATATGCCAGATAACATCCCGGCAAATTTCCTGGCAGCTGTGTCAGAAATTTTTCTTGGTCTACCTGAGTGTGGCTTGGTATTAATACAACCCATAATTTTCCACTTCTTGATCAGAATTTGAACAATACCGATTGGCATTTTCAAATCTTTGGATAACTTTTTATATTTATTTATTTATTTATAATCATTTATGTATCGCTTAACAGAAAAATGTCTTCCTAAGCGATTTACAACATAAAATTAAACAATGAGTACAATCAGTCTCAAAACTTCTAGAACAAAATAATTTGGAGTGATGAAACCAAAATTGAGCTTTATGGTCACAACCATAAATGCTATGAAGAGAAGCACACCATCCCTACCGTGAAGCATGGAGGTGGATCTCTGCTGTTTTGGGGGTGCGTGAGCTACAGAAGCACAGGGAATTTAGTTACAATTGATGGCAGGATGAATGCAGCATCTCAGAAAATACTGGAGGAGAATTTGCTTTCATCAGCCAGGAAGCGGTACATGGGGCGCACTTGGACTTTCCAACATGACAATGATCTGAAACATAAGGCCAAGTCGACCTTTCAGTGGCTGCTGCAGAAGAAAGTGAAAGTTCTGGAGTGGCCATCACAGTCTCCTGACCTCAACATCATTGAGCCACTTTGGGGAGAACTCAAGTGTGCAATTCATGCTAGACAACCAAAGACTTTACAGGATCTGGAGGCTTTTTGCCGAGAGGAATGGGCAGCTTATCACATGAGAAAATAAAGTGCCTCATTCACAACTATCACAAAAGACTGCAAGCCATCATTGATGCAAAAGGGGGCAATACACAACGTTAAGAACTTAGGATATGCAAACTTTTAAACAGACCATTTCATTATTTCCTTTATTGCTATGGTATGTTTAAGGATTGTGCTATTCTGTGATGCATAATAGTTTAATTTGAAACACATTAAAAATAACAGTTGTGTTTTGTCTGAAAACTCATGTTTTCCTAAAATGCTACACATCTAACAAATTCTGCCAGGGGTATGTAAACTTATGAACACAATTGTATATTGAGACATCTGAAATTATTGTGGACTAACTTGGACTGGCTGTACAGTAAACTTGGGATCTGTTTGAGTGGAGACGTTTTGTGCTCCATAGGCATTGGCATGAAATGGAGACATCCTGTTATGGTAATGGTTGTGCTTTCTGTTATGTGACTCTTTCATACCATTATGTAATATTAGAGTCACTGTACTCAAGGAAAAACCAGAGCTCAACATGATTGGTGGTGTCACTAGTTCTTGTACCTTGTGTTGGTGGTCTCTGAAGCATTGTACCTTTGTTTTATCATGTGCAGGTGGGCAGGGCAGTTGCTATTGCAGCATTAGATATGGCAGAATGCAACCCATGGCCTCGAATCATCATGTCTGAACATAGCTGCCTCACCAATCTGCGGGCTTGGATGCTGAAGCATGTCAGGAACACAAAGAGCATTACTGCAGGCTCCAAGAAGAGAGGCACCAGAACACCACCAAAGGGTTGCAAGTAAGCTTGAACCTCCCCCACCTATAGATAGAACAGATTATTGTGATAAAACTGAGCTTTATCCTTTGTGTTGCCCATGTTTACAGAACTAGAAAGAATGTAGACCTTTGCTTGTGCTCTGTCCAGCAATTGCATTGTTATTGTGCCTGTATTCTTTTATGGCCAAAAGTGATATGAATTATGGAGCTGATATTCAAAGGCATTTAGCTGTATAACTCACAAGTTAGGAAAAACAAAGAAATGGATGCCACAAGATAGTCCTTTTCAACGTTTAATCAAGGAGACGTAAAATTCTTATAAACATGCCCGACTCTGGCCGAGTTTCGCCACCAATGGTGGCTGCCTCAGGGGCTACAAACAAACATATATAGGTGTTTAATAACTCATACATCATATTAAAAGCATAAAAATTAAAAACATAAATAATCATGAACAAATGAATACATAATTCAAAAGGATTTTTAAATAAATAAAAACTATGTAAATTCTATCAGAGTGACAATGGACAATGGAATTTCATCTTAAAAAAGGAGAAAAACTGCTTAAGAAGAACTACAAACAATTTCAACAATACAAAAATATTTTCAATAATGAATATAAAGGTACCTTGTTGGTCACAGAGCAGTATTCAGATGGTGGTCCAAATAAGATCAAATGTGTATCTATGTCTATTTAAAAATAATAAATCATGATCAGCTATATTATAAAATATGATTCAGTGGTTCAATCATATATAAACCATACATTGATATATGATTCAAGTGATTAATGTTACTAGTGTGACACATAAAACAAAATACTAGTGTAAGGAAATATTTGTTGTACAATCATTGGACTCAAAAAAATATATGTCCTCTCTCCAGAATACCCCATATGCTCAAATAATCAATCACAACACAAATCCAAAAAAGTTAAATGACCCCAAACCTGCTAGTAATATCATTTGGTCACTCATAGTGCTGTGCAGGGTAACAGCAATGATCAAGTTGCTGTATATAGAAAGCAAGGTTTGTATCAATCTAAGCAAGCTAAATGAAAAATGCCTATGTAACAGTAGAGTGGAAACACCTGACTGGGTATGCAAGTTCTGTTCCAAATCTTTTACAGTACACCTCTTTTCATTGAGAATAAAACATAAAAATGTCTGGCTGGGCTTCCTATAACTCTAATATGTGCTGCAAACCTTTCCATAAAACATTGACATATTTCTAACTAAATAGCATTGCTGGGTGGAAAAAATTTCACAAGATAGATATCTTTTGAATGTCAGCGGAAGAACTCACCAATCGCGCGTTTCTCGTAGCGATTCGTCTCCTCTCAATAACAGATAAGAAAGGAGGACACCGAACAGGTTGCCTTTTAAAACTGACTTGGCTCCAAAACTGAAACTAATTAACAATGGGGCGGGGTTCCAGGTGGGGTAACAAACTATGTCATGAAAATCTCAAAAAAATACTCGGACCGTTCTTAGAAAAAACATTCCTGATGCATCTATGTGAGGTATAAACTAAAAAACTAAGAACTCAAAATAAAAAATAAAAATAAAAATAAAATTATATGGGGAAGTTAAAATGACTTATAGAGGGCGGGGTTCTGTGATTGACAGGAGTACCAGGTGGATTTTAAAATCAAACTGTTGTCATGGGAATCTGAAATCATTCAACCTGAACAGCATGGGGGCGGGATACTGTGAATAACATGAAATCTGGTGGAAATACCTCATAAAAAACATGCTGTACAACCATAAAAATATCTTTACTACGTTCATGGATGGCCATTCAAGACATTATAAAAAAAATCAATGATAAAAAGAAGAAAAAAATATTATGTGTCATTGCCCATCACAATGGATTAAAATCTACAGATACAAAATACTTAAAAAATAAATAAATTATTAAAAAATAGGTTCCAATTCCATTGCGGTAAAAATTATAAATAGCATTAATAAAAAAGAATACATATAAAAAATGTGAAATATAGCTGACCATTAAATATTAAAATTTAAAAATTAATAATTAATATTAAAAAACATATATATGGTTTACATATAGCTACACATTTAAATTGTGAAAACTTATAAAAAAACAGACAGATCAGTCTCATTATTCAGACCATCAGGTGTCAAAGTCTTAAAATCAAAAATATATCTTTGTTCAAGTTGTAGCAACAATAAATCAAAATCACCTCCTCTTTGGTTGGGTAATGGTTGTTGTACAACACAGAATTTATAATCATCAAATCTATGATTCTTCAAGATAGAATGTTCAACTAAAGGTTTAGCAGGAACTAATCGATTAACATTACTTCTATGTTCAATTATTCTTTTGTTCAGAGCTCTCACAGTTTTCCCTATATAAATCAGGTTGCATGGGCAGGATATAGCATATATCACTCCTTTACTCTTGCAGTTTGTAAATGACGTCAATCTAAAATCTCTTGCTTTACCAGGTATTTTTAAAACAGATGTTTTCATATTTACATTACACACCGAGCACGTCCCACACGGGCGATGGCCCAGTGGTCTAATATCTTTCATTCGTTTTTCTGGTAGAGCAGAAGGAGCTAGCATATCTTTCAGGTTCTTATCTCTTTTATTGGCGATCAATAAATCTTTATCTTTAAAAGCAGTTAAAACCTGTAAAATGGGCCAGTGTTTTCTTAAAATCGTGATTATTTTATGGGACATAGTGGTATATGTCAAAGGACAGACAATACGTGACAAGTTATCCAGCTAAATGCTGACTTTTCAATATTTTCTCGCATTTATCCAACTAAATTTTAGTTGGTTAACTTATCCATCTAAAATTTAGATGGATAACATAGAGGTGTTATGGGGGCATTTCTGGGTTATGTTAGCCAATTTTTAACTATAAGTGGTTAAGGGCCAAATTCATTAAGGTTTTTCTCCCATTTTGTGTCTATGGGAAAAACCCTTAGTGAATCAGGTACTAAGTTAGCTGGATAACTTTAGATCTGCCTTATAGCAGGTGTAACGTTATCTAGCTTTGTATGGCCGGATAACTTGCCACTTAGCTGGATATCTTCAAAAGATATCCAGTCACATGGCACTCATATAGTTTAAAAAAGATTTATGAGTAAATTTTCAAATGGGCTACAAGGAAAAATTTAGCTTATATGCGCATAAATAGCCTGTGTTTGCGTACGTGCTATTTTATAAACATCGAAAGTATGAGCATGTTTTTGATTTTGTGTGCACATTTACCTGTGCAAAAAAAAAGGGCAGTATCAAAAGATACAAGCGGAAGTTGCTATTTTATAAGAGATTTACGCAAATACATTGGGCAACTTATTCATGCAGTTTTATACCTGCTAATTAATTTACACTGTAGATATCAGTTGTCTGTTGCCTGCTATTTTTGAGTGGGAAGTCAAGGTGAACTGGGGGTAGTTGAGGTTGAAGCATTAAAAGAATCTACATGAATTGGAGACAGACTGGGTGAACTGACAGAGGTCTCGGTAAACTGGTGATTTCAAGTAAGCCTGCATATTTTAAAATATACCTATTTCCATTTGTAAATCAGGGTTTTACGCATACATGTTTTTTTCACATGAAAACATCCGTGGATATATTTATAAAATAGTTTTGCTCCGAAATATACTTTCTTTGTGTGGTATTTTATAAAACTGTGCAGCTCCTGCTGTACAGTTTATACAGTACTAATGTAAATCTCTGCATGTTCACCTACATGCATAAATGCTCCACTGCAAAAAGTTTAAAAAGTTATCCCGATTCCCACCCCCCAGTATATAAATGTTTAAAATCCCTGCTGGCTAAGTCCCCCTCCTCTAAATAGAAACAATAAAGAAATTATTGGTCCTCCAGCCCTCACCCCTCCTCCACCCCCCCCCCCATTAATCCACACCACTCCTCCTCATGCCCTCCCATCTATGCAGTACCTGATCATGGCCCCTTTGCAGGCCCAGGATTGTAACCTAGGCAGGGCTTAATTTGTAAATAAAAATGAAGTAGAACTGTGGAGCAGAGACGGATTGGGGGCGGGAGAGGGAAGGGAGCGAGACCCAGGGCTAGGTGTGAATTCTTTCCCCCAAACACACACAGTCTCTCTCTCCTTCACACATGTATGTGAGCACACTTTTTATAAGCCATATCTATGGAAGAGATATAACTGATTTACGCCATCAGTTCTTCTCTACTTCACTGGGTTCCAGAAAAAAAGGTGGTAGAACAACCTTTCGACCTTTGTGCCATAAACTAAGTCCTGAGTAACAGACACAAAAAAAGGTTGAATTAACACAAGTTCAAAATTTGTGAGCAGCAATGCCAGTCATTAAGACCAGGACTGAAGCATTAATGATTGGCACTGCTACTCAGAAGTTTCAAATTTGTGCTAAGTCAACTTCTTTTTGTGTCTGTTCTTTGCTTTGCAGTGTCTGCTTCAGGTTCAAACCCCGCTACTTTTCCTGCAGAATAAGAGGACAGGGCTGAATTTAGGAGCAGAGTAGCTATTCTCTTGCATGGTCTGGCCAGCTGAAGTCAGGGGTCACTCCCGCAGAAGCGGCCCAGGGCATTAGGGCAGGACAGTAAATATTTTTCTCACAGGACAAGCAGGATGGTAGTCCTCACATATGGGTGACATCATCAGGATGGAGCCCAATCACGGAAAACTTCTGTCAAAGTTTCCAGAACTTTGACTGGCCCCTACTGGGCATGCCCAGCATGGCACTAACCCTACAGCCAGCAGGGGTCCCCCTTCAGTCTTCTTTTTTTTCTGTGCAGCAGTAGCCTCGCGGTTTAGGAGCTCTGAAGGGATTCCTGACAGGAATTTTCCTCACGGACTTATTTAAAATTATTTTGCCCCACAGGGGTCCCTCCTCTAACTTTTCTCAGGCCGTGGTACTCCGGTAAGTTTTTCACCGTTTTTCGTTGATTACCATCGAGTTTGGCCCTTGCGGCCTAATGACCATTGACCGTACCGCGGCTCGATGTTTTCTATGGCCATGGCGTCGGGTTTTCGTCGGTGCCCGGACTGTACTCGCACCATGTCTATCACAGACCCTCATGGAGTCTGTGTAATGTGTTTAGGCCGTGAGCATGATGTCCTGACTTGCACCAAATGTGCCCTTATGACACCAAAAGGTCGCAAAGCCAGAATAGAGAAGATGGGACTCCTTTTCCGTGCTCACACCCCGACGCCATCCATCGCATCGACGTCATCAGAACCGGCACCGTCGAAGTCGCACCACCATCGACATCCGTCTGGTGACAGCCCACCATCGACGTCTTCATGGCCATCGACTCCCGTTTCTCCCCCTCAAGATCGGGGGAATCGAAGGGAGAAACATCGCCATCGGCATCGTAAGTCTCGGACCGTCGAGGGAGCGAAATCATCGACCTCGCCACCATCCGAGCAACCATCGAAGAAGCCCCATCCAGGAACAGCACCGACCACTCCTGTGACCGGGACATCGAGGCCACCCTCACCTGATCGGGGTTTGGGAGTCGCGATTCCGCCTGTAAAGGTGGTACCTCCGACTGTGCCTCGGCCTTCCTCTTCCGTCACGGAGCCGGAACTGATTGACCCAGGTCTCCGGGAAGAACTGGACCGGCTGTCCAGGAGGCCATCGACAAGGCAATGCAACGACTCCAGGTCCCTCCGGCACCGAGAGTGGAACCAGTCACCGACCCGATTCCAGCAGCGCTGACACCGCTGCTATCCCGGATGGAGGCGCTCATGACTGCCCTTCCACCGGTAATTCCTGGGTCTCCGATGGCCCCGGTGCGCTCCCCGATGACAGCTTCATCGGGAGGAGAAACACCGTTTCACATTCCTCCTTCGGGGGTATTGCCTCAGCCATTGATGCCATGTTGTCCCTCGCCACCGATTCACTCATCGGGAGCGATACGCACATCGGCGCCATCGATGCTGGCACCGATGCCCCCCAGGGTGTCCACGGTGCCCCCGGTGATTCCTTCAATTTTCTCGGAGCCTCAGCCGGGCCCTTCGGGTATCCAACTCCCTTCTCGTCCTACAGGTCAGCCTCCTGATCCTTATGACACCTGGGGTGATGATACTTCCACAGACACCGATGATTTACCTTCACCTCCTTCTCCTACTGAAAGTAGAAAGCGTTCTCCTCCAGAGGACCTCTCTTTCATTAATTTTGTGAAGAAAATGTCAGACTTGGTCCCTTTCCAGCTTCAGACGGAGCAAGATGATAGGCACCAGATGATGGAGCTTCTCCAATTCCTGGATGCACCTAAAGTGATCACTTCTATTCCCATTCATCAAGTTCTTCTTGACCTCCTCAAAAAGAACTGGGAAAACCTTGGATCCATTGCCCCAGTACACAGAAAGGCTGACACTACGTATCTGGTACAGTCAGCCCCTGGCTTTCAAAAATCTCAGCTTGACCACCACTCAGTTGTGGTGGAATCAGCTCAAAAGAAAGCAAAAAGGACAAAACCACACTCCTCTACTCCTCCTGTCAAGGAACACAAGTTCCTCGACAATATTGGTCATCGAGTGTTCCAAGGGGCCATGCTCATCTCCAGGATTGCTTCTTACCAGCTGTACATGACCCAATGCAACAGGGTCATTTTCATGCAAATACAGGACTGACCAATTTCAAGAGCATCTTCAAACCCTTGTCAACAAGGGGTTTGAGGCAGGAAAGCATGAGATAAGAACAGCTTACGATATCTTCAACACCTCCACTAGAGTGTCTGCAACTGCCATTTCGGCAAGATGCTGGGCCTGGCTCAAGTCTTCTGACCTTCGCCCAGAAGTACAAGACAGGCTCTCTGACCTGCATAGGAGATAATCTGTTCGGTGAACAGATTCAGCAAATAGTGGCTGAATTAAAGGACCATCATGAGACCCTCAAACAGCTCTCATCGATACCTTCTGACTTCCCCACTAGACAGCCCTTCAAGAAGGACTCTAAGAAGTCATTCTTCTGCCCAAGGAAGTACTATCCTCCACCAACAAGGTCCCGAGTCACGAGGCCTTATCAAAAATCTCAGCCTCGCCAGCCCTGGAAGCAAAAGCTACAAGCAGCTACCCAGCCGGGGCCTGCTTCAGGTTTTTGACTTTCCCTCGGAGAGCAGCAGCCTAATTCCTCTGCCAGGCATACCAGTGGGAGGTCGATTGTGCCACTTTCATGGCATGTGGCAATCAATCACAACCGACCAATGGGTGCTAGCAATCATTGCTCAGGGTTACCACCTGAACTTTCTTGCTCTTCCACCGGAAACACCACCTCTACAAGCGTGGAGAGTAACCGACCACTCTGTTCTTCTGGAGCAGGAGGTTTCCCTTCTTCTCCAGTTAAGAGCAATAGAACCCGTCCCTTTTTCGCAACAAGGCCTAGAGTTCTATTCCCGGTACTTTTTAATCCCCCAAAAATCCGAGGGCCTTCGTCCAGTTCTGGACCTACGTGCCCTCAACAAGTACCTCCAGCAGGAAAAGTTCAAGATGGTAACCTTGGGCTCGCTTCTACCTCTTCTACAAAGAGGAGACTGGCTCTGCTCTCTGGACCTCCAGGACGCGTACACCTACATTGCGATAGCTCCAGCTCATCGCAAGTACCTCAGGTTTTTAGTAGGCCCAAGGCACTATCAATACCGAGTGCTTCCATTCGGCCTAACATCGGCACCACGAGCCTTTACCAAATGTCTCGTCATTGTCGCAGCCTTTCTCAGGAAAGAAGGTGTTCACGTCTACCCCTATCTAGACGACTGATTAATCAGGGCCCCAACCCAGCAAGCCGCTCGATCGTCCCTGAATTTGACCCTGCACACTCTAATTTCTCTAGGATTTCTCGCCAATTACGAGAAATCCTATTTAGTCCCATCTCAAAACTTATTGTTCATTGGGGCAGACTTGGACACCTTACAGGCAAAAGTCTTTCTACCTCAACAACGAGTGCAAACCCTCGTGTCCCTCGCTCATCAGTTGCAGTCTCAGTATACAGCAACAGCTCGACAATTCCTTGTCCTTCTCGGACACATGGCATCTTCAGTCCATCTCACACCAATGGCCCGCCTGGCCATGAGAGTCATGCATTGGACTCTGAGGTCACAATGGATTCAAGCGACTCAGCCTCTGTCAACCATTGTCCACACCACCGACACACTCCGTCTGTCTCTCGCCTGGTGGAAAGATCAGAACAATCTCCTCCAGGGACTGCCCTTTCACCTGCCAGATCCTCAACTCATTCTCACCACCGACACTTCCAACCTCGGCTGGGGAGCTCATGTGAACGATCTGCAGTCACAAGGATTTTGGTCTCCAGGGGAAGCCAAACACCAGATAAATTTCCTGGAGCTTCGAGCGATGCGATATGCTCTCAGAGCTTTTCAGGATTGCCTATCAAATCACGTCATCCTGATTCAGATGGACAACCAGGTGGCCATGTGGTACATCAACAAGCAAGGAGGCACAGGCTCCTTTCTTCTGTGTCAGGAAGCTGCGCAGATTTGGGCGGAAGCGCTCTCCCACTCGATGTACCTCAGGGCCACCTATTTGCCGGGAGTGCACAATATCTTGGCAGACAAACTAAGTCGTGTCTTCCAACCGCACACGTGGTCTCTCAACCCCTCGGTAGCGACCTCTCTCTTCCAGCAATGGGGTCATCCCCAAATAGACCTCTTTGCGTCCCCTCAGAACCACAAAGTGGACAATTACTGCTCCCTCATTCGGAGCGAGCGCTCTCAGCCCAGAGATGCATTCTCCCTCTCGTGGGCAGCCGGTCTGCTTTATGCATTCCCTCCACTTCCTCTTCTCTCGAAGACTCTCGTGAAGCTCCGTCAGGACAAGGGAACCATGATCCTGATAGCACCTCACTGGCCACGCCAAGTGTGGTTTCCCATACTCCAGGATCTCTCCATCCGCAGGCACATTCCCTTGGGAATGCACTCGCTTCTGATCACTCAGAACGACGGATGTCTATGCCATCCCAATCTTCAGGCCTTGTCCCTGACGGCATGGATGTTGAAAGGTTAATCCTTCAACCACTTAACCTTTCAGATTCAGTTTCTCGTGTCCTGATTGCTTCACGGAAGCCTTCCACAAGAAAGTCTTATTCCTATAAATGGAAAAGGTATACCTCATGGTGTTCTTCGCAATCCCTTTATCCCTTTTCCTGTCCAATCCCAGGGTTCTTGGACTATCTCTGGCATTTATTGGAATCAGAATGCATGTCAGTGCGGTAGCCGTCTTCCATAAAGGTGTCGGGAATGTCCCTATATCGGTACAACCCCTCATAACACGTTTTCTTAAAGGCTTGCTCCATATCAAGCCACCTTTACGTCCTCCGGCCCCTTCTTGGGACCTTAATCTGGTTCTAGGGCGGCTCATGAAACCACCCTTCGAACCTCTTCACTCCTGTGACCTAAAATATCTTACATGGAAAGTGATTTTCCTTTTGGTTATCACTTCAGCTCGCAGGGTTAGTGAGTTACAGGCCCTAGTTACCTATCCGCCTTACACTAAACTCCTGCAGGACCGGGCGGTACTCCGCACTCACCCTAAGTTTTTCCCTAAGGTAGTTTCGGAATTTCACATTAATCAATCCATCATACTACCTATCTTCTTTCCCAGGCCCCACTCCAACCCAGGGGAACAGGCTCTGCATACCCTTGACTGTAAACGGGCTCTAGCGTTCTATCTAGACCGTACAGTTGCCCACAGGAAGAGCACTCAGTTATTCGTCTCTTTCCAGCCCAACAAATTAGGGCAACCTGTGGGTAAGCAGACTCTCTTCTCCTGGTTGGCGGACTGCATCTCTTTTTGCTATCAGCAAGCAGGCATTCCTTTTCAAGACCATGTTAAAGCACACTCTGTGAGGGCCATGGCAACTTCAGTAGCACACCTACGATTGGTGCCGCTTCCTGACATTTGCAGGGCTGCCACCTGGAGTTCTCTCCACACGTTCGCAGCCCACTATTGCCTAGACAAAGCCGGAAGACAAGACTCCATCTTCGGCCAATCTGTCCTGCGTAACCTATTTCCAACGTGACGTACCAACACCCTTCCGCCTGCCCGGTGGGGTTCAGGATGCCCTCTACCAAATTCCACCCCAGTTGTTGTGCCTGTTGCACGCCGTTGGGTACATTTGGTGCATGTTCGGACATCCTCAGCTCGGTACTCACCCATATGTGAGGACTACCATCCTGCTTGTCCTGTGAGAAAGCAAATGTTGCTTACCTGTAACAGGTGTTCTCACAGGACAGCAGGATGGTAGTCCTCACGAAACCCACCCGCCACCCCGCGGTGTTGGGTTCGTAATGTTTTGTTGTTTTATTTTTTCGGCACTGCCTGTAGCTATCAAATAAGACTGAAGGGGGACCCCTGCTGGCTGCAGGGTTAGTGCCATGCTGGGCATGCCCAGTAGGGGCCAGTCAAAGTTCTGGAAACTTTGACAGAAGTTTTCCGTGATTGGGCTCCATCCTGATAATGTCACCCATATGTGAGGACTAACATCCTGCTGTCCTGTGAGAACACCTGTTACAGGTAAGCAACATTTGCTTTTTGTTTTTTGGAAAACATCATGGCTGGTGGTGGATTCAGCCACAGGCTGGGAACTGGATACAGGCAAGGCTGGTACCTAGGGCAGGCAGGAACTGGATATTGTCAGGGCTGGAGGTTGGGCTGCTATTGAGGGCAGACAGGAGCAGGATATAGGCAGGGCTGGAACACAGTACAGGCTGGGAGCTGGAACAAGGACTTAGATCAAGGGCAAGTTTGGACTAAAGGACAAAGGGAAGGCTTGGGATATCCAACAAGGACTGAACTGAATAGGCAAGGACAGGAATAGACAAGGACTAAACAGAACAGGCAACAATAAACAGGAAGGTCCAACAGGGCATAAGGCTGGGTAGGTGTACCTAGAAGGCTCGAAGGCTGCAAAGTAGGACAGGAAAGCCCAAAAGGGCACTAAGCAGGGAAGTAGGACTAGAATGCCGCAGAGTAAGACCAGAAGGAATGGAAGGGCCCAGAGCAAAGGAGGCCAAAGTAAGCCACAAGGCAAGTTAGAAGGCCAAGGTAGGCCACAAGGTAGGGTAAAAAGCCAAGGTAGGCCACAAGGCAAGGCAGAAGGCCTGAGTAGGCTGCAAGGCAAGGCAGAATAGGAAGACAAAGATGGACAGGTCAAGGAGCCAAGGTGATTCGGTGAAGAGATATCAAGGGAATATACAGGCTGGGTTAAGTAGGGCTGGAACTGCTGCATCAGGTGATCAGCGAGGAGGTGGCTAGGGCAGCTACGAGTGAGATTTACTGATGAACTCTGCTGGCAGGGAGGCTGCATAGCAGATGGAACTGTGACATTTTGCTTATTCTGCTTCAGAATTACCCTACTTCCCCTCCTCTTCCCTGTAGAATAGGAGGGGAAAGATTGGATTAGATAGCAGAATGGCTGTTCTCAGTTTTGTCAGCTCTAGGCTCAGCCCCTCTCCTCTTCTTCCCTGTAGGCTGCCTAGAGGAGAGGAGCTGGAATAGAACACTCCTACTTCTCTGCCTCTAAAGTCTGAAAATTAGTGGTGGAACTGCGTTCTAGGCTGTTCCCCCACCAATTAAGCCATGATCTTAGTTTTTGGGTACTTGCCAGGTTCTTATGGCCTGGATTGGCCACTGTTGGAAACAGGATGCTGGGCTTGATGGACCCTTGGTCTGACCCAGTATGGCATTTTCTTATGTTCTTATGATCCTAGGTGCTTCCATTTATTATTTATTTATTTAAAATGATTTCTAATCCGCCTATAGTAGTTACCTTTGTTAGGTGGTTTATAGCAATAGAATATAAACATTCTAGTATTGCTCTGTCACGTAAACTGTCCAGCCCATGTACTGGGTGGGTGTTGGGAGGGGCAAGGAGATAATATTTTTTTCTATTTACCAAGAAGAGCTGGAGAGCAGATAATTTCTTAATTATTTTCCTTCAGAAGGGCTTGGGAGGGGAGGGGAGGAGGGCTCAGCCAGCAGGGGTTTTAAACATTTATGATGTGGAGTTGGAAATCAGGCCGGGAGGCCCACAGTTAAGTTTTTCTAAAATCATATGAATGCCACTTAACTGAATATCTTTTGAAGATATCTAGTTAAGTGGCAGGTTATCCAATCACACAAGGTTGGATAACTTTAGACCTACCTGGCCAAATTTAAAAGCTGGCTGATTAGGTTTAAAGTTATCTGGCTAAAGGGATAATTTATTTGTCTAACTTTAGCCAGATTACTTGTTTGTTCCTGGCTTACTGAATATAGACATTTATATTTATACATTTTTCTCTAAGGATAAGCAAAATTACAGTCCTCACATATGGATGACATCATCTGATGGAGCCCGTCACGGAAAACTTATGTGAAAGTTTCTAGAAACTTTGACTGAACCTTTCTGAGCATGCTCCGGCATGCATTATACCATGTGGCCATGCGGGATCCCCTCAGTCTCTTCTTTTCTGTTGAGCCTGGTGTTTCACAGTGAAGTTTAGTATCTCTACTTTTTCTCCTTTCTAGGTGTTTTTGAGGGCTTTTAGAGATTGGCTATCCAACAAAATTGTGTTGATGCAGACAGACATCCAGGTGGCTATGTACTACGTCACAAGCAGGGAGGTACGGGCTCTTACCTCCTATGTCAAGAGACAGTCCAGATATGGTCCTGGCCTTTCTCCCAAGGGATGGTGCTCAGTGCAATGTACTGTATCTGGCTGGTATGAAGAATGGGATAACAGACAGTCTGAATTGCTCCTTCAGACCCCACAAATGGTCTCTAGACCAGGAGATACCAAATCAGATCTACTGCCTCTGGGGAAGCCCAGACATGGATCTATTCACGGCCCCTTGGAATAGGAAGGTTCCTCAGTTCTGGTCCATGTATGGGACACATGGCAAATTAGCTCAGATGCCTTTGCTCTTCATTGGGACCAGGATCTCCTGTATGCATATCCTCCAGCTCTGTTTGAGGCAAAGACTTTGTTGAAGCTCAGGGAAGACAAAGGTATTATGATGTGGTGGCGGCATGGATTACAAACTGATTGACAGATAGAAGACAGCATGTGATGGTAAATGGAATCTACTCTGAAGAGAGAATGGTGTTAAGTGGAGTGCTGCAGCGATCGGCATTGGGACCGGTTCTATTCAACGTCTTTGTGAGTGACATTGGGGAAGGGATAGTAAGTAAAGTTTGTCTATTTGTAGATGATAATAAGATCTGCAACAGAGTGGACATGCCGGAGGGAGTGGAGAGAATGAGACATGATTTAAGGAAGCTTGAAGATATGGCAATTGGGATTTAATGCCAAGAAGTGTAGAGCCATGCATCTAGGATGCGGTAATCCGAAGGAACTGTATGCAATGGTGGGTGAAGCGCTGTTATACACGGAACAGGAGAGAGACCTTGGGGTGTTAGTATCTAAAGATGGCGAAGCAATGTTACAAGACGATAGCTAAAGCTAGAAGAATGCTGGGCTGCATAGAGAGAGGATATCTAGTAAGAAAAAGGAATTGATAATCCCCTTGTACAGGTTCTTGGTGAGGCCTCACCTGGAGTACTGTGTTCAGTTCTGGAGGCTGTATCTCAAAAGGGACAGAGACAGGTTGGAGGCAGTCCAGAAAAAGGCAACCAAAATGGTGGGAGATCTCCATCAAATGACTTATGAGGAGAGGTTGAAGGACCTAAATATGTATACTCTGGAGGAGAGGAGGAGCAGAGGAGATATGATACAGACCTTCAGATTCTTGAAAGGTTTAAATGATGCACGATCAACAACAAACCGTTTCCGCTGGAAAGAATCCAATAGAACATAAGAACATAAGAAATTGCCATGCTGGGTCAGACCAAGGGTCCATCAAGCCCAGCATCCTGTTTCCAACAGAGGCCAAAACCAGGCCACAAGAACCTGGCAATTACCCAAACACTGAGAAGAACCCATGCTACTGATGCAATTAATAGCAGTGGCTATTCCCTAAGTATAATTGATTAATAGCCATTAATGGACCTCTCTTCCAAGAACTTATCCAAACCTTTTTTGAACCCAGCTACACTAACTGCACTAACCACATCCTCTGGCAACAAATTCCAGAGCTTTATTGTGCATTGAGTGAAAAAGAATTTTCTCCGATTCGTCTTAAATGTGTTACTTGCTAACTTCATGGAATGCCCCCTAGTCCTTCTATTATTTGAAAGTGTAAATAACCAAGTCACATCTACTCGTTCAAGACCTCTTATGATCCTAAAGACCTCTATCATATCCCCCCTCAGCCATCTCTTCTCCAAGCTGAACAGCCCTAACCTCTTCAGCCTTTCTTCATAGGGGAGCTGTTCCATCCCCTTTATCATTTTTGTTGCCGTTCTCTGTACCTTCTCCATCGCAGCTATATCTTTTTTGAGATGCGGCGTCCAGAATTGTACACAGTATTCAAGGTGCGGTCTCACCAGGGACTAACATAGAGGCATTATGACATTTTCCGTTCTATTAACCATTCCCTTCCTAATAATTCCTAACATTCTATTTGCTTTTTTGACTGCTGCAACACACTGAGCCGATGATTTTAAAGTATTATCCACTATGATGCCTAGATCTTTTTCCTGGGGGGTAGCTCCTAATATGGAACCTAACGTCGTGTAACTACAGCAAGGGTTATTTTTCCCTATATGCAACACCTTGCACTTGTCCACATTAAATTTCATCTGCCATTTGGATGCCCAATCTTCCAGTCTTGCAAGGTCCTCCTGTAATGTATCACAGTCTGCTTGTGATTTAACTACTCTGAATAATTTTGTATCATCCGCAAATTTGATAACCTCACTCGTCATATTCCTTTCCAGATCATTTATATATATATATATTGAAAAGCACCAGTCCAAGTACAGATCCCTGAGGCACTCCACTGTTTACCCTTTTCCACTGAGAAAGTTGTCCATTTGACTAAGGGTCACGAAAAACTCCAGGGAGAATGACTCAGAATCAGTGTCAGGAAATATTTCTTCATGGAGAGGGACGCTTGGAATGCCCTGCCGGAGAAGGTGGTGAAGACAAAAATGGTGCAAGATTTCAAGAGGGCAAGGGATAAACACTGAATCACTAAAGGCAAGGGGGAGGGGAATGAAGTAAGAGGCATGGAGGTAACTTTCTAGTGTGGCGGATTCTACCCTTAACAAATAAGCCTTCAAACTGTGATGCAACTCCATTATCGCTTGCCGCTTCAACAGCAGGAGGAAAAGAGGAATTGGATTCGGACAACAACCAGCAAGGACTGGGAAAACAAATAAGCATGGAGTAACTTACTTGATGCGGCGGTTTCTACCAAAATGCCTGATACTACACTTCTGATGCAACTCCAAAATTGCTCTCTGCTTCAACGTCAGCGGGGGGGGGGGGGGGAGGAAATTGAACTAAAACAGTAACCAGCAAGAGCATGGGGGTAACTTGCTTGATGCAGCGGTTATTACCCTTAACCCAAAAGCCTGATACTACACTTCTGAATCAACTCCAACATTGCTCTCTGCTTCAACGACAGGAGGGGAAAAGAAATTGGGTTCAAACAGTAACCAACAAGAGCCCTGACATTGGCGGTCTGAGTAACTGATAAGTTTTGGAAACTGATAACTATGGGAGCTTGCTGGGCAGACTGGATGGGCCATAAGGTCCTTTTCTGCTGTCACTTCTATGTTTCTGTGTTATGATTCTCATAGTCCTCCATTGGCCAAGGCAGATCTGGTTTCTACTCTTTCAGAAGTTCTTCATCTGGAAACCGATCAGACTGGGGACTTCCCCAGATCTCATCACCCAAGATCAGGGCAGATTACGGCATCCCAACCTCCAGGCCCTGTTGCTCTCAACCTAGATGTTGAGAGGTTGATTTTGCAACCCCTCAAACTCTTGGAAGATGTGTCTCATGTCCTCATAGCTTCTAGAAAGCCTTCCACCAGAAAGTTCTAAGGATTGAAGTGGAGGAGTTTTTCTATGTGGATTGAGCAAAAGGCCCTAGACCCTTTGTCCTGCTCAACACAAAAACTGTTTGTCTACCTTCTGTACTTATCTGAAGCTGGTCTCAAGACCAATTCAGGGTTTATTTGAGTGCAACTGGCACATATCACTATGGTGTAGAGCAGTGGTTGTCAACCTTTTTTCTGACAGGAAACACCTGATAGATGGTTCTCACATGTGTGACACACTGAACACATGACTGTCACGGGGCTAAAAATAAACATACACTCTACATCCACAGGAACCCCCTGACCCCCAACAATGGGTGCACAGCAGAACTAGGACAATCCCAGTACAACTCACCATCAAAAACGATTTTCTGGTGTCATCTTAGTACCAGCAACACAAACTCTCCCTGCTACCAGGCGCAATAGCCTTTCTTATGAAAAGACAGCAGTTCACCACCAATGCATGCCCTATTAAGCAAACACAATAAATAAGACTGATAAAAATGCCTACATGCTGGTAAAATACCTTATTTCAGTCATACACACAAAACTGACCTTCACCAAATACAGAAAGACCACAAATTACAAATATGGAGACAGAAATTGGAATGGAAACCTGAAAAAGCCAGTCTGCATACAGTGCAAACCTGGAGAAATGGAAACAGAAATATAGTGCTTAACACACTCCCAGGATCTGCAATAATGCACACAAACAAATCTGTGCAAAGTTACACCTGTATTATGGAACACACTCAAACAATAACAACACATCTTACAAAAGGCAACACTACAAATATTAAATCAGGCCCTAAACATCAGTGCACCCCTTATTAGGAAAACAGATCAAGACAAGCTACTATAGATCCCTGCCCAGAAACTACAAGCTTACAGAATACCTTACCTGGGTCACACATGCAGAACACATACAGACCTTCACCAAATACAGAGTAAAGAGAACATAAAGATAATGTTTTTGTTGTTTCCATTGTTGCACTGCATATAGAATTTGGCTTCGTGATATTTCCAGTTCAGTCTGCACATTTCTGTTTATACATTCTTCAAGAACTATAAAATAATAATTGTAAAACTATACTAATAAAGAGAATACATGTTTTAGAACAACTGATGTATAGAATAATATAATAATTACAAACATAAAAATTATTTAAAATTCTCCAAACACCAGTAAAATATTTCAAAACAGCAGACACATCACATAATACCCAATAATTATAATGGCAGTCAATCAACAGAAATGAACTTAAAAAGCCACCTTAATTTACCCTCTCCAGCAATTCTCCTACTCCTTTCCCTTGCAGGCCAGTAGAACACACCAGAAGCAGCAGGTGCTACTGAAGCTCTATCATAAGAACATAAGAAATTGCCATGCTGGTTCAGACCAAGGGTCCATCAAGCCCAGCATCCTGTTTCCAACAGAGGCCAAACCAGGCCACAAGAACCTGGCAATTATGTCCTCTTCCTTAGGGCCCAAGACCAGTCTCTCTGCTTCTTTCGCACTCACACATACCAATCAGCTCCCCGACTAGTCTCTGAATCTCACACACACATATACACAAAAACACACCAGTTAGCTCCCCAACCAGTCTCTCTATCTCATACATACACACACCATTCAGTTCCTCGACCAGTCTTTCAATCTCTCTCACACACACACGCACCAGTCAGTTTTTCGACCAGTCTCTCCATCTCTCTCTCTCTCACACGCACACCCACACGTCAGCTCCTTGACTAGTGTCTCAATCTCATACAGTCAGCTCCCTGACCAGTCTCCCTCACACAGTCACCTCCCCCACCAGTCTCTCTCTCGCTCATAGTCACCTCTCACCAGTCTCTTTCTCATATGCACACTAGTCACCTCCCTGACCAGTCTCTCTCTGTCATATGCACACCACTCTTCTCCCTGACCAGTTTCTCTCTCTTACATGCACACCAGTCTCCTCCATGACCAGTCTTTCTCCCGCTTACATGCATACCAGTCCCCTCCCTAACCAGCCTCTCTCTCACAGTCACCTCCCTGACTAGTTTCTCTCTCTCTCTCTCTCTTTCACTCACACACCCACACACACACCAGTCATCTCCTTGACCAATCTGTCACACACACAAGTCACCTTCCTGACCAGTCTCTCTATCTCTCTCTTATATGCACACCAGTCACCCCCCTGACCAGTTTCTCAATCACACACATGCTCTCTCTCTCACTTACATACTCGTGATCTCTCTCACTTAAACACAAGCTCTCAGTCACACACATTCTCTCTCTCACACTTACACACAAGTTGGCGCACTCTCAATTTCACTCCCCACCCCACCCTGCTGGCTCACTCAGTTTCATTCACTTCCCACCACCCCACCCTGGGCACAACTGGGAGCTGCAGCAGCCTCCTCTTCCAGCATTCGCGGCCCAAGAATTAATCCCATCAGCCACGGGGACTAATGCTGCAATCTCTCATTACGGATCATCAGCTGTTTTTCTCCAGGCCGGCACTGCTACTCGGGCCGATGCTGCCACTTCTTTTGAATGCAACATGGCCCTTTCTTCTTCCCACATGCCCGCTGAGCATCACTTCCTCTTCTGGGCCACGGGGGTGGGGGGCAGGAAGAAGAAAAGGCCATGCTGCAGTTGCCAACTCCTACTAATACTGGTGCCGTTTTAGGAGTCATGTCAAGGCTCACTTTATTCGAGCCATGACAGTGCTGGTGGCCCACTTGTGAGCAGTTCCCATGGGGGAGATCTGCAGGGCTGTGATGTGAGTTCCATCCATTCATTCACATCTTATTAATGTTTGGATAGGATGGCCGTTACGACAGCAGATTTGGCCAATCTGTCCTCGGAACTTGTTTGAGGTTTAGAACTCAACTCTGTTCCTGTCTAGGGCCCATTATTTCTGTTCAGGCTGCCCCTTTCCTGATACCAACAAAACGTTATTACTATTGCACCCATTGGCACCTGTTTTTTTGGTCCCCTTTTTTGTTGGGGAGGCTCCCTGGAGCTAAGGATTCACCTATGTGTGAGGACTATTATCCTGCTTGTCTTCAGGTAAAGCAGATTTGCTTACCTGTAACAGGAGTTCGATGTCAGCATAATGTTAGTCCTCACCAGACCCCCCACCTCCCAATGGGTTGGGTCTCCACTTTGTGAGTTTTATTCTATTATTTAATTGTATGTTATAAGACTGGGGGGACCCCATGTACCCTGTAGTATAATGCAAACTGGAGCTTGCTCAGAGAGGCTCAGTCAAAGTTCTAGAAACTTTGACATGTTTTCCATGCCGGTCTCCATCGGATGTGTCACCCATGCATGAAGGCTGACATCCTGTTGTCCTTGGAGAACAACTCTGTTTTATTGCAAATTTTTATTTTAGTTTATATTTCACAAAATTTTTACAATTTACTGGTAAGCTGTAAGAAAATATAGTCAAGCTTAAACAATATATATAACAGTACAAGGAAAAGGAGAACAAGGAAAACCAAATATAGCAAGTATATTGCAAATTTTAGAAAAGCAGCATAAAATTACATTGAAATGAGACAAACTCTCTCGTATGTACCTTCCATGTTGCATCTCATAAATTGGAAATTCTCTTCTCTGATAAAGTGAATCTCTTGATCCAGTGATATCTTTGGGTTTTTTTCTAAGGGGGGGGAGGGATCAGGAGTTCACTTGAAGAGTGATTATCTTGGTGGTGCTGCATTTGACAGAATTTTGTGACTATTTTATTTTAGCTGTTTGTGCTTTTTGCATTTCCCATATAAGAGATAAATGATAAGAGGGCAGCCTTGAGAAATGTGATTCTCAGACTGTGACTGCTGCAAACCTTTCAAAGTGGTCAAAATTCCTCTTCAGTCTGATGTCCATTTGGCTGTCACGTGGTGAACACTGATGGCCAGATCCATTGTTTTTTTTAAAAATATATTTTATTGGGTTTTTATAGATATGACTACAACCTATAAACTATACCGATGCCAATAAAGCACAAAAGGCACAAGGTACATAAGTGAATAAATAAGTAAACAAATGTAACATCACATAATCAGAAATGCGTAACAATTATAACAACCGGCAAGAGAGTGCCATCAGTAGTACCAGAAAGTTATACATTCCCTGGTTTTCTGAATTCCCTCCCCCAGTTCCATCTCGATCGTTAGTATTAAACATACACCATATATGACAAGATAAGGCTATCAAGGCTACTGCCTTAAATGGCAATGTTACTAGATATGTAAATTCAAGGACATAGTAAAATGCACAATAAACGTAAATGGTGAAGGTTGGAATTTTCCATCTCCGGGGTCTTCACCTAGTGGGGGTAGGAAAGAAGAAATGGTGATATGTCAGATAGTGTCAATGATGTTCGAAGCATCCCTGGATAGGCTGTCGCCTATTTGTTTCTGGACATTAATCGGGCAACCATGGGATAGACGTCTAAGTCTGTTAACCAAAAGGTAATAATATTTCGGTGTATATTATTAGTATTGTTATTGCGGTAATCCATGGTATTGGGAGCGTGAGTTATTTAGTTGTAGTTGTAGGTGACAGGTAGGCCGTCGAAGGAGTCCAGATCAATGACACCGATGCAAATGTTTTTGCCGACGTGTTCCGCGCTGAAGCAAACTCAGTTGCACAAAGGTGTACCATCCTTTTAAACCAGAGTTTATAGTTTGGTGTTTGGTTGGTTGTCCAAGTAAGTAGGATAGATTTTTTTCCCATTAGGGCTGCCTTCTGCAACAGTAGGCCTTCTGTTTTGCTCAGTGTGGATGGAGCAGTCGGTAGTACTCCAAAGAGCCAGAGTGCAGGGTCAAGTGGTAGAGCGATATATAGTAGATGAGAGCAAAATGTACAGAGTTGTTACCAAAATACCTGTATTTCCTTGCAGTCCCAAAAACAGTGGAAGTGATTCCCTTCTTCTGTTGTGCATTTGAGGCATTTGTTAGTTGGGGTAATGCGCATATGGACCGCCCGAGTCGGTGGAATGTACAGCTGCCACAAGAATTTGTAATTTGTTTCTCGAAGAAAGACATTTTCTGATATTACATATGTCTCTTCCATACATCATTGAAACTCACCCAGTGTGATTGTGCATTTTGGTTATTGCTTCCATTTTGTAAAAAGTGCATCCAGGAATGATGGCCGAGTAATAGCATTTAATGATTTAGTCATCTTGGATATAGAGGTTTTCTTGGTTACCCCAGGCTGTGTGAGGCCTCTAATTTTCAGGGAGGCTTGAAGTGCATCTGCTGTAAGGCGAAGACTGCTACTGAAGTGGCTCACTTGTTGGAAGGCATAATGGTCGGTAGGTGGCAGCATAAAAGTGGTTTGTAACTCTAGAAAAGTAAGTTGCCTTCCGGTGGATGCCTCAAAAATTTGGTGAACATAAATCAGGCCGCTAGCATGCCATTTGTGGAAGGGGCCTTTGTGGAGTCCTGGGGGAAATAGTGGATTCCCCGAAATCTGTAGCAATGAAGTCATGCGCATTGGTTGTTGGAATCTATTGCATAGAGTGATCCAAGCTGTCCGGCATGTTCGTAAAAGAATGTGGTGTTTGAGGTGTGCTGGTACCATTTTGGGTGCTAGGTGCACAAGGGGGTTTAAAGACGAAACTCCATACCATTCCAGGAAATGTTGATGAGGTACATATGTTGAGGTGGAGAATAACCAGTCACTAATATATCTAAGGGCACAAGCTAGGTTGTAGGTGAGCAAGTTTGGGCATCCCATGGCCCCCGCCTGCACTTGAGCGGTCAGTACCGCCATGGGCAGTCATGCTCGTTTGCCACGCCACAGGAAGAGTTGGAGGTCTGTTAGAAATCTCTTATAGTTGTGTTTAGTGAGCCACAGAGGGGCCATTTGTAAGATGTAGAGCCACTTGTGTAGTAATATAATTTTGACCAGTTGGATTCTCCCGGTGAGTGAAAGGGGTAATGATTTCTATTGTTGTAGCTTTGTGGTGGAGTGTTCCAGGAGCGGTTGGATGTTGGCTTTATATAGAAGATTTATCTGGGTAGTTATTCTGATTCCTAGGTATTTGAGTTCCTTCGAGACCCAGCATAGAGGAAAGTCTCCAGACCATGACGTGCGGACCGTACCTGTTATGTCTATACCTCAGATTTGTCTTGATTTATCTTAAGGCCCACAAATTGCCCATACTGATGATGGAGGCAGAGAACTTCCGGCAGTGAATGATGCGGTTTGGTGATAAAAACATCGTCTGCGAACGCTGCTATTTTAAAAATGTGGTTAGGCCCCCCAAAGCCTTTGATGGTCGGGCTTTGGTCCATTTTGCGTAGCAGAGGGTCTATAGCGAGGATGTAAAGTAACGGGGACATCGGGCAGCTTTGGCATACTCCCTGTGCTATGTGGACATCATTTGAGAGGTAACCATTTGCTAAGATGCAGGAGACTGGGGATCGATACAGAAGCTGAAGATAGTGCAGAAACTCCCCGTAGATTCCGAATCGTTGAAGGGTCGAGAAAAGATATGTCCATGCCACTCTGTCAAAGGCTTTTTCGGAATCGAATCCGATAGCTCGGGCTGGAATGTGTTATGCTTGGCAGATTTCCATGGCTGTTATTAATTTTAAGATATTTGCATGTGGAGATCACCCCTTGACAAAGCCCACTTGATGGTGTGAAATCAAAGAGGGTAAGAGCACATTCAGTCTCTCTGCCAGCACCTTCGCCAGAATTTTCAGGTCGCAGTTTAATAATGAAATGGGTCGGTAAGATGAAGGTTGCAATGGGTCTTTGCCAGATTTAGGGAGCACTGTGATGTGAACAGTATTAAAAGAGGGAGGGAACTGCTCTTTGGAAAGCCCAGCCGAGTAGAATTGAGTTAAAGGAGTAGCTATTTGTAATTGAAGTATTTTATAGAAATCGTAGGAGAGGCCATCTGGGCCGGGTGATTTTCCAGTTTGGGTGTTGGAGATTGCTTGTGAAATTTCATATGGCTGGAGTGGCCTGTTTAAGAAATTTCTCTGAGTTGTGGTAAGTTGTGGTAAAGTCAGATCCTGGAAGAATTCTTTCTCTTCTTCATCTCCGTTCCCATGATCCGGAGCATATAGTTGTTCATAGTATTGGCGTAAACATTCACATATTTCTCGTGGATTATTTGTTATAGGCCCATGCTGTTGATGAACGTTTGTTTCCTCACGGCACGGACTAGGTTTGCCGTTAATTTGCCCGGTTTATTTCCAAACCGGAAAAGATTTTGTTCTCCTTTCTGAAGGAAAGATTGTGCCCTCATCTGTAGAAGAGTGTTGAGGCTCCCAAGAATACTGTAATATTCTTTTCTGTGTGTTGGTGAGGGGGATTGAATCAAGTTACGTTTACTATTTGCTAGCAGTTGTTCAAGTTTCAATAGGTTTTGGTTAAGAAGTTTATTACGAGAGTGAATGTATGAGATTATATCCCCTCTTAATACTGCTTTTCCAGCCTCCCAAAATAGTTGGGGGTCTGATATATGTTGTTGGTTGTATTCTGCATACGCCTTCCATTTTTCTTGTTAGAATTCTTTAAATTTGTGGTCGTCTTTAAGATAACTTGGGAATCTCCAAACACGTTCGGCAGGTGTAGGCAGCGACGAGGTCAATGTAATAGAGATCGGGGAATGATCCGAAATCACTTGTGTTTCAATGGTTGCTTGCTTTATCCGAAAAAAAAGAGATTGCGAGATAAGGATGTAGTCTATGCATGATAAAGACATGTGGGACCTGGAGACGTGAGTGAAGTCTTTTTCAGCTGGGTGAAGAACTCGCCACCCGTCCAAGAGGTGGAGCTGATGACAGAGAAGTGCTATGCCCTTCTTAGTTTTGGTTGCCGTCCTCTGTTGCGGGGGATTTCTGTCTAAAGTAGCATTATGGACATAATTAAAGTCTCCTAGTAGAAATACTTGACCATAGGTATGCGTAAGAAGCAAGTTACATAGGGGTAGATTTTAAAAGAAGCGCGATCAGCCTACTTTTGCTTGCGCATCAGACTCAAGCAAAAGTACGCTGGATTTTAGTAGATACGCGCGGAGCCGCGCGTATCTACTAAAATCCTGGATCGGCGCGCGCAAGGCTATCGATTTTGTATAGCCTGCGCGCGCCGAGCCGCGCTGCCTCCCCCCGTTCCCTCCAAGGCCGCTCCAAAATCGGAGCGGCCTTGGAGGGAACTTTCCTTTGCCCTCTCCTCACCTTCCCCTCCCTTCCCCTACCTAACCCACCCGCCCGGCCCTGTCTACACCCCCCCCTTACCTTTGTCGGGGGATTTACGCCTCCCGGAGGGAGACGTAAATCCCCGCGCGCCAGCGGGCCTGCTGCGCGCCGGGCCGCGACCTGGGGGCGGGTACGGAGGGCGCGGCCACGCCCCCGGGCCGTAGCCACGCCCCGTACCCGCCCCCAAAACGCTGCCGACACGCCCCCGGAACGCCGCGACGACCGGCCCCGCCCCCCGACACGCCCCCCTCCGAGAACCCCGGGACTTACGCGAGTCCCGGGGCTCTGCGCGCGCCGGGAGGCCTATGTAAAATAGGCTTCCCGGCGCGCAGGGCCCTGCTCGCCTAAATCCGCCCGGTTTTGGGCGGATTTACGCGAGCAGGGCTCTGAAAATCCGCCCCATAATGTTGTGAAGAAGCTGTGCAAGTACTCGTTAGGAGCGTAAATGTTACAGATTGTGACTGGCATAGCATTCCAGTGGCCAGTAAGCAGGATGAATCGCCCATTTGGGTCTGCTATATTTTTAACAATTTGGAAATTTGCTGTTTTACTAATTAAAATGACCACTCCAGCTTTTCTGTTGACTGCTGCAGAGTAGATACATGAGCCTATCCAGTCCCTTTGGAGTTTTTCACTTTCCACAGAGGTAAGGTGGGTTTCTTGAATACCCACGATGTTGGCGTGTAATTGCTTAAGGTGAGTTAAGACTTTCTTTCGTTTGATAGGAGAACCTAGCCCATTGATGTTCCAAGATATAAGCTTATTCATGGGTCAGGTAGAAGTGGTCACTGATGTGGAAATATTAAAGACAATGTAGAGTTAGATGTGAGGGCCCCCAGCTTAGCCCTCTCCTCCAGTTCATCCAGGCGGTTGTGCATTTTTTGGAGTGTAGATGTCATCCGTGATATTAGTATCTTTCCTCTAAGCTCTTGAATGGTGAGTTTCCAAAGGTAATTGATAATCCTTCGAGGTCTTGTACTAACAAGATCAAAGATAGAACTTGTTCCTTCTATAGTACCCCTCCCCCCCATCCCCCCTAAGGTTCCCTGTCCCTTGAGTCCAAACATGAAAAAGCTTCATTCTTTGAAGCGTGGAGGTCATTTGATTTGTGTACAAGTGCTGTATCTCCAGAAAATGGGCAGAAGGCCCTGATAAACTATGTGCAAAGAGATAGTGCTGAGTCCATATAGGGTAGTGGATACTATCGGGAGTGCACATAGAGATGTGGTTTGTTCTTACGAAAAGTGTTAATTAATTCAGCATAGTCTGCCTAGAATGGTCGGTAGAATTTCTTAAGACATGCCTTAGCTGGAGGTCCACTACTCGGCTCAGACTAGGGTTTTCCTTTCTGTCCCTGGGTGGACGGGACCAGGCTCTATGATGACAATGGAGGCCCTAGTCTGGCATGTTATTGGACAAAAAGGAGAAATAGGGCAGGCCTAGACGAGAGCCAGCTAGCATATGCCCTGTGTGAGTTTTAAGATGCTGGTAGAGTAATCATAAATTCAGCAGCTTTATCTGGAGTTTGGAATGTATGTTGTTTGTCTTCATACCAAACCCACAGTTTGGCTGGGTACTGGAGGGCAAATTTG
This sequence comes from Rhinatrema bivittatum, assembly GCF_901001135.1. Taxonomy (NCBI): domain Eukaryota; kingdom Metazoa; phylum Chordata; class Amphibia; order Gymnophiona; family Rhinatrematidae; genus Rhinatrema; species Rhinatrema bivittatum. The sequence continues at coordinate 530,876,886 of NC_042617.1, forward strand.
ATGTGCTGCTGATAGAGATGGGAGCAAACTGGGGAGAATCCTCTACATAGCTCGGACACTCTCACAGAATAGTCTTGGAAAATGTGGATTGTATGTTTTTCATAGCATAAGTTTTGCTTGCGCCTGTATGCTTTCCAGATTTCATTTTTGTGTGCAAAACTTAATATTTTTGCGATGACAAGGCGTGGTCTTGTTGACTCTGGTTTTTTTGCTCCTAATCTGTGTGCCCTTTCTATTTTGAAAGCACCTTTAAGCTCCAGTAAGTCCAGTGCTTCAGGGAGCCACTGTTCCAGTAGCGCTCCTAAACTTCTTTCTTCTGTCTCTTCGGGGAAGCCCAGGAAGCGCAGATTAGCTCTACGCTCCCTGTTTTCAAGATCATCTATTTTGTCCAGGAGTTGTGTGATTAGTTTCCCCTGGTTTTCAGCTTTAGATTCTGCCCTGAGAGCATCGTCTTCCAGGGCAGAGATCCTGCTCTCAGCATAGTCTCTTGTAACTATATTGTATATAGTCCCTTGTAATTAACCCATCTGTTACTGTTCAAAGTTGATGTTTTTTCTTCTTCAATACTTTCTGCACTATGTATTTACTCTTTCCCCCTTCCCCGCCCTGTTAATTGTAAATTCAGTCTTCAGTTACAATGTAAACCGGCATGATGTTTGCATGCTAATACCGGTATATAAAAGTTTTAAATAATAAAATAAATGATCGATTCGGGGTGGCGATTCGGCGATGGCTGCCTGAACTTCCCCAATCTGTGCCTTCACCCCCTCTAATTTTTCATCTAGAGCCGCTTTGATTATGCGCTCAATAGCAGGTAGTGAAAGTCTTGCAGTCGGAGAATCTCCGGTGTGTTCGCTGACGGCGGCCATTTTGGAATCGGGGCCGCGTGTCTTTTCTTTTTCTTTTTTGCTGGTTTTGGCTATCATCGAGGGAGGCATCTTGTTCATATAATGAACAATGGACATAAAGACTTACTGTCACTCGTTCGGTGCTTTAGGGGCCTCAATTGCGGGTGAGATGCGCGCCGATGGAGTACAGGCACTCGGAGCTCAGGGATTTCCGTCCTCCCAGGCTCACCACATCATGTGACCTCCTCGGCCAGATCAGTTTTATATTTGGTATTATTTAGCAGGTTATAGGATTTCTCTCACGCTATATTCTTGGCATCTATGTGGAAAGGTAATGAGGACCCTGTGCATCTCACATCCTATTGAGCCAAAATACAGCTTTGAAGTGCCTTCTTTGTTTCCTTGAGATTGTTTGGGTACCCATAGATGCTAAAATGAAAACAGAGGCTGCGTATATGAAGGCTAAACTCCTAACCTTATTTCTCACCTATATGTTTTAAATGTCAAACTAATTTTTTTTTTACTGGAATGTGAATCTCAGCCATGCTTTTAACTTCTACGGAAGGCAATAGTAGAACTCTATACACAGTGGTAAAGTCCATGCGCCTCTGTTACATGCAAGTTTTACCACTAATTTTCAAAGTGAGTTTTTGCACATAAAATTGCTTTGAAAATGCTGAGGTAAAATCCCTTAGTACATGCACAAGGCACACACAGGAAGTTACACCTGCACCTAGCACTGTGTAACTTGTGCGTGTAAACTTACATGCAGACTTTTGAAAATCCAAACCCTTTTTTATGCACACAAATGTCTTTGGAAATGACTTCCAAGATGTGCCAAGCATTATACTTTCCAAAGATAAACTGGCGACGCGCAAGCCCTGGGCCGCGCGTATGTCCTGGGGCTTGAAAAAGGGGGTGGGGGCGGGACCGAGGCCTCCGGCACAGCGGCATGCCAGGGGATCGCGCGCCAGCACTTGGCCGGCGCGCGCAATCTACGCCTGTCCAGAGGCAGGCACAACTTATTTAACAAAGGTCGGGGGGGGGGGGGGGTTTAGATAGGGCTAGGGGGCGGGTAAGGGAGGGGAAGGTGGGGGTGGGGGGCGGACGGAACGGGGAAAGCCATCGGGGCTCCCCTAGGGCTCAGCGCGCGCATGTATAAAATCTACGCCCGCGCGTACCTCTTAAACTCCGGCCCTATATTTTTTTATTTCCTTATCAGTGTATATTCTGTGCACTGGTCCACTTTTGTTTGTAAAGATTTAAATTATTCTTAGTTCCCTGTACGTACAGGATCAGTCCAGACGGTGGGTTATGTCCCCCGTCCAGCAGATGGAGTCAGAGTAAAACTTCGAGGGTGCTGGTATATAAGCTGGTGCACCCTCCTAGATCCTCAGTATCTCTCTGACTCCAGCAGATGTGAGGAGGGGATCTCGTTGTTTCCCCAAATTAGGGTTTATTACTCTACATATATCTATATTATTATTCTCTCTTTCACTGATGGATCAAGTTATTTAAAAAAAAAAAAAAAAAAAGACTTTTGTTCCTGTCAGAAGGGAGCCGGGGTTTCTTGGCTCCCCTGATCAGCCTGCCATAAGGACTGCCTCTTACCTCATTTATCTCTTCCTGTGATCTTCAGGGGTAAGCTTGGGGGTAGTTTTATCAGTTTGTGTTACTTTTTCCTTTCAGCGCAGGTTTTGGACGCCTTCTGAGGTGGATGCTGGTGGGGCCAGCCTCTCCCCTCCTTTCCGTTGCGGCGGCTCACCTCCCCCGCGGCCCTGCGACGCTTCATTCCCCAGGGCTGCAGGCGGCACGGAGGTCCCATTCCCCTGCCGTCCCCGGGGTTGAGAGTGTTTGGGCGGGTGTCTAAGGGCACGGCGAGCCCGCTCTTCCCGCGCCGCGATCTTAGGCTTTCCCGAGGGGGGGGCTCCTCCCGGCGTGCTACACCCGACTTAGCCCTCGCGCGATGCAACGCGCGCGCTGCCTGTCCTGCGGCGGCCCGGGCCAGGGCGCTTCGAGGGACGGTCCATGCGGGCGTTGTCTCCCCGGGGGGGAGACTAGCGCTGCCCCGCCGACAATTTCGCCGCCGCGCCCGGAGCGCTGCGGGCCTCGAGGGCTAGCCCCGCCCCCGTCTTTGGCGGGAGCGGCGGCCATCTTAGACCTGGAATGCAGCGCGGACTCGGATGCGGAGGAGCCCACTGAAGATTTTTTGCCGTCCGCCCCCCCGACCTCAGATTCGGGGCCTCTGCCTTCCACATCTGGACTCCCCAGGGACCCCCTGCCCCCTCCCTCGGCGGGTCCGCTCAGTTTTTCAGCGGACTTTGTGGTGCTGATGCACCAGGCGTATTTACAAAGCCTGAGCCCTCGGGGGGGGGCAGTTTTTTCTCCTCCCCCCGCCAAGGCCCCCAGGCCCTCGGGCGTTGCGGCTGCGGTACCGGGGAACGGAGGGGGCGGCACCAGGTTGCCCCTGAGTATCCCTCTCTCCCTGGGGGGCCCGTCACTCTCGCCGGACCTGGGGAGCGACCCAGTGTCACAGGTGGATGACGATTTGACCTTAACAGCGCACCTGGAATGCGATGATCCGCGGGTCCTTCGCATCTTTCGCAAAGAAGAATTGGCGGATCTCATTCCCCACGTTCTCAAGGAGTTGGACCTCGACCCTCCCGTGGAACCCCCGGGACCCCCGGCTCCCTCCGTAGCCTCGGCTACCTCCAAGGGTGACCCTGTCTTGGCAGGTCTCCGTCCCATAGCGAAGACATTTCCCATTCATGATTCATTTCTCCATCTTCTGGTGCGAGAGTGGGATAACCCGGAGGTGTCCCTTCGGGTCGGCAGGGTGATGGACAAGCTCTACCCTCTTCCGGGGGACTTTCTGGACCTGCTCAGGGTCCCCAAGGTTGATTCAGCGGTGTCCGCCGTCACCAAGAGAACTACCATCCCGGTCACAGGGGGCACCGCGCTGCGAGATATTTCGGACAGAAAGCTGGAGGTCGCCCTCAAGAAGATCTTCGAAGTCTCGGCGCTGGGGGTCCGGGCGGCTATCTGCGGTTCACTGACTCAGAGAGCCGGGCTTCGATGGGTTCAACAGCTCCTCACCTCTCAAGAGTTACCGCCCGAGGAGGCAGCCCAGGCTGACCGGCTGGAGGCGGTCATTGCTTACGGGGCGGTTTCCCTACACGATCTCCTGCGGGTCCTGGCAAGGACCATGGCATCGGCCGTCTCTGCCAGAAGACTCCTGTGGCTCAGGAATTGGGCGGCGGACGCCTCCTCCAAGGCGAGTCTGGGAGCTCTGCCCTTCAAGGGCAGGTTTCTCTTTGGAGAGGACCTTGATCAGATCATCAAGACCCTGGGGGAAAATTCGGTCCACAGGTTGCCTGAGGACCGACAGCGTGGTTTTCGTTCGTACTCTGGAACTTCTAGGAATCGCTATCGCGCCCAGAGGCGTTACCGAGGCCCCAGGACACAGAGCCCCAGGACACCTTCCACCAGGTCGCAAACGTGGACGCGGCCCTTTCGGGGTCGCAGACCGGCCAGGGACTCCTCGGCTCAGGGAGCCTCAGGCAAGCCTTCACAATGATGTCAGGCCCGTCCACTCCTCGCTGCCCCGGATTGGAGGTCGCATCGCTTTGTTTCGCGAGGAATGGACCAACATCACCACGGACCAATGGGTCCTGGATATTGTAAGAGACGGTTACGCGTTGGAATTTGTGCGGGCTCCCAGGGATCGGTTCATCTTCTCCCCCTGCGGGTCAAGTCTCAAGCGTCAGGGGGTGCAGCACACGCTGGACAGGCTGCTGACCCTGGGAGCCATCTCGCCCGTCCCCTTAGGAGAGGTGGGCTCGGGGCAAAAGGACGGAGCCTTTCGTCCCATTCTGGACCTCAAGGAAATCAACAAGGTGCTCCGGGTCTCCAAGTTTTGCATGGAAACACTCCGCTCTGTCATTGCGGCGGTTCATCAAGGGGAGTTCTTAGCTTCCCTCGACCTCACGGAAGCTTATCTACATATTCCTATTCATCCGGCCCATCACAGATTCCTGCGCTTCAAAATCTTGGGTCAACATTTTCAGTTCCAGGCGCTGCCCTTCGGCCTGGCGACCGCGCCCAGAACCTTCACAAAGATTATGGTGGTGGTAGCGGCCGCGCTCCGGAAGGAAGGCGTTCTGGTTCACCCTTACTTGGACGACTGGCTCATTCGTGCGAAGTCTCTGTCGCAGGGACGGGCGGCGGTCGACAGGGTGGTGTCTTTCCTCCAGTCCCTTGGCTGGGTGGTAAACTTCAGCAAGAGCAGCCTGCGGCCAGCCCAACAGTTGGATTTTTCTGGGAGCGCGGTTCGACACGTCTCTGGGCAAGGTCTTCCTGCGTCCGGACAAGGCTCAAGCGCTGCGGGATCAAATCGTCCGGTTTGCGTCTCTTCAGCAACACACGGCGTGGGACTATCTCCAAGTCCTGGGTTCCATGGTGTTTGCGATCAGCTTGGTGCCCTGGGCCTTTGCACACCTGCGGCCTCTGCAAATGTCCTTGCTCTCGAGGTGGAAACCAGTCTCCCAGGACTACCAGGCGATTCTCCCACTTCCTCCGGCCGCTCGGTCCAGCCTGAGGTGGTGGCTGGACCCCAGGAACCTAGCTCAAGGATGTTCCCTGGAAACGCCGGACTGGGTAGTGGTCACTACCGATGCAAGTCTGTCCGGTTGGGGAGCAGTGTGTCTCCGGAGCTCGGCTCAGGGCAGGTGGACAGGGGATCAGTCTACCTGGTCAATCAACCGCCTGGAGACCAGGGCGGTCCGTCTAGCCCTGGTGCAGTTCCTGCCTCTGATCAGGGGGCGAGCGGTTCGAGTCCTCTCGGACAATGCGACGACGGTGGCCTACATCAACCGACAGGGGGGGCACCAGGAGCCGACTTGTCGCGTGGGAGGCTGCGCGCCTGATGGCGTGGGCGGAGCGTTTCCTGGATCAGCTGGCGGCATCCCATATTGCCGGGGTGGACAACATTCAAGCAGACTTTCTGAGTCATCAAGCGTTGGATCCGGGAGAGTGGTCCCTCTCCGACGAGGCGATGTCGCTGATCTCCCGCCGGTGGGAGACGCCGGCGATGGATCTCATGGCGTCCGCCGCCAACGCAAAAGCTCCTCGGTTCTTCAGCCGCAGAAGGGAGCGCGGCGCGGAAGGCGTCGATGCTCTGGCTCTCCCCTGGCCCACTCAGATTCTACTTTATGTCTTTCCCCCCTGGCCACTGGTGGGAAAGGTGATACGGAGGGTGGAACGGCACCACGGTCAGGTCATCATAGTGGCTCCGGAATGGCCACGGCGTCCGTGGTTTGCGGATCTACTCGGCGTGTCGGTGGACGGTCCACTCTGGCTTGCGCACCTTCCACGGCTTCTGCATCAGGGCCCAGTATTTTTGGAACAGGCGGAACCCTTCTGTCTTGCGGCGTGGCTTTTGAGAGGAGGGCGCTCCTGAACAAGGGCTACGCTATTCCCGTGGTGGACACACTCCTCAAGGCGTGTAAGGCTTCAACGTCGGTCGCCTATGTGAGGGTCTGGAAGGTCTTTGAAGTTTGGTGCTCGGCACGGGGGGCCCTCGCGACCGCAGCTTCCCGCCGTCACATCTTGGCGTTTTTGCAGGATGGGCTGGACAAGGGACTTTCCTACAATTCGCTCCGAGTGCAGATGTCGGCCCTCGCGTCCTTGGCTCGCGCCTCCGGTAGACCGGATCCGTCGTCTCATCCGGATATATCCCGGTTCCTCAGGGGAGTTAAGCACTTGCGGCCGCCGGTGCGTCCTCTTTGTTCCTCCTGGTGCTGAGGGCCCTGGGGGGGGCTCCCCTTCGAGCCCTTGCGTCACGCTTCCATCAAGGACGTCACCTTAAAGACGATTTTCCTGGTGGCAATAGCCTCGGCAAGGCGTATCTCGGAACTACAGGCGCTGTCGTGCAGGGAGCCCTTCCTGCGGTTCACGGACGCCGGGGTTTCCCTGCGGACGGTTCCTTCGTTCTTGCCTAAGGTGGTCTCCTCGTTTCACATGAACCAGGTGGTGGAGCTCCCAGCCTTCCCAGGGGACGCCCCTGCGGCTCTTCGGTGCCTGGACGTCAAACGAGCGCTTCTTCGCTACTTGGAGGTGACGAATGACTTTCGACTCTCCGACCATCTTTTTGTCCTCTGGTCTGGGGCTAGAGAGGGCCGGCAGGCGTCCAAGACCACCATCGCACGCTGGCTCAAGGAGGCGGTAGCTGCTGCTTATGTGGGTTCCGGGAAGGATCCTCCGGTGGGTATTAAGGCGCATTCGTTGCAAGCCCAGGCCACTTCCCATGCAGAGACTCAGCTCGTCTCCATACAAGACATCTGCCGGGCGGCAACTTGGAAGTCTCTCCACACTTTTGCCAGGCACTACCGACTCCACGTACCGGTGACGGAGTCTGGTTCTTTTGGGGACAGGGTACTTCGAGCAGGGTTCTCAGGGACCCACCCGGTGTAGGGAAGCTTTGGTAGATCCCACCGTCTGGACTGATCCTGTACGTACAGGGAAAAGAAAATTACTTCTTACCTGCTAATTTTCGTTCCTGTAGTACTAGGATCAGTCCAGACGCCCACCCGGTAGGAACCTGCTCGACTATTCTGTACTGTCCTTCTGTTCGCTGCTCCTTCCCTCTCGGGGGTAGGGGTCTTTTGTGTGTTGTTATGTTTGACAGTTCTCATTGCATGTTGCATAAATTTGTTCACAGTTTCAATCATTTGGTTGAGTTATGCTTGATCCATCATCCTTGGTCTGTCCAGTTTTCTGGCTTGGCTTTGATATGCTCGATACTGAGGATCTAGGAGGGTGCACCAGCTTATATACCAGCACCCTCGAAGTTTTACTCTGACTCCATCTGCTGGACGGGGGACATAACCCACCGTCTGGACTGATCCTAGTACTACAGGAACGAAAATTAGCAGGTAAGAAGTAATTTTCTTATAGATAACTCCGCTATCTTCTGTCAACCTTAAATTGAGATCAAGTGGAATAACAATACTATAAAGAAATTAATCCTCCTCCCCTCTTTTGACTTTCTATTGTTTCATAGAATGCTAGTAAAATGACCTTCAAAATAGGCATCATTGTTTTGTGTTACCACTTTCTCACTCTGCCTTATATATAATCATTGGTCATTATCACAGTCACTGTTTTCACAATGTGAAACTGAAAACATTTTTTTGTATTCTTCTCAGTGTGATATTGAAAAAACAATAGATAGTCAATAGAGGGGAGAAGGATTCATTTCTTTATAGATTTAAATTATGCCATCATATTCAAATTTCATTGATAAAGTAATTCAATCGCATTTTAAACTATGCAAATAATATGCTTTCTTGAATAATTCCTCTACTAATTTTTTTCCTACTCCAAATGGCAAGGTTATAGACTTAGGTAGCAGATTGCTTAACCTGAGAAAGTGGTTTGGCTGTATTCCCTAGCTATTGGCAATCAGGACAGAGAGCAACCTCCTGCAGGAGGTCAAATTTATATGGTTGGCAGCTGGGAGATCTCCTTTGGCACCAAAGGTGGTGGTAAGAGCAAAGCAGGGTGATGACATGAACAGCTGGAAAAATTTAATTTTTTATTTTTATTCTGCCTTTTGTGGCAATTTAGCCACTTCAAGGTGGATTACAGTGTGTTACAAGG